>NC_134353.1:489737331-490337331 GCF_048569485.1 Anomaloglossus baeobatrachus | reverse complement strand
TGAACATTGAGAAAATGATGAAGAGCAGCTCGTCGGCACGTGACTGTAAGTGTGCAAATCAGATATGAATAAGCGGTCACATGACGACTACTCACACTGCATGTGTGCCAAACTGAATTCTTGCCTCGAATGCTGGAAAACCTAGATTCGCCTCTGGTAGCATGGATAAAAATGCCGCTTTGGTGATAAAAATTACCCGTTTTGTTGATTGGTGCAGGTCCCTGCAGTAGGACCTTCACCGATCAGCTAGTTGTATTCACTGGACAACTTCTTTAAAGGTGGTCAAACACTTAAGACAGCTATTCTTATAGCATGATCAAATGAAAATACATGTATTCTCATTGCAGAGTACCGTATATTTCGAACTATAAGACGCACTTTTTTCCTCCAACTTTTGGAGGAAAGTGGGGGGTGCGTCTTCTGGTCTGAATATATGGTGGTGGTAGAGGAATTAATGAGCCTAAGGGGTACTTTGCACGTTGCGACATCGCTACTGCGATCTCGTCCGTGTCAAATCGAAAGTGATGCACATCCGGCGCCGGTAACGACGTCGCAACGTGTAAAGCCTAGAAGCACCGATAAACGATCGCAAAAGCGTCATAAATCGGTGATCTGTGTAGTGTCGGTCATTTTCATAATTTCGCTGCAGCGACAGATACGATGCTGTTCCTCGTTCCTGCGGCAGCACACATCGCTGTGTATGAAGCCGCAGGAGCGAGGAACATCTCCTTACCTGCGTCCCGCCTGCAATGAGGAATGAAGGAGGTGGGCGGGATGTTTACGTCCCGCTCATCTCCGTCCCTCCGCTTCTATTGGCCGCCTGCCGTGTGACGACGCTGTGACGCCGCACGGCCCGCCCCCTTAGTAAGGAGGCGGGTCGCCGGCCAGAGCGACGTTGCAGGGCAGGTAAGTGCGTGTGAAGCTGCCGTAGCGATAATGTTCGCTACGGCAGCCATCACAAGAGATCGCATTTGTGACGGGGCGGGGACTATCGCGCTTGGCATCGCTCCAATCGTCTAGCGATGTCGCAGCGTGCAAAGTACCCCTAAGGCTGCTCACCTGTTTGGCTTGTGCACGCGCACACACACACACACACACACACACACGAGAACGCACACACACGAGAACGCACACACACAATCACACTACAGATCGTATCCACACACTCACCACATCCAACGATATTGCTTGCTTCTCGGTGGCGTAAGGTCTTGCGACGCCGTGCACTGCGTTGAGCTTCCAGGACCTGTCCTGCATTACATGGCCGGCTGCACATGGTATCACTGGATGTGGAGAGTGTGCGCGCGGGCTATTGTACCGGTATGTGCAAATTCGTGAGTGTGTGTGAGTGTATGCGATCGGATGTGTGTATGTTCTGAGTGTGAGTGTGTGTTCTGATGTGTGAGTCAGCCAGACGCAGGGGAGCACTGGGTGCAGCGCCCGCCGTAGATCACAGGGAGGAATGATGTGGAATCTGATGTGTGAGTGTATGTTCTGATGTGTGAGTGTGTGTTCTGATGTGTGTGAGTGTCGGCCAGATGCAGGGGAGGACGGCGTGCAGCACAGAGATCACAGGGAGGAATGATGTGGAATCTGATTGTGTGTATGTCTGAGTGTGTGTATATGTATGTGTATATGACTATCTGATGTCTGATTGTGTGTTCTGATGTATATGTGTCCGCCAGATGCAGGGGAGGATGGCATGAAGCACACCTCCATGTAGCGCACACCAGAGATAACAGGAAGATCTGGGAGCCACACAGACATCCAGGGCTTTTTCCTTCAATTTTTTTTCCTATTTTACACTTCTAAAACCTGGGTGTGTTTTATAGTCTGAAAAATACGGTATATTCTGAGAACAAAACCATCAAACATGTTCAAATCAGCATGTTTAGTCATTCCTTCCTCCAGCTGATTTCACTAACAATTCATAAATTCTATTTTAACATACAATCAATAATTTAATCAATTTTGTACATAGTCCTGGGGTATAGTAAATGGATGGTCAAAACTGTAGTAAAGGATGCAAAAAAAGAAACTGTTCTGAATTCTTTATCCTATATTTAATAATAGGAAATTTGAATAAAAAAAGTCCTAAGAACCAAATTCCAGTATAATACCAAGTGTATCAGTAATACCAAGAGTTACTATCCTCTTAGTAGCAATTTTACAATCCAGCCTTCGTGTCCTATTAATAGCCCATTGGATGCAACAAGTGTGCAGTAGTATAATAGGTTACCTCCTAAAGCTACCAGGAATAATGGCTACACCAGACGACAGAACACAGCTGCTTTACAAACTAAATGACAAATGCCTCTAGGAAATTGCTAGGAACCTTTTTCCAGGAGTCTAATGTTATCATATATCAGACAAGAAAAAATGAGTGTAACCTCTAAGGCACACATTACAAACAAGCACAAGCAGGCTCCAGACAACATTCCTTGGGATCAGTGAACATGAAGAATTATTGCTCACAATCTTTGAAAAAGCCAATAATGCATAAACAGTGAAGACAAATAAAAGATGAACAGAGCTATACCCATCCTACGTATGACATCAGGGCCCATTCATCACTGTGTCATATTTATCCTGCCTGGGATAGAAATCACTTGCTGTGTACTAGAATCACTGATTGTACTCAGAGTAACCAGCCACGCCGAATAATAAAACATAAGTGATGTTCTTCTCCCAAGCGTCCAGTGAATAATTCAATCATGGGTGACATAAAATGAAGAATCTGCTATGTCCTACACAGATAATGCTGTATTCTATATCAGTAAATACTGATGAATTATCCAAACTAAAATATAGGTCTTGAGAATGTTCAGCTGTCATCAGTTTTGACAACTCTAACTGCTATATAGGGGATAGAGAAACATTGTAGACCATATTCATATAAGGTAACAGTAATAAAATATACCAGAAAAGGTATTTTGACAACTCCTGCACTGTATGCAAATAACTTTAGGTGTCCCTTGGGTGCTTCTTCAGGAGGCAAGTATCTTGCGATCTTAGCGGCCACCCCATTCCATCTACGCGTATTTCTTTGAAGAGAACAGTGGATAATGCAGAAGGTGTTTAGAATATCTAGCAATCCCATATGGGAGGGGGTTGCTGCCAAAATCTCTGGACACTTGTCTGTTGAAGAACACTTGATGCCAAAGCTGCTAAACTTTATTTTTCTGAGATTTTAGCTATACATTTTGTGCTTCTGCTATATATGAATATGTTCTAAGATGGCTCTCTAGTCTGATATAGAACTTAGAATAGCTAATGAGTAACTATCTTTTTTTTTTTAATTTTCATAAATTAATAGTAAATATGTAAATAAAAAAAACGTTGAAATCGGTAATGTCAGAGAAATCCACTCCTCCTGTATTCATCATTCTTTCTCAATATTCTCAATTCACAGACAAAATCTGTCTTCAGCGAATAGAGGATTTCCCATTACTGAAATGAGATGACTGTTGGTGCTCAGAAAGTTCTATGGAGAGAGGAGGAGGAGGGAGGCAGATACAAACCTTTTGCTGCAAGTTCTTCTGAAACCACAGTTATACTTTAAAGGGAACCTGTCAGGTAATTTATGTGTTCTAAGCTAGAAGCAGGGTGATGTGGGGCCTAGTAACCCCTTCCTACCCATCCCTGTGTTATAATATTGTGTAATGTGAATGTATAAAAATACGTTTTATTACTTATGTGTACCCTATGTAAATGATCAGGGGCTCTAGCCCTATGGGCGTCGCATCACCCTGTGGCCGTTTGCATGTTTTCTGTGGTATCATGCCCCCAAGGGTGTGATACCATGGATTTACATGAGCGATGTCCTGTCGCTCCTTGAGATCCTGCGCATTTGCACTTACCATTCCCGCAGCCTTGTTATCTGGGTGCTTGCGTCTCATCTTCAGACGTGCACTGCGTATTACCATAACCGCAGGAGTCTTCTGAGCATGCCAAGTGCGCGTCTAAAGACGAGAAGCAAGCAACCGGATAAGAAGGCTGCGGGAATGGTAAGTGCGCACGCGCAGGATCTCAAGGAGTGATGGTGACGACGCTAATGTAAATCCATGGTGTCACGCCACAGGGGCGTAATACCACGGAAACCATACAAACACCCACAGGGCGATGCGACGCCCATGGGGCTAGAGCCTCTGCTCATTTACATAGGGAACATGTTAGCAATAAAACATTTTTTTTATACATTCATATTACACAATATTACAACACAGGGATGGGTAGGAAGGGGTTACTAGGTCACACATCACCCTGCTTGTAGGTCAGAATGCATATGGAACCTGACAGGTTCCCACTAAGGAATATCAAAACTGATTACAGGTTCCTAATGCTGGCAACTTAACATAATCAAACGTAATGTTTAGACTTTATTGAATAAATGTTTCTATGTTTTCTCAAGTCTTTTTTTTCATTTTTTTTATTGCTACATTTCTGGATTCAAATTAACCAATAAAAAGAATATTGATCAAAACAGTATGAAAGAAGTAACAGATCTAACAGATGCATCCTGTTCTGGTGTTGAAAATATAATGCGCACTCTTTGTTGAACATGGTTAATGACATTCTACAGTTAACACAAGTTTATCTTATCTAAGTAAGCTTCACAATCACAGAAACTTCCTTTTTCACTAATTGCTTGTTTTTCTCTGCAGACAAGATTAGCCATAAAAATATTCATTTGCATGCCGTTTCTTTACAGTAGATATCACTATTCTGCCTTTCAGATGTCATTATCATCAGCAGATCCACATTTCTAAGCAGAATTGATTTTTGAAACCAACTCATCAATTGACCTTCTCAAATCATGATTTGCATTATTTTTATTCTACATTGCGTATTAGTCCTTGTATTCTAAAAGTTGCCATCCAAGTAAAATTCATAGCAAACGAATGCCAAATGTTATGTCATTGCTTAGGCAACGCGTCACGTCTATGAAACACAAACCGTGCCCAGATTGCAAATACAAGGCTAGACCAACAGGTGTCTTACCATAAATTAACTGTGTCCTATGCAGTGTTGAGAAAAGGTGTTTGCCCCTTCCTGATTTCTTATGCTTTTCCATGTTTGTCACACTTAAATGTTTCAGATTACCAAACAAATGTAAATATTAGACAAAGATAACACAAGTAAGCACAAAATACAGTTTATAAATGAAGGTCTTTATTATTAAGGGAAAATAAATCTAAACCTGTAGGGCTCTGTGTGGAAAAGTAATTGTCCCTTTTATATATATTAACTGTGGTTGATCACATCTTTGGGAAGCTGAGTTTATTTTTCCCAGCCACACCCAGGCTAATTACTGCCACACCTGTTCTCAATCACTTAAATAGGACCTGCATGACAAAGTGAAGTAGACCAAAAGATCCTCAGAAGTTAGACATCATGCTACTATCCAAGGAAAGTCAGGAATACATGAGAAACAAAGTAATTGAGTTATTTTAGTTGGGAAAAAGTTATTCCAGGAGCGGCCGGTCGATCAAAAATACCCCAAGAACGTAGAGTTGACTCACCAAAGAGGTTACAAAAGACCCTACAACAACATCCAAAGAGCTGCAAGCCTCACTTGCCTCAGTTAAGGTCAGTGTTTATGACTCCACCATAACAAAGACTGGGCAAAAATGGCCTGCGTAGCAGAGTTCAAAGACGAAAGATATTGCTGTGCAAAAAGAACATAATGGCTCTTTTCAGTTTTCTAAGAAAACAACTTGATGATCCCCATGACTTTTGGGAGGACACTCTGTGGACTGGCATTACATTACATCTGACGTAGAAGTAATACAGCATTTCCAAAAAAGAACATCATACCAACAATAAAATATGGTGGTGGTAGTGTTGTAGTTTGAGGCTGTTTTGCTGCTTCAGGACCTGGAAAACTAGCTGTAGTAAATGGAGCCATGAATTCTGCTGTCTACCAAAATATCCTGATGAGCATGTCCGGCCATCTGTTCCTGACCTCAAGCTGAAACACACACTTGGGTTATGCAGCAGGACAATGATCCAAATCACAGCAGCATGTCCACCTCTGAATGGCTTAAGGAAAACAAAATTAAGTCTTTGGAGTGGCCTAGTCAAAATCCTGACTAATCCAATTGAAATAATGTGGTATGACCTTAAAAAGGCGGCTCAAGCTCGGAAAATCTCCAATGTGGTTGAATTACAGCATTTCTACAAAGATGAGTGGGACAAAATTCCTCAAGAGCATTGTAAAAGACTCATTGCCAGTTATAGCAAACACTTGATTGCAGTTGTTGCTGATAAGGGTGGCCCAACCAGCTACTAGATTTAGGAAGCAATCCCTTTTTCAAACAGGGCCTTTTAGGTTTGGATTTCTTTTTCCCTTATTAATAAATACTTTTATTTACAAACTGCATTTTGTTGTTACTTGCATTATCTTTGTGTAATATTTAAATTTGTCCTGTGATCTAAAACATTTAAGTGTGACAACCATGCAAAATAATAAGAAATCAGGAAGGAGGTATGCCTATGTATGCCTATGATGATGTTAGTTTAGGTAAGGGGACCTGAGGGTGGACCGAGTATTGCAACTTGAGCATGGTCTGTGTTTCACAAACATGTCAAACCAGTCTCATGCATTTTTTTTATTGGAATTTTAGCTTGAGTGTTATATAAACATAAGGTGTTTTCTGGATTGTGGTATAGGTTCAGCAGCCTTAGGCCACATGCATACTGAGTATTTGGTGAGTTTTTTTGTCACAGTATTTCTAAAACCAGGACTGGGGTAATAAATACAGCAGTTGTGCCCGTGTTTCTATTATACTTTTTCTCTGATTGTGCCACTCCTGGTTGTGGCTTAAAGATACTGAGGTAAAAATCTCAGAAAACCAGGAGTGGGTAATAAATACAGAAGTGGTGCCCATGTTTCTATTATACTTTTTCTCTGATTGTCCCACTCCTGGTTGTGGCTTAAAGATACTGAGGTAAAAATCTCAGAAAACCAGGAGTGGGTAATAAATACAGAAGTGGTGCCCATGTTTCTATTATACTTTTCCTCTGATTGTCCCACTCCTGGTTGTGGCTTACAGATACTGAGGTAAAAATCTCACAAAACCAGGAGTGGGTAATAAATACAGAAGTGGTGCCCGTGTTTCTATTATACTTTTCCTCTGACTGTCCCACTCCTGGTTTTCCCTTACAGATACTGAGGTAAAAATCTCACAAAACCAGGAGTGGGTAATAAATACAGGAGTTGTGCCCATGTTTCTATTATACTTTTCCTCTGATTGTTCCACTCCTGGTTGTGGCTTACAGATACTGAGGTAAAAATCTCACAAAACCAGGAGTGGGTAATAAATACAGAAGTGGTGCCCGTGTTTCTATTATACTTTTCCTATGATTGTTCCACTCCTGGTACATATACTGAGGTAAAACTCTCACAAAACCAGGAGTGGGTAATAAATACAGCAGTGTTGCCCGTGTTTCTATTATACTTTTCTCTGATTGTCCCACTCCTGGTTTTGGTTTACAGATACTGAGGTAAAAATCTCACATAACCAGGAGTAGGTAATAAATACAGGAGTGGTGCCCGTGTTTCTATTATACTTTTCCTATGATTGTTCCACTCCTGGTAAATATACTGAGGTAGAATACTGACCAAATGCTCAATGTGTGCACGTGGCTTTAATGTGGTTCCCTATTAAAGTCACATTTTCAAGACCTGGTTTGTGTTCTATGTTATGGTAATTATAAACTGTTGCACATTGCTATACTCATATGATCACTAAATAAATGATATTATGATTCAAAATAATTCACAATGTTACCTGCCAAAGAACATTACTGGACATTTTGCAAATACTTTTATCCAAATACTGTTGAAGTAAAACATGTTTCCTTGATTTCCAGCCAGAATCACCATTATGCAAAAAAAAAAAGGTGCCAACTTTTACCTAATGGAAAACAGTTACCTTCAGAGAGTGCATGCTTCGTTCAGAGGCTGTCTGCCATTTTTGACCACATATGAAATAAATGGTCAGTGCCAAACTCAGCAGGGAGTAAGACAGACATATAATTAAGCTTGGCCAATATCATACACATTATGTTCAAATTTCAACAATATAACAACATTTTAAAACATCAGGTTTTATGAATGGCTAGCTTTATTTTACGTATAGATTTTTCACCAGTTATTGCTCAGAAAATTATTTTCATATTATGTCCGATGTGGTGAATCTAATCTCCAATTACAACTGAAATGGGGAGCATGTTTCCAATGTGATATTGTACTGTATGTCCTATCAATAACAAAGATATACCATATTAAAGGGAACCTGTGAGGTCCCATATGCCTTGTAACCTACAAGCAAGGTGATGTGTGGCCTAAAGGCCCCGTCACACACAGAGATAAATCTTTGGCAGATCTGTGGTTGCAGTGAAATCATGGACATATTGTTCCATTTGTACAAGCCACAAACATGGCACTGATTGTCCACAATTTCACTGCAACCACAGATCTGCTGCAGATTTATCTGTGTGTGTGACAGGGCCTTAAAAACCCCTTTCTACTCATCCCTGTGCTGTAATATTGTGTAAAATGAAACATTTTATAACTGACATGTTCCCTATGTAAATGAGCAAAGGGACTAGTCCCCAGGGCATCACTTCGCCCCATCTAGTTTGCTTTCTTTCCGTGGTATCACGCCCCTGTAGGCGTGATTCCATGCATTTACATAAGCAACATCACCGCCAGCACCTGGAATCCGGCGAGTGCACGCTTGTCATTTGCTCAGCCTTCTTAGCCGGGTGTTTGCTTTAGATGCGCTCTATGCATGGTCTGAAGTGCAGGAACCTTCAGATCATGCAGAATGCGCTTGTGAAGCTGACAAGCAAACTCCCGGTAACAAGGCTGTGCGAATGAGAAGCGTGCACATGCGGGATTCCAGGAGCTGATGGTGACGTCGTTCATATAAATCCACGGTATCATGCCCACAGGGCGTGATACCACGGAAAGAAAGCAAACTAGACGGGGCGAAGTAACACCCTGGGGACTAGTCCCTCAGCTCATTTATACAAGGAACACGTAAGTTATAAAACTTTTTTTTTATAAATTCATATTACACAATATTACAGCACAGGGATGGGGAGGAAGGGGCTTTTAGGCCACATATCACCCTGCTTGTAGGTTACAAGGCATATGGGACCTGACAGGTTCCCTTTAAGTGGACCCAAAATCAGCCATGATGTAACCCAAATAATACTTTAAAAAGAAAAGAATTTTCATAAAACTAGATATATCCACAGTCATTTACACCCTGTTCAATTAAAGCAAGCTTCAACTGGAAAATCTGTTACATCTCAATATTGATGTCACTGGGAACCTTTTCCTAGATAACAAGTGACCATTGTCTTCTCAATCATCCACCTTCTGTTCTATGTTATTGTTACCTCTATAGCTCATCTCCTCCTCCTCCTCATGGACTCCTATCTGTTCCAATGATGGGCTTTTCACAGTCAAATATTTTCACAGCTGTTACCTTTCACAAGATACCTTCTGGTGAGTTCCACCCACTGATAACTTTCAGGGCTAGAAGGTGAGAAATTTGTGATGCAGTCCCTTCTTTTGTAGATAAAATTACCAAGGCTCGGAGATATTCAATCTTTTGTGCAAATTGACAGACTTTTTGTTCTGCTCATAAGTGATGAGTATGTATAACTGACCACTTATAGGGACAAAGGTAGTAATTCCATAAAGTCTGAGCAACTAAAGTCAGACAGCTCTGATTTATTTTCTTTCTTAGCAAATATTCTCTTTAGCATTTTGTAAACATAAATTTGGAATTATGAACGAAGACATTGGAAGACATTGTTGATTGCCTGACCACTGAATGGCCAACAATCTGTATTGTAATGCTGCAGGGTATATGCCTAAAAATTTTCAGAAATTTTGATTTCATCAAAAAACTAAATATAGTGGAGTATTATAAGCTAGCCATTTCCAGGTGCTGTCAACCCAATTTCTCCAAATATAGGATGGCACTGTGGCGCCCTGGACAAGCCAGGTCGTCACAGGTACTACACCAACACACCCTACACCCCGGCTAGGCACACCGAAGTCAAACACAAATCCTTGTTGCCTTCCTCCAGGGGCTGATATCCACACCAGGGGGTGGGCCAGGCGGTTGGTCCCGCCCACCAAGGAGTTCACAGTCCTGGAGGCAGGAAAAGGGATCAGTTAGGAGTTGAGTTTTAGAGAGTGAAGTGGTAGGAGAGGAGACTGACCGTGTCCGGGTGTGTGGCCCGGGCACCCAGCAAGGTTGGCAGACGGTGGTGACCGTCTGCAGGAGAGGCTGATTGGAGTGAACCGTATGGACCGGGGACGGGCGGTGGCCCACCGATACTGGATCGGGGAGTGAAGAGAAGCCAGCACCATTGGGCAGAGCCTACGGACCCCGACCAGGCTAGGAGTCGCCGTAAAACCGGTCAAATCTGTTAGCGAAGGGAACCTCCGGGGTTTCCCAGCAGTCAAGACCCGATTCAAGGCAACAGCTCACACCGTAGAGGGAAACACAGTCACCGCCACGGCTACAGTTCCCAGGGCCAGAGCCTGCGGGCAAAAGGGGCTCCCTCAGCATCCATCCAAGCTGGGGAGCGGGTTACCGGTGGGAAGCCATTGGAACCGTAAACACAACAGGGAAAGGCAGTCACCATCAACCTGCTGGGAGGAGAACAACCGCAGCCACCTGTGAGACCCATCCATCCATCCGTTTGTTTGACCGGAGACTCTGTGTGAATTACTGGCTAAGTGAGTACCACCGTGCCGTGCGGCACAGCGCTGCCCCCGCGACCCTGCACCTCACCAGGCCCCGTAACCCGCCTGCCATCCCTAAAACCCTCACCGGGGCTCCGGGACAACCAACCCCCTACCCACGGAGGGGAGAACCAACATCCAAGCTGCTCCCTGTCATCGCTCCCGGGATCCCCGTCCAGAGCAGCGGTGGTGTCACAACTTCACCACAACCGTGGGTGGTGTCACGGACAATATCTCCCCAAACCACACACCAACCCCCCTTTTCACTCACGGGCGAGGAACGCCGCTCGAGTCCCCGGGATCCGGCCCACCGCTCGAGCCACTACCGAGCAGCAGCAGCCGGGGACCCGAGCAGTGGGTGAGCGCAGCGTCCCCTCCTCCGCCCGCGACAGCACCACTGTTTGAAACATATTTCCCAGAGGAACAAATGATTGGACATGCATGAAGGAAATATGAAATATGGTACACTGGAAAAGCAGTACAATGGCATGCAAAAGTTTGGGCACTCCTTGTCAAAATTACTGTTATTGTGAATAGTTAATCAGGTTGAAGTTGAAATGATCTTTAAAACAGAAAGTTAAAGGTGAAACATTTCCTTTGTATTGTAGGAAAAATAAAATTTGATCTGTGATATTTTTAACCCCTTTGTGACGACCATACAGATTAAAATGGCAGCAGTAAAGGGTACTTCTTCCTTACCGCTGTTTTAAAACGGCGGTAAGAAAAAAGTGAATAGCGTCCCGCAGTGTCAGAAAATCTCTGGGGTTTTAGCTACCAGGGGTAGCTGAGACCCTGGAGATCATGATTTGGGCTGTTTTTTCCAGTCCCCAGTCATGTGATCACGGTTATACACCATATAACCGTGATCACATCATAGTAAATGGCAGCGTCGGTAAAAAATGATTTATCTCCCATTCATGATGAAACATGTCATATGAGAGATAAATCTCCTACCCCGGTCCTCCGGTTTCGCCAAAGTCCCCTTCCCGGTCTTCATCCCCCTCCTGATCATCTAAATTGGACAGCACACGAGTGGTGCGCCCCCCCACATTCATCCTCCTCATCTGATTTCTGTCTTATCTGACACGTCAGATGAGAAAGAAAAGTCCTCCCCAGGTCACCCCTTTCACAGCCCTGTCCATCACGTCACCCCCTGTCACCCTTGATCCCCCCATACCTCTTGCAGTGCCAATCCCCCACGACCTTGATCTCCTTGTCGTCTGAAAAATGGCGGAGGCATGCACAGTGAGCCAGCTCTCACTGAGGTTACTGCAGTTCACACAGCCCTCACTGAGATCCGGGAAGTGTCGCTGCAGTATTCTCTCTGATATCAGTGGATCCTCACTCCTTACATGGATTGCCTGCACTTCCAGAAAATAGGGGATATGTGACGCCCTTGGACTATCAGGCAATAGCACAATCTGCCCTTCCGTGCAGTATCCACCTCCTTCTTGGTTATGGGTCCCTAACTACATGGTGTTGCCTACATCAGCTAATCAAATCCTAGATACACCCTGCACCACACCCACCAAAAACACCAGTGGATGGCTTGAGTGGAATAGAGTCGCCCACCTGGGGCGTTGGGAGAGGAGGTCAGGAGTGTCAGAGGAGAGAGTTGAGCTTGAGAAGTGAAAGTGAGAGAAGGTCAGGAGCAGGGATCCTTGGAAGCTATCTAGGTGACAGACGGTGGTTTGTGCCTAGAGGAGCTGGACCCCCGATTGCAGGGGATCGTGGCAAGGGGCACGGAACTGTTGAGGAGGACAGCCGGCAGCCTTGCACCATCACCGGGCTGGGATCAAGGCACGACGGAGTACGTGGACCCTAGGTCAGGTCAGGGAGTAGCTTCAGGCAACCTGACAATTTACTCGAGGAGAACGGAGCCTTCAAGATTCGTTCCCCACCCGCTCCAAAATCGGGGTACTAGCACAAGGGGGATAGGACTTTCCACTCAAAATGGTCTAGAAAATCCCAAGCGTGAACCCTGAGAGCAAGCTCCCACACTTAGACATAATGGGGAGCGGGACCCGGCAGGTTTCATACTACCGGGACCAACAGAGAAGTAAACTTAGTGCCAGGAGGCAGGTCACGGATCACCAAGCAGCACCATTGGGGACAGGACCCGAAATAAAACTCCCCTCAGTGGCAACGGTATCCAGAACTTTGGTTTATCCAGTTGTCGGTGTCAGCTTAATGGACTGAGTGAGTACGCAAGTGACCCCTTTGCATCCAACAGCACTCCCCCCTCAACATCACCGAGCCCCTTCCCGTGGACGGTCACAAAACCTGGCTGCCCCATTCCATTATCCCTGGGTACTCCCAACCGCAGCGGTGTTACTCCTAGTTACCACATACCATGGGTGGCATCACAAACTCTAATACAATCATCCTGTAAATACCCCCCTTCATTTGAGTTACCGCACGACCCCCGGGTCCGGAGACCCTCGAGCCACCTCGGATCCGGATCTGAGCAGCTCGGCTGCTGGCACAGGGGCAATACAGATACATTCCATGAGCTTGCTCTCCATATCCTGAAGGGTCCAGAGTCGTTGTGGGACTTCCAAAATGGATTATGGCGGATTTTTTTTCAATAAATTTGTGAAAGAGGGAATGTGTTGGGGAGTGTATTTTCAAATAAATTTTTTTGTCATCTTTATTTTTTTATTACTGACTGGGTTCATAATGTCAGGTATCTGATAGACGCCTCGACATTAATAACCCCTGGGCTTGATTCCAGTTTACTTTACAACCCCTTAAATTACCCCGTTTACCACCGCACCAACCAGAATGAGCTGTTACAAAGCACCAGGAGTGGCGCATCTAACGGATGCGCCACTTCTGAGGCCTGCTATTTTTAGACTGGGAAGGGCCATATAAAAAAACATGAAAAAGTATATGTAAAGAGTGGTGATTGACATCAAAAGCAAAAAAGAAAACCCCTAAAATTGCAATTTTATTAGATTCAATTTAAAACAGATAATCTCCACACAACAACACACATATATTGGAAAGTAGATCCCTAACAATTTTGTAGCTAGGCCGCTGACAAGGGTCCTCCTGTAGGATTCCCACAAGTAAATACACAATATCAAATGGGGAAGGAGAAGTCACCTTTGTGGCCAAACAAGGTGATCATATGTCCGAATAGATTAACAAATAGTAATGCTGCCCATCATCAATATGTAGTGGTAAATGGTAAAGTGTAAACATATACAGTTAGGTCCAGAAATATTTGGACAGTGACACAAGTTTTGTTATTTTAGCTGTTTAGAAAAACATGTTCAGAAATACAATTATATATATAATATGGGCTGAAAGTGCACACTCCCAGCTGCAATATGAGAGTTTTCACATCCAAATCGGAGAAAGGGTTTAGGAATCATAGCTCTGTAATGCATAGCCTCCTCTTTTTCAAGGGACCAAAAGTAATTGGACAAGGGACTCTAAGGGCTGCAATTAACTCTGAAGGCGTCTCCCTCGTTAACCTGTAATCAATGAAGTAGTTAAAAGGTCTGGGGTTGATTACAGGTGTGTGGTTTTGCATTTGGAAGCTGTTGCTGTGACCAGACAACATGCGGTCTAAGGAACTCTCAATTGAGGTGAAGCAGAACATCCTGAGGCTGAAAAAAAAGAAAAAATCCATCAGAGAGATAGCAGACATGCTTGGAGTAGCAAAATCAACAGTCGGGTACATTCTGAGAAAAAAGGAATTGACTGGTGAGCTTGGGAACTCAAAAAGGCCTGGGCGTCCACGGATGACAACAGTGGTGGATGATCGCCGCATACTTTCTTTGGTGAAGAAGAACCCGTTCACAACATCAACTGAAGTCCAGAACACTCTCAGTGAAGTAGGTGTATCTGTCTCTAAGTCAACAGTAAAGAGAAGACTCCATGAAAGTAAATACAAAGGGTTCACATCTAGATGCAAACCATTCATCAATTCCAAAAATAGACAGGCCAGAGTTAAATTTGCTGAAAAACACCTCATGAAGCCAGCTCAGTTCTGGAAAAGTATTCTATGGACACATGAGACCAAGATCAACCTGTACCAGAATGATGGGAAGAAAAAAGTTTGGAGAAGAAAGAGAACGGCACATGATCCAAGGCACACCACATCCTCTGTAAAACATGGTGGAGGCAACGTGATGGCATGGGCATGCATGGCTTTCAATGGCACTGGGTCACTTGTGTTTATTGATGACATAACAGCAGACAAGAGTAGCCGGATGAATTCTGAAGTGTACCGGGATATACAGTTAGGTCCAGAAATATTTGGACAGTGACACAATTTTTGCAAGTTGGGCTCTGCATGCCACCACATTGGATTTGAAATGAAACCTCTACAACAGAATTCAAGTGCAGATTGTAACGTTTAATTTGAAGGTTTGAACAAAAATATCTGATGGAAATTGTAGGAATTGTACACATTTCTTTACAAACACTCCACATTTTAGGAGGTCAAAAGTAATAGGACAAATAAACTAAACCCAAAAAAAAAATTTTTATTTTCAATATTTTGTTGCGAATCCTTTGGAGGCAATCACTGCCTTAAGTCTGGAACCCATGGACATCACCAAACGCTGGGTTTCCTCCTTTTTAATGCTTTGCCACGCCTTTACAGCCGCAGCCTTCAGGTCTTGCTTGTTTGTGGGTCTTTCCGTCTTAAGTCTGGATTTGAGCAAGTGAAATGCATGCTCAATTGGGTTAAGATCTGGTGATTGACTTGGCCATTGCAGAATGTTCCACTTTTTTGCACTCATGAACTCCTGGGTAGCTTTGGCTGTATGCTTGGGGTCATTGTCCATCTGTACTATGAAGCGCCGTCCGATCAACTTTGCGGCATTTGGCTGAATCTGGGCTGAAAGTATATCCCGGTACACTTCAGAATTCATCCGGCTACTCTTGTGTGCTGTTATGTCATCAATAAACACAAGTGACCTAGTGCCATTGAAAGCCATGCATGCCCATGCCATCACGTTGCCTCCACCATGTTTTACAGAGGATGTGGTGTGCCTTGGATCATGTGCCGTTCCCTTTCTTCTCCAAACTTTTTTCTTCCCATCATTCGTGTACAGGTTGATCTTTGTCTCATCTGTCCATAGAATACTTTTCCAGAACTGAGCTGGCTTCATGAGGTGTTTTTCAGCAAATTTAACTCTGGCCTGTCTATTTTTGGAATTGATGAATGGTTTGCATCTAGATGTGAACCCTTTTTATTTACTTTCATGGAGTCTTCTCTTTACTGTTGACTTAGAGACAGATACACCTACTTCACTGAGAGTGTTCTGGACTTCAGTTGATGTTGTGAACGGGTTCTTCTTCACCAAAGAAAGTATGCGGCGATCATCCACCACTGTTGTCATCCGTGGACGCCCAGGCCTTTTTGAGTTCCCAAGCTCACCAGTCAATTCCTTTTTTCTCAGAATGTACCCGACTGTTGATTTTGCTACTCCAAGCATGTCTGCTATCTCTCTGATGGATTTTTTCTTTTTTTTCAGCCTCAGGATGTTCTGCTTCACCTCAATTGAGAGTTCCTTAGACCGCATGTTGTCTGGTCACAGCAACAGCTTCCAAATGCAAAACCACACACCTGTAATCAACCCCAGACCTTTTAACTACTTCATTGATTACAGGTTAACGAGGGAGACGCCTTCAGAGTTAATTGCAGCCCTTAGAGTCCCTTGTCCAATTACTTTTGGTCCCTTGAAAAAGAGGAGGCTATGCATTACAGAGCTATGATTCCTAAACCCTTTCTCCGATTTGGATGTGAAAACTCTCATATTGCAGCTGGGACTGTGCACTTTCAGCCCATATTATATATATAATTGTATTTCTGAACATGTTTTTCTAAACAGCTAAAATAACAAAACTTGTGTCACTGTCCAAATATTTCTGGACCTAACTGTACTTTCAGCCAAATGCCGCAAAGTTGATCGGACGGCGCTTCATCGTACAGATGGACAATGACCCCAAGCATACAGCCAAAGCTACCCAGGAGTTCATGAGTGCAAAAAAGTGGAACATTCTGCAATGGCCAATTCAATCACCAAATCTTAACCCAATTGAGCATGCAGTTCACTTGCTCAAATCCAGACTTAAGATGGAAAGACCCACAAACAAGCAAGACCTGAAGGCTGCGGCTGTAAAGGCCTGGCAAAGCATTAAGAAGGAGGAAACCCAGCGTTTGGTGATGTCCATGGGTTCCAGACTTAAGGCAGTGATTGCCTCCAAAGGATTCGCAACAAAATATTGAAAATAAAAATTTTTTTTTTTGGGTTTAGTTTATTTGTCCAATTACTTTTGACCTCCTAAAATGTGGAGTGTTTGTAAAGAAATGTGTACAATTCCTACAATTTCTATCAGATATTTTTGTTCAAACGTTCAAATTAAACGTTACAATCTGCACTTGAATTCTGTTGTAGAGGTTTCATTTCAAATCCAATGTGGTGGCATGCAGAGCCCAACTCGCGAAAATTGTGTCACTGTCCAAATATTTCTGGACCTAACTGTATAACTCACTTGCAGTGCAACAAGGCTGTGGCCAGACGGTATCCTATTATGGCCCTACCTAGCCACAGAGGTTGGCACCCTATATCTGGACACAAATGGCGCCCCCGCTCAACGAAGACTCACCCTTCTTTCCCTCCACTGTTCTCGAGTGCAGCTGGTCTGGGAAAGAGGCACTTCCGAGGATGCGGTGAATGGGCGGCGTTTGGCGCCATCTTTTGAAATATAAGCCGTTCCCCTTAAGTCCTGTAATAATGGTGACTGCGATCTAGTGATCACTTGGCAGACTGCGGCCGGTGGTCTATGCCCTACTTAGGAGCAACTGAAGAACCCCGGTGGGGTTTGATATTGTGTATTTACTTGTGGGAATCCTACAGGAGGACCCTCGTCAGCGGCCTAGCTACAAAATTGTTAGGGATCTACTGTCCAATATATGTGTGTTGTTGTGTGGGGATTATCTGTTTTAAATTGAATCTAATAAAATTGCAATTTTAGGGGTTTTTCTTTTTTGGTTTTGAAGGGCCATATAACCATCACCCTGAGAATATCTGACCATAGCTGTTCGCTTTACCTTGGCTAGTGATCCAATTTGGGGGGACCCCACTTTTTTTTAAAAAAAATATTTAGTTATAAATAATTAAAAAAAACAGCGGAGGTGACCTCCATTTTGGTTTACCAGCTAAGGTGAAGCTGCCAGCTGTGGTATGCAGGCTGCAGCCATCTGCTTTACCCTAGCTGGCTATCAAAAATGGGGGGACCCCATATCATTTTTTTTCAATTATTTATTTTTTGGCTAAATACAAGGCTAAACACTCTTTAGTGCTAGCTTAGAATATGTAGAGGGTGGGTTATTATATATGTTTCTCTATCTATCTATCTATCTATCTCTCTATCTATCTAGCCTAGCTTTTTAGGCTGCGTGTTCACAATCACAGTTTTATAACCCTTTAAAACGCAAATTTTATTAGGGTAGGATAGGGTGAGAATCTTACCTTCCTCCCTTTCTTTTCCTTTTATAATTGCACAGGGTTTGTGGATATTTTTAATCAGTAACTAATAAAATTTGCGTTTTAAAGGGTTATATGATTTTGTTATGCAACACCCCCTTTTTTCATAAACCACAATCACAGTTTGCAGCGTTTTGGAGTTTTACGGAGTGTTTCCGCTGCATCCAAAATGCTGCATTGTGCAGTACAAGCAGTGTGGACGGGATTTTTAGAAATCACCTGCCTACTGTGCTTCTTTAATCCACAGCATAAACTAACCTGCGGTGTGGCTTCCCGAGCGGCAAGATATCAATTTATTCTGTGGAGACGAGAGTGTTCTCCGTGGGAACAATACAGCTAAAATCAGCAGTGGCCCGAACCCTGATCATGGGCAGCTGCATTCTCCCGTGCACTAGACTAGCATCCTAAATGCAATGTCGCCAGATCGTGAGCACATAGCCTAAAACTGAGAAATTTGATACTACAGCAACATTTTTGTGAACTATCCGTGTGTTCAAAAAGCTCACTATGCCGCTGAATAAAATCCTTGAGGGATCTAGTTTCCAAAATGGGGTCACTTGTCAGAGGTTTCTGCTGTTTAGGTACCATAGGGGCCCTGCAAATGCAACGTGGTGCCCGCTATCTATTTCAGCCAAATTTGTGTTACAAAATTTAAATAAATATTGCTCCTTCTGTTCCAAGCCCTCCCATTTGTAACACCCATGAAGGTGGCACGTGCGCAGATTGATGTCCGCAGCCATTTTCTTGAAGTCCATCGCGTTAACCACCGGCAGTTCAATGGAGCTTGCAGACTACCTGCAAATCAATAGTGCCCGCCACTGCGACACCCCCAAGCCCACAGTATAAACGACTCTTTGCCCTGTGACCCTCCTGAGTAGCTCCACTGCAGTGATACCACCTCCACCAAGCCCTCAGTATCGCTGACCCTGTTTCCTGTAAACCCGCTCCACCACTGCTGCTCTGGGAAGCCATATTCAGATTCTAAGACACACCCCTATTTTCCCCCCAGTTTGGGGGCAAAAAAATGTGTCTTATAATGCAGTAAATATGGTAATATATTACTCTAATGTTTCTAAAGGGAAATGTTAATAGAGGTATGTTGACTCAATTTGAAGAACCCCTTATTGTATGGGCTAATAGAATACAACTAGACCACCTCCTGCCAATAACAGCTGAGTATGTGGTTTTCCAGAAGTAAGACCACCGGTCATCAAAAAGACTACATTCTTAATGTAAACTCTAGGTTGTCCAAGCTGGTCAAATTTTTAAGCAATGGCTGTGAGACAAATCGTGATGATGCAAATTACAGAATGTGATTGTTATATGTAGTGAATATAGGAGAATTCTTACCTGTGAAAAATTCAATCCATTAAGCGGGTGGCATTGTTCTTCTACTTTCTCAACTGCCCCAGTTCTCTTTTTAAGACGCTCTGCTTCCTGAGCAAGATACAAATCCAGCACTGGGACTCCTCGTGATTTAATGTCAACCTCTGTCAAAGAATTCACCATGAGCATCACCCATACAGGTCTTTTTCGTTCCCAGTTTCCAGCAATGGCATTGAATAAATAATCAGCATAAAGACCTTTCCCTCTTTGATCTGGAGTCATCCATGAGGGCATCATGAGTTTAACATATTCCAAATGGCGTTTGAGTCTGCGATAAATATCCCTAGGAAGAACACTTTGTAGATTCTCACCCTGAGGCAGCATCTGGCAACTGGTCAGTGCAGAGATTGTGTAGGGATCTGTCAAATCCAACTCAAAGTACACAATATTGCTCTGCTGGAAAGCTTTCTTAGAGTTTTCTGGGATAAAATCCCACACCCTTGTGTATGGAACATGAATGGTGCCAAAGAAGTATGAAGGAGGATCTCGTTGGATGGTCCAGAGAAAAGAGTTCAGATGGCTTTGCTGAAAAATATAAAGGGCATTACAAAGCTTTAGCTTTTTCCTATTCCATCAAATAATCCTAATCACAGTAAAGGGTCAGCCATTTTTTTGGCATGGCAGGACACTCAAAAATCACACATCACATAACTATGCTAAATTATCTTAATGGAAAAGATCAAAGATCAATAGAATCCGTGCAATGATTTTAAATGCAATTTAAAAAGTTTCCATGATTAACATGTGCGTATTTATAAAGGACTGAAATCCCTGATTATATTACGTTAATTGCATTAGTCTGAAATGTTCTTGCTTTGAACTGTGGTTCAGTTTAATTTATTGAAAAAAGAAATGTGACAACTCAAAATATAGTGACAAAGGTCAGACAAAACTTCAGCTTTCAAAGAATGCTCAACTTTATAGAACAAAGTCCTTAATATGTACTTATATCAATACAAAAACACGCCACTCTATGTTGGTTTACAATTTAGCACTAATGATAAATTGGAGCAAGTGTTAACTTTTAATTTCACAGAAAATTACTCCTAAAAACAATTTTATTGATATCTATATTAAATATTCATAAATCCAAAACATAGAAGAATCTAAAATTAAGGTGTGATACAAAATGCAAAACATCTACCAATATTGTCAATGTGTTGTCAAGACGTATCTCTGATGTTGGGTCACTGTCTACTCTAATGCCTCTCTTTGGGTTAAAAACCCTGCAATTTATGGGCAGATAGGAACCTGCTAATAAAGAAATAAATTCGCCTAAGGCTGAAGAGCAGGAGTGCTCAATCAGAAGGCATGACCCCATAACCGAAGTAAAAAGACTGATGGCACTTCCAAGTGTAAAGAGGTGCATACTGAACATGAAATGTATCATAACAAATAAAGGGACTGCTGTAATTTCACATTGGCAGTTGGGTTTACATACAACTGGCCTTTTTATATTCAAAGTATTTCAATTTTTATATGTATTTTCTTAGCAGTAGTACATGCTCATATTCCTACATTCATTGTTAACATATCTTAGCATTTCAGAGTGCAACTGTCTCTTTATTTTTTATAATACATGTCATGTTCAGTAAGCACCTGTCCACACTTGCGCGTGGAAGTGCCGTCATTCTTTTTTCTAATATTATGGGATCATGCCTTCTAATTGAGGACTCCTTCTCATTAGCCTTATGCGATTTTAATTCTTTATTAGTGGGTTCCTATCTACCCATAAATTGGAGAGGTTTTTTTTTTATCTCAAAGAGAGGCATTAGAATAGACAGAGACCCAACAAAAGAGATATGCCTTGACGTTGGCGTTGGGCTCACAAAAAAACTGGCCTTATGTTAAGTATCTTAATTTTTATATGTATTTTCTTAGCAGTAATGCATGTTCATATTTCTATATTCAGTATATCTTAGCATTTCAGAGTACAACTGTGTATTTGTTGTACTAGTGCCACCTTACACATACAGTGGGCATGGAAAGTATTGAGACCCCTTTAAATTTTTCACTCTTTGTTTCATTGCAGCCATTTGGTAAATTCAAAAAAAATTTTTTTTCCCATTAATGTACACTCTGCACCACATCTTGACAGAAAAAAACCCAAAGATGTAGACATTTTTAAAAATTTATTAAACAAGAAAAACTGAAATATCACATGTTCAAAAATATTCAGACCCTTTGCTCAGTATTGAGTAGAAGCACCCTTTTGAGCTAGTATAGCCATGCGTCTTCTTGGGAATGATGCAACAAGTTTTTCACACCTAGATTTGGTTATCCTCTGCCATCTTCCTTGCAGATCCTCTCTAGTTCCGTCAGGTTGGATGGTGAACATTGGTGGACAACCATTTTCAGGTCTCTCCAGAGATGCTCAATTGGGCTTAGGTCAGGGCTCTTGCTGGGCCAGTCAAGAAAGGTCACAGAGTTGTCCTGAAGCCACTCCTTTGTTGTTTTAGCAGGGTGCTTAGGGTTATTGTCTTGTTGGAAGGTGATCCTTTGGCCAAGTCTGATATCCAGAGCACTCTGGAAGAGGTTTTCTTCCAGGATATCTCTGTATGTGCCGCCCTGGCAAAAACAGGGTGTCACAGAGGTTTGGATCCATGTTTCTGGTGCAGATCTCACTCTCCGTTGGGGAGTTTCTAACACTGTGACACACAACACCAGTGGGTGGAGCTGAGAGGTCTGAAGTGTCTGGGAGGAAACTATATTGGGAGTTTCCAGTTTTCAGTAAGCAGTCAGTCTGCAGGAAGCGTAGAGTCTGGAAGGAGCTCCTGTGTGGAGCTTGGGAAGAGGGGCAGTAAGGGCCTCAGGAATAGGCCAGCCGCTTGTGGGACCTGAAGTGGACCGGGACAGGGTAGTGTCCCCTCGGTGCCAACTGTCGGGACCCAGTCCGGACCTGGGCACGGAGCAGACACAGACCTCAGGCAGGAGAAGAGCACCTGTAGTACACTCCTGGGTGAGGGGCCCGTCCTCACAGCAGCCGAGGGCACCAGTTACCAGCAATTTGGTTTACAAAGAGTCCAGATGCGCATTGTAGCTGACGGTGGCCACTTTGAGCATCAAAGTTAAATGAGCGTCATATGCGTGACCAGCATTCAATGTTTTGGGGGGCCATGAGTTTCATATCATAGCATTTCTGTATGCAAGGTGTCGATTCATATTGAATTGATGATGCCCTGCAACTTTGTAATTCACTTTTTTTCTCTATCTCATTCCATTTTTGAGATAAAAATGCTAACTCCGTTGTTTTCCACTAGGTGGCGCTATAGGTGGTTTCATTGCGTAGCGCTTGGCTACTTTACTATACATAGACACCACTTCTATGCTTATAGCTGCCGCCGTTCTCAAGTTAATGGCGGTGGACAGGATATGGGTGGACACACTCTAGACAGGTGTGTGCCTTTCCAAATCAAGTCCTATCAAATTAAACACAGCTGGACGCCAATGAATCAGTAGAACCATCTCAAAGAATATCACAAGGAAATGGACAGCATGTGACTTAAGGCCCCTTTACACACTGCAACATCGCAAACGACATCGCTGTAACGTCACCGGTTTTGTGACGTAATAGCAACCTCCCCAGCGACATTGCAGTGTGTGAAACACATCAGCGACCTGGCCCCTGCTGTGAAGTTGCTGATCACTGCACATCTCTCAGGACCATTCTTTGGTCCTTTGTTTCCCGCTGTGCAGCATGATCGCTAGAAAGTCTCAATGTGTAAAGGGGCCTTTACAGCGACTTCGTTAGCGACTTCCCTTTCAAAAAGCTGCTTTACAACGTCCCCAATGACTAGCTAGGTCGTTCTGCAGGTCCGGATCGCTGTAGCGTCGTGTTCCAGGTATGCCTGTTTGACAGCTCACCAGCGACTCACCAGAGACTTAGTAGCGATCCTGGCCAGGTTGGGATCGCTGGTGGGATCGCTAGAAAGTCTCAGTGTGTAAAGGGGCCTTTAAATATGAGTGTCTGAATACTTATGACCATGTGATATTTCAGTTTTCTTGTTTAATAAATTTGTAAAAAATTCTACATTTCTGTTTGTTTTTCTGTCAAGATGGGGTGCAGAGTGTACATTAATGAGAAAAAAAAACTTTTTTGAATTTACCAAATGGCTGCAATGAAACAATGAGTGAAAAATTTAAAGGGGTCTGAATACTTTCCGTGCCCACTGTACATACTTGTTACTAATTATTTACTCTTGAGGAACCTTTTACTTTGAAGGGGCAATGCATTGAGTGAATGTATGAGTACTTTCTATAGCACTCTTTGAGGTATTAAACATCAACCGTATACATGTGACAAACCTGGTGTTAATCAGGGGATGTTTTTGTTAAATTTTTCATTTTGTAATTCAAGCCATTTTTGGCTGTTTTCCTGACTGAGACTAATGATGGCTACAAATATTGTGCTATGGCTTGTAATTATACTATGTGGATTTCATAATTGTACTGTATTGTTTATATCTATTGGGGCCTACTACGGCTTGACAGGGGAGTTTTCGTTGAGCAGGGGAGCACAAGGTTATACACATCAACCACGATAAAGGAGAAATGCGCAATGTTACATGATTGCCGTGCTGCAATGTTTGCCAGCGAGAGGTCATTTAACAACTTATAACTTAAACAATCAGTAACAAATTGTTCACTGCACATAGGCTGCCATTATTCTTGGCAGCACTCCTTTTTCATAGGACGATGTGCTGCTGAGAATGTTTTTTTCTGTGGCAAGGGAAAAGATGATTTTACCCCATGACAAGCGTTTTTCTTGTTCATCAAGTGATTTAATATTTATTTTATTATTTTAATTGTATTTGCTCATACAGCTCTATTAATTCTGCAGCATTTTACAGACCTCATCATTTTCTGTCTCTAATTTGGTCTCACAATCTAAATTCCCTATAAGTATGTCTTTGGAGTGTGGGACGAAAGTGAAGAAACCCACAGAAACACGAGGAGAACATACAAACTCTGTGCAGGTGTGGGAATTGAACCAAGGACCCCTGTCCAGAAGGGCTAGATTTCAAACCCTTGAGTCACCATGCTGCCCCTTCCCTCCAGAATCATTAGTTTGTTTAGACTGCATAATTATATTTATATGAGCATTCCTAAGTGCAAATGCACCTTAAAGAAAAGTGTTGTTTCACGTTTAGAAGTTATTGCCTAATAACGGGATGGGTGAAACTTAGCAAATCAATGACTGCTGGGATCCCCACCAATCCCAAAAGCCAGGATTCAGTCATGCTCACAGCTGCTCTTTAGGCTGGTGCACACTTGCGATTGCCTTGCGTGTATATATCCCGCGAGTCTCGCGTTGCATCACCCAGCACGGACTCACTCTCCTCACAGGAGGGTCTCAGCTGCATAGAGATACATGCAACCGACCCACTCCTGTGAGGAGAGTGTGAGTCCGTGCCCGGTGATACACCGTGAGACTCATGTGAGATACACGTGAGGCAATCGCAAGTGTGACACCGGTCTAAATGGAAGTGCCGAAGACCAGTCATAAGCAGCACTTGGCTATCTCATTAAGAATGAATGTTCGTGCAAATGATCGACCCAGGGCTGGCTCCAGGTTTCCGTGGGCCCCATGCACACATAGAAACATATATAAACAGAGACATACATACACATGCAACTGCGGGCCTGAGAACTCCGGGGACCGCAGAACTGATCACCGCCCCTGATGACGAAGAGTGGTCCCCTCGGCTGTCCAGGCACCCGACAATTGCCTGGGTGCTGACGCCGGCCCTGGATCAACCAACGCTCCATTAGAGTCCTGGTTCTTGGGATTAGTGGAGGTCCCTGTAGTTGGACCACTAATTTTGAACTTATACCTTATCCCATGGATGGGAGATAACTTACAAACTTGAAAAAATCCCTTTAAGGCCCCCTTTACACGTCCGTGAAACACGTGCGTGATTTTCACGGTGTGTCAAAGGTGCGTTTTCCTCTCCATGTGCCGTGTTTATGGCACTACGTGTGTTCTCCGTGTGTTATACGTAATTACACACGGAGAACGGAAACTCCCGCCTTACCTGATTCTTCCGGAGCTGTCTGTGGTGCTGAATGACAGTGTCCGGCACAGGCCACGCCCCGCTGACGCTGCTTCCGGCCCCCAGTGAAGAAGATGCGTTGTTCAAATTCACTGGGGGACGCATGCAGGTGACAGCCGCGGCAGAGACTGCAGGACTCGTGGAGGTGAGTATGTGTTTTTTTTATTTTTTAAATGACACGTGTGTTTCTCCGGCGCGTGTCACGTGGACCCGCATCCACACTACATCTGTCGCGGGCGGGGAGGAGGGTGTCAGCACTGCGCTCACCCCTCTGCTCGGGTCCGGCTGCTGCTGCTCAGTGGTGGCTCGAGCGGTGGGCCGGATCCCGGGGGTTCTCGAGCGGCACGCCTCGCCCGTGAGTGAAAGGGGATTGGGTTTTGGGATATAGTCTATTGTCCGTGACGCCACCCACGGTTGTGGTGATTTGTTAGCACCACCGCTGCTCGGTGTGGGGATCCCGGGAGTGATGGTGTGAAGCAGCAAGTTGTTGTGTTGCCCCTCCATGGGTAGGGGTTGGTGATCCCGGGGCCAAATGATGAGGTGGGGAGATGCAGGGCCTGGTGGGCGCAGGGACGCGGGGGCAGCACTGTGCCTTGCGGCACTGTGGTACTCACTCAGCCTGAGACGTTGACACAGTTCTCGGTAAAACACACGGCTGGAAAGACGGTTCCCACGGATGGCTGCACTTGCTTTCCCCAGTAGGTGACGGTGATGTGCCTTTTCCTGCACCTAATGTTGTTGATGGTCTCGATGGGTTCCCACCGGTAACCCGCTCCCCGGCTTCAAGCTGGACCAGAGGAGCTCTACTCTTTGCCCGCAGGCGCTGGCCCTTAGAAACTGGTGCCCTGGCGGTGGCGGTGTCTCTACTGTAATGGTTGGGCTGTTGCCTTCAATCGGGACTTGGTTGTTGGGAGATCGACGTCCCCTTCACTGATGGATTTGGCAAATTATGGCGACTCCTAGCCTTGCCGGGGTCCGAGAGGCCCCTGCCCTGGTGCTGACTGTCCTGTGTACACTGCTCCAGACCGCGGGCCACCACCCGTCCGCGGTCCTTCCAGGAACTTCCAAACGGTCACCCCTCCGGACAATCACCGCCGTTGCTGACCTTGCTGACTCTGTCCTGCACACAGCTGGACCAACTTCAGGCTTTTCTACTGTCACTTTTACTCCTTTTCTCCAGTTTTCTCCTTTGCTCCTCTACCACTTCACTTCCTTCTACTTTCACTTGTCTACTTGTTTACTCCTCACTCAAGCCCTGCCTGGGCTAAACTCTAACACTCATCTTGCTTCCTCTCTCTTTCACTTCCCTCACTAGACTGCCTGGTTCCTCCCGCCTCCAGGGCTGTGAACTCCTCGGTGGGCGGAGCCAACCGCCTGGCCCACCCCCTGGTGTGAACATCAGCCCCTGGAGGAAGGCAACAAGGATTTTGGCAGCTTGGGTGTTCCTAACTGGGGTGTAGGGTGTGGTGGTGTGATGACCTGTGACCCCTGGCTTGCCCAGGGCGTCACACATCCGTGTGGTACGTGTGCGGGCCCGTGCTGCCGGAGAAACACGGACATGCATCCGTGTGGAGCACACGGCACACGTCTGCTCCACACGGAGGCACGGGCCACTGGCAGAACACGTGCGTGCACATATACCCATTGATTTTAATGGGTATACGTGTGCCTGTGTCTCCGGTACATACAGACACGGACCTAGCACGTACGGGAGACACGGACGTGTGAAGGGGGCCTAAAGCTGTGTGCACACAGTGCATTTTTATTTTTGATGCATTTTTTAGTGCAGTTTTGGGATAAAACTGCAAGCAAATCCTAATGCTATATGCGCATGCTGCAGTTTTTATCGCATTTTTGTTACGTTTTTTGGTTTGTTTTGTTGTCAGAAAGTTCTCACTTTTGACTTCCTAGCAAAGTCTATGAAAATTCAGATTTGCTGTGCGCACATTGCAATATTTTTGTCTGCAGTTTATTTGTCACAAACTTCTGACAAAAAATCTGCATCATGTTCTATCTTCTTGTGTTTTTGGCTTGCTTCTACTGAAAAAAACGAATCAAAAACAAATGGTCAAAACCGCACCAAAACCGCACCATGATTGCTAGCATTTTTTTTTACATTTCCAGGCACTCTGGGACAAGGAACAGTTTTGGTTGCAGTTTGGGTGCAGTTTTTGTGACAACAAAACTGCAGCGTGCGCATATAGCCTTATACCAGCAAAGTCAATGAGAATCCTAGTTTTCTGCACATGTTTTTTTCCCCTTTTAGATTTTGTGGAGAAAATAATCTGCAGCATATCAATTTTATCAGTGTTTTTGCAGTTTTTTTCTTCTCCAGAATGCATGGAAAACACATCCAAAAACAACAACAGTACACCGAAAATGCATCAAAAACACGCATTTTTCTGCCAAGAGATGCAGATTTGATGCAGAAATTTCTGCAATCAAATACTCTACGTGCGCACATAGCCTTAGAGAAACCTCTCCAGCATCTAGTTTTGTTTTAGGTTAAGGTTCACCTAGAAAAGTGAGCAAAAACAGGTTTCAGAGTTGAAGCTGAAAGTAATTTTATGAAAATATGTAATCTCTGCAACAATAGCTGCAGGGATTAGCTGCGAACACTCATGGATAATTGGATACAAATGGTGTAACCTAGCAGATGTTTATACACATGCACAAGTAATTCAGGTAGCCAAACAATGAAGGAGATTTAAAAATGACATTTGAAATTTAGACACTTTCAGCATTTATACATCACCATGGATATAAATCAACAAATACACATTGTTTTATATCAACAGGATGCACATATACACTACTCACAAAAAGTTAGGGATATTTGGCTTTCGGGTGAAATTTATGGAAAACGTAAAAAGTTCACACTACAGTGATACTTTATCATGAAAGTACGGCATTTATGTAGAAGCATGTAATGGTGACTGAAACAAAATCCAACAACAGTGGCGGGTATACCCCCAAATAACGTCACCGTCTCAATAACTTGTCATGTCGCCTTGATCATCAATTAAACCTTGACAACTTTGTTTCACATGATTCACAAGTGGCATTATTGTCTGCTGAGGCATGGCATCAGACTCTTTTGAAGGGTGACCCTCAGGTTATTGAGGTTCTGGGGTACAGAGTTACAAGCCTCTACATGATCACTCAGCTGATCCCCTAGGTTTACTATAGGATTCAGGTCTGGAAAAAGTGCAGGCCTCTTTTTTTGAGGTACCCCAGTCTCCAGCAGCTGTTCCCTAATAATGTGACCTCAATGAGCATTGTCGTCCATGAAGATGAAATTAGTCCTGTGTTGTTCATGCAGAGGCACAATAACTGGATTAATGATGTTATTCAAGTAGTATGGGCTTGTCACTGTACCACTCACAAAGTTCTATATTGACTAGGCACATCTGCACACACTAACAGCATCACAACTAAAGGCTCATGTGGTGACAACACTGGCTTGTTTTTTAACTGCATGAGAGGACACACACTAGCTAGGGACCCCAACGTAGAGAAATACTTTGGCGTAGTGTTGGGGTTCTGTTGCATTGATCAATTCAATAGCTAAATTTCTCTTGATTCATATGTTCATGGCAGTAATGCAGGTTCCATTTTCATACTTTCACTCTTACATATAGCTATTGGATTTTTCATGTCAGTATTCACACAGCAGTTTCTGCTTTTCATATATTCCCCTTACATAGTCACTGGTGTGCATACCTTCTCTCCATATAGTGCCTTTTTTCCCTGTCTGCCTCTGTCTGTCTCTGTTTGTCTCTTTCCCCGTGTGTCTTTCTGTCTGTCTTTTTCTCTGTCTGTCTGGCTATTTTTTCCTGTCTCTGTCTGTTTGTCTTTGTCTCTTACCCTCTCTGCCTCTTTCTCTGTCTGTCTGTGCCTGTCTGTCTGTCTCTCTCTGTCTGTCTCTCAGTCTATCTCTCTGTCTGTGTCTTTCTCTCTACTGATATCATATTACCTCACACATAAGCTTCTTATATTAACAATTTCCTTTGTTCCTATAGCAACCAATCACAGCTGCTATTAATGATCTGTAGTTCCCATCTCCATTCAATTTAATGGAAGCAGGATTTTTGGAGAGTTACTGTAAAATGTGGGGTGGGTTACATTTTCATGTCAAAACATAGAATATGACATTCCCTGAGTCACATGGGGTGTCTGTGCAAAATTTTGTGATTGTAAATGTGACGATGTGGATTCCTATAACGGACATACATACATACACACACACACATACACTCAGCTTTATATATATATATATATATATATATATATATATATATATATACACACACAGTATATTGTGTATAGCTGAGTGTATGTATGTATGTATGTATGTATGTGTATGTATGTGTGCATGTCTGGTCACATGCACCGTCACATTTACAATAATGAAATTTTGCACAGACACCTCATATGACTCAGTTGACTCAGAGAACGTCATAGACTATGTTTTGTGGGGAAAATGTAACCCCACGCTCTACAGTTATTCACCAAAAACATGCTTACATTAAAGTCAATGGAGTTGGGAGCTACAAGTCATTAATACTAGCTCTGATTGGTTGCTATAGGCAACAAAGGACATTCTTAGTATAAGAAGCTTATCTGTGAGGTAACATGCTTTCTATGGAAAGACGGATAGAGCGAGACAGACAGAGAGTGAGAGAGTGACAGAGGCAGCCAGGGAGAGAGACAGAGAGAGAGGCAGCCAGGGGAGAGACAGAGAGAGACAAACAGACTGAGACAGAGGCAGACATACTGATGCAGACAGACTGAGACAGACTGAAACAGAGAGGGAAAGAGACAGACAGAGATAGACAGGGAAAGAGGCAGACAGACAGAGAAAGAGACAGACAGACAGAGACAGATTGACAGGGAAAGAGACAGAGACAGATAGAGAAAAAGACAGACAGAGGCAGACAGGGAAAGAGACAGACAGACAGAGAGACAGACAAAAATAGAGAGACAGACAGAGAGTGGGAGAGAGGGAAAGAGACACTTAGTTACTATCCCATTCAAGGCTGGGTACTACAGCTAATTTATATATATAAAGAAAATGAAAAGTGCGTTCTGTTACACGTCGTGGCTCTCTTGTTGCAAGGAATGAGGTGGTCCCCCATTCCTTGTCTGCCACGAGCCCTCCTGCTCGGCAGCGCCAAAGGTCTGGGAGACTGTGCAGTCTGCAGGAGTTGCCTCCTCAGAGATTCAGCAGAAGGGTGACACCTAGTGGTTCTCCCCTTGCAAGTAATGGAGATGTCTCCCATCCCTTGCCTGCCACGAGCTCTCCTGCTCAGCATCACAGAGGCTCTGGGAGGTTGCGCAGTGTGCAAAGAATAGATGCTCAGGGAAGCAGCAAGACTTCCCATGTCTCTGCTCATTGTGAAACCGAGGATCCCGCCTTTATGACCCAGAGGCAGGAAGATGAGCATGTGCTCCACGTGACGTCTTCTGATTCGCTCACTGATATCACACGGCCCCATGACGAGGCTGGTGATGTGCTGAATCCTGACTGGCTGGGCCAGGACGTCACGAACCCTGATTGGCTCAGGCCCGTCTCGCGCCCGCCCTTGGGTGGAGCTACACTTCCTTAAAAGCTCCCCCTGCCATCATGGCGGTGCGTGACCGTCCTTCTATGTTTGGATGTCTGGCAGCGTGCTGCCACGCCACTGCTCAGGCATTACTGTCTTCTGTGGGCTTTGCCCTTGCTGCTTAGGCAGTACCTCGTTTGTAGGCCGTGTTCCTGCCTTGCTGCTCCGGCAGTATCCCCTTCAACAGGCCGTGTTCCTGTCCCAGGTGAGCTCCTCAAGCCTCCACCGGACTCACCTGGTTATTGAAAGCACACGTGCGTGGGCACCTCTGTGCTACCCTCGTGCCATATTCTCGTGACTTCCACTGGCACACGTGCGTGGGCACCTCTGTGCTTCCCCGTGCAACAGGTACACCGAGCCGTGAGATCCCTGCCATACAACCCTCACGGGTTAGGGCAGATCGGTGTACATAGATCGTCTGTGACATTCCAGACGATCGCTAGCAGCAACCCGCTCACTCTTCACCCACCATAGCGGCGGTCCCTTACACCGCACAGTGGACCTTGACCGGCGAAAGCTGTCCATTTCCCATCTTGGCACGCTTCCCCGGGTCCCCCCTCATAACATTACGGTCGCGCCAAAGGTCTGGCTATGGCGGAAGAGCAGCAGCAGTTGCTGCGTTATGTGCAGCAGTTGGAGTCACGATTGGCAGCAGTGGAGCGGTCTTCCCCCAATAAGGCTGCTCTAGCAACAGTCGCCACCCAGGCGGCTACTCAGGCGGTGGAATTGTGCGGAAGGTCGCCTCGCCTTGCGCTCCCAGAGCGCTTCAGCGGGGACAGCTCTGAGTGCCGTGGTTTCATAAACCAGGTTACCACCTACTTGGAGTTGTCCGCGACTGATTATGCTACTGAGAAGGCGAAGGTAGCCTTCGTCCAGTCCCTGCTCACAGGGAAAGCGCTAAAGTGGTCCACGCCGTTGTGGGAGCGCGGAGATCGGGTGGTGAATCACCTTCCAGTTTATCTTGAGACCATGAGAAAGGTGTTCCTCGGGCCTCAACTCACCCACGACTCCGCGCTGCGGCTCCTACGCCTTCGGCAAAGGTCCACTTCAGTCGGGGACTTTGCAGTACAATTCAGGACACTCGCCGCAGAGCTGGACTGGCCAGATAAAGTCCTGGTCCCTGTGTTCTGGGAGGGTTTGTCAAAGACGCGCTGGCCACGCGTGACGTGCCGACCACCTTAGAGGCCTTGATTCGGCTTGCCTCTCGCATAGACATCCGCCACGCGGAGCGGAGGCTCGAGGTCTCTTCGGCACCCACGTCTTCCTGGTCTACAGAGCCTCTGACTTCCCTTCCCCACCAGACCGGTCTCCCAGCCAGCTCTATTGACGATTCTGTGGAGCCCATGGAAATCTCCACAGTGGTCTCCTCTACCACAGGTTCTCGGCCGTCAGTCGATTGCTTTACCTGTGGGCAGAGGGGACATGTAGACACCCGATGTTCGAAACCATCGGAAGAAACACAGTGTCTTGTTCCACCTCCGGTCAGCGTGAGGAGGGTCACTTCCGTTTCCCTAGACCAGGTGCCACCTGATAAGACCCTCATTCCCCCTGACCCACGGAATGATGTGCTGTCATGGGATCGTGCTTCCAAAGGCAGGGGTCACTTCAGGGTCGACAGGACCAGAGAACCTGCGGTCAGGCATTATTGGGGGCCGGAGGTAGCCCAGGATGTACAGGAGAATATGCAAGTCTGTACGTCGTATGCGTATAATAAACCGTTCAGGCAGAGACCTGCGGGTCTTCTTCACTCTGCGCCATCTTTCGCACCTGGGGACCTAGTGTGGCTGTCTTCTAAACATATCTACCTTCCGGTACAGACAGCCGAGTTCGCTCCTAGGTACCTGGGCCCGTTTACAGTAATAGAGCGGGTAACCCCGGCGGTATATTGACTCCAGCTCCCTCCATGCTGGGCTATTTCTAATACTTTTCATGTATCTCTTCTGAAACCCGTACGACCTAAAACCTCGGGGTCTCTGCTGTCCCAGGTTGGCTTCTTGTCCGACGACCCTGAAGTAGCGAAGCTAGTAAGAACGAAAATTGTACAGGGCAAGAGGTACTTCCTCGTGGAGTGGGTCGGTCGTGGCCCGGAGCATAGGTCCTGGGAATTGGAGGAGCATGTCCACGCCCCGGGTTTGGTGGCAGCCTTCGAGCGCAGGCGGGGGGGGGGGACCCTAGACAGGGGGGTAATGTTACACGTCGCGGCTCTCTTGTTGCAAGGAATGAGGTGGTCCCCCATTCCTTGTCTGCCACGAGCCCTCCTGCTCGGCAGCGCCAAAGGTCTGGGAGACTGTGCAGTCTGCAGGAGTTGCCTCCTCAGAGATTCAGCAGAAGGGTGACACCTAGTGGTTCTCCCCTTGCAAGGAATGGAGCGGTCTCCCATCCCTTGCCTGCCACGAGCTCTCCTGCTCAGCATCACAGAGGCTCTGGGAGGTTGCGCAGTGTGCAAAGAATAGATGCTCAGGGAAGCAGCAAGACTTCCCATGTCTCTGCACATTGTGAAACCGAGGATCCCGCCTTTATGACCCAGAGGCAGGAAGATGAGCATGTGCTCCACGTGACGTCTTCTGATTCGCTCACTGATATCACACGGCCCCATGACGAGGCTGGTGATGTGCTGAATCCTGACTGGCTGGGCCAGGACGTCACGAACCCTGATTGGCTCACGCCCGTCTCGCGCCCGCCCTTGGGTGGAGCTACACCTCCTTAAAAGCTCCCCCTGCCATCATGGCGGTGCGCGACCGTCCTTCTATGTTTGGATGTCTGGCAGCGTGCTGCCACGCCACTACTCAGGCATTACTGTCTTCTGTGGGCTTTGCCCTTGCTGCTTAGGCAGTACCTCGTTTGCAGGCCGTGTTCCTGCCTTGCTGCTCCGGCAGTATCCCCTTCAACAGGCCGTGTTCCTGTCCCAGGTGAGCTCCTCAAGCCTCCACCGGACTCACCTGGTTATTGAAAGCACACGTGCGTGGGCACCTCTGTGCTACCCTCGTGCCATATTCTCGTGACTTCCACTGGCACACGTGCGTGGGCACCTCTGTGCTTCCCCGTGCAACAGGTACACCGAGCCGTGAGATCCCTGCCATACAACCCTCACGGGTTAGGGCAGATCGGTGTACATAGATCGTCTGTGACATTCCAGACAATCGCTAGCAGCAACCCGGTCACTCTTCACCCACCATAGCGGCGGTCCCTTACACCGCACAGTGGACCTTGACCGGCGGAAGCTGTCCATTTCCCATCTTGGCACGCTTCCCCGGGTCCCCCTCGTAACAGCGTTCTAGCTATGATAGCTAAAATTAAAAATTAAATGTAGAGCATAAAGTTTGACGTAAAAGAAACTTTGATGGGATATGTTTATATTAGATGCTAGTTCATTAATACCATGGTCCTAGGAGTGTAATTAGTATGCACCGGACTAATGAAAGTTGGATTTTTGGGGGTGTTGTCAGCTTACTATTTATAATTTTACATTTATTTTTTATGCCTGACATATTTTTTGACAACCTGCCTAGTATCCAATTAGTTATATACACTAGATGATGTATTACTAAAGTAACGAGTTTTTGAAATCAGTTGTGCGCACACAAAACAAATATTCTGATTTAGTAAAGGAAATCAGTAGATATTCGGATGAAGCATTGAATTACCTTCACAGTCTCTAGGCACAGCAGTGGTCCATTGGCATGCAAACAAACCAATTAAGAAACACACAGGAACAAGCCAGCACTTCCTTTAAACACATTGGGAAGCTACAGAAGACATGACTGGTGTGTACATAAATCTCATTCATATGAAAAGACAGCTACTATGTTCCTGTAAAAGGGGTTCTTTCAGAATACTTTGTAATTGAAAATCTTTCTCTGTGTTTTCTGTCTTAGGGTCCCGTTTCATGTAACGACATTCCAGCGAACCAGCCAACGATACGAACTGGTCAGGATCACTGGTAGGTCGCTACATGGTCGCTAGTGAGCTGGCAAACAGGCAGATCTAATTAATGATGCAGCAACGATACGGCGATCCGTATAATGACCTCGGCGGTCGTTGGGACCCTGTCATACAGCAGCTATTCTGACGACTCAGACCTCGATAGAGGCATAGTGTTTCCACCCAGGCATGCCAATGAGGTTGCTCGTCGTTGTTATGGCGTCAAACACAGCGATGCATGCTGCCAGTGGGACACCAACGATCAAAAAGGAACCAGGACGTTCAGGTACGATCGTCGATATCGCCGCGGGGGGGGGGGCGGTCGCTGCTATGTGTCACATGTAGCGAGATCGCTAGCAAGGTCGCTGTTGCGTCACAAAACCTGTGACGTTTCAGCAATCTCGCTAACGGCATCGCTATGTGTAACGGGGCATTTAGATCTAGGGTACTGGATCACTACTAAGTAGATATGCCATTATTTTCATATCTACCATTCTTAGTAAGACGTGCTGCAGATAAAAAGTAATAGGAAAAAAATAAACTAAATATGTCACATTGGAAATCTTGGAGATATATTTTTATAAAACACTAAGCATCCATCAACTCACAACTTGCCCTCCTCCACTAAAGAAAACAGTGAGATTTTGTCAGGGCACATTGTATTGGAGGAGACAGCTGACGGGTGAATATGCCCTATAAATATTTTCTAGAAAGGATTTGCTGCATTTACTCTTATGTGGTCAGAATGTGCAGAATTTTTTTCATGTGGTGGTCAAAAATGACTAGTTTTCCAGTAGGAATCATTTTAGGAAATGTTCTGAGAGTGTTTGGTGGAGTTTTTGTTTAACGTAGAGCTTCCTGAAACTGTTTTTTCTCAAGTGTTTTGAATGAGTTTTTTCCTGATTATGTTCTCTGCATGCTCATCCTTTTGATTGGACAGTATCTAATTTGGAGGTTTTTTTCCGTCAGGAGCTGTTTCAAAGAAGTGATATGCACTTTCTTTTCTTCCACCATAAATTTTTCAGAAACTGAATCAGAAGAAAAATGGTCAACTGAACAAATGAACAGAAAAGTTGATTGTTTGTTTTTTAATTGAAAAAAAATAGGAAGAGTCCTTCAACTGTTTCTTTAGCATTTGTTTTATACATTTCTTAGAGCGGACCTCCTCCAAATAACTCCTTGGGAAACTCAAATTTGAATTTACCCAAAGGTCATCGCATACATAAAGACTCGCTAAGAAAAGTCTCACCTATCACCTCTGCAAGATCTGAATTTTCCAACTTATATTCCGGTTCCTTCATTTTTTTTGTTGTTCCTGGTACAACAAAAGCATATTTTCGTAGTACCATACCAAAAATTGTCACTATTCATATTTATCCCTTATCTATTCACCCCAATTTTCAGGCACCGAGCTAAATATTGAGGTTTTCGTTCACCCTTTTTTAATATCACATACATTGTTAATAATTTGGCTATATCATCTAAAATTTCCACAAAATTTTTTATTAAAGTGGTTTTCTGAGCTCATTTTCAATATGCAACAAAGAGACCATTTTGTATTGTTCCTGTAAAGCCAACCATATACCTTTTTTAGGCAATTTTTTCAGTACCCTTTTGGTTACATGAAGCCCTTATCGAGTACCCGATTTGTTGACATGTTGTACGATACCTCCATTACTGAAAATTACTAGTCCAATTATTCAGAGCGCTTATCTCACAGGTAGTGCTGCAAGCAACTGCGCCTCTGAACTCCAGAATGTACTGTCCACCCACCACCCCTTCCCAGAGTGCTGCATTATGCATTGCCTACACTTCGAGCACCAATGAACTATTACTCCCTCGTCAACCCCATTCAGGAAACGTCGCTATCATAGGAGGTCTCACTGGTCTTGTAGCCATGTTTCTCTGTGAAGACTTATGTCTGGGCTATAATGAAAATCCCAACTGATAGACTTCTCGTGCACCAGCAATGAGCTGGTCCAGGCCTCCTTCTGTAAGGCCCCCTTCACATGTCAGTGATTCTGGTACGTATGTTACTGTTTTTATACATACTAAAATTACGGACAAACGCAGACCCCTTAAAATCAATGGGTCTGCACACATCAGTGTTTCCGTGTGGCACACATGCATGTCCGTGTGTGCCGTATGGATACAGGTCTGTTTTTCTCCGACATCACTAAAGTTACAGGGACCACACAGTGGTGTGATCTATGAGTCATGTACCAGAAAATCACATATCTTTGAAATGATTTTTATACTCCACTGTCTCCAACGATGCTGTCTCTGACCGCTGTTGTCTCCTCCTTCCAGGTCGTCTAATTATGCTCATGAATATGCACTGCACCGCAGACACGGAAGTAACAGCAGCGGTGAGACAGTGGTGGCTGGAGACATCAGCACCACAGACAACAGAAGCGTGGACAAGGTCAGTATAAGTGTCTGATCTCCGTGTGCTATCACGGATGGCACACGGAGAACACACGTGTGCCAAAATCACAGCACACAGAGGGCCATATGCGTCTTTAACACGTCAGTGAAAAACGTGTGTTTTTCATTGACGTGTGAAAGAGGCCTAAAGGGGTGGTGCGCTTCACTTGTGATGCGCTGAATAAAGTAATGGTCAAAAGCATAAGGGCCAGAATTAGAAGCCATTGTGCTCGATTGGAATGTCACACAAAGTATCAAACTGCACTTCTGAAGCCACAGAATATTGTAGAATCACTTCAGTAAAAACATTTGAAAAAGCCTATTGATAAGAATAAATGTTTTAGAACATAATATCCAGTCTCAGAAAAACCTCTTTAAGTGGTTTGTGATTAATCATAATATCACACACATTGGCAATAGATGATGATGAGAGACTGACTAGAGGTAAGTATTACAGTACCAATAGTATTCCTCAGCTGAGTGCAATGAGTAAGGTGTAACCGAAATGCTTCTGAGTGTATTTTTAATATTTTCTGAAGCTGAGACTTCTGGACTTTATGATTGCTTTTTGTAATTGAAATACAGAAGACTTTTATGAAGACTTTCTTGCTGGTTCTGTTCTGCTTCGTATGCATCTCATTACTGTACTGTGAGGTCCGTCTGTTGTGTCTTCGAGTGGATGAGCTAATGGCTTTGAACTTTTTTTTCCAGCTATTTTCTATTCTCACAAAGGTATTGTAACACCCAGTTCTGGTCCCAGGATGGTATCCCCACACGTCCTAGCTCCCAGGCCTAGGCTGGGCCGTTCTCCCTCTCACCAGTCCGGCAGCTCCATTCCCTCCTCTCCTGTCCCGGAGTCTCCTGCAACCCCTTCCTGCTTCTAGGCCGCACGCACCTCTTCAGTAAGTGCCGTAGGGTGTGTGCACAGCCACGCCCCTTTCTTAAAGGGCCAGTGTCCCATTACACGGAAGCAATCTCTGAGGTCACCTATTACCCTAAAGGTATTTTAGACTGCCTCCCCTGACAGGAGGTGCCTGAGCAACGTATCCTGCTTGTCTGTGCATTGCTATTCCAGGTCCCTTTAGTTACTGTGTCTAGTCTTGCTATTTGAGTCCTAGTACCAGTCTTATGTTGCTAACCCTTGTCTCATCCTACTGCCTGCTCTCCACCATTGCCAGTGTGCAGTCACGTCTGAGCCATCACCAGAGTGCTGCCACATCTGAGCCAATACCACAGTGCTGTCACATCTGAGCCAACACCACAGTGCCTCCTCATCTCAGCCTTCACCTCTCACCTCTGTGCTGCCACAGCTGTGCAGTCCTGCACTGGACATTGGGACTTTAACCATTCGTAAGAGACTATCACCTTTGGTCCCTAGCTGCCATGCATTTAGACCTTCCATTTGGAGCACCATGCAATCCCTGTACAGGGGTTCACTGCTTGTTGCTCCTTCGGGGGAGTCTGGTGCACAGTCCAGTGGGTCCACCCCGAGACGGCCGTCGCCCCTCGGTGACCGTAACAGGTATGTTCAGCTATAGCCTGCTCAGTGCATATTTTCAAATTACACAGTATCTTTGCAGTCCTATGTGTGTGGGTGTATATATATATATATATATATATATATATATATATATATATATATATATATATATATATAATACAGACAAAGTATGAAAAGCCGGCATTCTATAGAGTACCTACGCAATGTATACAATCCCTGCAGTTTTCAGGCAAGGTATAAAATATCTGCGTTGTTCTATACTTTCCCTAGGCATTACATAAAATGTCTAGGTATTATAAAGAATGACAAGAACTGCTCAGGGCAAAGTCTGATATCATGCCCAGATTAGAAAAGCCTTTAGTAACAAACTAATGAAAGAAGTAACAAACAGTCAAAAAACTAATGAAAGAAGAAATCCTAAATGAATAACAGAATATCTTTACTGGGAAAAACACAAAGAAACAGAAGTGTCATTCCTGACTATTATTCTTTAGTAACAAACAGTCAAAAACATGAAAGAAGAAACACAAAATTAACAACAGGATAGCTTTGCTGGGGAAAAATAAAAAGGAATCAAAAGTGTCATTCCTGACTATTTGTTGCAGCACGGGAGGCTAGAATGGCATTTTAATGCTAAGGGCAACTGAGCCAGTTTCACAGATCTGCGGCTTCCTGCTCTGTCCACCTACTTTTGGATGCTAAGGGCAACTGAGCCAGTTTCACAGATCTGCTGCTGCCTGTTCTTTCTGTTCCGCCCCTGCAGCAGTCGAACTGCTCGGATCCGGGGTTTGCTGTGGCTCGAGGGTCTCCGGACCCGGGGCTCGTGGCCACTTCAAATTGTAAAGGGGGTATTTACAGGGGATAAATGTTCGTGATGCCACCTGCAAGTTGCGGTAGAGGGTACCGCCGCTGCCGATGGGAGAACTGGGGCAGATGGTATGGGGCAGCCAGATGTCAGTCCCTCCGCAGGTAGGGAAGGCCCCGGATGGTGGGGATTGGGTGTACGGGTAGCTTGCTTGGCCTTGGGAAGAAGGGTTAGATAACTCACTGCAGTAGTCGTGGTGTTGGATCAGGTGGATTAAGCAGACACACAGATGGTAAACCAAAGTCTCTGGGCACCGCAGTCTCTACAGGGGGAGCCTGTCCAGGTCCCGCTCCCACCAGTGTCACTTGGTAAGTCCGGAGCCCTGCCTCTGTGCACAAATTGTTTTACCGTTGTGGCCCCTTGGCTTAAAGCTTTCGGGGCCCTGCTACCCGTGTGTATGACAGCTGTACTCTTGGTGGCTGGCACTTGGGATTTTAGTGGGTTGTGTGTTTTGGAGAACCCTATCCCCCGCGTTGTGCTGATGCCTCCAATCGCTGAACTTTTGGGGAAAGTTCATAAAGAGACTATCCTCCACAGGTTAATTATCAGGTTGTTTGAAGCTACTCCCCGATCTAGGGTCCTCTACCCCGCCGTGCTCAGTACTGATAAGGTTGCTGGGCTTTCTAGTGCCAACAGTCCTCCTAGACTGCGTCCATTACACTTCTGTCCAGTGTTCCTAATACCGGTCCCCGACTCCTGTGGTCCCGGGCCACCGCTTGCGACCCAGCCTTTCGCCTCCCTGGGAGCTCCAACTCCCACGCTCCTCTCTCTCTGAGGGCTACCACCGCTCTTTCCTTTGTCTCCCCTCCCACCAGTCTGCCTGACCCCGCGGTCGTGCTCCAACTTGACCAACCCACTTGCGTGTCTGTCCAGCCCTGGTGTGAGGTGTGGTTAGGATTTGTAGTGGGGATGTCAGTGACACTGTTGATGGGAACCTGGAACCATGGGGGGTAGGCCCTGCACCCTGGTGACAGGATGCAGTTCTCTGCAGCACCCTGACCTAGTCAGGGGTGCTACATGTCCACTTACGTTTGGATGCTAAGGGCAACTGAGCCAGTTTCACATATCTGCTGCTACCTGCTCTGTCCACCTACTTTTGGATGGACCACCCCTGTAGTATTCTACACTCAGCCTGTTTGTTATTTACAGTCATATGAAAAAGTTTGGGCACCCCTATTAATGTTAACCTTTTTTCTTTATAACAATTTGGGTTTTTGCAACAGCTATTTCAGTTTCATATATCTAATAACTGATGGACTCAGTAATATTTCTGGATTGAAATGAGGTTTATTGTACTAACAGAAAATGTGCAATCCACATTTAAACAAAATTTGACCGGTGCAAAAGTATGGGCACCTCAACATAAAAGTGGCATTAATATTTTGTAGATCCTCCTTTTGCAAAAATAACAGCCTTTAGTCGCTTACTGTAGCTTTTAATGAGTTCCTGGATCCTGAATAAAGGTATATTTGACCATTCCTGTTTACAAAACAATTCCAGTTCAGTTAAGTTTGATGGTCACCGAGCATGGACAGCACGCTTCAAATCATCCCACAGATGTTCAATGATATTCAGGTCTGGGGACTGTGATGGCCATTCCAGAACATTGTAATTGTTCCTCTGCATGAATGCCTAAGTAGATTTGGAGCGGTGTTTTGGATCATTGTCTTGCTGAAATATCCATCCCCTGCGAAACTTCAACTTCATCACTGATTCTTGCACATTATTGTCAAGAATCTGCAGATACTGAGTTGAATCCATGCGACCCTCAACTTTAACAAGATTCCCAGGGCCGGCATTGGCCACACAGCCCCAAAGCATGATGGAACCTCCACCAAATTTTACTGTGGGTAGCAAGTGCTTTTCTTGGAATGCTGTGTTTTTTTGCCTCCATGCATAACGCCTTTTTGTATGACCAAACAACTCAATCTTTGTTTCATCAGTCCACAGGACCTTCTTCCAAAATGTAAATGGCTTGTCCAAATGTGCTTTTGCATACCTCAAGCGACTCTGTTTGTGGCGTGCTCGCAGAAACGGCTTCTTTCGCATCACTCTCCCATACAGCTTCTCCTTGTGCAATGTGCACTGAATTGTTGACCGATGCACATTGACACCATCTGCAGCAAGATGATACTGCAGGTCTTTGGAGGTGGTCTGTGGATTGTCCTTGACTGTTCTCACCATTCTTCTTCTCTGCCTTTCTGATATTTTTCTTGGCCTGCCACTTCTGGGCTTAACAAGAACTGTACCTGTGTTCTTCCATTTCCTTACTATGTTCCTCACAGTGGAAACTGACAGTTTAAATCTCTGAGACAACTTTTTGCATCCTTCCCCTGAACAACTATGTTAAATAATCTTTGTTTTCAGATCATTTGAGAGTTGTTTAGAGGAGCCCATGATGCCACTCTTCATAGGAGATTCAAATAGGAGAACAACTTGCAAGTGGCCACCTTAAATACCTTTTCTCATGATTAGATACACCTGGCTATGAAGTTCAAAGCTCAATCAGGTTAGAAAACCAATTTAGTGCTGCAGTAAGTCAGTAAAAAGTAGTTAGGAGTGTTCAAACCAAGAAATTGATAAAGGTGTCCAAACTTTTGCACCTGTCAAATTTTGTTTAAATGTGGATTGCACATTTTCTGTTAGTACAATAAACCTCATTTCAATACAGAAATATTAGTGAGTCCATCAGTTATTAGATATATGAAACTGAAATAGCTGTTGCAAAACCCCAAATTGTTATAAAGAAAAAAGGTTAACATTAATAGGGGTGCCCAAACTTTTTCATATGACTGTAGGTATTCTATAGAATGACTAGGAATTGTATGAACATCTGATGTATTTCATACTTTGACGACCCATTTACAATTGTATACATTGCCTAGATATTCTATAGAATGCCTGTTTTTACACATTGCCGGTAACATATACGGTATATAAAAATGTATCTGTAACTTGATTACTTTACTAGCTTTAACCTCTATGCACTCATTTTGAAAAACGATATAATGGGATAATCAGCATTTACATGTGGTCTCAATCTGCAAATTCTGCTTATCCACAGATATAGGGTGTAACTAATGCATGACCGGTATGCCCCAAAGAGTAGAGTGTCTCTGGAGGTGGTGGTTGCAGCGTTTGACTCAAACATGATCTCTCCTATATATTGTAGTTTTCATTTATTTTAATTCTGTTATTCAAACACTAAGAAATGTACAAATAAATGTATTAGTTCTTGTCCAGTTGTAAACATAATAACCTGTTTAAAACTACTCTTGTGTAACAATTGATTGTCTGCACAACATCTGTCCAATTATTAGGTCTTTAGGCTGATCAACTGGTGAATTAAACAAATCCAGATTATGTGGCAATTAGCAACAATCTAATGCCTATTTATACATCTCTTAAACCTTTTCCAACATGTATTATAAAGTGACATGAGGATTGCATATGTTCCATTTCTACATGTCCGATTCTTTCTTTGTCCTGCAAAGTCACACTGAATACTGTATGACTTGTAACCTGTAAAAATAATATACTGATTTGTCTAAAGGCTCTTTCACACAATGTCACAGACCCATTAAAAATCTGTCTTCTCACTTGTCCTTTTTTCGCGGATTGATTGTCTGCAAACAAACAAGAACGGAGGAATGTCTTAAGGTGGTGTCACACACAGCGACAGCGACAACGACAACGACGTCGCTGCTACGTCACCATTTTCTGTGACGTTGCAGCGACGTCCCGTCGCTGTCGCTGTGTGTGGCATCCAGCAACGAGCTGGCCCCTGCTGTGAGGTCGCCGCTCGTTGCTGAATGTCCAGCTTCATTTTTTGGTCGTCGCTCTCCCGCTGTGACGCACAGATCGCTGTGTGTGACAGCGAGAGAGCGACAAAATGAAGCGAGCAGGGAGCAGGAGCCGGCATCTGGCAGCTGTGGTAAGCTGTAACCAGGGTAAACATCGGGTAACCAAGGTGGTTACCCGATATTTACCTTCGTTACCAGCCTCCGCCGCTCTTGCTGCTAGTGCCGGCTCCTGCTCTCTGCACATGTAGCTGCAGTACACATCATGTAATTACTGTAGCTAGGAGAGCAAGGAGCCAGCGCTAAGCAGTGTGCGCGGCTCCCTGCTCTCTGCACTGTGACATGTAGCTGCAGTACACATCGAGTTAATTAACCCGATGTGTACTGTAGCTAGGAGAGCAAGGAGCCAGCGCTCAGTGTGCGCGGCTCCCTGCTCTCTGCACATGTTGCAGCACAGCAACGCGTGTCGTTATGATCGCTGCTTCGGCTGCTGTGTTTGACAGCTAAGCAGCGATCATAACAGCGACTTACAAGGTCGCTGTTACGTCACAGAAAATGGTGACGTAACAGCGACGTCGTTGTCGCTGTCGTTTAGTGTGACCTCAGCTTTAGTCTGTTTTGGAGATTAAACTCGCCAATGCAAGACAATAGTCCAGTGAAAAAAACATAAGTCGAAACTAAGTAAGTAGTTAGTAGACACTAAAAACAAAAAAAAATTCACGTGAGAAGAATCAACACAACAAGGAAAGTAAAAAACGACACATGGGTCAAAAATGGATCAAGTACAAGGTAAAAAAAATACAAACATTTTTTCAAACATAAGGAAAAAACTCTGATGTGGGAAGGCGGCCAAAGCTGAATGGCAAAGTTTTAATTTGGGAGTCAGGAAATATCTATCCTATGTCTATATTCGGTCACTATGATTCTGTGGATTTCGAGAGGTTACAGATTACTGTGGGTTAAAAATCCAAGTATGAAATATTATTACTATAGCTAAACTGGGGTTGGTAAAATTGTTTTTTTAATGCACATTTATCTTTTTTTCATCTTTTTAATCTTCACTGGAAACAAATGAGTAAGCGAGTAAAATAAATAATGTCAGTTTGCATCAGTTTTTTTATGTCATTTTTGGATTTATTAATCCAAAGGATGTATCATTTTTTTTCTACACTAACATTTTTGCTTCATTTCTTTTTTTGGTATAAAATCCCTAAACAAATTGACTTATGCATCTCATTCATATCTATTTGACATGATCTAGAATTGGAAGCAACTTCAATATTATGGACAGAGCTCAGATTTCATATTTTTGATCCTGAAAATGTATGATCCAAACTCAAGTGACCAAATTTGATGCATTCTGCATAAGTTTGCATACCCCAGAAGTAAGAATAGTTGCCTAATATGATGGTTTTGGCATAGTAGGTATTAAAAGTGAAGCTGGCCTAACTGTAGTAATCAGTAACACAAGCAGTGAGAGTGGCACTATTCAGAATTTGCATGTAACCTAAGAGGTGGTGCATATTAAAGAATAATCTCTAACCTTAATTGTGTGATTTGTATAAGAAAGGTAGAGCAAACAGTGTGACTCTCAGTTCATTAAAATGCAAATGGAAACTGCCATAATGGGAACAGGAGATGGAATAAAGGGAGCTAATGAAGCAGTAATGGTTATGTCTAGAGACTTGAGCCTTCTCTGATCATTGGCTGCTGAGGAAAAGGCTCAGGTTCCAGTGAATGAAGTGCTTGGTGGGGAGATGAGAACTGCTTAAAACAAACAATTCCAAGTAAAAGGAGGAAGATGCAAGACAAAAAGAGCCCGAACACACCCCACATACCTTAATCTCACCCACAGGATCTCCTGTACTACCCCTCTACCCTACAAATACCATGTCAGAAACATCTGAACAAAAAGAAAGGGCCGTAATGGAGACCCACTAAGTGGGTCCAGGCAACCAAAAAGTTAAAGAAGCATAGGACTATGAAAGGTAATAGGTAGTGACTCAAAAGCAATACAATCTATAAATGAATAGTCATAAATCTACCAATATTAATATAATCAATAAATTAATTAGAGACATATAAAAAAGACACCAAACTATACACTACAACATCAGGTGCACAATGAGGAAAACAAGTGGGGAGATCACAGCATTGCAGATCAATGTCGATATAGGGTGGGTATAAAGTGCATGTGCATAGTAGCAGCAGAAGGTACCCAATATGAAGTCCAGACCCAATCGCAAAATGTAAGGTGCATGTGCCTAAAACAAATAGGGTACTGGGCTCATAGAAAATTATCAACACACCCATAATACCCGAAGATCTGCAAGGCTGTCTCTCCAAGACCCCTATGCGCGTTTCGCGTGGGCTTCAACGGAGGGTCATGATGCCACTTATATTCTGATTAATGCCAATCACTTGATTGGATGAATGTCCACCTTCTTGAACCTCTCTATTGTCAGGTTAAATGTTCTAATATGCATATTTTTATTAATACAACCACTGCAACCATCATTTGTCTGGAAGTCTTCCTATTTAAAATATACCAGGTACAGAACCATCTAACGTTTCGTATGTACAGGCTTTGTTGGGTGAAGTATTTGCACAGATATCTTCCTCTTAAAGGTATATTTCCAGGGGAGTAAAATTCCATGCATATAGCATCCAATAGAGCATAGCATTATTCATACAGAATTGAAAGAAAATCCTTCTTACTCGTCTATATAAAATTAGTAGACTAGGAGGCCTATTATAGCTCTGTATAAAGTGGAGCTATGATGTGGACACAGCCATGAGGCTTTGTGCGAATAATTTGGGAGCTTTAGGTAATTGTTTGGTAATACAGGCTTGCTAAGCCCAGTTAGACCTGTAATGGTGATATTACTCCTGAACCTTACATATTGGTACTTCCTTTACACAAAAATTCTGGTTAGCTTGCTAGTCAACCAGTCTACTTGGAAATCTTGACAACTGGCAAATAATATTTGATATAAAAGAAATAACTGCTTACAAGGAAGAACATATCGCAGTGCTGAGAACCAGTGAACATTATCTTCATTAAAGGGGTATTCCCAACTTTGAAAGTGGTCATCTGTCTATGGGAGTCTGATCATTGTGGCCCAGAGAGATCCTAAAAACCGGGACCTTCAAAAGCCCCGACTGAAATGTGTGGTGGTCGATAATGCGCTCTGATGCACCACTCATTCTTATGGGACACTTGAAGATTGCTAAACACTACGCTTGGTTGATTTTTGGCACTCCCATTAGAATGAATGGAGTGACAGTGGGTGTGGCATTTTCCACTCTATTCACGTTGAGCTCCTCAGACGCCAAATGTTTAGGACCTTCAATGCTGGAGAGTACAAACGGGGTTAATGCCGCGCTGCTGCCGAAGTAATGGACTGTTGATTAAATCAATTCTTTTTATTTTACAGGTCTACGCATTTCAGAGGTCAGAGCCTCCTTCATCAGGACAAAGGAAAAAATCAGCAAAGTACATTGTTGATTATTCCTATTTCCTGATGAAGGAGGCTCTGACCTCTGAAATGCGTAGACCTGTAAAATAAAGAAGAATTGATTAAATCAACAGTCCATTACTTTGGCAGCAGCGCGGCATTAACCCCGTTTGTACTCGCCAGCATTGAAGTTTAACCTATCTGGGTCTGCGGCAGCCGTCATTATCTCAGGCTTGCATAGGGGTTGTGACTTTCACAACCTCTTTAGGTATCTCTTTATGTACATCTCCCAGTAATATCTGGTAAGACCCTATTGGCGCTCTTTTTCCTTCAGAGTTCTCAGGACCTCAGATGTTAAACCCCAAGCAGTAAGAAACTTATCCCCTATCTATTTTAAGTTTGACAATACCTCTTTAAGAAACTGGTAATTATAAGCTCATATAATTAAATGCCAGCAGCCCTTATGAGGTATCTTACCACATTATTTGATGGTTACATTATTTTAGGAGATAAGTGTGACACATCGGCGTTTTTGCCTCTTGTATGAAGGTGAACTGTTCTTAATAAGGCCAGACGCATGACTCCTATTGTTTGTTAAGCCACTAACCCTCGTGTCTCCACAATCAAAAGTGCTGAATTTGTCTAATAAAATGTAATCAAAGTAATCCAAAGTTTCACTTTATAAACCATATTCAGATTCCCATGCCCCGAGAGCATTCGCTCTTCATGATGATTAAGGCTAGTTTCACACTTGCGTTGGATGGCTTCTGTTGCTATCCGCAGCCTTGAGGAATTACGGTAACCATTGCAGGAAACTGTTCTATTCCTCATAGACTTCTATTAGCTACGGATAGCAACGGATGGTCTTGCATTGCATCCACTGCACGACGCAGCATCGTTATTTTGACGCTGTGTCGGGTGGAAGGAACGCTGCATGTAGCGTTTTTTGTGTCGTTAAAATAGCGCACCTTAACGGATTCCGCCGGAATCCGCCACGGTGTCTAATGACTGTCTATGATGGCGGATTCTGCCGCTATGCGCTAAGCAGCGGAATCCGCTGACGGATTTCGCCACGTTCTACTGCACATGCTCAGCATGTCCAGCAGAACAATCGAAATCGTTTAAAATCACTCCTGGTCTCTCTCCCCCCTCTCTCATACTCACCGATCACAGGCACGACGCTGCACAGTTGTCACAAAGCTCCGGCGGCTTTTCCTCTTTTGAAAATGCCAGCCGCCCATTATTCAATCTCGTATTCACTACTTTCCCCGCCCACCGGCGCCTATGATTGGTTGCAGTCAGACCCGCCCCCACACTGAGTGACAGCTGTCTCACTGCAACCAATCACAGCTGCCAGTGGGTGGGTCTATATCGTGCAGTACAATAAATAAATAAATAATTAAAAAAAACGGCGTGCGGTCCCTCCCAATTTTGATACCAGCCAAGGTAAAGCCACACGGCTGAAGGCTGGTATTCTCAGGATGGGGAGCCCCACATTATGGGGAGCCCCCCAGCCTAAAAATATCAGCCAGCAGCCGCCCGGAATTGCCGCATCCATTAGATGTGACAGTCCCGGGACTCTACCCGGCTCATCCCAAATTGCCCTGGTGCGGTGGCAATCGAGGTAATAAGGAGTTAATGGCAGCAGCCCATAGCTGCCACTAAGTCCTAGGTTAATCATGGCAGGTGTCTAAGAGACACATTCCATGATTATTTAATATAGGTCACTTCCGAACCTTATTGAAAGTGCCAGAACACCACTATATAACTATAAACAACCAAGAGAATTGTGGTATGATTCCTTTTAATAAAATATAATTTTTATTATTTTTACATTTAAAATTACCAAAGCAATTGAGTCCTCAAGGGGTTAACAGAATTGCATGCAAAGTCATTTACAGTGATTGCGATCAATTAACATTGTATAGTACACACAATAGGATCAATTGAGTTGAAAGTCATTCATATAGAGCTAAAGATGTAATACAATGGAGTATATATCAATTCTCACTGTAATTTCCTATTTTCGCCACTTAATGGTAGTGTGCCCAAACTCACTACTACCTGTAATAAACACCTAGTTGTGTATCATATCCATATTGTTATTATGGTATAGAGAAAGCCCTGTATGCATAACTAAGAGCAGTCAATAGTTTGTTATTGGCATATTCACAACCAACGATATGATCACAATTATAGTACAATACTGACCAAATTGCAGCAAGTCCGGATACCCCACCAGTCCCCAGGGACTGGCTGCAATTTGGTCAGTATTGTACTATAATTGTGATCATATGGTTGGTTGTGAATATGCCAATAACAAACTATTGACTGCTCTTAGTTATGCATACAGGGCTTTCTCTATACCATAATAACAATATGGATATGATACACAACTAGGTGTTTATTACAGGTAGTAGTGAGTTTGGGCACACTACCATTAAGTGGCGAAAATAGGAAATTACAGTGAGAATTGATATATACTCCATTGTATTACATCTTTAGCTCTATATGAATGACTTTCAACTCAATTGATCCTATTGTGTGTACTATACAATGTTAATTGATCGCAATCACTGTAAATGACTTTGCATGCAATTCTGTTAACCCCTTGAGGACTCAATTGCTTTGGTAATTTTAAATGTAAAAATAATAAAAATTATATTTTATTAAAAGGAATCATACCACATTCCATGATTAACCTGTAAGTGAAAGTAAATAAACACATCCACCCGAAACCGAATTTTTTTTTTATTTGGAATAAAAGACAAAAAAACACCCTCTTTCACCACTTTATTGAAATCCCCAAATACCCCTCCAGGTCCGGCGTAATCCAAAGAGGTCCCGCGACGCATCCAGCTCTGCTACATGAAGCTGACAGGAGTGGCAGTAGAACACCGCTGCCCCTGTAAGCTCCACACAGCAACTGAAGTGAATTGCGCTGTCAGCTAGTGTGTGCGGTCATAATGAGTGCAGTAGTGCGTGCGTGTGTGCGGTGATGTAGGCGGTAGTGTCAGGGTGTGTGCGGTGATGATGTGGGCGGTAATGTCAGGATGTGTGCGGTGATTATGTGGGCGGTAATGTCGGGGTATGTGCGGTGATGATGTGGGCAGTAATGTCGGGATGTGTGCGGTGAAGATAAGGGCTGTAGTGTCGGGGTGTGTGCGGTGATGAAGTGGGCGGTAATGTCGGGATGTATGCGGTGAAGATGAGGGCTGTAGTGTCGGGGTGTGTGCGGTGATGAAGAGGGCTGAAGTGTTGGGGTGTGTGCAGTGATGATGTGGGCGGTATTGTCGGAATGTGTGCGGTGAAGATGAAGGCTGTAGTGTCGGGGTGTGTGCGGTAATGATGAGGGCTGTAGTGCCGGGGTGTGTGCGGTGATAATGTGGGTGGTAATGTTGGGATGTGTGCGGTGATGATTAGGGCTGTAGTGTCGGGTTGTGTGCGGTGATGATGTAGGCGGTAATGTCGGGATGTGTGCGGTAAAGATGAGGACAGTAGAATCGGGGTGTGTGCGGTGATGATGAGGGCTGTAGTGTCGGGGTGTGTGCGGTGATGATGTGGGCGGTAATGTCAGGATGTGTGCGGTAAAGATGAGGGCTGTAGTGTCGGGGTGTGTGCGGTGATGATGTGGGCGGTAGTGTCGGGATGTGTGCGGTAAAGATGAGGACAGGAGTATCGGGGTGTGTGCGGTGATGATGAGGGCTGTAGTGTCGGGGGGGGGTGCGGTGATGATGAGGGCTGTAGTGTCGGGGGGTGTGCGGTGATGATGTGGGCAGTAATGTTGGGATGTGTGTGGTGATGATGAGGGCTGTAGTGCCGGGCTGTGTGCGGTGAAGATGAAGGCTCTCTCTCGGCTAAAGAAAACTTCACGCAACGCGTTATTTCACTGGAATCCGTTGCCTTTATTATCACACTTTTTGCAAGGCATCCGTCACATGCGTTACACAACGCATTGTGACGGCTGTTGTTCAACGCAAGTGTGAAAGTAGCCTAATTTCAAAATGTATCATTTTTTCTTATACAACAACAATTATCTTGAATTTCTCTTTATGTCCCTATCCAAGTATTTTGGTGCAGAGCATCTGCCCAGTGGTTCTTATTCTACAATCTAAAAAGGGGGGATTATAATGCGTTAGGATAGGTGCACATATTGAATATTTGGTAAGTTTTTACTTCAGTATTTATAAGCAAAAACCAGGAGTGGGACAATCAGAGGAATTGTATAATAGAAACACGGCACCACTCCTGTATTTATTACCCACTCCTGGTTTTCTGAGTTTTTACCTCAGTATTTGTAAGGGAAAACCAGGAGTGGAACAATCAGAGGAAAAGTATAGTAGAAACACGGGCACCACTCCTGTATTTATTACCCACTCCTGGTTTGTGAGATTTTACCTCAGTATCTGTAAGGTAAAACCAGGAGTGGAACAATCAGAGGAAAAGTATAATAGAAACACGGGCACAACTCCTGTATTTATTACCCGCTCCTGGTTTTGTGAGATTTTACCTCAGTATCTGTAAGGGAAAACCAGGAGTGGAACAATCAGAGGAAAAATATAATAGAAACACGGGCACCACTCCTGTATTTATTACCCACTCCTGGTTTGTGAGATTTTTACCTCACTATCTGTAAGGTAAAACCAGGAGTGGAACAATCAGAGGAAAAGTATAATAGAAACACGGGCACAACTCCTGTATTTATTACCCGCTCCTGGTTTTGTGAGATTTTACCTCAGTATCTGTAAGGGAAAACCAGGAGTGGGACAATCAGAGGAAAAATATAATAGAAACACGGGCACAACTCCTGTATTTATTACCCACTCCTGGTTTTCTGAGTTTTTACCTCAGTATTTGTAAGGGAAAACCAGGAGTGGCACAATCAGAGGAAAAGTATAGTAGAAACACGGGCACCACTCCTGTATTTATTACCCGCTCCTGGTTTTGTGAGATTTTACCTCAGTATCTGTAAGGGAAAACCAGGAGTGGAACAATCAGAGGAAAAGTATAATAGAAACACGGGCACAACTCCTGTATTTATTACCCGCTCCTGGTTTTGTGAGATTTTACCTCAGTATCTGTAAGGGAAAACCAGGAGTGGGACAATCAGAGGAAAAATATAATAGAAACACGGGCACAACTCCTGTATTTATTACCCACTCCTGGTTTTGTGAGATTTTACCTCAGTATCTGTAAGGGAAAACCAGGAGTGGGACAATCAGAGGAAAAGTATAATAGAAACACGGCACCACTCCTGTATTTACTACCCACTCCTGGTTTTGGCTTCCATTTACTGAGGTAAAAAACCTCACCAAATACTCAATGTACATGTGGCCTTAGGAGTCTTTCACACATCAGTTTTTTTCATCAGTCCCAACCCGTTTTGTGACTGATGCGACGGATACGTCGCAGATTGTGGTAAAACTGATGCGACGGATGCTGTAAAAAAAAGCGGATCCGTCGTACCATTTTTTCCTGAGTAGCAGTAATTTTACAACACTTCTGGCCATGCTCAGTTATAAAAAACGGAATAGGATAACGGATCCGTCATTTGACGGATGACGACGGATCCTGTGCCCATAGGCTTCCATTACAACAAATGATGGATTGCGATGGATTCGTCACGGTCCATTTTTTCGAAGCACACAAAAAACGTTACTATGGACGTTGTCTCTATCACATTTATCTCATGTAACATGAGCCTATCCGTCGCTGATACAAGTCAAGGATAAAAAAAACGGATTCAGCAGTGGATCCGTTTTTTTTTCACAATTCGACGGATTGTGACTGATGGTAAAAATGGATGTGTGAAAGAGGCCTTACAAGTCTGGTGCTGCGCATCCAAATATGAAGACAAATCGTGAATTAAACCATATCAAGGAGATTTCTCTTTCAAAGAAGCTTCTTTTTTATTTCTTATTCAACAACCTTCAACAAATTTTGTAGTTTCATTTTGCTTTCATATGTAAATGCCTGGTAGTTGTGCATGCTCTTTTGGCCTGAATTTCCACAGAGAATTACTCCATCAGAGGATGACACCTAACTGATACTTTCAGGAGCTACAATATAAAAGTGCAAATATCAGCCTATCAATAAGCTCAGTGTATAATATATACACACTGTCTAACAAGAAAGGTGACCTTCTGGGAATCAGCCTAGAAGATACATTTCATAATTATGTGTACTACTTCCACTCGTCCATAGGAACTGCATCTCCATATGAAATCATCATTATTGGAAGTGGCAGTTTCATTAGGCTGAGTTCACACTTGCAAGTTTGTTGATCTTGATGAGTTTTTATGCAGCAAAATTGAGCAGCAAGATTTCAATTAAAATTATTTTTATCGCTAAACATTACCAATAGGCAAAAACATTTTGTGACAGTGAAATAAACATGTTTTTCAATCTGTATTACATTCTATTACCAGCATTTCAATTCATAATTGACCCAATATGAACAGGGTCTAAACAAAAACTGTGAAGTGTGCCCCAGTAATAAACTGCATTCAGGAATCTGTGCTCTGAGGGAAACTAAGCAGCATTTCAATTTTGCTGCAGCGCCACTGTAGGAGAAATGAAGCATTAGACACTTCCAATAAAATCAATAAACACTGCCTCCTGTTTGCAGACGCCATCTACTGAGTCCCGCTTCTGATGCGAGAGCAACAGGTGCAATATGCTAATGACCCTCGGCTCAGGCTCTGCTGCGAGCGTGAGCCGAGTGTCATGCGACTGTGACCCAATCTTGCGATCAGATCACAGCTGTGGAGGAGAGGGCGGGCGCTGCGGAGAAGAGGGAGGGGTTAATCTCCCTATCTTCTCTATTGCCAGCCTGTGTTTACATCATACTGCATTGAATAATATCCGAGTGCAGTCCGATGTTTCTCTCGCACCCATAGGCTGGTTTCAGACGTCCATGTTTTAGGTACGTGTGACATCCGTTTTTAACACGGATATCACATGTACCCATGTTATTCTATGATGTACCTCACACGTCCGTGTTTGCACACGGACCGTGTGACCTTTCATGACCTCGCACACACACACGCAGGCATATCCGGCAGCACGGATGTCACATGGATCGCACACTGATGTGATCCATGTGACATGAGTGTAAAACATACCGGAGAAAATATGGGTCTTTTTAATAAAAATATTTTCTATATTTACCTCTCTCAAGCGATGCTGTCTCTGGCTCTGCTGCCTCCCGCTCCTTATCGCTGCTCATTATACTCACTGAATATTCAGTGCCCTGAGGAGCTGGAAGCAGGAACAGCGCTGGGGACTTTAGTGCCGGGGACCACATCGCTGGGTGAGTTTACAGCAGAGTGTGTGTGTGTGTGTGTGTGTGTGAGTGTTCAGTGTATACATGCATGTGCGCTATGTGTGTATGCGCGCGATGTATCCTTGTGTGTCTGCTATGTGTGTATACATCAGTGTGCGATCCGTGTGACATCCATGCTGCTGGATATGCCTGCGTGTGTGCTTGTGGGGTCATGAAAGGTCACACGGTCCGTGTGCAAACACGGACGTGTCAGGCACATCATAGAATAACATGGGTACGTGTGAAATCCGTGTTAAAAACGGATGTCACACGTACCTAAACACGGACGTCTGAAACCAGCCTATGGGTGAGAGAGAAACATCGGACTGCACTCGGATGTTATTCAATGCAGTGTGATGTAAATACAGGCAGACAATAGAGAAGATAGTGAGATTAACCCCACCCTCTCCTCCGCAGCGCCCGCCCTCTCCTCCAAAGCTGTGATCTGATCGCAAGATTGGGTCACAGTCACATGACACTCGGCTGCCGGAACATTGCGGGGACAGCATCGGGGTCTCATCACAGTTCCCAATGAACTCTGATGAACCCGTGAAGCTGTAGTGCGGGTGTCGCGGTGGTCATCAGGATATCATCAGAGTTGATTGGGAACTCCGATGACCTCCTGGATGTCACTGTGCTTTGTGAATACTCACCTGTCCCCGCGATGCTATCCTCGGCGTTGCTGTGCCCGGCGCTGTACCCTCGATGCTCCGGCTTCCTGAGTGCGGTGAATAATCGATGAATATAATGAGCAGGGGTCAGGAGCGGGAGGCAGCAGGTAAATATGGAAAATCTTTTTATTTCATAGACCCGTGTTTTCTCCGGTACCTGTCACACGCATGCAAACACGGATGTCACACGTATGACACACGTGTGACCATAACCATGCGTGTGACTGGTACCTGATTACACACGGACATCTGAAACCGGCCACAGACTTATATGGGTGTGAGTGATACGACTCTCGCAGACAATCACAGCATGTTGAGATTTTTTCCTCAGTCTGTTTTGGGCTGAGGACAAACTCGCAGATCTGAGTTGCAGCATTGTCTAACATGGGGCCGAGTGCAATGTGAGATTTTCTCACATTGCACTTATGCGAGTCATACGCAAGTGTGACTCCAGCCTAATATTGAGAATGTGACCACCGATGCGCACAGAAGTCAACGTGTAAGCTGGCAGGTAACAGCTGCACTAAATCACCTAATGTAGGAAGACCGGAGCAGCGCTCAAAATTTCAGAGGAGAGCAAAGTATTTTAATACACTCACTACATACACATGCTAATGATTGGTAACGGAGGGGGCAATAAACAAAATGCTGGAGTGCTGCTTTAACTAAAATGGCCGTACTGAAATATACAGAATGCATAACTTCCAAAAAGATTTTGGGCATGTGCAATATTAAAGGGGTTGTAAACTAGTCGGACAACCCCTTCTTAAAGGAAACCTGTCAGGTGCAATGTGCACCCAGCACCACAGGCAGTGAAAAGTTAAACACCTCACCAGACTGTTGAATATAGGTGCAGTGCCTGGAAACCTGGACGGCAACCAGGTGGAAACTTGAGGCAGAAGAAAGGTGAATCCATGATCCGCTTACTGCTAATCCCTGCCTAACCATCCCTGTATACACTAGCATAGATAAAAGGATCTATAGAAAAAGTATTTCTAAAGATTCTTTAGAATATGTTACTGAGTGCAGGGACTAGTCGAGTGGGCGTTATCTCCCCTGACTAGCCGCCCTCTTAAATTGTTAGTATGCCCACAGGGGTGCACTAACATGCTATTCAATGCAGCGTCAGCAGCGGTGATGCGTGTACCTGTGTCCGCGGTGAACGCTGAGCTAAATGTCCCGCACTTCTAGTCATGCGCAGTACACCTGGCTTTACTGTGCATACACAGGTACGTGCGGCACCGCTGGTGACACTGCATTGAATAGCATGTTAGTACACCCCTGTGGGTGTACTAACATGCTAAGGCCAGAGTCACACTTGCAAGAGACTCGCGCGAGTCTTGCATTGCATCACCTGGCACAGCCACACAGTCTCCTGACAGGAGCGGGTTGGCTGCATGTATTTCTATGCAGCTGAGATGCTCCTGTCCGAAGGGCAGCAAGCCATGCCGGGTAATGCGATGCGAGGCTCACACCAGTCTCTCGCAAGTGTGACTTTGGGCTAAGAGGGCGGCTAGTCGGGGGATATAACTCCCTCATGACTAGTCCCTGCACTCAGTAACGTATTCTAAAGAATCTTTAGAAATACTTTTTCTATAGATCCCTTTATAAATATAAAGATAAATATTTCTTAGCTCTAAAGGCACCAACACACATTGCATTAAAGTGCTCTGAACCCATCGATTTGGCCAGCACTAGCCAACCATCTGCTGTGCGTGGGAACCCTCCACCATCATTTGTCAGGGTTGGTCAGCTAAAATGGAAACATCCGATCACTCTTAGGGGTGGTGAGCCTTCTCCAGAGGTGACCATCAGTGGCTTTATCCTTTCTGCTAATGTGATACACCTGAACGCTCCACTGAGCCTAGCATTTGTGTGTGGGGGAATCCGATAACTCATGTGCACTTTAGGGCACATACATTTTAAACTATTAATAACAATTAACCTTTTTAACCAAACTGAATGTTCATCAAATGAAACTTAACAACAAATTAATATTTTTATGCGCAGTGGCACACATCATTGGTTGGAAAGAAGATCATATTTTAATTTTTAGTGTTATAGTTACTAAGGGTTATTTTTTTACTTGGGAGAATATTCCCAGAAAGATCTTTTTATACAGTGTAACATCAGCAGAAAGGAATGGGAATAGATAGCAAAACCCGACCCCCATATTAGCTATCCGGCAGCTGTTGCCAATCAAAAAGCTGTACGTTTCTGTAACTTTACTTGCCTGAATTTCAAAACCTATACCTCCAATCTGACAACTAAAGGTATGTATAGAATCAGCCTGATAGTGCGAGTATAGCTCTGGCTTTAGGTTATATAGGAAAATGTTGGTGGTTGGTGCGCTTTCACAATAAGGACTTACTCACACCACCGTTTTTTCCGGCCAATGCAATTTGACACGCAATCAGATTGCACTCGGACTAATATAATTCTATGAGGTAGAGCACAGATCTGAGCTAGGAAATAATCACAACATGTCTGAGTTCGATTCGCATCAGATCCCACTTGGCCATGTACAGTGCCTTGCAAAAGTATTCGGCCCCCTTAAATTTTTCAACCTTTTCCCACATTTCAGGCTTCTAACATAAAGATAAAAATGTTAATGTTATGGTGAAGAATCAACAACAAGTGGGACACAATTGTAAAGTTGAATGAAACTTATTGCTTATCTTAAACTTTTTTAAAAAATAAATAACTGAAAATTGGGGCGTGCAATATTATTCATCCCCCTTACTTCACGCAGAAAACTCCCTCCAGAAGGATCCAATGTTGTCCTAAATGACTGATGATGATAAATATAAGCCACCTGTGTGTAAGCAAGTCTCCGTGTAAATGCACCGCTCTGTGATAGTCTCAGTGTTCTGTTTAAAGCGCAGATAGCAACATGAAGACCAAGGTCCGTCATACTGTTGTGGAGAAGTTTAAAGCCGGATTTGGTTATAAACAAATTTCAAAAACTTCAAACATCCCAAGGAGCACTGTGCAAGCTATCATATTGAAATGGAAGGAGTATCATACCACTGCAAATCTACCAAGACCCGGCCGTCCATCCAAACTTTCATCTCAAACAAGAAGAAGACTGATCAGAGATGCAGCCAAGAGGCCCATGATCACTCTGGATGAACTGCAGAGATCTACAGCTGAGGTAGGACAGTCTGTCCATAGGACAACAATCAGTCGTACACTGCACAAATCTGTCCTTTATGGGAGAGTGGCAAGGAGATAGCCATTTCTCATAGATATCCATAAAAAGTATAATTTAAAGTTTGCCACAAGCCACCTGGGAGACACACCAAACATGTGGAAGAAGGTGCTCTGGTCAGATGAAACAAAAATCGAACTATTTGGGCACAATGCCAAACGATATGCTTGCCATAAAAGCAACACTGCTCATCACCCTAAATACACCATCCCCACTGTCAAACATGCTGGTGGCAGCATCATGGTTTGAGCCTGCTTTTCTTCAGCAGGGAAGGGGAAGATGGCTAAAATTGATGGGAAGATGGATGGAGCCAAATACAGGACCATTCTTGAAGAAAACCTGTTGGAGTCTGCAAAAGACCTGAGACTGGGATGGAGATTTGTCTTCCAGCAAGACAATGATCCCAAACATAAAGCAAAATCTACAATGGAATGGTTCACAAATAAACGTATCCAGCTTCTGGATTGGCCAAGTCAAAGTCCAGACCTGAATCCAATCGAGAATCTGTGAAAAGAGCTGAAAACTGCTGTTCACAAACGCTCTCCTTCCAACCTCACTCAGCTCCAGCTGTTTGCAAAGGAAGAATGGGCAAGAATTTTAGTCTCTCGATGTGCAAAACTGATAGACACATATCCCAAGTGACTTGCAGCTGTAATCGCAGCAAAAGGTGGCGCTACAAAATATTAACTTAAAGGGGACGAATAATATTGCACGCCCCAATTTTCAGTTATTTATTTTTTACAATAGTTTAAAATAAGCAATACATTTCGTTCAACTTCACAATTGTGTCCCACTTGTTGTTGATTCTTCACGATAACATTAAAATTTTTATATTTATGTTTGAAGCCTGAAATGTGGGAAAAGGTTGAAAAATTCAAGGGGGTCGAATACTTTTGCAAGGCACTGTAAATCAATAGGTCTGTTGAAAACAGCGGACTGCACTCGGATGACAGATTTTCATGGACTGAAAGAATGGAGATGATGGAGACATTTTTTCTACATCTTCTCCCCATCACTATGCTCACACTCTGATCAAACTCTGATTAGAATTTTTAATTTGCATAACCGACCCAATTCCTTCTGATGAAAGAGTATATGCCATTGTGACCAAGGCCTAATAATGATCTGGCTATAAATAAGGATTACTAATAATAATCATTACATTTATTATGCTAAATATCCATGTCTGATTGATTTGTTCCATTTCAGAAAAATAATATTACTTTTAATGTCATTGGAATAATCATATTTGATAAATAATTAGCTTTATGTATTACTGTTAGCTATGTGCTTATAACATAATTTATTAGGTACTCTGGGAGAGTGCAGAGAACTTGGCATTCAAATAATATTCCTTATTTCATTTTAGGCTCAGGTAAACTTAAATAGTGTTGTTAAAATGCCAATCACATCACAAAGTTGTTATTATTATTATGTATTATTATAGCGCCATTTATTCCATGGAGCTTTACATGGGAAAAGTGGTATACATAATAAAACAAGTAAAATAATCATAACCAATGACAGGCACAGACTGGTACAGGAGGAGAGAGGTCCCTGCCCCCGAGGGCTCACAGTCTACAGGAGGAGAGAGGACCCTGGCCCCGAGGGCTCACAGTCTACAGGAGGAGAGAGGACCCTGCCCCCGAGGGCTCACAGTCTACAGGAGTAGAGAGGACCCTGCTCCTAAGGGCTCACAGTCTACATGAGGAGAGAGGACCCTGCCCGTGAGGGCTCACAGTCAACAGGAGGAGAGAGGACCCTGCCCGTGAGGGCTCACAGTCAACAGGAGGAGAGAGGACTCTCCCCCAAGGGCTCACAGTCTACAGGAGGAGAGAGGACCCTGCCCCTGAGGGCTCACAGTCTACAGGGGATGGGTGAGGATAGTAGGTGAGGGTGCTAGGTGAAGAAATAATCCACAGATGCGTCATACGTGGGCACTGTGCAGAAAATGATCTGGAAATCACTAATGGTTTACAATCTGTGGAGTTTGTAGCTGTCAATGACTGACCAGCAACAACTATAAGCAAACTTCCATTTTATACACTAAAACTGATTAACCACATAATTAAAGCTTTCTGTTGTTTTAATTTAATGATAGTTATTATAGAATTACAAACACTGTTAAAAGTGAATATTTTTGCCCTAAAACCCCCCTAGAAATTTAATTTTGGCTATAAGAATCCATCTATGATAATGTAAGTAATATTTGCCCAAGGGCGGCACAACTGTGTACTAGGAAGTCACAGCTTATGGAAATCAGATAGCACCATGATAAGCAGAAAAGTGACCTAAAAAAAAATGCATGACGCGTCCTACATCATACACACACACCGGCATTGAGGTTCCGCGTAGGCGCACTACAAAACTTTGATCTGCCCTGAACAGGGCAGATCAAAGTGCACCTGTGCAGGACCTCAGTGCCAGCACGTGTGTATGACGTAGGACGCGTCATGCACCCCGGCTTCAGAAGAAGGATGACAAATGTGACGCCCTGGCAAAGCCAGGTTGTCACAGAAAGAGTTAATCCTCCTTGGTAACCTGATCCCACACCGGTGCAGCAGGACAAACCACATCCCCCAGTGTAAGAGAAAAACAGAGCAGAGGGGAGGGGCTGGAGCAGAGTGTGTGGAGAGACAGACAGAAGAGGAGTCTGGAGTTGTAGCTCCCAGGCTGATAGAGAAGCGTGCTCCGAAAGGGCCGGGACAGGCTGTTAGTGAGGAAGGGGCCAGAGGTAGCCGGGGCAGGGTAGTGGCCCGCCGGTACCTAAGGTGACCCGGATCACTGCAGGGGAGTGGACTCCCCGTTCCCGGCTGAGGAGAAAGAGGAAGAGAGTGGAGAGAGAGGCACCTGGCTGCAGGGAAAGAACAGGAGCTGCTGCACCGTGTGTGGGACACTAACACCCTCCGTACCGAAGGCTGTGGACTCCGGCAGTTTCTGGTTAATTCCTGACTCTGTGTGAACTTTCTTGCAAAGCGAACTGTGAGTAACAACATCCCCCGGTCCAACCGGACGCACAGCTCGCAGACCGTCTCCATCTCCTCCCCGTAACACCTCACTGGGGTCCCGGGACACCAACACCCTACCCGTGGAGGGAAATCACCAACTTGCTGCCCACCACCATCCCCGGGATCCATTAACCGACAGCGGCGGTGCTCTGTTACCTCACCGCACACCACGGGTGGCGTCACGGACAATCTCCCTTACCAAATCCCCTTTTACTGTGGAGCCTGGGATCACAGACCGGGTCACGCTACCGTGATACCCACAGAAGTGACCCCGTGGCCCGGATCTGAGTACCCCCTGGTCCCCGGGCGACACACAAACATGGCCGAAAGAGGAGGCACCGGACCCGGAGAACGGAGACACCTATCCGACCAGTCTGCACCGTAACAACCGTTTAGGTAAGTATTATAAAGTGATTTTTACATTCTACCCAGCGGCCTGGGCTCTTATATACAGTTAGGTCCAGAAATATTTGGACAGTGACACAAGTTTTGTTATTTTAGCTGTTTACAAAAACATGTTCAGAAATACAATTATATATATAATATGGGCTGAAAGTGCACACTCCCAGCTGCAATATGAGAGTTTTCACATCCAAATCGGAGAAAGGGTTTAGGAATCATAGCTCTGTAATGCATAGCCTCCTCTTTTTCAAGGGACCAAAAGTAATTGGACAAGGGACTCTAAGGGCTGCAATTAACTCTGAAGGCGTCTCCCTCGTTAACCTGTAATCAATGAAGTAGTTAAAAGGTCTGGGGTTGATTACAGGTGTGTGGTTTTGCATTTGGAAGCTGTTGCTGTGACCAGACAACATGCGGTCTATGGAACTCTCAATTGAAGTGAAGCAGAACATCCTGAGGCTGAAAAAAAAGAAAAAATCCATCAGAGAGATAGCAGACATGCTTGGAGTAGCAAAATCAACAGTCGGGTACATTCTGAGAAAAAAGGAATTGACTGGTGAGCTTGGGAACTCAAAAAGGCCTGGGCGTCCACGGATGACAACAGTGGTGGATGATCGCCGCATACTTTCTTTGGTGAAGAAGAACCCATTCACAACATCAACTGAAGTCCAGAACACTCTCAGTGAAGTAGGTGTATCTGTCTCTAAGTCAACAGTAAAGAGAAGACTCCATGAAAGTAAATACAAAGGGTTCACATCTAGATGCAAACCATTCATCAATTCCAAAAATAGACAGGCCAGAGTTAAATTTGCTGAAAAACACCTCATGAAGCCAGCTCAGTTCTGGAAAAGTATTCTATGGACAGATGAGACCAAGATCAACCTGTACCAGAATGATGGGAAGAAAAAAGTTTGGAGAAGAAAGGGAACGGCACATGATCCAAGGCACACCACATCCTCTGTAAAACATGGTGGAGGCAACGTGATGGCATGGGCATGCATGGCTTTCAATGGCACTGGGTCACTTGTGTTTATTGATGACATAACAGCAGACAAGAGTAGCCGGATGAATTCTGAAGTGTACCGGGATATACTTTCAGCCCAGATTCAGCCAAATGCTGCAAAGTTGATCAGACGGCACTTCATAGTACAGATGGACAATGACCCCAAGCATACAGCCAAAGCTACCCAGGAGTTCATGAGTGCAAAAAAGTGGAACATTCTGCAATGGCCAAGTCAATCACCAGATCTTAACCCAATTGAGCATGCATTTCACTAGCTCAAATCCAGACTTAAGACGGAAAGACCCACAAACAAGCAAGACCTGAAGGCTGCGGCTGTAAAGGCCTGGCAAAGCATTAAGAAGGAGGAAACCCAGCGTTTGGTGATGTCCATGGGTTCCAGACTTAAGGCAGTGATTGCCTCCAAAGGATTCGCAACAAAATATTGAAATTAAAAATATTTTGTTTGGGTTTGGTTTATTTGTCCAATTACTTTTGACCTCCCAAAATGATGAGTGTTTGTAAAGAAATGTGTACAATTCCTCCAATTTCTATCAGATATTTTAGTTAAAACCTTCAAATTAAACGTTACAATCTGCACTTGAATTCTGTTGTAGAGGTTTCATTTCAAATCCAATGTGGTGGCATGCAGAGCCCAACGCGCGAAAATTGTGTCACTGTCCAAATATTTCTGGACCTAACTGTATATGTTAGAATGCTTTATATAAGAACCCACAGGTGGTGGCCACAGCTTATTATCACCAAGTCTGGTGACAGGTTCCTTTTAAACTATGGAATTATATACCATGTACCTTTATGTCACAAAATCTATAGGATCACATAGATAGTTCCAAGGTGATAGATAGACAGATAGATGATAGATAATGGATAGATTGATAGATAATAGGTAGATAAATACATAGATATAGATAGATAGATAGATAGATAGATAGATAGATAGATAGAGGGATAGATAGATAGATAGATAGATAGATAGAGGGATAGATAGATAGAGGGATAGATAGATAGATAGATAGATAGATAGATAGATAGATAGATAGATAGATAGATAGATAGAATTATAGATAGATAGATAATAGATAGATTGATAGATAATAGATAGATAAATACATAGAGATAGATAGATAGATAGATAGATAGATAGATAGATAGATAGATAGAGGGATAGATAGATAGATAGATAGATAGAGAGAGGGATAGATAGATAGAGGGATAGATAGATAGATAGATAATGGATAGATAGTTAGATAGATAGATAGATAATGGATAGATAGTTAGATAGATAGATAATAAATGATAGATACGGTAGGTAGATAGATAGATAGATAGATAGATGGATAGATAGATACATGGATAGATAGATACATAGATAATAGATAGATGATAGATAATAGATAGATAGATAAATACATAGATATAGATAGATGACAGGTAGATAGATAATAGATAGAGGGATAGATAAATGGATGATAGATAATTATGAGATGCTAGATATAGATAGGATACAGATTGATAATTATGATATATATGAGCACATTGATTAGACAGATTAATAGGAGATTTTAATGTTTTACAATATTAAACTAATTACATGATGTGAAATGAATGTGAATATTGACTTTTCATGACTTTTTCCAATCTACTACCATGGAAAATAGCTTCATTTGCAGAAATCCATATTCATAAATAATCCTGGTAATAACATATGTTACCCAGCCCCGGGAGCCTGAGCTCCATGCCCCACTCCCCGGAGTGTCACTTACTTTCTTGTTGAGCTTGCAGTTGGCAGGGTCTCTGGAGCTCCTCTGATTTGCTTTGACCAGTGCCAGCAAAATAGCTTGTAAAAATACATTCCAAATGATTACCATCATAGCTTTACAGCTCCAAAGTACCAGGGGGTAAATGCAACTTTGCTCCTAGCAGTGATATATAGCAGTGAGTGACAAAGTGTGCAATAAATACATAGGTGGGGAGGAAAAATGCAACATTATCCAGTCTTCAGAGTAGGCATGAGCTGCAGCAGTAAGGCAGTGAGAGCCCCCCTGCCCCTTGTGCCATGCTGGTTTATTTACCGCCTCTAGATAGGTTTGTTAATTCTGCCCAATGATTGCAATAATCTGATCAAACGTCACTCAAAGCCATCCTGCCCTGAAATTTGGAGAAGTGTGGGGAAGGACATTCACAAGCCCAGGGTGAAATAGAAAGTTGTGGGAGGTGCACAGCACTGCTGGTCCTCCTCTGTCATCTGCTCCATACAAATGTCCCCTCCTCAGGGTACTCCTCCTCCCCCCTTAACTTTATACTTGTAAGCAACTCAGAGTTTCATGTATGGCTGGGCAAGGAGCTCCTCAGGATTGGGTAGTCCCCTGCATTATACTCCATAATGTCTTTCTTGTAATCTAACCACTGTCTGTAGGTAGAAGATCAGACACCATACTGTTAAATACATTAAAAGAGCTGTGTAGCTCAAGGGCATTGTACTGCTGTCAGATATTCCAATCACTGCAGCACTCATGTCGGAAGATTAGGCGTTATTCCCAATTGTATCGGCCTCTCAGTGTTCTCCATAACATTTCTCAAAATGAATCCGGCTCGCCTTGATATAATTCATATAAGTATCATTTCGGCTATTCGGAAATATTGTATCATTATCACAAATGAAATGAGCAAAAGATACAAATCTCTGCCAAAATGTTCTATTCTAGCTACTGTATATTCACCAATGATGAATTCATATATTCCAGTATAACAGGTTATGCTAAATAGCACCTAAAATAAGGACCTGAAATAATAGACACTCATCTGCTTTACTTCTGTTCTCCACACTGGTCCCTTTGAACCATTTACAGTCCCCTCTTATTGATACAACAACTTTTCCCTATGCAAAGAAATATAAGAAACTAATGACAGTCAAAGATAGGACTTAAGCGGGCTTTACACGCTACGACATCGCTAATGCGGAGTCGTTGGGGTCACGGAATTCGTGACGCACATCCGGCCGCATTAGCGATGCCGTTGCGTGTGACATCGATAAGCGATTTTGCATCGTCGCAAAAACGTGCAAAATCGCTAATCGGCGACACGGGGGTCCATTCTCAAATCTCGTTACTGCAGCAGTAACGAGGTTGTTCCTCGTTCCTGCGGCAGCACACATCGATGCGTGTGACACCGCAGGAACGAGGAAGCTCCCCTTACCTGCCTCCCAGCCGCTATGCGGAAGGAAGGAGGTGGGCGGGATGTTACGTCCCGCTCATCTCCGCCCCTCCGCTGCTATTGGGCGGCGGTTCAGTGACGTTTCAGTGACGTCGCTGTGACGCCGCACGGACCGCCCCCTTAGAAAGGAGGCGGTTCGCCGGTCACAGCGACGTCGCCGGACAGGTAAGTATGTGTGACGGCTGTGGGCGATGTTGTGCGGCACGGGCAGCGATATGCCCGTGTCGCGCAAAAGATGGGGGCGGGTACCCACACTAGCGATATCGGGACCGATATCACAGTGTGTAAAGTAGCCTTAAGGCTACGTTCACACATCCGGTTGTAGCAGTGCGGCACAATCCGGCGCTCTGCTTAAAAAACGAAACCCTTTTTTTTTGCCGCCGATTTCGTTTTTTTCCAGCATTGACTTGCATTGGCGCTGCATTGTGCCGCATGGGTTTGCGTTCCGTCCGGTTTTTGCCACATGCGGAAGATTTAGCCGATGCGGCAGCCGGATGGAACGTTCCCTGACACGTTTTTTGCTCATCGGTGACATGGGGGTCCATTCTCAAATATCATTACTGCAGCAGTAACGAGGTTGTTCCTCGTTCCTGCGGCAGCACACATCGCTCCGTGTGACACCGCAGGAACGAGGAAGCTCTCCTTACCTGCCTCCCGGCCGCTATGCGGAAGGAAGGAGGTGGGCGGGATGTTACGTCCCGCTCAGCTCCGCCCCTCCGCTGCTATTGGGCGGCCGTTCAGTGACGTCGCTGTGACGCTGCACGGACCGCCCTCTTAGAAAGGAGGCGGTTCGCCGGTCACAGCGACGTCGCCGGACAGGTATGTGTGACGGGTCTGGGCGATGTTGTGCGGCACGGGCAGTGATTTGCCCGTGTCACGCAACAGATGGGGGCGGTTACCCACACTAGCCATATCGGTACCGATATTGCAGTGTGTAAAGCCCGCTTTAGGCTACTTTCACACTTGCATTGGACGGCTTCCGTAGCATTGCGTTGTGACTGATGCAATGGATGCGTTGCATATAGTGGCACAACAGATGCTACGGATCGTACAAAACAACGGAAAGCTTTTTTTATTTTTTTTATTTTTTTTTCTTCTTTACAGTTTTACCGGCAGCAGACTACTGTGAACGCTCAGCTGAGCGCTCTCACATGCCGGCGGGCGGGCGCTCAGCTGAGCGCTCTCACATGCCGGCGGGCGGGCGCTCAGCTGAACAATTCTACGGATTGCGCTGCTCAAAAAAATGTTACATGCTGCGTTTCTTCCGCCCGACGCAGCGTCAAAATAAAGACGCTGCGTCGCGGATGCAACGCTGACACTTGCGTTATAGTGCGTTGTCCATACAAGTCTATGGAGAATAGCGCAGTGCGTTAACGGACTGCGCTATTCTCCATTGTGACGGACTCCGCTGAACGCAAGTGTGAAAGTACCCTAATAGGATAGTCACTAGTGGTAGCTGGACACTCTTCATCAACAGGTCTAGAAGATTGAGAAGTAATGAATTTAGGATTCATCAGCATGAATGACTTTCAAAAGCCTCTAATTTAGTGACGGTTTATAAAATTTTGGATGTGATAAGGGTAATAAATGATGTAACAGATTACCCTGCAGTCCTATGTAAAAGACAACTCATCAGAAAATCACAACATAAAAAAAACAAAACAATTCCACATCGAAACATTATCAATAGGGATGATCGAATACCTCAAATATTCGGCTTTGCGAATATTTTCCGAATACCTCGCCGCTATTTGGCTATTCGATGCACAATTTAAGTCTATGGGAAGCCTGAATAGAACCGAATAGTTGATATTCGGGTTTCCCATAGACTTACATTGCGCATCGAATATTTGCGAATAGTCGAATAGCGGCGAGGTATTCGGAAAATATTCGCAAAGTCGAATAATCGAAGTATTCGATCATCCCTAATTAACAACCTTCAAAGAATAGTTATTGAAGTTTACGATTAAATTAAACAAAGAACATAAAAGACTTCAACTTCAAGGGTTTAATAATTATTCAAGTGTCCGATCTATAATAGTTAAAGGGAACTCGTAATCAGGTTTTCCCAATGTAAACCGTGTTTACCGCCTCTTTTACCATAGTCTAGCAACATGAATATATGCCCCCAATCCTCTCTAGATATAACAAAAATACCTGTTATAATGCCCTCATATGGCGCGGATTGGTCTGATGGGCATCGCTGGTCTTGCTCGATGCCGCCTCTCTCCCCACAATTGCTCTCCTCCTGCCCTGCTTTATGTGAATGATGCTGTCATGATTTTTGCATGGCTCTGACTCTGCAGAGCCAGTGCATGTATGTTGTCTCCGAGGTTAGATCTGAGGGGAAGGGCCTGTTTGGTCATGCCTTGTTCCGAAGGTAGCGCCACCATATCTTAGTTTTGTTACCTTTGAGAGTGTACTCTGATCACATTCCGCTACCCAGTACCATTCTCCCTGACCTTTATCCCTCCTGCCTGGTCTGACCTCCGTCCCTCCTGTCCGGCCTGAGCGCCCTACCCACCTGACCCTGGTCCCGTTCCGTGTCCTCACCTCCACTCCCTCCTCTGTGTGTACCTGTTCTCCCTCACCTCCGTCCCTCCTGCCCGGTCTGTCTTCCTTGTCTTCCTGACTTTGGTCCCATTCTGTGTCCCGACCTCTGCTCCCTCCCCTGTGCTTAGTTGTTCACCCGACATCCAACCTTGGTTTTGTTCTTGGACTTTGGCTTGCATATTCCTCGGTATAGACATGACATCCCGTTGCTCAGACCTTGGCTGACTGACTATCCCTGCACTTCTGTTTAGCGACCTCTAGTGGGCCTCTGTCTTCCTGCACTCTGGAGTTCTTCCTCCATTTGAGTGCCAGTGCCCCCTAGTGGTAGCTTTACAGATGCTCCCTACATTATCCACACAGCGCTTCTAATATCACTCCTGTGCAGGCACTTTTTACTCTGCTCTGCTGAAGGCACAGCAAAGCACTGTAATGCGCATGCGCTGGCTTTACTTTGGGTCTTTTTGTCCTCCCTGTGCATGAACATTAAAGTTCTTTGCTGTGCCTTCAGTAGGGCAGAGTAAAGTATGCCTGTGCATGAGTGAGACTGGTGAGGCAAAGGAGGGAAGTAGAAAAGACAATGTGCACAAATAGGGTCTTAGCAGAGAAAAACAAGAAGACAAATGGTGGTCTTGCTCACCTGATGTGGTTGTGACAAGGCACAAACCCTGTGTTGGCTTAATGGAAAGGCTGCAGCAGATCCATGATGTGAAGACAGTGTGAGCTAGAGTTGAATGAGTTAAAATCTGCGCTACAAAAGGTCCAGTGATGACCAGGAAACGAGAAAATGGAACTGCTTTAATGTTGCTAGATGTCATTTCTTTAGATATCTCCAGCTTAGAACAGCGATTTAACACCATATGCAGAATATGTCAGGAGCCACTTTAATATCCTCTTTCCCTTTGATAGGGATTCTACACTCTCTGGGCCCTAAAGGACTAATCTCATCCCTGTACACCAATTTACTATCTATAGGAAATGAATCTCGCAACTTGCAGTTAGGGGGAAGTGGGAGCTGCTCAACCTGAACATGCCGGAGGATGACTGGGAGGAGATCCTGGAGTCCCCAACTAAGGTCTCACCCTCCATTAACAATAAAATGATCCAACTATATATAATCCATCAGGCATATTTAACCCCACAAAGACTGTTCAGAATGCGTCATCGGGTGACATTGGATTGTCTGCGGTGCCGTGCTAAGCACGCCTACTTTATTCACATGATTTGGGGGTGCCCGGAGATTGCTTCCTTTTGGAGAAAGGTTGTCTCAGTCCTGTCCTCCTTAGCTCTTTTCTCTATCCCTCTTGACCCACTTATTTGTTTGGAGTCATGGAGGAGGGGACATGGTCCCACCATCACAATTTTTTTTTATGTGACTCCCTCTTCATGGCCTGGAAACTTATAGCCCTGCGGTCGATAGGCAGCTCCCCCTCTACGCACCGTAGGGGGAGAGCTGCCCATCCACCGCATGATAGAATTAGTGAATGCAGTGCTTCCCTATGAACATACGGTGTATCAAAATAGAGGGTGTCGGAGAGGTTTACTAAAATGTGGGAAATGTGGAGGACAGGGATTTTGGGGAGAGATGTGACTCGCCCACCTCAGGGCTATGGGACACCCGGTGCCAGGCCGGACTAGTCCGGGGGTAGTCAGTGGTGGCGGGGCCCGACTCCGTGGCCCTGGTGGGTGTCAGTTAAAATGGCTGATAACTTGGGGATGATTAAAGTTTGTGTTCATGACGCCACCTGTGGTATGCGGCTATTAAGCCGCTGCTGCTGTGTAAGGCCTCCGGGGTGATGCTATCGCAGCAATGGTGGTACTGCTCTCCACAGGTGGAGCGGTGCTCCGGGGACACTGTTGGTGCTCGTGAGAGTCTATGGTGTTGTGTGGATAACACGGTGCAGGGCCGACAGGCAATGAAAGAAACAGGCACAAACAACAGTCTCTTTACCTTCTCCTCTTTTACTCCACAAACGGTTAGTCCTGGGAGACCGTTACAGGTGGTAGAGGGCTCCGGCAGGCCTGGAAGTAACGGAGATGTCGTTTTGGCCAGCTAAGTATGAGGCCTACTCCTGTTCTTTTCTTTACTGTGCTAGGACCCTGCTCTCTGGATTTAGCAATGGCCCTCTTTCTGCTGGGACCGGTGGTACGTCCCTTTCCCTCTGTGGTAGGCTGCACAGACCCTCTCTGGTGCTTCTCTGCTGGAGTCCACACCGGGCCCTGATGATGCAGCTGTACCTTCGGGCTGTTTATGGGCCAGGTGCTTGCAGCTCTCCTGCCCTTCGGATTCGGCTACCAGGGAGAATTTTAGGCCCTGGTGGCCACAGACTCCGATGTCCAAGTCTCCTCTGTGCCTCTCTGCTCCTCCTGTTTCACTGGGCCAAGCTGTTCCAGCTCTAGGCCCCAGTTCCACAGGACAGCACACTCTGCGTCTGCTTCCTTTCACTTCTCTCTACAGACTGACCACTACTTCCTCCCTCAGGTCAGACTTAAGGAATGCTCCCTGGAATTCCAGGTTCAGAGCTCCCCCCGCTGGCCGGAGGGAGAACTGCGTTGGATGTTAAACTTACTGGCCAATAGACCTCCCAATTACCTCCAGGCTCAGCATTAACCCTTTGGGAGGGCAATGCTGTTGTGGCGACCAGGTCCTGGGGCGCCACAGATGAGGCGCAAGCAAAACCAGAGACGCCAATCAGACCCGTCTGCGCCATTTGAGGGTATTTGAATGCTATTATTTGAGATATGCAGATGTGTTTGTGGGCTTATTTACAGGTCAGTAAACTGCTGTAAAAAAAGCAATAAGTTGATTTGCAAGGGTTTGCCTAGCACCATTGTAGTGCTGCCAGACCATGAACAGGTATGTGTGGTGCTCCTGACCTGGTCAGGCACCACTAAGTACTGCACCCATTCTGGGTGAGTACAATCAGGTAATTCCAAAGGCTGACTAGGGTGTGTACGCACAGACACGTAGTACTCAGGACACACACACAGCTCAGAGGGGACCCCTGGGTAGACCGAGGAGGGGGCGGAGCCCTCGCATCTCAGCTAGTGGTGGAGTAGTGGGACTGGAAGCTAGGGAGTGTGCAGTGGCAGTCAAAGGAGTAGGAGTGGAGCAGCCGAGTCTGAAGTGCAGACGCAAGTGAGCGGCTCTAGTCAGACAGTGCACCTGTAGTGGCTGTTGGCGGGGGAGTACAGTCACCAGACGTTGGACAGAAAGACACTGGGGAAATCAGCTAGCCTGGAGGACACTGAGGGAACCAGCTGGTCGTGTACGGAGACTTGTGGAGGGCTAGGCACGCAGGGGAAACAGGTTCCCAAAGTAGGCTCAAGTTTAACTATCTACTAAACCTGCCGGTGGGGTGGACAATAAGTCCCGCACCAACTGTCACAGAGCCCGAGCATCAGCAGCAACAAGGGGGCCCATAAGGAGGATTGAGCCTAGAGCCATCTTAACCTTGGTCCATGCTGCCAGCAAATGGGTCAGAAAGGGGAGGAAGGCAGCTGCGACTTCCCTGGATGAATCCCACGGTACTCTAAGTCAGCGGTTGTCCGAAACAAGAAGTGCTAGGAAGGCAAGTCAGCAGTCACCCCTACGTCGGACTGAAGGATACTTGGTTCCACCTGGTTCATCATAGCATCACCCGGGTTGCCTCACTCTAGGACCAGAAAGTGAGTAAAAACCCTGAAAGACATTCATGGACTGTGTGTGAGTTCTTCTGCGATCTGTGGTACTACGCACTTACACCCGAGCTCCTGGGGCCAGCCTCACTCTCGGGAGGCCATAACACCAGACTGCAGACACCATCAGCCCCAGACGCTTGTTAAACTGCAGTGACGGTTACCCCTCACCCTGACCGCAAAACAATATATTTCACCTTGAAAATTGTCAGGAGATCTGGTTTGATCATTGTGCATTCAGAAACTATATTTGAATAATTTAAAGTCGCTCATAAAATTTGCCCCTCTTCCCTTGTAACTCTTGTATAACATATTTTGGGAAACCTAGTTCGATTAATTCTGTTAACATAAAATCATGGAGAAAAACACTGCATCAGCCATGGAAGTTTTCTTTTTTTTTATCATACTGAGTATTCATATTTCCTAAAAGCTTCTTTATGGCAGTTGATTTCTACATTGCCCAGACTGGAATAGTTCAGAAAGCCTAAACTTCAGAACCATGCCTGAATGCATTAGCCAGCCACATTGGTGCCCCAGGTGTTTTGACCTTTGCTGGCCCCCATCTGATTTAATCTCCTGTAGATACATCCTTCCACCACTAGGGACAGACAAGCCTCAGGCACTTTTAGTCTGTCTCTAGCGATAGTATTGGGTTATTTATTATTTAGGATTATTTTGCTTCAGGCGTAATATATTTAGGTGATCAGCTTGTGTTGGTTACTTGTTTCCAGATGGACTACATATGGAAAATTATAGCTAGAAGAGTAGGAAGTTTATTGAAAATAGATGCTAATGAAAAGTGCTGCGAATAAATCATAGCTTTTTACTTTAAAGCAGATTCAGTGTAATGTAATCATTCTCACAACTTCTATTTCATCTTTAAATGGATTAGACAATCTGCTAGGTAAGAGATATTCACACAGCTATTGCCAGTGGTGTTAGGAATGTGTTATATTGGACATATTGTTTTGATTAATGAACTAATTGTATATTAACCACCCTCTGTTGGTGACCTTAGATAACTTTCAGACAATAGCTATTCTTTCTGCCTCCCCATATATAAGTGAGCTCAGCTTGGCAGAACATGCATTTTTCAGTCGGTATAAATGCTGCCAGAATACTCTGCCAGCTACTAATTTCCAATGAAGGATTGCACATATTGAAATTCAACATGTCTGATTCTTCTTTGCTCAACCTTTGGAAGGAATCATAACTTCCATGTGCATCAGATAGTTGAGCAGTTCTGCTAAAATTAATGAGTTTGGGCAATTAACATGTATTAATGTGTTGCCCCATACACAACAATTAGCACCTATTCACAGGATTGGTGGTCAGTGTGTGATAAATAGGGTTCAGATGGATAAAAAAACAAACATTTTCAGCAATTTTCAAAAATGCAAAGTTTTAATATTCTACTTTTTTTAAAAAAAAGTTAAAGCGCACCAATTATCAGGATTTTCCTATATAACCTAAAGCCAGTGCTATACTGGCACTATACAGTAATGCGGATTCTATACATACCTTTAGTTGTCAGCTAGGATGTATAGTGTCACGACCTATTTGACCCTGCTACTGCAGGGCTATCGGCTTTTCCCGAGGCTTGGCCTGTGGGAGGAGTTTTTCTCCCATGCCTTTTTTCCAGGATCATGGCGCCTTATCTAGATGTCAACTCCGGTGATCCGGCTCCAGTTATAGTTCTGCTCCGCAGCGTGATCGCTGGTCCCTGTAAGTACCTGATCCTCCTCATCTTCCCTGTTCTCCCGTCCTCCTGTGACTGTTTCCATCCTCCCTGTCTCTCGTTCTCCTGACTGCTTCCGTCCTCCCTGACTCCTGTCCTACTTTAAACACCAAAAAACTGAGCTGTGACAAATGTTCAATAAACATGCAACATTACAAGCATGTGAATTGCAGCCTCAAGACTAGAAAAAAACCAAGGAGAAAATTGTAGAAAAAATACCCTGACTATAAATAAATAAATTGCAAGTGCTTAATAAACAGGGTACTTAGTATATACATTTTTGCAAAAAGGTAAGAAGCTGTCTCACCTCGTCACGGTGTACCCATCTGAGACAGTCCCTAACCTACTAAAGTTAAAAACATATTCTGTACCTGACTTGTGTCATGTTAAAACTTCAATATGGATGGTAAAGTGGTTAGCTGGGTCCCAGATTAAATACACAGCAAAAAGTGAGAAGCTGGTAATTGTTCAGCCTCAGTATCAGGAGGGCTGCACCCCAACTTGCATTAAAGCAAGATAACAGACAAAAAACACCAAAAAACTGAGCTGTGACAAATGTTCAATAAACATGCAACATTACAAGCATGTGAATTGCAGCCTCAAGACTAGAAAAAAACCAAGGAGAAAATTGTAGAAAAAATACCCTGACTATAAATAAATAAATTGCGTCCCTCTGATCCTTAACGCTCTCTCTCGGCTTCTGACCTGGCTTCCCTTGACTCAGTCTCCATCCAACCCCTGGTATCGCGTGATCTCCTGGCACCGACTCCGGCTCGTGTATCTATTCCCTTTCATCCACTGGGTGAGCACTTCACCTAGTAGATGCTTTATGGCCCCTGTACTTCTCTGTGCTCCAGCTTCCCCTGCTGGTGATTTACATATACGTTTTGAAACACAAGCAAGTAAAATTTGTAAAATCAGCAGCTTGCTGAGTTACAGCAGCTGCAGCAGCTGATAGCTGGGGTGGGTATTCATAGTTATCCCCTCCCCCTGTTACTTATATTAATTCTATTATATGATCATTTTTATTTTGTGACTAAAAGGACATGTGCTGATGTCATACCCATGTGACCAGAAGGGGAGGGGCCTCAGCCAACAGAAAAATGAAAAATGTTGCTTCCTGGTATAAGCTATGTTGGCTGAGGCCCCACCCCTTCTGGTCATATGGGTATGATATTAGCACAGGTCTCTTTAGTCACAAAGTAAAACAATTGTATAATAGAATTAGCATAAGTAACAGGGGCAGGGGATAACTAGGAATTCCCACCACCACTATTAGCTGATCCTCAGCTACTGTCACTCAACAAGCTGCTGATTTTACAAACTTTACTTGCTTGTGTTTCAAAACCTATACATCTGAGCTGACAACTAAAGATATGCATAGAATCAGCCTGATAGTGCCAGTATAGCACTCGCTTTAGGTTATCTAGGAAAATCCTGCTGATTGGTGCTCTTTAACTTTTTTAATTATTATTATTATTATTATTATTTATTTATAGAGCACCATTAGTTCCATGGTGCTGTACATGAGAAGGGGTTACATACAAAATACATATACAAGTTACAGTAGACAGACTAGTACAGAGGGAAGAGGGCCCTGCCCTTGCGGGCTTACATTCTATAGGATTATGGGGAGGAGACAGTAGGTGGGGTGTAGGTGGGGCGGCAGCTCCGCACGGTGGTGGGGCGGCAGCTCCGCACGGTGGTGAAGCAGTGAGGTCATTTTAATGGTATAAAATATAAAAATTACAAAAAAGTATTTGATATTTTTCATTCTTTAAACACCAGTGGGACCAGCTGTTGAAATTTGCCATGAAAACCTAGTGTACTGCTAGCTTGCAGTAAATGTGGATGGGATCTGCTCACGTGTGTAATGTCTCCTCTCCTCTCGCACTAATCATAAGAACAGTGGTACAAATGTCCTATGTTTGAATAAAGCTGTAATACGAAAGTAAGACCACCTCTTCATTTTCTGTCTTTGGTATCAGTGGTCATACATACAAACTACTTCTCCCATAGATATATAGAATTGAATGGAAAAGTGTTCCACTTGATTTACACAGGTGACTTTGGAAAATTTCTTCTCATGATCAGTAGGTGCCCAAAAGTTAGCACCCCCGCAATCATACATTCATCATTGATCCTGTGAATGGATGATAAATGTTGATTATGAGACAACTTTTCTCCTTGCGGAGACTGACCAACAATCTGGCTGCAATGTTCATCTCTAGGATATATTCAAATTGTCTCTTCAGGGAGCAATGAGACGAACTCTAGCGCCACCTATTGGAAGTAGCAATCCTAAAAGTCAAAAGTGGCTCTTTAACCAGCCTTTTCATATGACCTAGGATTTAGATCATCTCCTTCCTCCCTGAAGAGACAATTTGATTATGAGACAACTCATGTATGACCAGATGACCAGCAGGCTACCAATGTCTTGGCATCAAGAGTATTTTGCTTTAAAACAACATTTGCCAGGTATTCCATCCCATTTAAAAGCAAATAATATTAACGCATTTAATGTTTGGTACAACACCATGTTTGTAGGGAAACAAACATGAAATGGGACATGATGTGTCCCAGATAGACCCAATGACACATGGGCAATCTTCTGGATATTCACTTGTCAATGAAAATTGGACAAATACATAATCTTCCATTAATGACCCTAATAAAAAAAATTACCTATTGTGTTTTTTGTTGTTATAACACCAGCATATACAGCAATTGGGTTGTTCGGAGTCTAAATAGAGATTGTTGAGCTAAAATCAATACCGTTGCCCTCAGACTGCATGCTGGTACCCAGGATGCAAATGTGACCATAATATTTTGGTGGCAGGACATGTGCAATATATTTTGTAACAGATATTAACCATTTCCACATTTGGTTCCCTATGTATTCTTGCTTCCTAAAAACCTTGCATCACTGTCAAAACCTTAAAGCGCACCAATCACCAGGATTTTCCTATATAACCTAAAGCCAGTGCTATACTGGCACTATCAGGCTGATTCTATACATACCTGTAGTGGTCAGCTCGGATGTTTAGGTTTTGAAATCCAAAAAAAAATAAAGTTTATAAAATGAGCTGCTTGTTGAGTGACAGCAGCAGTGGGGCAGACAATATATTTATAGTTATCCCCTCCTCCTATTAGAATTAGCATAAGCATTATACAAATGACTAATTTTGTCTCCTGCAGGACTTGTGTGATAATATAAAAATATTATGAAAATATACACCCTTAAGGATGGAGGTCAGCGCTAATACCCCTATAAACCAATAGTTTTGCAGCTAGATTTAAGGCAAAACCCCCCATGATGCCTGGATTAATAACAATTGGTATAAAACATGCATATAAGGAAATTACTTATATGTATAAAAAATCTGCGTTAAACTACGCTTATTATTGATTGAATTTTTTTTAGTTTTATTTTAACTTTAAAATGGGGATTTTTAATTTACTATTTATAAAAGTAAGGTTACAATGTTACAATCCGAAAAATACAATACACATACAGTATATTGCACAGTTATAAAGCATACATTTTAAAAAGTGGAACCCCGGCTGGCGGCTACCACCTATAAATCTATAAATTGAGGAAAGAAAAAATTTTCCTCTATAACCAAATTATTCCACAGGATCAATATATATGTATTTAGCAAAAATATAAATATATAAATAAATCGTCCTGCTGAAATTAAGAGCAGCATAAATTCATATAAGAAATTGATGAATAGTCACATTCAGGGGTAATATATGGTGTTCAGAAAAATTTTTTTTTAGTGTCCTTTTAAATATTTGCGCTCCATATAAGCTATGATCTCCTCGGTGTGTGTAAATCTCCTCGCACTCCCAGTGTGTTTGTCTGGTGCTCTGGATATTCTTATAATAATTTAATTATAGAGGACAATTTTTTCTTTCCTCAATTTATAGATTTATAGGTGGTAGCCGCTGCTGGGACTCCACTTTTTAAAATGTATGTTTTATAACTGGGCAATATATGTGTATTGTGTTTTTCGGATTGTAATATTGTACCCCTACTTTTATGAATAGTAAATTAAAAATCCTCATTTTAAAGTTAAAATAAAACTCAAAACAATTTTCAATCAATAATAACCCTAGTTTAGCGCAGATTTGTTTTATACATATAAGTAATTTCCTTATATGCATGTTTTATAAAAAAATAATAATTGAAAAAGATGGCTGTTTCTTAAAAAACCCCCCAAAAAACAAAAAAAAACCCCTATCAACACTTTTATCCCTAAGGCTGGTTTCACACTACGTTTTTCTTAACATGCGTCATGAACGTTTTTTTAACGCAAAACTCGGATCCAGTGCAGATGCGTTTTCATTTCAATGCATTTGCAATGGACTCGCGTCAACATTCGTTCACATGCGTTTGCGTGCGTTACAGTGAGGATCCAGCGACTTGCAGTTTTTTAACTTTTTTCAAAAACGCTACTTGTAGCGTTTTTGAGCTGCGTCCAAATACTGTTTTTCACTGGATCCTGACTATACTGCATGCAAACGCATGTGAACGCTGGCATGCTGATAGACAGGATACTGCTTGCTCTACTGAGCATGCCCAGAAACAAGCCTGGCGTGATCAGTCTCTCTCTCCCCCTCCCTCTCTCCCCCTCCCTCTCCCTCTCGTCTCTCTCCTCCGACTGAGAGCGGCGTGCTTTCATAACCAAGGTAAATATCGGGTAACCAAGCAAAGCGCTTCGCTTAGTTACCCGATGTTTACCTTGGTTATGTGTGCAGGGAGCAGGCAGCCCGGCTCCTAGCAGCTATGGACGCTCATAACAAAGGTAAATATCGAGTATCCAAGCAAAGCACTTCGCTTAGTTACCCGATGTTTACCTTGGATAGCAGTGTCCGCAGCTGTCAGATGCCGGCTCCCAGTCTATAACGTTCAGTTCCCCTCACTCCCGATCACATGACTTCAATGCCCGCCCATAAACCTCAAGTGGCAGGATCCTGCAAAATAACACATGCGTTTGCATGCGTTTTTCTTTGTAAAAACAGGATCCACTTTTACAGCAAAAAAACGTTCATGACGCATGTTAAAAAAACGTAGTGTGAAAGCAGCCTAACTTGTGTCTGGACATTAAAGGCTCATGGACAACCCGAGCTTAACAATTTCAGGTGATCAATTAAAATAAAAAGCCTGTATAGTTACCTTGTTCCAGCTATTTTAGTGCTTCTGTTACCGTTGGGTGATGTGACATTATTATGGCATATTCAGAGTGCAATCAATTGGCTGTAGCCAGCGTGTGGCACAACAAGTCATGTCACACTGCGGTGCCTACATCACTGGACCGGTGCCGCAGTAGGAGGTGACTATACACTGTTTTTATTTTATTGGGCTCCTGAAATGATTATGGTGGGGTTGTACTGCAGTGGACAATACCTTTAACCACATTAAATTTAATAGAGCAGAGTTGCACTACCAGATATTGCTTATGGTCAAGAGTGGTGCTTTTTTGGAAGAAAACGGAGAGATTTATGTAACGTCACACTATCAATTTAAAAGCATACCTAAGCCATGTAACATTATTATATGTGTTTATAGGGTACAACGTTCCGCACAGTAAAAAGTTAAATGCATACTTTGTACAGTGACACAAAACCATGTTTACAGACTTAGAAAACTAGTGATGCTCAGGATCCTTCAGTGAAACACTTACATAAATTCCAAGAGGAAGGAAATAAGTTCAGGTGCGTAAATCCATGTAAGTAGATGATTTAATTAACATATTTCCTCTTTTCAATGGGCGCCTCCATTTAACTTTACAAAGGTAATGATTGCCTTATAATCAACCTGTTAAAGATGTGTTAAAAAGGCCATCTACTTAGTGCAAAGTAAACTGATCATCTATTAGCACATACATTTGTTGCCCCTCATCCTACTTAAGATATTTGCACAGTAATTGAACAGATCATGGGGTGTTCTATTGACTACAGTAGTTCATGCTGTGCAGTATCAGGCTAGTGTTATATCCTACCATTCCATTGTACATTGGCTCAGTTTATGGAAGGTAGTAATGAGAAATCCCAAAATAAGGCTTACCTGCCAGTGTTATATAGTGATAGAATTCTAGAGAAATCCTAACATTAGGCTCAGAATATTCTTGTCCTAAAATATGTCACAAATGACTATGACTTGGAACAACGCTACCTTCAAAACATGCAAGTGCATCTCAATAAACTAGAGTATCATCAAAAAGTTAATTTGTTTCAGTAGTTCAATACAAAAAGGGAAACGCATATATTATATAGAGTCATTACGCACAGAGTGATCTATTTCAAGTATTTATTTCTGTTAATGTTGAAAATTTTGGCTTACAGCCAATGAAAACCCCAAAGTCGTTATTTCAGAAAATTACAATGGTTACCACAAAAAACCTGGAAAGGCTTCCTAAGTGTTTAAAAGGGTCCCTTAGTCTGGTTCAGTAGGCTACACAATCATAGGGAAGACTGTTGACTTGACATATCCAGAAGGCAATCATTAAACACACTCCACAAGGAGGGTAAGCCACAAAAGGTCATTGCTAAAGGAGCTGGCTGTTCACAAAGTACTGTATGGAAAGTTGAGAGGAAGGAAAAAGTGTAGTAGAAAAAGGTGTACCAGCAATCAGGATAACCACAGCCTTGATAGGATTGTTAGGAAAAGGCCATACAAAAATTTGGGGGAGTTTCCCAAGGCGTCAGTACTTCAAGAGCCATCACACACAGGCGTATCCAGGACATGGGCCACAAGTGTCTTGCATTCCTAATGTCAAACCACTCATGACCAATAGACAACGCCAGAAGCGTCTTACCTGGGCCAAGGAGAAAAAGAACTGGACTGTTGCTCAATGGTCCAAGGTGTTGTTTTCAGATGAAAGTAAATTTTGCATTTCATTTGGAAATCAAGGTCCCAGAGTCTGGAGGAAGAGTGGAGAGGCCACAATCCAAGCTACTTGAGGTCTAATCTGAAGTTTCCACAATCAGTGATGGTTTGGGGAGCCATGTCACCTGCTGGTGTAGATCCACTGTGTTTTATCAAAGTCAGCCCAGCCATCTACCAGGAAATTTTAGAGCACTTCATGCCTCCCTCTTCCGAGAAGCTTTTTGGAGATGGAAATTTCATTTTCCAGCAGGACTTGGCACCTGTCCACACTACCAAAAGTACCAATACCTGGTGTAATAACCACAGTATCACTGTGCTTGATTGGCCAGCAAACTCGCCTGACCTAATCCCCATAGAGAATCTATGCGGTATTATCAATAGGAAGATGAGAGACACCAGACCCAACAATGCAGACGAGCTGAAGGCTGCTAGCAAACCAACCTGGGCTTCCATAACACCTCAGCAGTGCCACACCCTGATAGCCTCCATGCCACGCCGCATTGATGCAGTTATTCATGCAAAAAGAGCCCCGACCAAGTATTGAGTGCATTTACTGTACAGACTTTCAGTAGACCAACATTTCTGAGTTTAAAATCATTTTTCAGTTGGTCTTATATAATATTATAATTTTCTGAGATGATGACTTCTGGGTTTTTATTGGCTGTAAGCCATAATGATCAACATTAACAGAAATCAACACTTGAAATAGATCCCTCTGTGTGTAATGACTCTATATAATATATGTGTTTCTTTTTTTGTATTGAATTACTGAAATAAATTAACTTTTTGATGATATTCTAATTTATTGAGATGCACCCGTAGTTACTCATATGTACAAGCATCTCATGGCCTTACCTGATGATCATACTTTGTGTAGCACCTACAATATTCACAGTGATGAATTATTCCTATTATAGACTTTGATCACAACTGCTATAGTGTCCTATTATGATGGAAGCTTTAACAGTGTGATAGAGACCATTTGTGAGTGACCAAAAGACCCTATTGTTTTATTGTTGGGTCCATTAGGGCTTCCTTGATGTTTCCAGTTATTTTGATCACAAGACTGCTGCCACATGCTGTGCTATTCATGCAGTCAAAAGTGAGGAATACCTTGACGCGCAAATCAGAAAATGGCAATGTTACGTTGTTAGGATTTTAACAATTGTGTCTAGTTGAGTGAGGCTCTGTTCATTTACAGTACCAATGTATAACTTGACTTATTTATAAAGTATTAGACCAGAGTTAGGCAGAAGGGATACACAAGCAAAGTCAGAAGACCCAGGTCAAAGACAAGATTGAAAACAAAAACAAGAAAATAGCCAGGATGCTTCCAAGTAATAAAATTAACAGGACAGTTCCCCTTTAAGGTCTAAGAAATATGTTATTGGGCTATTGGTTATTATTTGATGGATAAGTACAAGCAAATCTATATATATATAATGCCTTATTCTGTCTGTCTTTTTTGCTCAAAAATGACGTCATTACAGTGACAACTGTCGCATTGGCCGGTCAGCTTGGCCACACCCCCCCCACACATCACGCCCCCCGCACACCCTGCCCGCTCGGCCACACCCCCCGCACACCCTTCCCTCTTGGCCACGCCTCCCACACACCCTGCCCGCTCGGCCACACCCCACGCAAACGCTGCCCGCTTGGCCACACCCCCGTACATGCTGCCCGCTCGGCCATGCCCCCCGCACACCATGCCCACTTGGCCACGCCCTCCACACACTTTGCCCACTCGGCCACACCCCCCGCGCACATTGGGCACCTATACACCTCCCCCCAGGACTACTCCACCTATTATACTCCTCTCTCCCCACGACTACTCCTCCTATTATACTCCTCTCCCCCAGGACTACTCTTCCTATTATACTCCTCTCCCCCCAGGACTACTCCTCCTATTATACTCCTCTCCCCCCAGGACTACTCCTCCTATTATACACCTCCCCCCCAGGACGGACTACTCCACCTATTATACTCCTCTCTTCCATTACTACTCCTCCTATTATCCTCCCCTCTCCCCAGGACTACTCCTCCTATTATCCTCCTCTCCCCCTAGGACTACTCCTCCTATTATACTCCTCTCCCCCCAGGACTACTCCTCCTATTATAGTCCTCCTAGCATGATGGGGGGTGCGCAGCATGGGGGGATGAAGCACGATGAGGGGTGCGCAGCATGGGGGATGGAGCACGATGGGGGTGCACATCATGGGGGATGGAGCACGATGGGGGGTGTGCAGCATGTGGGATGGAGCATGATGGGGGTGCGCAGAATGGAGCACGATAGGGGTCCGCAGCATGAGTGATGGAGCACGATGGGGGTGCGCAGCATGGGGGATGGAGCACGATGGGGGGTGCGCAGCATGGGGGATGGAGCACGATGGGGGGTGCGCAGCATGGGGGATGGAGCATGATGGGGGTGCACACCTCCCTAAAACACACACACCGCCACACACGCACCGCACAACACACCACACACACTAGGAACCACAAACACCGCCCTACAAAGACACCCACACACACAGCCAATGTCGCACACACACACAACACCCAACACATAAAACACCACGCACACACAAACACCGCGGCACACAGACAAATATACACACATACACCGCGCAACACACACACACAAATTGCACAAAACATGCCTCACCCCAAAACACACGTACTCATCCCACACACACGCACACACAAACCGCGCAACACACACAACACCACACACACACAATGCTGCAGACACACAGCGCTCCACAAACAACGCAACACACAACGCAACATACAAACAACACCGATCTTACCCCCCCCACACCCAGACCACACCCAGAACATTTACGGCGCCCTACACAAACACTTCGCAACTACACAAAACATATATATATAACAAAAATCATACATTAATACACAATAAATTCTAGAATACCCGATGCGTTAGAATCGGGCCACCATCTAGTATTATAAGAAACATCCACCACTGCCAAAGTCGACAGATATAGATTAGAGAGAGTAAAGCATCAAAGATATTTCTCAATAGTTGAGTTTGTTCCTTCTGCCTGTCAATTGTTTTGAAGATGTAATGCAATGGACAGGTTCTCCGAGTTTGGCAGATGGCTCTTCAGAATCAAGAACCTAACACCTGGAAATGTTTTAGCCTTTTGCTAGTAGTGAGATTTTTTTTTACATTTTTTGATGCATATAAATTACAATACAACTGTAGAAAAAGACATGGACCACACATCAAAAAAATCATACATTGTTCTAATGCCATTAGGCAAAAATGTACAAAACTGAACACTAGGTTCGTAGATTAACATTCTGATTAGACTGTATGAAGCCCACTGCCACATCATGGTGAACCTATTAGTGGTCCCTAGTCTCAAACCTCATGCCCCAACCACCACCAAATTGACTGTGCACTAGAAGGAGGAGTGACTTGATTACCTACAGCACCCATGTTTCAAGGACCCATGTTAAAAAACTCACCTTACACATTCTCTTAGGTGCCGCTCACATCAGCAGTATTTTGGCGCAGAGCCGGATCTGTTGCAGATACGTTTCGGTTCGGTTCATTTCCAATGGAGTTGCGGCAGGATGCAGTCACATGCGGTTGCGTGTGTCACACACAGCCGCGTGTGGCCGCATCTTGCCGCAATTCCATTGGAGGTGAATTGAGCAGGTGTGCATTTGCAAAGGATCTGGCCCTGCGGCAAAATACCACTGATGTGAGTGGCTCCTAACTGCTGTTATACAAAAAAGGTATCTTTCTGCCAGCTTACTGGTATTCTCCGATGTCTGTAGAATCTTTTTCATATAGTCCAGGATAAGAATCCGCAAGGAAACAGGGCAGGAGCCAACCACAAAATCCATCAAAAACTTCCAAAACTCCAGCAGAATAAATCCAGGAAAGAATATTGTTCTCATAAAAAATTATTTTAATTCATCTTTATTCAAAATTTCATAAAAGTAGAGATCCACAGAATGGGGCAAAGTAGTATGCATGGGGGTAGTAGTCCCACTGGACTACGCGTTTCATCGTGTGTGTGCCTTCCTCATGGTCCAACTTCACCATGAGAAAGTTGGATAATGAGGAAGGCGCACACACGCCGAAACTACCCCCATGTATTGTGAATAAGTTTTCCAGTTTGTGGCTCTCTCTTGTGGTCAGTGCTGGCAGTGCAGTTGATTTGTGGAATAAAAGCCACACACCTGTAGAGGACTGGCAATCAGGGTCAGATTGGGACTATATAACTGAGTAGATTTCTCTTGTTACTTGCCGGTGCTCAATGGTCTCCTGTGTGTTAGGGACATTCTGTAACCAGCTCTGCTTACTACCAGAACTCCTCTCAGATAAGTGGTCTTTTTACCTCTGCTGTTTGTTTTCCACTTTCTTGTTGTTTTTTTCTGCTTTGATACTAATGCTTGATTCCTATTTTGCCTGTGTGGAGTTCCTGGTGGAATTGGATTATTTCCTGCTGGGAGTGTCTGTATACTTAGCTCCATGATTCTGCAAGGTATTGTGTTTGTCATGCTTGGTATTAATTCAGTCCCTTATCTATATTAGTGTTTTTGGATCCCAGTAACATCAGAGTGCTGATACAGTGGGGGAGAGGTTGTGTGACCTCAGGATTTTTCTATATCAGAAGCGCTGGTATATATTAAGGTTTTTATGGTTGCAGGCAGTGCTCCTTCCTATCCTTTCCTATAAAGATTGTTTGGGCCTCACCTTTGCTGTCTGTCCTTTCTAGCTTTTTAATTGTGTTTTTCTATATCACCATAGCCTTTACATGTGGGGAGCTATCTATCTATCTTTGGGGACTGCTCCGAGGCAGATTCAGATTAGCTTTCTTATATCTCTATCTGTGAGAATATTTAGTTCTCTGGCTATGTCGAGACGACTAGGTCATCGTAGGCTCATCCCACGGCTACTTTTAGTTGTGTGTCAGGATTAGGTCTGCAATCCGTTAAGGTTCCAGACACTCTGTTACCATTTGGGATTCTGCATTTTTGACCCTCCTCGGTCCCTGAATCATAACACCCATGCATACTACTTTGCCCCATTCTGTGGATCTCAATTTTTATTAAATTTTGAATAAAGATGAACTAAAATATTTTTTTTGAGAACAAGATTCTTTCCTGGATTTATTCCGCTGGAGTTTTGGAAGTTTTTGGGTAACTGCTGTTATGTGTAAATGAGGTGGCTCAACTGTTGGGTGCGCTGGCTCTACTGTAGTGGTTGGTGCATGGTGCTGCACCATTTACATTAGGGACTCACTGAATGGTTCACTGTGATCTGGTAATGGGCTTCATACAGTTTGATTAAAATGTTTAACTATTAACCTTATGTTCACTTTTGTAACTTTTTGGCTAGCAACATTAGATCAATGTATGATTTTTAGATGAATGGCTGATGTCTTCTTTTCTACAGTTAAAGCATATAAATCTGAAATGAATAAGCCGCTCCTTCCAACAAGTTCCACTATTCTTCCAGTGCCAGGTTAAAGCTATGTTCACACACTGCATCCTTTCATAACCACAAAGATGCAACATTTTTGGCCCCAAAATGTGTTTTTTAACTCAAATCTATTGATTGTAAGGGCTCGAAAATGCTGGAAAAACGCAAAAAGAATTGACATCCTGCATCTTGGCTGCATCTTCAAAAAAAAAGATGCACAGTGTGGACAGCAAAATAGAAATCTCAGACTCTGCTGGGGAAGGAAATGCATGTATTTAGGTGCATCTTTGTGACCTCAAAAATGCATCAAAAACGCAGTAAAAGATGCAGTGTATGAACATAACCTAATAGCAACCACTCCTTGATCTGCAACATCAGAATTTCTCTTGGGACAAATTCTTTTTGAGATGAAAATGGAAATAGATAAAATTTCCTGGTTTCACGCTCTATGAAAAAATGGCTCCCAAAGTTTGTTGGAGCAGCTGCTTCAACAATGAACAATTGAAAGGGATCCAGATTGACTAGCTCATTTGCTAATGTAAACCTGTGCTTGAGGTCTTTAAAAGCTTCTGGAGTAGGTTGGAACCAAGAAATCAAAACTACAGCTGATCAAAGACGTCAATGGCTAAACAAGATCTGAAAAATTAACTAAAATGTAGCTAAAAGAAAAAAAACTTTGAAGGTTCTTTCAACTAGAAAGAATCAGGCTTTGCTACACGACTATGACTTTTCATGCTTTCATTTGTATATCATGGGTGTGAAGAAGGAGGAATTCCATTTTGTTATTAGGAAGCTCAATTTTTACAAATTTTGCAACCAGACTATGACATATGGAAGGTGTAAAACAGTCTTGATATGTATCTGGTGTTCGCCCAACTTTGTAGAAAATATGAGGATGTAAATATAAGTAATACAAAAAATATAAAGGAAATCTTGGTAAATGCAATCAACAAAATTCTGGAATGTAGTTTTGGCATTATAAAACAAGGCATTACCAGTTATTCGCTTGTGTCAGTCTATAAAGATGACCTATCCAGATACACACACAATGTTGTCCTTCTGAAATCAAGTTGGGAGAAAATCCTCAAATACATATATGTAATATATGTAATAAATATAGTTTATGTCCAAAGAGAATGGCCTTTCTTCTCAATTAGAAAATCCCTCCAGCAGAAAAAGTGGATATACGGATTGTTACTGGGAGCTGATGGATTGAGGGAAAATATGAGATGAAACCTTTCCCCTCAATCGCAACCTGGGGTCCACCATGCAGTGATGTTAAACTGCTGCTAGTAACCTGTGAGGACAAAGCAGACACACAGAAGCTTATGGGTAAAAATAAATGAAAACCCAATAGGCTGTGTTAACGGCACACAGCAGTGTACAGTGGGTCGCAATAACCTATGTTCTCATCATCACAGAGGTGACTAAAGTTCTCACAGAGCACAAGTCATAGCAATGGCATGCAGCTAAACACAACCTCATAAACCTGAGGGTGTGCAATGTGTATTCATAAGTGTGCACCCATGTGAGCCAGTGGGAGACTTAAATAAACTAAGCTCCTCCCCAAACAAGACTTCCCTCATCATCAGATGACCAAGTCCAGTAATCCTGCAGGTGAGCATCCAGCAAATCAACACAAGCCACGTCAGTGGGACAGCTGACGTAGAGGAGCAAATCCGGACCTGTCATGGTACGGACATGCTCAGTGCAGTCTTTCCTGGACTTAAGGGCACTTTACACACAGCGATATTGCTATCGATACCCGCCCCCGTCAGTTGTGCGTCACGGTCAAATTGCTGCCCGTGGCACACAACATCGCTTACACTCGTCACACATACTTACCTGCCTAGCAAGGTTCGTGCGGCGTCACAGCGGTGTCACTAAGCGGCCGCACAATAGAAGCGGACGGGCAGAGATGAGCAGGACGAACATCCCGCCGCAGGTAAAGTGATGTTCCTCGTTCCTGCGGTGTCACACATAGTGATGTGTGCTGCCGCAGGAACGATGAACATCCTACGTCCTGCAACAGCAACGATAATTGGGAAAGGAACGACGCGTCAACGATCAACGATTAGGTAAGTAATTTTGATTGTTAACGGTTGTTCCTGCGTTTCACACCCAACGACGTCGCTAACGAGGCCAGATGTGCGTCACGAATTCCGTGACCCCAACGACATCTCGTTAGCGATGTTGTTGCGTGTAAAGCAGCCTTTAGTCTCAGAGAGTGTGGAAACTTCCCACACTTGCTCAGTGAGACGATTTCCCCACTTAGTCTCTGGCTGGAGAGACTCTGCCTGAGTATGCTCAGTAGGCAAAATGCAAGACTAAAGGCTACTTTACACGCAGTCGTTTGTGCATCCCGGGCAAATCACTGCCCGTGGCGCACAATATTGCTAACACCTGTCACACGTACTTACCTTCTTAGCGACGTCGCTGTGGGCGGCAAACAACCTCTTTGTTAAGGGGGAGGTTCGTGCGCCGTCACAGTGACGTCATACAGTGGCTGACCAATAGAAGCGGAGGGGCGGAGACGAGCCGCATTAACGACGCGAACACCTCGTTGCCGGAGGACGCAGGTAAGCTGTTGTTTGTCATTCCCGGGGTGTCACACGTAGTGATGTGTGCGGCCTCAGAAACGACAAACAACCTACGTCCACAACGACCAACGAGATTTTGAAAATGAACGACGTGTCAACGATCAACGATTAGGTGACAATTTTTGATCATTAACACTCGCTCGTATCTGTTACACGCAACGAAGCCGCTAACGACGCCGGATGTGCGTCACGAATTCCGTGACCCCGACGACATATCGTTAGATATGTCGTTGGGTGTAAAGCCCCCTTTAGTCTCAGACAGGGAACTAAGTACCTGAGCATGGGCACTAGAGGATTTTCGTGACTTAAGGGCGCTTTATATGCAGCGACATCGCTAGCGATGTCGCTCGTGAAAGCACCCGTCCCCGTCATTTGTGCATCATGGGCAAATCGCTGCCTGTGGTGCACAATATCGCTAATACCAGTCACACGTACTTACCTTCCAAGCGACGTCGCTGTGGCCGGCGAACAGCCTCTTTTCTAAGGGGGCGGTTTGTGCGGCGTCACAGTGACGTCACACGGCAGGCGTCCAATAGAAGCGGAGGGGCAGAGAGGAGCCGCATTAAAGACAAGCCCACCTCGTTGCCGGAGGATGCAGGTACGGTTTTGTATGTCAGTCCTGGGGTATCACAAGTAGTGATGTGTGCTGCCTCAGGAACGACGAACAACCTGCGTCCAAAAGCAGCAACGACATTTTGGAAATGTGGCCTCGTTAGTGATGTCGTTGCGTGTAACGGGGCCTTAGGTCTCTGGCACAGGTGGCACCTGCGCAGTGGGACATTTTAGGGACTTGGACCCTGGCAAGGATAATTCAGGCTGCGCATACTCAATAGCTGCAACACCACACTTAAGCGGGCTTCACACGCTACGATATTTCTAGCAATTGCTAGCGATATCGTACGCAAAAGCCCCCGCCCCCGTCGTGCATGCGATATCGTGTGAACATTATCGCTACGGCAGCATCACACGCACTTACCTGGTCGTCGTCGTCGCTGTGACTGCTGAACAATCCCTCCCTCAAGGGGGAGGTGCATTCGGCGTCACGGCGACGTCACCGCGACATCACTAAGCGGCCGGGCAATCAAAGCGGAGAGGCGGAGATGAGCAGGACGAACATCCCGCTCACCTCCTTCCTTCCTCATTGCGGGCGGGACGCAGGTAAGGTGAGGTTCCTCGCTCCTGCGGTGTCACACATAGAGATGTGTGCTGCCGCAGGAACGAGGAACAACATCTATAAACAACCATTGACAATTTTTGGTTTTAGGACGACCTCTCCATGGTGAACGATTTTCACCACTTTGGAGGACGTTTAAGGTCGCTGGTAAGTGTTACACGCTGCGATACCGTTAATGACGCCGGATGTGGGTTACTAACGACTAACGACGTGACCCCGACGATAAAACATTAACGATATCGTAGCGTCTAAAGCCCCCTTTAGAAGTGGAGGCAAGAGCAGCAAGCTGAACAATCCATGGCACTGCCAGGATCCAATGCTGGCACTTTATGTAATTTTGGAGAATTCAATTTTTTCAATCAACTATCACGGTGAGCCTCAAATTTTTATTCTTTGGTATAAAAACGTCTGACTGCTGTTCTTGCCAACAAAGGTTTTGTCACCAAGTATTAAGTCTTGTTTGCCAGAGGAATCAAATACTAATTTCTCTCTACAAAATGTGATTTTCTGGATTTTATTTTGGATATTCTATCTCTCACTGTTAAGATTAGCCTACCCTTAAAATTATAGATTGTTCATGTCTTTGTCAGTGGGCAAACTTACAAAATCAGCAAGGAATCAAATACTTATTTCTTTCACTGTACATGCAAATTATAAGCTGCATGTTCACACTGGCTATAAGATAAAGAAAACCAAGATGAAATTAATATGTAGTCTCTTGTATTGAGTACAAATAGGGTGTGGCCCCTTTTCAGTGAGCTGGGCATTTTATCTAGTGCTACCCATGGCTGTGTGTCCAGTTGGGACCCGGTCACTCTCTGCCCTTATACAGATTGAGGTCTGTTCTGACACATGGTAAGGTTTTAATACCAGAGAGTGTTAGGTACCGTCCAGATTTGGTACACCTTGTCACAATGGGATGGCTTTGTGCTTTTTTGATCAAAAATAGTGTTTACTAAATACCCTATGTTTATTTATACGCATGCTTTTATTTAGTTGCAGCAGTGTATACATCTATATTATTTTCATCTTGGGTTTTCATAATAAAATCAATATATACACTAATGTTTCTAATAGGTGAAAAGACATTTTTGTGTCACATTACTACTACAGCAAATCATCTCATCTATATTTTGTCAGAGCAGTAATAAATGCAGCTGATCAGCAGTCGATGATTGTTATGTCACATGACTGGCTGCAGCCAATGAAATGTCACCTGCTGGTAAAAACAGCACCAACATTGTTGGAATGGCATCACTGGAGTCAGGATTTTAATTTTTATAGCACCTTTAATTGATTGTGCAGGGGTTATCCGGTAGGGGACAACCCCTTTAAATTAATATCTTGGTTACTTTTAAAAAATGTACCATAGAAGTACAAATAGTTTCATGACGTAGGCAATATGGATGATGAAAATGCTGGCTACACACCTTTGTCAGCTGTAAGGGTGAGTTTACACCACCCAATTTACGTCAATAAGCAACCGCTGATCGGTAAATATTTACCTGTCATTGGTCGTTCGCCAGTTTACAGACCATTCAGTGCGCATACGTTTGCATTATTCTCGGCAACACAGGTCCTGTTTTCCCATTACCATGTGCTACCGAGAATAATGATCATTTCAGCCGATGAATGAGCATTTTGCACTTTCTTCAATTGATTGGCAGCCTGTTAACTTTACAAAATCAACGTGATGTGAGCCTTCCTAGTAGATGCACTTTTAGTGTATGGTTCCACATGCACATAGCTTGTGATGCGAGAGCATCGAAAGCGATATGCTAATGAATCTCTGCTGCAAGCGTCAGCCGAGGGTCATGCGACTGTGAGGCAATCTTGCGATCAGGTCACAGCTGCGAGAAGAGGGAGGGAACACTTTCTCCCCATCTCCTCTGCTGCCTGTCTCTGCATATATCACACTGCAGTCAGATTACATGCGAGTACAGTGTGATGTTTCACACGCACCCATAGGCTTGTATGGGGGTATGTGAGCCGAGAATCGCTGCCAAACAAAGCATGCTGCGATTCATTCCGCATGAGAAATCAATCGCAGATGGATACTGCTGTAGCGCCCCTGAATACATCAGGGTGCTACAGCGAACTGCATCCTGTCACCCAAAGTGCAGGGCCTACTCCCCATGGTTCCAGGCTCCCAACAACGGTGTCACTAACATCCGCACTACAAATCCCAACCACACCTCACATAATGACCTGTACAGACACACCAGTGGGTTGGTCAAGTTAGAGCAGGGTCACCCACCTAGGGGTCAGGCAGACTGGTGGGAGGGGAGACGAGGAGTTGAGAGTTGGCCCTCAAAGAGTGAGGAGCTGGGGAGTTGTAGCTCTCAGGGAGGCGACAGGTTGTCTCGCAGACGGTGGTCTGGAACCACAGGAGTCGGGATCGGTGGCAGTGACATTGAAGAGGGTGCAACAGACGTAGTCTAGGAGGACTGTTGGCACCAGAAAGCCCAATTACCTTACCGGTACCGAGCACGGCGGGATACAGGACCCTAGATCAGGGAAGTGCTTCAGGCGCCTTGATAATTAACCTGTGGAGGATAGTCTCTTTATGAACTTTCCCCAAGAGCTCAGAGATTGAAGGCATCAGCACAACGTGGGGGATAGGGTTCTCCAAAGCACACAAGCCACTAAAATCCCAAGTGCCAGCCATCAAGAGCACAGTTGCCATACACACGGGTAGCGGGGCCCCAAAAGCTTCAAGCCGAGGGGCCACAACGGCCAATCAATTTGTGCACGAAGGCAGGGCTCCGGACCCACCAAGTGACACTGTTGGGAGCGGGACCTGTACGAGCTCCCCCACAGAGACTGCGGTACCTAGAGACTTTGGTTTACCATCTGTGTGAGTGTCTGATTATTCCACTTAATCCAGCACCAAGACTACCGCAGTGAGTAACCTGACCCCTGCATCCTGCTTTCCCAAGGCCGAGCCACCCGATCACCAAACCTCCTTTCTCCCACCATCCGGGGCCTTCCCTACCTGCGGAGGGACTGACACCTTGCTGCCCCCACACCATCTTCCCCGGTACTCCCTTCGTCAGCGGCGGTACTCCCCTTACCGCAACCCGCAGGTGGCATCACAAACGTTTATCCCCTGTAAATACTCCCTTTACATTTGAGTGGCCACAAGCCCCTGGGTCCGGAGACCCTTGAGCCACAGCAACCCCGGATCCGAGCAGTTCGACTGCTGCAGGGGCGGCACACTGCCCCATAGTTTTGCACTAGAGTGAGAGCAATCCAATGTTTTATCTGATTGCACTCATCAGTGCAAAATGCAAGTGGAACTGTACCCTTACCTGAATTCTTGTTCATTATCTTTCCCGACTCCACCACACATATCAGGCTCAGAGAGGAAGGATGTGCTATCACTAGGAAGCTGCAGAAAAACAACTCTGGTAGCAGCTTATCTCCCAAAGAATAAAAGCCTCAGGTAATTGAAATCCTAATCTTCCCTGACATCTGCCATTGGGGGAGGCCGCCATTCATATTATTTGGTCAGCCAGATCCTTTGATATTGGTCCCTTCAGCATATATGCATTTTAATGTGTTTAACACAAAAACAAGATCAATGTATTGGATTAATTGATGAGACGATCATGAGTATTTACTCACAAAATGCCTAGGATTCTAGTGACTTAAGCACTTATTATACGGGGCAAAAATTGCCTGGAAAATCACAATATCGTTCGAAACAGAGCAATTTTTGCAGTGTGTAATAGCTGCATGTGATCATAATATCGTTTGACTCTTGTAAAACCAGATCTTTCAACTTGCTTAAAAATTATCGCATGACAACATAAAATTTCACCATGTAATAAGTCGCTTCCACCTCATAATACATTCATAATACTTTTATGAATGACTAGGAACTTTCCACTGACAAAAACAGCGATCATTCGAGCGAACATTTGCTTGTGTGCATGATAACAACGTGATAACTATTTGCTCGTCAATCGCTATAGGTAAAAATGTTCCTGTCTAATAGGGCCTTAAGTGTGATTTCACCATGCCAGATCAAAACTACTCCTTTAGTTTGCATACAATGGGAAGAGAGACCATATCTGTCATGATTCATGCATGGTTCTGTCGTTCCTGAGCCGGTACATGTATCCTGCTTCCGGGGTTTAGGTCCCTTGGGAGGGACCTGTTCATTCTGGCCTTGTTCCAGGGGTTGCATCGCCATATCTTTGTGATGCTACCTCCAGGATGCCGCCTGTCATATTTCTAGCTCTACTGCATGCACTATTCCTGAGAGAAGTTCTCTGTTTCTTGTCCTGCTACCCAACACTGTTCGTCCTGATCTCCATTCCTCTTGCATGACCTAACTTCCATCCTTCCTGCCCGACCTGACCTCCGTTCCCCCGACCTGACCTAATCTCTATCTCTGTGGCCTGTCCTGACCTCTGTCCCTCCTTTCTGACTTTACCTTTGTTCCTCCCTGTCCTCCGGACTCCGGTCCTGTTGCACATCCTCCACTCACTCCCCTGTGCTTACTTGCTCTCCCGGTAACCAACCTCGGCTCTGTTCTTTGACTTTGGCTTGTTTTCTCTTCAGTACAGACGTGACGTCCTGGCATAGACCCTGACTGATCGACTGTCCCTGCTCTTGTGTTAGCGACCTCTAGTGGGCTTTGTCTAACTGCACTCAGTAGTTTTCTTTCTACCTGAGTCCCAGCAACCACTAGCAGTAGCTTGACAATATCTATAAACTAGGTTCTGTCCTCTGTTTTTCATCATATGAATGTGTTTATTTCCATGTATTATAAAATCTTCAAAATGTAATATATTCTAATGTAGTAGTTTAAAATTATGATCTATATATGCTTAAGGACAAGATATATTTTAGAAGAAAAGTTTTCTACATTTTACTTTGACTTTTTTACATCCATATTTACAACTAATTTTTATTGCTTATTTTATATTATACAGGGTATTTAAAAAGGTGTAAAAAGGAAAATAAAGCAGTTGAGGAAATATTTGGGCACCACGCTGGCTTAATGGGTAGACTGGTAGGTTTGCAGCGCTGGGGATTCTGGGTTCAATTCCCATGAAGAACAACATGCAAGGAGTTTGTATGTTCTCCCCCTTTAATATATCCACCACTTTTTGCCAGCCTAAATTCAGTATGTTGGAAAAAGTTTGGGAATAGATTGATGGCAATATGACTGCATGATGAAACTAAACAGGTGTTTCTATTTTTATTGTGTAACTGTGAAGATGCAAAGGTCTGTATAGGAGCTGTAGACTCAAGTAATAATTTTTAATGAAATATATTTGCACTTTTACTTGATTTTTCATTTTTGGTACATTAAATAATACAAATGATTACTATCCTAATGTGCACATTGCATTAATTTTCCATCGAATACTTTTTATCACCTATCTACAGATTAGTTGATAAATGTGTGATAGCTGTGCTTGTCATCAATCACTAGAACATGTAAAGTATAGTTACAAAATCTTATGAAAGACAGATTGGTCCTCTGTTTTCATCCATTTTTAGATATGACCAACAGGATTACTGTTTAACTTATAAATATACTGTTTAGTCAATGCAACTTTTCTTCAAAATTTTTAAATGAACTGCTTTTATTGCTGTTTGTGAAAGGGATGAGTACATTTCTTGAAATATTTCTTGCTCGTATTGTAGCAATTAGCCAACTAACATTTAATGTCTAAGGCAAAGTTTGTTATGCCTCCTAACTTTTGATATGACTGACATGGATCACTTACAGGAATATTCTCTTGATAATTACTATTGGAAAGAGACTATATTTTCCTACTTCAACCATCTACTTAGCCTTATTGCAATTCAAATTTTAGGAAGTGAATCGTCACCAACATATAAAAGCCAACTGTAACACTTAATTGGAAATTTGGAAGAGCTGTTGAAACCCCAGAATAAGTTTAACAACTTAAAGTGTATGTCTATTGATCAGGAAGTCATTATGGTCCCCTGAGGAGTATTTTGACAACTGGTAGGGCTGAATAAGTAAAATAAAATAATATTCCCCTCTTCTTGGTCCCCTGTGGCTTCTCCTCCAGGTCCCAACTACTGTATTGAACAGGTGGGCAGACAATAGTGAGTTACCATACCAATTGTGCCGGGCTCCTTCAGTAGAGGCAAATCCAGGTTATCCAGCACCTCGGAGAAGTATTCAGTTTGGTGCAACCCCCTGAAGCTGTTTGAGAAGTTGTCATATGACCACTCATTCATATTTGATTTCCTTACTTACAGTGAAAAACAAAGAGAAGCAGGAAAAAAACTAGTTGTTACATGACTGTAAGTATGAAAATCGCATATGAGTGGGGTGGCCATATGATGAATGCTGGAACAAGCAAGCAGAGCTGAATCCTGACACAAAAAAAAAAGAGAGAAGGATCAGCACTTCCTTAAAATTGGGTGTTCAATCTTTATTGGTGACAAACATATCCAAAATGGTGTACATTCATTAAAAATGTATAATTCTCTAACGCATTTCTGGCTATAAGCTCTTAGTCGCAGAGAATGACTGCAGACTTTCATGACATACTTGGAAAACCCCTTTAATTCTAATAACATAAAAAAAACATAGTATCCCATCAGTACAAAAACCAGCATAACAACACTCATCAGTACATGACTACATCACAAGAACCACCACCAGTACAGGAATACATCACAAGAACTACCATCAATACAGTAGTACATCAGTAGAACCACCATCAATAAATGACTACATCACCAGGACCCACTCAGTACGTGAATATATCACCAGAATAACCATCAGTACGTGAATACATCACCAGGACCACCATTTGTACATTAATTCACCAACAGAACCCCCATCAGTACATAGTAAATCAATTGTAATGTCAGGTCAGACCCATATACATTTGTATTGTGTCAACCTACAACTCCTAGAATGTCCTTAACAATAGATACTGAGAGTTGTTGTGATCAGTCATCATCAGACTGCAGACTATACTGCCGAACTTATATTTACTCATAAGGAAGTTATCAGCTATTAGAAAAAATACTAATGTGGTCCCAAAGTGTTTCCAATTAAGAATCCATACTAAACACTTCAAAAGACCATGATTAAAAACATAAACACTAGACATAATAGACATATTAAAAAATAACAGAAAATAAGGTGCAGGGTAGAGGGTCCACCATAGTTTATTAATTTATAGTATCACAGAATATTTAGTTCATGATAATATTCTCATTTATTTATAGTATCACAAAGCATTAAGTTCCTAATAGTGCTTCACTAATTCATGTGTACCAAATGTATATATCTTCTCTTGCTCCTCAATATTTAAAGGGTTAAATCTCTATTTCATCACTATAATATTCAATACATCAAACCAAGAGGATATAAATTGTTTTCCTTTATAGTATCGCAGAATATTTAGTTCATGATAATATTTATTTATGGTAACACAGAATACTGAGTTCATAAGAGTGTTTCACTGGTTTATGTATACCATATATCAAAAATCTATATGTCTCCTCTTGCTCCTCAACATTTAATGTATACCATATATCAAAACTCTATATGTCTCCTCTTGCTCCTCGACATTTAAAGGGTTAAATCTCTATTTCATTGTAGTATCCAATGCATCAAACCCAGAGGATATAAATTCCCAGATCTACGATATATGAAAAAAGTAAACCTCCTTTCCATTCCCATGAGAGGAATTAGCAGAGACCTCCCAGGCAAGAGACAGAACAGATAAACATTTGGTTAATTTTTAAGATACTTTACCTAGGCAGACCCTCCCCACACCACTCCAACGATCGTTTCAACGTATTCTTCCCTGACGAAGATACGTTGAAACGATCGTTGGAGTGGTGTGGGGAGGGTCTGCCTAGGCAAAGTATCTTAAAAATTAACCAAATGTTTATCTGTTCTGTCTCTTGCCTGGGAGGTCTCTGCTAATTCCTCTCATGGGAATGGAAAGGAGGTTTACTTTTTTCATATATCGTAGATCTGGGAATTTATATCCTCTGGGTTTGATGCATTGGATACTACAATGAAATAGAGATTTAACCCTTTAAATGTCGAGGAGCAAGAGGAGACATATAGAGTTTTGATATATGGTATACATTAAATGTTGAGGAGCAAGAGGAGACATATAGATTTTTGATATATGGTATACATAAACCAGTGAAACACTCTTATGAACTCAGTGTTCTGTGTTACCATAAATAAATATTATCATGAACTAAATATTCTGTGATACTATAAAGGAAAACAATTTATATCCTCTTGGTTTGATGTATTGAATATTATAGTGATGAAATAGAGATTTAACCCTTTAAATATTGAGGAGCAAGAGAAGATATATACATTTGGTACACATGAATTAGTGAAGCACTATTAGGAACTTAATGCTTTGTGATACTATAAATAAATGAGAATATTATCATGAACTAAATATTCTGTGATACTATAAATTAATAAACTATGGTGGACCCTCTACCCTGCACCTTATTTTCTGTTATTTTTTAATATGTCTATTATGTCTAGTGTTTATGTTTTTAATCATGTTAATAAAGATTGATACATTTATTTAAACATGGTCTTTTGAAGTGTTTAGTATGGATTCTATACTGCCGAACTGATGAAACAAAGTCAATAGTGATGAGCTGACAAATAACCATGACCGGCTGATCCTCGTGATCGGATTTCTAAAATCCAGTTCTGGGCCGGATTCTGGTCCCCATATAAATCTATGGGGAAGAGAACACGGCAATTAAAAATAGTGGTAGAAGGGATAGGGGAATAGGAGCTGGTGCGCTGTACGTGCCAAGGCTGTGGTACGGCTGTACGCTGCTTCCAGGCCGTACATTTACTTCCTGGATTGCTATTTATTGCTCATCCATAAGCACTGCTTTCCCCACCACCGGCACCTGTGATTCGTAGCAGTCAGACGCGCCCCCAACCTTAGTGTCAGCATGTCAGATGACAGCAACTAATCACAGGTGACCAAGATGGCTTTAATAGGGGAAAGTACTGCAACTGTCTGCCAGTCAGTATTGTGGTATAAAAATAAATAAAACAATTGGTGTAGGGCCACCCATATTATGATACCTGGCACAGATAAAGCCCCCAACCGTGTGCTCATCTTGGCTGTGTATCATAATAAGATGAACTGCATGGGGATTTTTAAAATTATTTAAATACATAATTTTAAAAATGGTTTGCGGTTCTCAGCCTGGGGAGTCCCATAGTTATTCAGACCCCCCAAGTTAAGAATAGCAGCCTACAGGCGCCCCGGAATTGTTGCATCCATTAGATGAGACAAGACCAGCGCTTTACCTGACTCTTCCCAATTGCCATGAGAGTCACCCTCCTCCTCTTGCTGCCCTGACAGCACAGTACAGTTACAGTATTCATGCGCCTCAGGTATTTGAGTCTCATCATGATCACCTCCATCCCCGGAGCTTAATGCTTGTTGATGAGAATCTATATTCTGCTTGGGTCCTACTTTGTCCAGGATCCAACTGACAAATATTTGGGCTATCAGTAAAGGTGCTTTCCTTCTCTTGAGCCTGTGAATCTTTGGAGGAGACCTCTGATGCCCATGCAATAGAATGTGTGAACAACTCTGCAGACTCACCCACCTTTGGTTCCCCACAGTTAGTTGGGTGGTTGGAGAGATGTGACGTGGGGGGAAACAAGTGTAATTACCACCTCTTAGAACTATACTATGTGTGATGTTGAGGTGGAGGAAGAGGAGGAGAGGCCACTAAATGCAACTTATTTATGTAGCAAAGACAAATATTTGAAAATTCTTTTTCTTTTTGTCTTTCAGGGTACACTGCTGATTTGTCTGGTGTTTATGCAGAAAATACGACTGTATACAGTTTTAATGTTTTGTTCTCCAACAGATCATTATTATGAATGTCCATAGACAGTGTTTTTTTTTTCAGTTACGTTATCTGTTTTATCCACCAGGGCAGTCACCACTCGTTTACCCTACACCCCTTGTCCCAGTATGGTAAACTCCGCTTATGGGGAGACGATTACTATTATTCCACCTACTGCTTTTATCTGATCTCCGGCTGTCACATCACATACAATATTTGGATTTTTTGATCACCTTCATTATACTGGCCTCATGTTTGATGTACCTTTCATTTTTAGCGCAGTAAGATTCTCAGACTAATGCTGATTGTGTCTCCTTGTGGTGTGTTACCTTTAGCATGAGGCCTCTCAGACTGCCAGGAATGCAGCTACCTTTCACTCATCCACCTCTCATACTATCCTTAAATATGTTTAGTAATAACAGTCTATGAAGCTAATATTGGTCCACCTGAGTGGGGCTGAGCCGAAATGCAGTTTTAGCTGTTGCATGAGGTATGAGGGCTCCCAGTACAGCAGGCCTAAACTAGTCACTCACTCACCCACCTCTTAATTTTAACTTATTTGAAAGCTGTAAATTCTGGGCCAGACCCTGTGTAGTGCATGGCACACACCTGACTGCTGTGCAAAGACACTATGGGTACTCTGAGGCAATGAAACTGTCCTGGTGTCTGCCCCTAATTATAAAAAATGGGGAGACTCCAAGTTGGGTCTCCAAGTTGTTTCTTGTGTGTAGTGGCAGGTGTCTCAGAGCAATAGGCCTACTCCTGTGACTCATGCACCTCTTCTTTTGAAAGCTGTAAATTCTAGGCAAGACCCTGTCTGGTGCATGGTCAATGCCTCCCTGCTGCACCAAAACACTATGGGTACTCTGGGGCAATTGGTGAAACTGACATCGTGTCTGTACCTACTTTTTGGAAATGTGGAGATTCCAAATTGGGTCTTCATGTTGTGTCTTGTCTGTAGTGGGAGAGGTCTCAGAGCAATAGGCCTACTTCTGTCACTTATCTACCTTTTAATTGAAAAGCTGTAAATTCTGGGCCAGAAACTGTCTGGTGCATGACCCATGCCTGAACACTGTGCCAAAACACTATGGGTACTGTGGGGTAATTGATGCAACTGTCCTAGTGTCTTCCCCTAATTTTTGGAAATGTGAGGACTCCAAGTTGGGTCTCCAAGTTGTTTCTTGTCTGTAGTGGCAGGGGTCTCAGAGCAACAGGCCTACTCCTGTTACTCATTCACATCTTCATTTGAATGCTGTAAATTCTGCACCAGACCCTTCTGGTGCATGTGTGTCGCCCTGGGCAAGCCAGGGGACACAGGTCACACACCACCACACCCTACATCCCAGGTAGAAACATCTAAGCTAACCAAAAATCATTGTTGCCTTCCTCCAGAGGCTGATGATTCACACCAGGGGTGGGCCAGGCGGTTGGCTCCGCCCACCGAGGAGATCACAGCTCTGGAGGCGGGAGAAACCAGTCAGTCCAGTGAGGGACATGAAAGAGTAAACAGCAAGATTAGCCCAGGCAGGGCTTGAGTGAGGAGCAGATAAGCTAAGTGAAAGAGAAGGAAGTAAAGTGGTAAAGGAGGAAAGCAAGAGTGGTGACAGAACAGAAGGAGTGTGCAAAGCCTGAAGAGTCCAGCTAAGTGCAGGGCAGGTCAGCAAGGTCAGCAACGGCGGTGACTGTCTGAAGGGGGACCGTTTGGAAGTTCCTGGAAGGACCCCGTAGGCTGTGTGCCCGGTGGTCTGGAGCAGTGTTCCGAAGGACAGTCAGCACCAGGGCAGGGGCCTCTCGGACCCCGGCAAGGCTTGGAGTCGCCGTAATTTGCCGAATCCGTCAGTGAAGGGGACGTAGATCCCCCAACAACCAAGTCCCGATTGAAGGCAACAGTCCAGCCAGTGTAAGAGAGACACCGCCACCGCCAAGGCACAAGTTTCTTAGGGCCAGCGCCTGCGGGCAAAGAGTAGAGCTCCCCCGGTCCAGCTTGAAGCCGGGGAGCGGGTTACCGGTGGGGACCCATCGCAACCAACAAGTACTTCAAGGTGCTAGGAAAAGGGACATCACCGTCATCTACCGGGAGAGCAAGTGCAGCCGTCCGTGGGACCATCTTACCAGCCGTCTGGTTTACCGTAAAAACTGTGTCAACATCTCAGGCTGAGTGAGTACCACAGTGCCGCAAGGCACAGCGCTGCCCCCGCGTCCCTGCGCCCACCAGACCCTGCACCTCCCAAGCCATCACCGGGCCCCGGGATCACCAACCCCTACCCACGGAGGGGCAACACAACACCTGGCTGCTTCGCATCACCATCCCCGGGATCCTCGTATTGAGCAGCGGTGGTGAAATCACCACAACCGTGGGTGGCGTCACGGACTATAAACAATCCCCACACCCAACAAACCCCTTTCACTCACGGGCGAGGAGTGCCGCTCGAGAAACCCCCGGGATCCGGCCTACAGCTCGAGCCACCACTGAGCAGCGGCCGCCGGACCCGAGCAGAAGGGGTGAGCGTGGTGTGCTGACACCCTCCTCCCCGCCCGCGACAACTTGGCGTCACGAACAGGATCTTACCGCTCTGCCGTCTGGTAGAGGTGCGCCTTGTTACCGCTGGAGGTATCCGGCAGAAAAATTTCAGAAGCCGCCATCTTTGGCGCGAAAAGTTCCCGCTCGAGCGTCTTCTCGAGCAGTAGAGGCGCGAAGGCCAAAACCCCGCCCCGAGAGAGGAGGGGCCGGAAAGAGCTAAGGGGGACGCGATGGCGGCTGGACGCATGTAGCTGCAGCTATAAAAGCAGGGATGCCAGGACTCTGCAGCAATACTGGGTTCCTGGAAGGCACGATTGCCAAGATGTACGATCCAACTCCCAACGAGGAAGCCCCCGCGCCCGGCACGGCGACGTGGTTGAGGGACCGGACCGTCCCGCTGGGTAACCGTCTGCAGGCTCATATGCAACTCCTCCTGGAGGAGTGGGAGACCGACATGGCGGACGTGGTGGCTGCTATGTGGAGACGCGAGGCAGAAGAGGATTTGGAGGAGCGGGTAAGCGACCCACGCCCCTGTATTCCTGAGGGATCGGCCGTTGGAGCTGAGGGGCCCGGCCGGCTTCCGCTCACCCTACCTCTCTCCCTGCTACCCGTAATAGCTGCTGCCGCCCCACCATTAGGCCCACTACCTGCCCAACCGGTAGCGATACCCTGCCCAGCCGCTCCGGCGGACCAGCCGGCTGCAGACGTCCGGGACGTCCCTGAAGTACACCAAGGGGAACCACTGGAGCCGCGGCCCCATAACAGCATGGTGCCAGAAGTCCCAGCAGTGACTGTGCCAGACCCTGAGCCTGGAACCGTGGCCTGGATGAAGGCCCGGGTGATTCAGTTCCACCAGCGTCAACAGGAGCAGATCTTCCGGATGATGGAGCAGTGGACCAACGAGGTGGAGGAGCTGATTACAACTGCCCCGATGTACGGAGGGGAAATGGATGTAGCAGAGTCGACTGGTGACCCACGTCCCTATGTCCTGTCAGGACCGGCCGCTGCGGCTGAGGGGCCCGGCCTAGTTTCGGCCTATGCATCACCCTTGCCGTTACTTATGGGGCGCCTCAGTGTAAGCTCGCCTAATCTGCTGCTCCGTACTACCACAGAAGGGGCTGGAATGTTGGATGCTGGGGGCCAGGAGGCTGCGACAGCTGGCGGCAACCCGCTGACGCAGTAACAAGAGGTGATGACTCCTACCCCAGCCTCAGGTCCGCTGTTGAGTTTGAAGAAGCAGGTGAGCGTTCCCGCTATGTAGGAGGCCCCGTGGTTGTCCATACCCCGCGTATCGGTGGAAATGGGTACCGGGTGCCCCTGTCACCGCAGGCATGTCAGTGCATGTTTGATGTGCTGGTGGCAGAGGATGGGTCCGCCTCAGCAGAAAAGTACGAGTAGGGCAGCGGATGCCCGTTGCACCGTCCCCGTTGGGACCACCACTTTGTTTGTTTGTAGTTGAAAAGTTTTGAAAGAATGATAAGTGAAATTACCGAAGAAGTTACCTGATTTGCTTGTAATTGAACCGGCCGGAGCCGGCACCGTTGTCCCTGTGGGGACCGTTTAAAAAGTTATTTTGCATGGGAACTATCCATGGACAAGCCCGTGAACTTGCAGGGCAACCACAAACGTTAAGTGGCTTGTAAATATGTTGCTTGCAGTTACCGTTTTCCGCAATGCCGCCTCCGGAGAGGCAGGTTGGAGGGAGGGCCCTCAGCAGAGCAGGCTAGGGCCCAGCCACCAAAGGAACCGGTGGCTACCCTCTGGAGGGAAGGACAGATCCCGCTCGGGTACCGTGTGCTGGACTGTGGGTCAAGGGGTGCTGCCTGGGCTTTAGGGGCAGCATCAGGGCCAGGTTGCTTGGGTGGGAGAGAGCGGAAACCGTAACCGTAAACCGTTTGCAACGTTAAAGAAATGTGCCTCCCGTCTTGGTAAGAGTTATTAAAAATGTAAATATGTTATATTATTATTATGTTATCTTTTACAGAAAAATAAATCCGGTGTTGGACGGCAGCCCGCGGACGGTCTGCATTTTGCTAAGGGGGAATGTGTCGCCCTGGGCAAGCCAGGGGACACAGGTCACACACCACCACACCCTACATCCCAGGTAGAAACATCTAAGCTAACCAAAAATCCTTGTTGCCTTCCTCCAGAGGCTGATGATTCACACCAGGGGGTGGGCCAGGCGGTTGGCTCCGCCCACCGAGGAGATCACAGCTCTGGAGGCGGGAGAAACCAGTCAGTCCAGTGAGGGACATGAAAGAGTAAACAGCAAGATTAGCCCAGGCAGGGCTTGAGTGAGGAGCAGATAAGCTAAGTGAAAGAGAAGGAAGTAAAGTGGTAAAAGAGGAAAGCAAGAGTGGTGACAGAACAGAAGGAGTGTGCAAAGCCTGAAGAGTCCAGCTAAGTGCAGGGCAGGTCAGCAAGTTCAGCAACGGCGGTGACTGTCTGAAGGGGGACCGTTTGGAAGTTCCTGGAAGGACCCCGTAGGCTGTGTGCCCGGTGGTCTGGAGCAGTGTTCCGAAGGACAGTCAGCACCAGGGCAGGGGCCTCTCGGACCCCGGCAAGGCTTGGAGTCGCCGTAATTTGCCGAATCCGTCAGTGAAGGGGACGTAGATCCCCCAACAACCAAGTCCCGATTGAAGGCAACAGTCCAGCCAGTGTAAGAGAGACACCGCCACCGCCAAGGCACAAGTTTCTTAGGGCCAGCGCCTGCGGGCAAAGAGTAGAGCTCCCCCGGTCCAGCTTGAAGCCGGGGAGCGGGTTACCGGTGGGGACCCATCGCAACCAACAAGTACATCAAGGTGCTAGGAAAAGGGACATCACCGTCATCTACCGGGAGAGCAAGTGCAGCCGTCCGTGGGACCGTCTTACCAGCCGTCTGGTTTACCGTAAAAACTGTGTCAACATCTCAGGCTGAGTGAGTACCACAGTGCCGCAAGGCACAGCGCTGCCCCCGCGTCCCTGCGCCCACCAGACCCTGCACCTCCCAAGCCATCACCGGGCCCCGGGATCACCAACCCCTACCCACGGAGGGGCAACACAACACCTGGCTGCTTCGCATCACCATCCCCGGGATCCTCGTATTGAGCAGCGGTGGTGAAATCACCACAACCGTGGGTGGCGTCACGGACTATAAACAATCCCCACACCCAACAAACCCCTTTCACTCACGGGTGAGGAGTGCCGCTCGAGAAACCCCCGGGATCCGGCCTACAGCTCGAGCCACCACTGAGCAGCGGCCGCCGGACCCGAGCAGAAGGGGTGAGCGTGGTGTGCTGACACCCTCCTCCCCGCCCGCGACAACTTGGCGTCACGAACAGGATCTTACCGCTCTGCCGTCTGGTAGAGGTGCGCCTTGTTACCGCTGGAGGTATCCGGCAGAAAAATTTCAGAAGCCGCCATCTTTGGCGCGAAAAGTTCCCGCTCGAGCGTCTTCTCGAGCAGTAGAGGCGCGAAGGCCAAAACCCCGCCCCGAGAGAGGAGGGGCCGGAAAGAGCTAAGGGGGACGCGATGGCGGCTGGACGCATGTAGCTGCAGCTATAAAAGCAGGGACGCCAGGACTCTGCAGCAATACTGGGTTCCTGGAAGGCACGATTGCCAAGATGTACGATCCAACTCCCAACGAGGAAGCCCCCGCGCCCGGCACGGCGACGTGGTTGAGGGACCGGACCGTCCCGCTGGGTAACCGTCTGCAGGCTCATATGCAACTCCTCCTGGAGGAGTGGGAGACCGACATGGCGGACGTGGTGGCTGCTATGTGGAGACGCGAGGCAGAAGAGGATTTGGAGGAGCGGGTAAGCGACCCACGCCCCTGTATTCCTGAGGGATCGGCCGTTGGAGCTGAGGGGCCCGGCCGGCTTCCGCTCACCCTACCTCTCTCCCTGCTACCCGTAATAGCTGCTGCCGCCCCACCATTAGGCCCGCTACCTGCCCAACCGGTAGCGATACCCTGCCCAGCCGCTCCGGCGGACCAGCCGGCTGCAGACGTCCGGGACGTCCCTGAAGTACACCAAGGGGAACCACTGGAGCCGCGGCCCCATAACAGCATGGTGCCAGAAGTCCCAGCAGTGACTGTGCCAGACCCTGAGCCTTGAACCGTGGCCTGGATGAAGGCCCGGGTGATTCAGTTCCACCAGCGTCAACAGGAGCAGATCTTCCGGATGATGGAGCAGTGGACCAACGAGGTGGAGGAGCTGATTACAACTGCCCCGATGTACGGAGGGGAAATGGATGTAGCAGAGTCGACTGGTGACCCACGTCCCTATGTCCTGTCAGGACCGGCCGCTGCGGCTGAGGGGCCCGGCCTAGTTTCGGCCTATGCATCACCCTTGCCGTTACTTATGGGGCGCCTCAGTGTAAGCTCGCCTAATCTGCTGCTCCGTGCTACCACAGAAGGGGCTGGAATGTTGGATGCTGGGGGCCAGGAGGCTGCGACAGCTGGCGGCAACCCGCCTGACGCAGTAACAAGAGGTGATGACTCCTACCCCAGCCTCGGGTCCGCTGTTGAGTTTGAAGAAGCAGGTGAGCGTTCCCGCTATGTAGGAGGCCCCGTGGTTGTCCATACCCCGCGTATCGGTGGAAATGGGTACCGGGTGCCCCTGTCACCGCAGGCATGTCAGTGCATGTTTGATGTGCTGGTGGCAGAGGATGGGTCCGCCTCAGCAGAAAAGTACGAGTAGGGCAGCGGATGCCCGTTGCACCGTCCCCGTTGGGACCACCACTTTGTTTGTTTGTAGTTGAAAAGTTTTGAAAGAATGATAAGTGAAATTACCGAAGAAGTTACCTGATTTGCTTGTAATTGAACCGGCCGGAGCCGGCACCGTTGTCCCTGTGGGGACCGTTTAAAAAGTTATTTTGCATGGGAACTATCCATGGACAAGCCCGTGAACTTGCAGGGCAACCACAAACGTTAAGTGGCTTGTAAATATGTTGTTTGCAGTTACCGTTTTCCGCAATGCCGCCTCCGGAGAGGCAGGTTGGAGGGAGGGCCCTCAGCAGAGCAGGCTAGGGCCCAGCCACCAAAGGAACCGGTGGCTACCCTCTGGAGGGAAGGACAGATCCCGCTCGGGTACCGTGTGCTGGACTGTGGGTCAAGGGGTGCTGCTTGGGCTTTAGGGGCAGCATTAGGGCCAGGTTGCTTGGGTGGGAGAGAGCGGAAACCGTAACCGTAAGCCGTTTGCAACGTTAAAGAAATGTGCCTCCCGTCTTGGGAAGAGTTATTAAAAATGTAAATATGTTATATTATTATTATGTTATCTTTTACAGAAAAATAAATCCGGTGTTGGACGGCAGCCCGCGGACGGTCTGCATTTTGCTAAGGGGGAATGTGTCGCCCTGGGCAAGCCAGGGGACACAGGTCACACACCACCACACCCTACATCCCAGGTAGAAACATCTAAGCTAACCAAAAATCCTTGTTGCCTTCCTCCAGAGGCTGATGATTCACACCAGGGGGTGGGCCAGGCGGTTGGCTCCGCCCACCGAGGAGATCACAGCTCTGGAGGCGGGAGAAACCAGTCAGTCCAGTGAGGGACATGAAAGAGTAAACAGCAAGATTAGCCCAGGCAGGGCTTGAGTGAGGAGCAGATAAGCTAAGTGAAAGAGAAGGAAGTAAAGTGGTAAAAGAGGAAAGCAAGAGTGGTGACAGAACAGAAGGAGTGTGCAAAGCCTGAAGAGTCCAGCTAAGTGCAGGGCAGGTCAGCAAGGTCAGCAACGGCGGTGACTGTCTGAAGGGGGACCGTTTGGAAGTTCCTGGAAGGACCCCGTAGGCTGTGTGCCCGGTGGTCTGGAGCAGTGTTCCGAAGGACAGTCAGCACCAGGGCAGGGGCCTCTCGAACCCCGGCAAGGCTTGGAGTCGCCGTAATTTGCCGAATCCGTCAGTGAAGGGGACGTAGATCCCCCAACAACCAAGTCCCGATTGAAGGCAACAGTCCAGCCAGTGTAAGAGAGACACCGCCACCGCCAAGGCACAAGTTTCTTAGGGCCAGCGCCTGCGGGCAAAGAGTAGAGCTCCCCCGGTCCAGCTTGAAGCCGGGGAGCGGGTTACCGGTGGGGACCCATCGCAACCAACAAGTACATCAAGGTGCTAGGAAAAGGGACATCACCGTCATCTACCGGGAGAGCAAGTGCAGCCGTCCGTGGGACCGTCTTACCAGCCGTCTGGTTTACCGTAAAAACTGTGTCAACGTCTCAGGCTGAGTGAGTACCACAGTGCTGCAAGGCACAGCGCTGCCCCCGCGTCCCTGCGCCCACCAGACCCTGCACCTCCCAAGCCATCACCGGGCCCCGGGATCACCAACCCCTACCCACGGAGGGGCAACACAACACCTGGCTGCTCCGCATCACCATCCCCGGGATCCCCGTATTGAGCAGCGGTGGTGAAATCACCACAACCGTGGGTGGCGTCACGGACTATAAACAATCCCCGCACCCAACAAACCCCTTTCACTCACGGGCGAGGAGTGCCGCTCGAGAAACCCCCGGGATCCGGCCTACAGCTCGAGCCACTATTGAGCAGCGGCCGCCGGACCCGAGCAGAAGGGGTGAGCGTGGTGTGCTGACACCCTCCTCCCCGCCCACGACACATGGCCCATACCTGACTGCTGTGCAAAAACACTATGGGTACTCTGGGGTAATTGACAAAACTGTCCTGGTGTCTGCCCCTAATTTTGGGAAATGGGGATTCCTAGTTGGTTGTCCTTGTTTGTTGCCTGTAGCAGTAGGGCTCCCAGATTGTCAGGCACCTTTCACTCATCTACCTCTCTTACTATACTTAAATGTGTCTAGCCATAACAGTCTATGAAGATAGTATTGCAACCAGATGAGTGTGTTTGAGCAGAAAAGCAGTTTGAGCTGTTGCATGAGGTATAAGGGCTCCCAAGCCACCAGGCCTATACCTGTCAGTCATTCACCTCAATATTTCTTATGTTAAAAGCCTAGGAAGCTAATAGCTGTGCCACAATAGTGTGACTCCACTGTAAAACAGTTTGAGCTGTTTTGGCAGCTTTTGGGCTCCACTAAAGGTGTTGTCTAGGCCTATGATTTTGACTCCCATTGAAGTTAATGGGGTTCGGATATGTTCGTCAAACCGTTTGTTGAATCGATTGGCAAACACAGGTGAAATTAACTAACACCAACGTAATCGAACCTTGCGAGGTTTGCTCATCTCTACACTCAAGTACTATGGGTCTGAAAAGGATGAAATTGTGTTCCAGCAAGACAAGGACCCAAAGCATACGTTGAGATTGGCAATGAAATGGATAACTCGGGTTCTGGATTGGTCCCCACAATCCCTAGACCTCAACCGAATAAAACATTTATGGGTGGAGGTGAAGGAAAAGCTGAATACATACCCAAGTGAGTCAACCAGTATGCACCAACATTGCGCATGTGTAGAAGAGACATTGAATCAGATCTTGTTCGAATCATGCTTGAACCAGGTCAAGAGCATGGCCAGAAGAATTCAGGCAGTGTTGAACATCAAAGATGGATTTGCAAAACACTAAGAAAAATATAATGGATGATGTAGTGGATGATGAGATATGGAGCCTGAAAGTCAAAAGTTCAAAACATTGTTACACATTTGCTTGTCACTGTATACATTTACATAAGCGTGAAGCATACATTTAAGATCATACAGTTTAAGAAGCAAATAATGAAATAAATAGCCAGCAATGATGCTGGTATCAGACAAAACTCATGACCAAAAATGAAAGACCCAATAAGAGATAAAACAGGCAAGAGGGGAGTAGAGTTGTGAAACCCAAATGTTATGCCAGCATGTGGCTTTCTCAGGGGACCCTAGGCTATCACTGACCTATCCATATCCCTGATCTCTGGTTTACTCCTGAAGGTGGAGAGGCCGGAGTCCCATGCCTTACAATTCTCCTGACCAGATCTAATCTGTAACTTCCCCCTCAGGGAAGGAAGGGGCAGGAGTGTGATGGAAACACAGATTAATAGACAGGGGGAAATCAAAACTCAGAAACACTGCAAACCCACAGGAATAAATAGTAAGAGACTAAAGGCCGCTTTACACGCTGCGACATCACTAGCCGATGCTAGCAATGTCGAGCGTGATAGCACCCGCCCCCATCGTACGGCCGATATGTGGTGATCGCTCCCGTAGCGAATATTATCGCTACGGCAGCTTCACACTACTTACCTGCCCTGCAACGTCGCTGTGACCGGCGAACCGCCTCCTTTCTAAGGGTGCGGTTCATTCAGCGTTACAGCGACGTCACTAAGCGGCCGCCCAATCAAAGTGGAGGGGCGGAGATGAGCGGGACAAACATCCCGCCCACCTCCTTTCTTCCTCATAGCTGGCGGGACGCAGGTAAGGAGAGGTTCCTCGTTCCTGCGCTGTCACACGGAGCGATGTGTGCTGCCACAGAAACGAGGAACAACATCGTTACTGCAGCAGCAACGATATTTGGGAAGAGGGGAGCATGTCACCGTTTTTGCAACGATTCAAAATCGCTAATAGGTGTCACACGCAACGAAATCGCTAAAGCGGCCGGATGTGCGTCACGAATTCCGTGACCCCAACAAGATCGCTTAAGTGATCTCGTAGCGTGTAAAGCCACCTTAAGAAAAAAAAAGCAACAGCAGGAAGGCTGCAACAAAAATCTACAAGGGTTAAAACTACTACTGCTCACAGCAATAATGCACAACAACCACCAGCATGTCTGGATAACAACACATCACCAGATCAGTATAGATTATTTATAGCTGGCATTAATGAAATAGTCCAGCCAACATATATAGGAGGGGAATGAACGTGACCAGCTCCCACACAGCATGTGATCAAAGAGACTAACAAGCAGCCTAACAGAGATTAACACTTCCTAGCCTGGCTAAGCCTATGGGTTGATGCAGGCATCTTCTTGTACTCATCACAGACATCAAAGAAGTTAGCAGGCAGAGTGCAAGAATCTATAGTTTCCACAGACTCTGACACCAGCAAGACAGTTTGCCTCACCTGCAAAAATCTCCTTGTAACACTTTAAGGCTAGAATTCCTGCCTACAGGCCTCTAATACACTATCCTTACTCCAAAATCTCACCTGACACTAATTGCAAACTAAGAGCAACATTATTATAGAATAGAATAGATTTTGTAGGTAGGAGTAGCATGATCTGTAAGACTAGATTTCCTGCTTACAGGCCTCTAATACACTAACCCTACTACAGAATCTTACACTACAGTAATTGCAAACTAAGAGCGGTATTATTAGAGAATAGAATAGATTTTGTAGGTAGCAGCAGCACAGTCTGTAATTCTAGAATCCATGCCTATAGGCCTCTAATACACTATCCCCACTCCAGCTGCTTGCCCTACACTAAATGCAGCTAAGGCTGCTTTCACACTACGTCTTTTTAACATGCGTCCTGAACGTTTTTTTAACGCAGAAACGGATCCAGTGCAAATGCGTTTTCATTTCAATGCATTTGCAATGGACTCGCGTTAACATGCGTTCACCTGCGTTTGCGTGCGTTATAGTGAGGATCCAGCGACTTGCAGTTTTTTAACATCTTTCAAAAACGCTACTTGTAGCGTTTTTGAGCTGCGTCCAACTTCTGCAAATTGCTGGATCCTGACTAAACAGCATGCAAACGCATGTGAACGCTGGCATGCAGATAGACAGGATCCTGCTTGCTCTACTGAGCATGCACAGAAGCCAGCCCCGTGATCAGTCTATCTCTCTCCTACCTCTCTGTCTCTCTCCTCCCTCTCTCTCTGTCTCTCCCCCTCCCTCTCCCCCACCTGAGAGCTGCGGACACTCGTAACCAAGGTAAATATCGGGTAACCACTTATCTTAGTTACCCGATGTTTACGTTGGTAACGTGTGCAGGGAGCCCGGCTCCTAGCAGCTGCAGACGCTTGTAACCAAAGTAAATATCGGGTATCCAAGCAAGTATACCCGATGTTTACCTTGGTTATGAGCCTCGCAGCTGTCAGATGCCGGCTCCCAGTCTGGCACGTTTAGTTCCCATCACTCCCGATCAAATGACTCCAATGCCCGCCCCTAAACATCCAGTGACAGGATCCTGCAAAGTAACACATGCGTTTGCATGCGTTTTTTGCTGTAAAAGCAGGATCCGCTTTTGCAGCAAAAAAACGTTCAGGACGCATGTTTAAAAAGACGTAGTGTGAAAGCAGCCTTAGTGTGTTATTATTATTGAATAGATTTTTTAGGTAGCAGCAGCACAGTCTGTAAGGCTAGTATCCCTCCCTCCATGTCTCTAATATATCATCCATACTCCACAATCTCACCTGACACTTTTGCAAACTAAGAGAGGCATTATACTGGAATAGATTTTTTTAGGTAGCAGTAGCACAATCTGAATGGCTAGAATCCCTGCCTACAGGTCTCAAATAAACTATAGCAAGGAGACAGGATGGGACTCAGCACCAATTCCAGGATAGCAAAAATATAAATCCAACGAAAAATATATAAAAGTGTAGAAACTTTATTCAATGATTAAAAATCCAAGAAAAACATCATCGGTTCCATGAAAACATCATGGCTTGACGCGTTTCGGACAGTTGGAATATAGATAAGTCCTTAATCATAAGCATAAAAATACACAGTGGAACCAAACATATAAAGCTTACCATGGAGAATGAAGGACTGACAAAAGGTGGGTGTAGTCCCAGGAAAATGCAAATGAGAACATGATGGGATTTAACCCTTGCATAGAAGGTAAATACCTGTTTGGATGTGGAAGAAAAAAAATAAAAAATTGGAAAAGTAAAGAAAAAGTGAGAATAAAAATATGTAAATAAGAATGTATGTGAATAAGAAGTGTTTATGTGCATGAGGTATGTTCGCATGGGACCCATATGGGAGGCTGTGCAGAAAAGCACTAGAAACAAAAAAAGCAGCAAGAATCAAAAAGTAAGGTGAGAACAAGCACCTAAGCAGTAAAATGAAAAAGTAAAATAAAATAAATTAAATAAGAAATGTATATATAGAAACATGAGGAAAAGGAGTGATAATAAGTCACTAAGCTGCCTGTTGTTATATCATCCCAAAAAAAAGGGAAAATATGAATTTTATGTTTTGATTTTTTATTGTTTTTTTATATATATTTTTTTATTTATTCATTATCATTATTTCTTAAATGTAGTTGTATATAAACTAATATTATTTGTTATTGATTCATAAAAAGGACGTATTATATGAGCGTCCAAAAATATACATTTATTTATTTGTGTAATTGACGAATAAGGATAATGATTCCATAATATATCAAAATGTATTTTATGTTAGATTCTAGTGTATCATGAAAACTGAAAAAAATTGAATTCTATGGGAAGGTAGTAGACTGTTCATATAGGTGCGTTATATTCGGGATTAGGGGAAACATTTCTGAGCAATCCCATGCATGAACAGATCACCGTGTGTGGCAAGGAATACTCCTAGAATCTAATTGCAATATGCGGTAAGAACGATCAGGGAAAAGACAGGATCTTATAGGAGATCAACTGTTTTTCTATGAAATGAGTTGCATCTGAAAGTGGGCTAAGGATTGGGACAAAGATTAAATGATCCCATGTGCACAAGGGTGTATGTTAAAATATATAGGTAATAGGATCATAGTTTATATAGGAGAAAAAAAAAAAGGGGGGGGAGAGCAATGAACTAATAAATACAGAACACTGCTATATGTATGGAATGATATGTGAGGAAAATATTAAATATTTTTATCTTTTTGGTTGAAATATATATTTAATATTTATAGATTTGTATTTTATGTGATTTTAATTTGATTTATTATCACTCCATAATCAGAGATAAAACATATGTGATGAATGAAATATGCATTATTTGTTATATGTAATGTTGGTAGTTAATTCTGAAAATACCTATATGGAGAAAATTCCAACAAAAAATAAAAATAAAAATATATTTGCAATGTGGTATGTAGACAACTCAGTGGAACACGTGTGATACAAAAATATATTTTCATTGTTGATCCCTTCATGTTCGTTCTATAATATGTAACGAAGGTCAGAACGATAATTTAGTCCCATTGGGAATCTACTGTCCATCTTAAGGATCCATTTTGCTTCGGTTTGGAGCAAAAGTCGAAACCAATCTCCACCACGTATAGGTTTACATACATATTCAATTCCTGTAATGCTTAGAGTAGAAAAATCCCCTTGATGCATGTCCAAAAAATGTTTTGTTAAACCAGAAACGGAGCGTTTGTTTTTATTTTTACCAGTAGTGGGATCAAGATATGATGCTACATTAGTATGCTCGGAGATTCTTCTCTTGAGGGGTCTCGAAGTACAACCAATGTAATCTTTAGTACAAGTGTTACAGGTAGCCTTGTAAATAACATGTGCTGTGGAGCAATTGATAAAAGTTGAAATTTTATAGGTTTTGTTAGCACCATAGGTAATTATTTGGGTCTTCTTCATATGCTTGCAAATGCCACAGCGTGGAATGCCGCATTTGTATGAGCCCTTACTATTTAACCAGGTGCCGGAATCAGTATCTGAGGAAGCAAAAAATGAGGAAGGAGATATTAAATTTCCAATCGTTCGGGCCTTTTTAGCAACCACATTTACTCCTTTGGATAGTATTTTGGCCAGATCAGAGTCCTGATGTAGGAGAGGAAGATATTGAAGGAAAATTTCTTTAATTTTAGGGAAGTCTCTGCTGTAAGGAGTTGAAAAAGTGATGCGATTAGAAAAAGTTCTTGATGATGTTTTTGATTGGTCCCTGTCCTGTAGCAGATTATCACGAGATCTTTGGTCAGCAAGAGTGTTAGCTCTATTAAGAATTTTATTAGTGTATCCCCTATTCCTTAGGCGGATTTTCATATTCTCGACTTCAGCTTTGTAGGTCAAATCAGTGGAGCAAAGGCGACGTGCCCTCAGGAATTCACCCAAGGGAAGGTTTGAAATAGTATGGGCCGCATGACAGCTATGGGCATGTAGGGTGGTGTTCCCACTAATAGGTTTGCGATATAGTTTGGTATGAATCAAACCTGAGTGTGGATCCCCAGACAGCCATATGTCAAGAAAGGGAGCTGAGTTCTGAAATCCCTCCACAGTAAACTTTAAATTCATGGTATTATTGTTAATATAATAACGAAAATCTTGAAGGAGTTCTTTTTGTGGGGTATTTTCGTCGAGCTGCCAGATCATCACCAGATCATCTATGTATCTGGCATACCAGATTATATGACTCAGGAAGGGGTTATCAAGAACATGTATACGAGATTCCTCCCAAGTGACCATATAGAGGTTGGCAAGAGCACAAGAAAAGCTAGCCCCCATGGGGCAGCCCTTTATTTGTATGTAAAACTGTTGGTCAAATCGAAAGAAGTTGTGCTTCAATAAGAAATCACATACTGTAAGAATGTACTCCTTTGTGACCTCTTCCAAGTTGGATTGTTTAGTCAGATGGTAAGAGAGGGCATTAAGAGCATCCGCATGAGGTATACATGAATACAAAGCTTCCACGTCACTTGTCACCCAAAAATAGTTATGTTTCCACTGTAAATCAGGAAGACATTGTAAAAGATGCTTGGAATCCTTAATGTAACCGATTGAGTTTTTTACCATGGGTTGGATCATATTGTCCAGCCAGTCAGACAAGCGGCTGGAAAGCGAGTCTGTACTGGCCACAATAGGGTGCATGGGTGGAGGGAAGCGACCTTTGTGGACCTTTGGCAGTCCATGGAAAACCGGACAAATAGGAAAGTCATTAATGAGGTACTCAGTAGTACGTTTATCGAATATGCCGATGTCAAAACCTTTGTTAACAATACCCCGTAGTTTGTTTAGAAAAATACTTGTAGGGTCCACATTGAGTGGTCTATATGTAGTAACATCATTTAATATGCATAAAATTTGCTTTTCGTATAGTGTTTTATCAAGGACAACCACGGAACCGCCTTTATCCGCGGCCTTGATGGTAATATAGGGGTTGTTGGAAAGGCTTTGGAGGGCATGTTTCTCCACTGTAGAAAGATTGTCTTTAAGAGAGGACTCAGACAAAAGGGCTTTCTTAATTTCAATTTCCATAGTGTCCTGATATATATCCATAGCAGCCACACGTGATGAAATGGGGTAGAAGTCCTTATTAGATATTTTGAACGGATGAGGATCTAGTGTGGTATTATGAGACTCATCCAAATCAATCAAAATTCTTGTAGAAATCTGTTCTTTCAAATTCATGTATAGAGGGATAGGAATGTCAGATGTAATTATTTGGGTATCTTCCTCTTTTTCAGAAAGGATGAAATGTTTCTTGATGGTAAGATTGCGAATGAATTTGTTGATATCTCTGATGGTCTGAAATAAGTCAGCTCTATGTGCAGGAGCAAAACTGAGGCCTTTCTGTAAAACCTTGCATTGGTTGTGATCAAGAGTACAAGCTGATAAATTAATGACAGAAAATCCTTTTTCAGAATCATCTTTCAGTATCTGTAATGTTGTCTCCTCTTGGAGCGTCAGGGAAGACTTTTTCCTATATTTATTATGTTTTCTCCCTCCCCTGTGCCAGGGACGTTTTTTGACTTTCTAGTAGATTCGATGGTATCTCCGTAGTGCCTATTAGAGTCAATGGAGCTGGAACTGCCTCCTGTTGTATCAAGATCAGTGGATGAAAAAACAACTGATTTATCCTTTAAGGACATGTCATTGGGATTTTTCAAGATGGATTTCCTGGTAGTGTGCCAGGTATAAATTTGATTGGTATTATAATCATGAGTGTCTCGTTTGTATTTCCGCTGTTTATATTGCGTGATGTTGTCTTCAATCTTTTTGATGTTGGTCAAAAATTTCTCATTAAGTTTCTGAAAATCAGTTGCATCATAGTTGTCATTGAGGTAGGATTGTATTTCCTTGATCTGAACATCGAGGGTTTTAATTTTCTTTTCCTCTTCTCTAATAATGAGGTTCATAAGTTCAATCGAGCAGGTTGTAAGAATTCGATTCCATTCAGTATGAAAATCCTCATTGAAAATAAAAGTGGGAATTTTCCTGATCCTTAAGCCTTGTGGTACCATATTCTTTTTCACATATTTCTTCAGAGTGGCTGAGTCCCACCATGTACTGAGTCTATGCGAAAAAATTTTTTCTAAGTCCCAAAAAGTGTATGTTTTATTAGCATGAGAGGAGGAAGCATAGTCTTGTTGTATCTCGGTGTTGTCAAGGAAAATGGAATCCAATCTCTTTTGTCTTTCTTCATTCTCAAAGGATAAAAAATCCATGGTAAGGTAGATAAAAAGGTGATGGGTAAATGTATGAAAAAAGTTTCTTGTTAATACGTATAGAAAAAATGAATAATATTCATATATTTCGTTGGAGAATGTATATCAAGAAAAACTTTATATCCAAAGAAGTTCTTTAGGTAAATGAGGGAAATGAGCTAATAACACGGGTAAGCACGAAAAAAAGCCAAAAAAAAAAATAAAAAATTATTCAGCTCACCCGTATATGTATCCGCTCAGTTCAGGTGGGATGCAGGATGTCCACCGGACAGGCAGGTCCGTAGAAGCAATAGCAAGGAGACAGGATGGGACTCAGCACCAATTCCAGGATAGCAAAAATATAAATCCAACGAAAAATATATAAAAGTGTAGAAACTTTATTCAATGATTAAAAATCCAAGAAAAACATCATCGGTTCCATGAAAACATCATGCCTTGACGCGTTTCGGACAGTTGGAATATAGATAAGTCCTTAATCATAAGCATAAAAGTACACAGTGGAACCAAACATATAAAGCTTACCATGGAGAATGAAGGGCTGACAAAAGGTGGGTGTAGTCCCAGGAAAATGCAAATGAGAACATGATGGGATTTAACCCTTGCATAGAAGGTAAATACCTGTTTGGATGTGGAAGTAGATGGTCTACATTCGGGTGTCCGTCTGCAGAAACGTATATGTGCACAAAATGGCACAAAACAGAGCACACGCTAACGCAGTGCGCTCCATAGCAGTGAATGGCCCTGTCGGGCGCATGTGTCCGGAGCACGCTTGGCAGAGTGGGGGAGGGGCGGTCCGGACGGATGCCCCGACGGGACCTCTGAGCGGAAGGTAAAACGCAATGTGAAAGGGGCCCAAACGCATCAGGTTTCCTCAGACATGAAGCGGCTGACAGTAACCGGTCCATTATATGGCGGCTTCTGCTTGGATGCCGCTTCCTACTTCATTTAAAAAATATAAGTAAAATACAGTAGCTAAAAGATGTTGGAAAAAACAACCAAGAAGCAACAGCAAAAAATAAAAAAATAAAAAAAAAAATATATATATTTGTTACAGGATAAAATGATGACTGTCCTGAAGTGTTTTCTGTAATTCCGGGGGTTCACAGACATCTACAAGACGTGTGCACATGCCCTTATAGAGCCCAGAGCCTTCAGTTAGTAGTTAACACTAGAGTTGAGCGCGGTTCGCGGTTCGAGGTTCTCCAGTTCTAGGTTCGAGTGATTTTGGGGCCTGTTCTAGATCGAGCTAGAACTCGAGCTTTTTGCAAAAGCTCGATAGTTCTAGAAACGTTCGATAATGGTTCTAGCAGCAAAAAAACAGCTAATTCCTAGCTGGCTTTCCGCTGTAATAGTGTAAGTCACTCTGTGACTCACACTATTATGAAAACTGCTGTTTGTATAATGGCGATCGCCATTTTTTTTTTTTTCCCTTGTCTTCCTTCCCTAAGCGCGCGCGTGTAGTGGGGAGGGCCATTATGGCAGCCAATCCCAGACACACACACAGCTAAGTGAACTTTTAGCCAGAGAAGGAACGGCATGTGTGATAGGATGATCATGTCACATGTCCCTGCATTATAAAAACGAGTATCTGCCCGTCCGGACGCCATTATCTCTTCTGCGTCCTTGGTGTCAGACATCACTGGCGCAGCTCCGTCCTTTGTCCTATCGCCGATACTGCTGTATGCGCTCCATACACAGCGCTGGACAGCTTAGGGATAGCACTTTCTATAAGTCCTTTTAAGGGCTCGTACCGGCAGGGTCAGAGCCATAGGTGACAGGTCCTGAAAACAGAGACAGCGTCTGTGTAGCCCAGGTCAGGGATTTCGTCGCTGCATTTCCCCATTAGGAGGGAATAGAAAGGCAGGCTTCCTTTCCTCTACCCAGAGCCCCACAACCCTGGCACTGTACCCTCCTGTCCTCTGCACACTCCAACTCATTATAACTAAGCCATTATACTAGCAAACACTCAGTGTACCTAGTGGCATCCTAAACGTGGCGATTGGACTTTTGTCTAGTCCCACTAGTGCAAAGATATTTGCAGCACGTCTGCCTGCATTGCACACTCCAACTCATTATAACTAATCCATTATACTAGCAAACACTCAGTGTACCTAGTGGCATCCTAAACGTGGCGATTGGACTTTTGTCTAGTCCCACTAGTGCAAAGATATTTGTAGCACGTCTGCCTGCATTGCACACTCCAACTCATTATAACTAAGCCATTATACTAGCAAACACTCAGTGTACCTAGTGGCATCCTAAACGTGGCTATTGGACTTTTGTCTAGTCCCACTAGTGCAAAGATATTTGCAGCACGTCTGCCTGCATTGCACACTCCAACTCATTATAACTAAGCCATTATACTAGCAAACACTCAGTGTACCTAGTGGCATCCTAAACGTGGCGATTGGACTTTTGTCTAGTCCCACTAGTGCAAAGATATTTGCAGCACGTCTGCCTGCATTGCACACTCCAACTCATTATAACTAAGCCATTATACTAGCAAACACTCAGTGTACCTAGTGGCATCCTAAACGTGGCGATTGGACTTTTGTCTAGTCCCACTAGTGCAAAGATATTTGCAGCACCTCTGCCTGCATTGCACACTCCAACTCATTATAACTAAGCCATTATACTAGCAAACACTGAGTGTACCTAGTGGCATCCTAAACGTGGCTATTGGACTTTTGTCTAGTCCCACTAGTGCAAAGATATTTGCAGCACGTCTGCCTGCATTGCACACTCCAACTCATTATAACTAAGCCATTATACTAGCAAACACTCAGTGTACCTAGTGGCATTCTAAACGTGGCTATTGGACTTTTGTCTAGTCCCACTAGTGCAAAGATATTTGCAGCACGTCTGCCTGCATTGCACACTCCAACTCATTATAACTAAGCCATTATACTAGCAAACACTCAGTGTACCTAGTGGCATCCTAAACGTGGCGATTGGACTTTTGTCTAGTCCCACTAGTGCAAAGATATTTGCAGCACGTCTGCCTGCATTGCACACTCCAACTCATTATAACTAAGCCATTATACTAGCAAACACTCAGTGTACCTAGTGGCATCCTAAACGTGGCGATTGGACTTTTGTCTAGTCCCACTAGTGCAAAGATATTTGCAGCACGTCTGCCTGCATTGCACACTCCAACTCATTATAACTAAGCCATTATACTAGCAAACACTCAGTGTACCTAGTGGCATCCTAAACGTGGCGATTGGACTTTTGTCTAGTCCTACTAGTGCAAAGACATTTGCAGCACATCTGCCTGCATTGCACACTCCGACTCATTATAACTAAGCCATTATACTAGCAAACACTCAGTGTACCTAGTGGCATCCTAAACGTGGCGATTGGACTTTTGTCTAGTCCCACTAGTGCAAAGATATTTCCAGCACGTCTGCCTGCATTGCACACTCCAACTCATTATAACTAAGCCATTATACTAGCAATTTATGCTGCCAGTTTAAGGGCCGTAGTTGCATTGTCAGGGATAATTATTGTTGTTTATTCTGCTGTTAATAAAGCTAGACCACCGCTGCAATCTACACCACCTCTCAATTTTTACTACCACATTTTCAGTGCACAATCTTGTCGCAATCAACATGAGTGGCAAAATGACAGACGCTGGTGGAAAGGGGAAGAAGCGTGGTGGAAAAGGAAAAAAAGGGTTTGTCCGTGGGGAAGGTGGCAAAGCTCCATTATCATCTGCTGAAGATAGACCATCTACCAGCAAAAGTAAGATGTCTACTACTTACCGTGGACAATCCGATGTGCTCCCTTTTTTACGGACACGAACAACAGGAACAAAGGTAGATGATGGCCAAAAAAGGAAAATGCTTGAATGGATCTCAAGTGGTCCAACAAGTGCCCTCTCAGCCACTTCAAGTACCGCATCCAAAAAACACCAGTCCTCTGAGTTGCCATCCCAATCAAACTTGCTTTCTCCCAGCTCTGAAGTCTCCATCACCCCTGCACAGTATGGTGGAACTGAGATGGCTGAGTCTGCAGAGCTGTTCAGTCACACTATAGCCTGGGAATCAGAGGTCTGCTCACAAGCTACAGTGAGTACAGAACATGAAATGGTCTGCAGTGATGCCCAGATCTTTTGTGACTCTGATTCAGGCCGTGAGGACCAAGTTTCTGAGCATAATGTTGACCCTTTGTCACAAACTGTAACATCTGTGGTTATAGAAAATGAGGAATATACTGATGAAGATGAGACGCAGATACCCGATTGGGATGACAACTTAAATATTCGGTCAGGGCAAGAAGAGGCTCGGTCTGAGGGGGAGGGGAGTGCAAACACAACAATTGATGATGAAGTTCTAGATCCTACCTACTGTCAACCCACAGTCAGGCACTCGAGGAGGTCAACAGAGGTGGTGGAGGAGGATGCAACTGATGACGAAGTTACCTTGCGCCTTCCTGGACAGAGTCGGAGTACTGGTAGCACGTCTACAACTGCATCCTCAGCCACCACTCTGCCTCTGAGCACTAGTCGGGGTGGATCAACAGGTCGCATGCCCTCTAAGCCTTGCCTAGCCTGGTCCTTTTTTGACATAGCAAAAGATCGCCCAAATTATGTGATCTGTAAAATTTGTCATGGTTCTATTAGTAGAGGTCAAAACCTCAGCAGTTTGACAACTTCTTCCATGAATCGTCACATGAATAAATATCATATGTCCCGGTGGGAAGCTCACCTTGCTGCAATGCGGCCTAGCGGAGCGAACCATCCACCGCCCGCCCCTTCCAGTGCATCCGCGCGCTCTTCATCTTCTATGACTGTGGGGACAGCTGTCACACCTGTTTTTCCACGCACAACTTCCACCACTGTAACCGCAACAGGCAGTTTGCTTGGTAGGTCGTCAGTTGGTTTGGAAGGGGAAACAAATGAGTGTGTACAGCTCTCTCAGACATCGATAGCACCAACGTTGGATGAAGGCAACATCAGGTCTCCGCCTGCACTTTCCTCACAAACCTGCATTTTTCCAGGGACACCCTACTCAACACCGTCTACACACAGCAGCCAGATCTCTGTCCCTCAGATGTGGTCAAATAAAAGGCCACTTCCTGCGACCCATGACAAAGCTAAGAGGTTGACTCTATCCCTCTGTAAGCTCTTGGCTACCGAAATGCTGCCTTTCCGCCTAGTGGATACACAGGATTTTAGAGACCTTATGTCTGTCGCTGTGCTCCAGTACCAGATGCCTAGTCGCCACTACTTCTCTAAGAAAGGTGTGCCCGCGCTACACCAGCATGTCGCACACAACATCACCGCTTCCTTGAGAAACTCTGTGTGTGAACGGGTGCATTTCACCACCGATACTTGGACCAGTAAGCATGGACCAGGGACATTACATGTCGCTGACTGGGCACTGGGTAACTATGGTGATAGATGGTGAAGGGTCTGCTGCACAAGTCTTGCCGTCCCCACGACTTGTGTGTCAATCCTCTGTCTGTCCAAGTTCCGCCACTGCTTCTGCCTCCTCCACCTCATCTGGGTCCTCCACCTCCGCCCCAAGCCTGCCTGGTCAGGCCACCAGCGTTCTCACTGCGCAGAAGGAATCACGCACGCCTCATTACTATGCTGGCAGCAGAGAGCAACGGCATCAGGCGGTCTTTAGCTTGACATGTCTTGGGAATAAGAGTCACACAGCTGAGGAGTTGTGGTCAGCTCTGCGGTCCGAGTTTAATAAATGGTTGTCTCCGCTCAACCTGCAGCCTGGTAAGGCCGTGTGCGACAATGCTGCAAACCTGGGTGCGGCCCTTCACCTGGGCAAGGTGACACACGTGCCTTGTATGGCTCACGTGTTGAACCTTGTTGTCCAGCAATTCTTAACACACTATCCCGGCCTAGATGGCCTTCTGAACAGGGCACGAAAACTGTCTGCTCACTTCCGCCATTCAAGCGCCGCAGCTGAGCGACTTGCATCGCTCCAGAAGTCTTTCGGCCTGCAGGTTCATCGCCTGAAATGCGATGTGGCGACACGCTGGAATTCAACTCTCCACATGTTACAGCGACTGTGGCAGCACCGCCGAGCCCTGGTGCAATACGTCATGACGTATAGCCTGGGACAACGAGATGCAGAGGTGGGGCAGATCACCCTGATGGAGTGGTCTCAGATCAAGGACCTATGCACCCTTCTGCACAGTTTCGACATGGCGACGAATATGTTTAGCGCTGACAATGCCATTATTAGCATGACAATTCCAGTCATTTACATGCTGGAGCACACGCTAAACACTATTCGGAGTCAGGGGGTGGGACAACAGGAAGGGGAGGAACTACAGGAGGATTCATATGCGCAAGGGACAACAACATCACCAAGGTCCAGACGTTCATCATCACCAACGCGGCAGGCATGGGACCATGGGGGACAGGGATCAACAAGGGCGCATGGTAGCAGGCTAAATGTTGAGGAAGGTGCAGGAGAACATGAAGAAATGGAGGACGAACTGTCCATGGACATGGAAGACTCAGCGGATGAGAGAGACCTTGGTTAAATTTCTGTTGAAAGAGGTTGGGGGGAGATGTCAGAGGAAGAAAGAACGGTTAGCACCTCTATGCCACAAACACAGCGTGGACTTGGTCCACATGGCTGCGCAAGACACATGAGTGCCTTCTTGTTGCACTACCTCCAACATGACCCTCGTATTGTCAAAATTAGAAGTGATGATGACTACTGGATTGCCACACTATTAGATCCCCGGTACAAGTCCAAATTTTGTGACATAATTCCAGCCATAGAAAGGGACGCACGTATGCAGGAGTATCAGCAGAAGCTGTTACTCGATCTTAGCTCGGCTTTTCCACCAAACAACCGTGCAGGTGCAGGGAGTGATTCTCCCAGTTGTAACTTGACAAACATGGGACGGTCTCGTCATCTTCAACAGTCTACCCGTACCAGTAGGACCGTATCTGGTGCTGGTAACAGCAATTTTATGGAATCTTTTCATAATTTTTTTAGACCCTCCTTTGCAAGGCCACCAGAGACAACAAGTCTGACACATAGTCAACGGCTGGAGAGGATGATACAGGAGTATCTCCAAATGAACATCGATGCCATGACTTTGCAAATGGAGCCTTGCTCATTTTGGGCTTCAAATCTAGAAAAATGGCCAGAGCTATCCAGTTACGCCTTGGAGATTTTGTCGTGTCCAGCTGCCAGCGTTGTCTCTGAACGTGTCTTCAGTGCTGCTGGGTGTGTGCTGACAGATAAGCGCACGCGTCTGTCCAGTGACAATGTGGACAGACTGACGTTCATCAAAATGAACAAGTCATGGATCCAGAACGAATTTACTACCCCTGTGTCATCCTGGGGAGAGTAAATGCTTGTGGATTTGGAATGTGCTTGATGCAAATCAAAACATCCTGTTTGCAACTAGGGCACAAGTGCTGCCACTGAATGGGTGTGTGTGTGTGGGGCACAATTTTTGGAAAAAAAGGGAGACTCCGCTTGGAGTAACCCTTGCTTGCTGTGTTTTTTATAAATGATCCAAGATGCACAGAGCTGGGATCAGGAAAGACTTTGCTACCTACCCCAGTGTCATCCTGGGGACGGTTAATTATGGCGTATTTTTGAATGTGCTTGATGCAAATCTAGCTGTGAGTGTTCCTCACTATCCAACAATCCAAAAAAGCTCTTTGACACCTTACACTCCCTCCTCAGTCCCAAAGTACAGACCCTCATCACAGACCTTCATGCTGATGACCTGGCCTCGTATTTCACAGAGAAAATAGAAAACATTCACCGAGAGATCAGCTCCCAGCCACCAAGCGTTGTGAATCCCATCCCTCCTCATATTCCATCCAGCTCACTTTCCACATTTGACCCAGTCCCAGAGGAGGAAGTCTACAGGCTCCTCTCTTCTTCTCGTCCTACCACTTACCCTACTGATCCCTTTACCATCATACCTACTCCAGTCCCTCTCTCCAGTTGTCGCCACTCACATAACTAAAATCTTCAATCTCTCACTCTCTTCTGGTATCATCCCCTGCTCCCTCAAACACTCTTTCATTACTCCATTATTAAAAAAACCTTCCCTTGATCCGTCCTGCACAAGCAACTACAGACCAGTTTCCAATCTCCCCTTCATCTCCAAACTCTTGGAGTGCCTGGTCTACTCTCGCCTCACCCGCTACCCTTCCACTCACTCTCTTCTAGATCCTTTACAGTCTGGCTTCCGCCTTTTACACTCAACAGAAACTGCCCTTGTCAAAGTGACTAATGACCTGTTGACAGCATCCACAGCACAATCCCTCTCTCTTTCCTATTCACCGATCAGCTGCACGGCTGTCACAAAGCTCCGGCGGCTTTTCCTCTTTTGAAAATGGCTGACGCTCATTATTCAATCTGGCATTCCCTGCTTTCCCCGCCCACCGGCGCCTATGATTGGTTGCAGTGAGACACGCCCCCACACTGAGTGACAGCTGTCTCACTGCAACCAATCACAGCCGCCGGCGGGCGGGTCTATATCGTGCAGTAAAATAAATAAATAATAAAAAAAACCCCTATGGTTCCCCCCAATTTTGATACCAGCCAAGATAAAGCCACACGGCTGGATGCTGGTATAGTCAGGATAGGGAGTGCCATGTTATGGGGAGCCCACCACCCTAACAATATCATCCAGCAGCTGCCCAGAATTGCCGCATTCATTAGATTCGACAGTCCCGGGACTCTACCCGGCTCATCCCGAATTGCCCTGGTGCGGTGGCAATCGGGGTAATAATTTTGGGTTAATCATGACAGGCGTCTCCCTGAGATACCTTCCATGATTAACCTGTAAGTGAAAGTAAATAGCGGAATGACGGAATCAGCTGACACTATAAGTCAAGCGGTGAGGTGATTGGATCCGGAGTGGACGGCGCGGGACCCTTGACCCAGGATTACTGCGGAGGAGAGGGGTTCTTTATTTCAATACAGATGGAGTCACTAATTGTGTTGTGTTTTATTTCTAAAAAAATTTTTTTCTGTGTGTTGTTTATTTTATCTTCACTAGAAATTCATGGTGGCCATGTCTATTTTGGCATGACACCATGAATTTCGGGCTTAGTACCATCTGAGATTACAAAGCTGGTATTAACCCCTTTATTACCCAGCGAGCCACCGCCATCACGGCCGCTGGACGAGCCGGATAAAGTGCCTTGAAATGGCGCTAAGAAACAATGCGCCATTTCCAGGGGTGGCTGTGGGCTGCCGAGAATCCCCCAGCTACCTGGCTTTACCTGACTGGCAATCAAAATACGGCGGGAGCCCACGCATTTTTTTTTTAACTATTTTTTTAAATAAAAAACATTAATGGGCTTCCCTGTATTTTGATTGCCAGCCAAGGTAACGCCAGGCAGATGGGGGTGGCAGCCCGTAGCTGTCTGCTTGATCTGCGCTGAGAATCAAAAATACTGCGGAGCGCTAAGTCATTTTTTTTAATGATTTATTTTTACAGTACTGTGATGTCAGGCAATCAAAATACAGGGAAGCCCATTTTTTTTAGTTATTTGAATAAATAATTAAAAAAAAATATGTGGGCTCCCGCTGCATTTTTAGTACTGGTAGCTAAGGGTAATCCAAGCAGCTACTGTCTGCTAACCCCCACTGCTTGGTGTTACCTTCACTGGCAATGGAAAATCCATTTGTGCAGGAAGGTCTTTGAGCACATCTACATACATAATTGCCAGTTGTGTCTGTAACTCTATTCCGGCATGCACCGCGCAGTTGCGCAGGCGCAGTTGGAAGTGCGCCTGTGGAAGTGACATAAACGTCACCGAAGCTTCCGCTGAGTCCAGGATGCTGTCCCCATGATGCTCCGGCTTCCAGGTCCTCACTGCGCGCACACACACACACACACACACACACACACACACAGACACACACAAAGACACACAGACACACAGACACACAGGAGCAACATATATACACATAGCAGACACACCTGGATAAATCGAGCACATACACACACATAGCGCACATGCATGCATACACTGAACACAGACACACACATATGTCTTCACACACACACGTGTCGCCCAGGGATAGGGGGTACTCAGATCCGGGCCAAGGGGTCACTTCTGTAGGTATCACGGTGGCGTGACCCAGTCTGTGATCCCAGGTTCCACAACAAAAAGGGGATTAGGTAAGGGAGATTGTCCGTGACGCCACCTGTGGGTTGCGGTGATGAGATGGTGGCTCCGCCGCTGCCTCTGGGGACCATGCCCGGGACTGATGGTGTGGGGCAGCAAGGTGGGATCCCCTCCACGGGTAGGGGAGATGTAGTCCCGGGGCCCAGTGGGAGTTGTGGTGGTGGCAGGGATTGCAGGGAGCAGGAAACTCACAGTTCGGTTTTCTTGGTGTTGGATGAAGCTAGGCTGATGTGTGTGGTCATAAAACACAGAGTCCTCTGTAAACCAACTTGCCGGTGACCGGGACCCTTTTGGAGGGGTGTGCTGGTCCCACACATGGTGCAATGAGCAGGAGCCCTCTTCTGTTGCACTGCACCTTGTAGTCTGCTTAGCTCCTCTGGTTGGAACGGGGGAAGTCCACTTCCCTGCACTATTCCGGGTTCCCGATGCCGGCGTGCCACTACCCTGCCCCGGTCCACTTTGGGTCCCCTCCTAGTGCCTGACCTGTTCCCGCAGTCCAGGAGCTCCAACCCTTGACCGCTCTGCAACTTTGTCTGCAGCCCAGGAGACACACTCCTGACTGCTCTGCTGCTCTCCTCCGACTGACTGAACTCCTCCCCTGCTGCTCTTTTCAGCTGCTAACTGGGGGGAGGGGCGGCTGCTCATATGCACCATGTGGGGGGGGGTGTATGTGTGTAATGCCAAGGAGGAAGAAATTCCTGTACCCTTGGTGGGGTAAACAGGGCATCACATTCCTCCTGACGTTTATTTTAACAGTTAAAAAGAAAAGTTAAACATTACAATCATACATCTTCCCACATCGGGAGGTACGTTTGCTCAAACTTTTAAAGTCTTAAACGTTATGGCGCCCATAGCTCACCTCCCACCAGTCCACAGCAACAAACAGGTCACCGGTCCTCATGGTGACTGGACCTCGGCCACCTTCATCACAGGCCTCTCCTCGGACAGTCCACCCCATGTTGTGCTACAGTCCTGGTGGGGCGTAACAGGGCAAAAGGGGTAGCCGGTTTTCTCTACCAAAACAGTTAACTACCCATCGCCCTTCACCTAGGGTCCCCAGTGACACCGACATGTCACACACTATTCACGACCCTGATGGCCCCATCTGGCTCCCACCAGAGAGGTTCAACAAGAACTATGGGCTTCTTCCACCTTCCACCGGGAATTCCAGATGGCCTCTCCCGGGGAACGTGGGTAGGTTTAACAAAGGTGATAGGCAGTCACTTAAACTTGAAACCTTTAAACTGTCAACTTGCAGGTAGCCATCCATGTTCTGCTACTGCTGCGGCTGCTGCCACTCCCAGTATGGGGCACGGGTTCCGTGCTCTGCCTCCTGCTCAGGAGCCAGGCCCACTCGGATGCCCTCGGCGCCGGCCACAACTGGGCCTCGCTAACTGCCGAGGGCCCCATCGCTCAGTGGCCTGCTCCTCCTCTCTGCAGGTGCACCCCAGCTGCTCCACAGCCGGGACGGGGTACCTGGGAGCGGCTGGTGCCGCATCTGGGGCAGACTTCTGGTCGGGTGCTGCCGTTGCTGCGGCCGGGTGGACTGCCGGAGCCGACGTCATCTCCGTTGCGGCCGGGCGGACTGCCAGAGCTTGGTGAGATGTCATCGGGGTTGCGGCTCGCTTGTCCAGGAACAGGATTAGGCAAAGTCCTGGTGTCTCTGCCTTTACAGTCCTGGTTACATGAACTGCAGTATTTTCACCCACCCCCCTTGGTCTTTTCTCGGCACTCCTCTCTCAGGCCGGTAAGTTTCGTTTTGCGACTTCTGGCCTCGCTTTCCAGCTGTGTTACCAGGGGGCGGGGCTTCAACTTTCACGCTCTTTTCGAGGGGAAGAAGACTCTGGCGGGAATCTTCGCGCCAAAAGATGGCGACAAGATGGCGGATTCTGAAAATTTCGCAACGGATCACCGCTGACTTCACTTCAAGGCGCACTTCACTAGGTAAGTGAATGGGTAAGTATCCTGTTCGTGACACCAGAGGAGTCGATGTGTACCGCCCCGTGCTCGGTGGCAACCGAGCCACTCGGATCCGGACTCGCCAGGTGGTGGCTCGAGCATCTCCAGACCCGGGACCAGGGGGCCCTGTGGTCCACTTCGATCTGAAAGGGAGGCTGGCACTTTAGGGGGATGTAGGTGTACGGCTGTTTGAGTTTGTGACGTCACCCACGGGTTGTGGTGAAGGTGGACACCACCGCTGCGTTTACTGGGCACCCGGGGGAGATGTTGCGCAGCAAGATGTTAACCCCTTCGTGGGCAGGGATGATGGCCCTGGGACCCGTTGGGTGTTGTGTGGTTGGGCGGTGCAGGGAGGTGCGCGGCCGGAGGGCACTGTTGTACTCACGATTAGTAACACAGACAAGTCTCTGCTAAACCAAGTTGATGGTGGTCGGTGCCCGCACCCGGCTGCGTCGGGTCCCCCACCCGGTTGGTGATCTCTGCCTTTTTCCTGCACTGTGTTGGGTATCTGTGGACTGCCTGCGTTTCAGCAACGGGAGTCCGCTCCCCGGCCTTGTGGATGTCGGAAGAGCCCGTTTGCCCGCAGACGCTGGCCGTGAGATCTCTCTGCCTGTACGGTGGCTTTCTATCCCCCTCGGTGGGCTGTTGTCTTCAGTCGGGACTTTGGGTGGGAAAGGACCTATAGTCCAGACCGCAATCAGTTAATTAACTCGGTCCAGTGGCTTCTGAACCTCGTTTCAGGGTCTGAGTACCCCCCTTTGTGCTCCGGTTTCCGAGTCGGTTCCCTGAGTCGGTACCGGCGGGCCACTACCCTGTCCCGGTCCACCACGGTTCCACCGAGCCGTCTTCCCGGCTCCTGCAGGCTGAGGCCACCGCTTGCCTCCTAGCCAAAGGTGCCCGGGCTCCAACCCTGGCACCTGTCAAACAGCTGCAGACCTGGGCACAGGCCTTCCTCCACTTAACTCTCAAACTGAAACTGACTACTTTTTCCTGCCTCAGGCTCTCTGAACTCCTTGGTGGGCGTGCTAACCGCCTGGCTCTTCCCCCTGGTGTGTCCATAAAGCACTGAGGGAGGTGACTAGGGTTTTAATGGTTGGCTAATTACACCTTTTTAGGGGACAGGTGTTGTGCGGGCCGGTATCTGTGACTACCTGGCTAGTCCAGGGCGTCTCACACACACACACACACACACACACACACACACACACACACACTCTGCTAGATACTTTGGCTTCCAGGTCCCCACTGCGCACACACACACACACATACACACACACACACACACACGTTATATAACTACAGGAGAGAACTAACCTCCCAGCATGTCTTTGTTATAGAATTACCCAAGTCAGCCTGCTGCCATGACTAAGGTTAACTAAGGTCACTCCAGGGGTCTCCTCGCCCGCTGTCACAACGCTAAATACATAGATATATAATTTCGTAATATGATAAACATAGATGATAGATATATAGATATATATAGATCCAGGAGACATTATAGATACAGATAGACATAGTTTACCTGTACACACATAAATAATATATTTACATCAAGATACCTAATACATAGAAATAGCATATAATAACATTTCCATTTATTGTCTTTCTGTTACTGTTATGTAAATGTAAGAAGCTTTGCCATTATTTTTGACATGTTAATAAATTGTATCCTCTCACTTCCTTTGTGTGTTTTGATCCACTTCGGGAATGGACAATCACACACATCAAACTACACAAAACAATGTACCACCTCCAATTATAGTCACAACAGCTTACAAGAGACCATATAGTGTAAACACACACACACACACACACGCGCGCGCATGCGCGCGCGCGCGCACACACACACACACACACAGCACACAGCACACGGGAGACACCACATAGTAACAAAGCTCAAGAAACACAACACAAGATACCAATATACAGCACACAACAAGGAAGAGACAGTGCACAGGGGTGAAAGAGGTCAAATTACGCAACACATACAATACACAAATGCAGAGGTGTGACATAGAACAGATATATTGGAAAGCGCAAACAGTGTGACACATGTCCACTGCTCCTGTCAGCACCACTAAGCATAGACACATGTTCATTTCACCGCACTCCCGATGTGATAGCATCAGGCCTATTTCTAGTAATACAATATTAGTGAGCTCCAAATGGAATACCCCATGTGGAGTTCTAGATCCTGTACAATATCCATAAAGACCACTTGGCAGAGAAGTGATGAGTCAATGGCAAAAATTTGGATCATACTAGATTACTTATTCATCTTTGACCCTGAGGAGCGAGCAAACTGTTTGTCAATTATGTTTGCCCCATAACCACTATCTAAAAAGACCTTTATAGGGACGTCCTGGCCCCTTATTTTAACCCTGGCAGGTATTATACATTGAGAAACCATGATGAAGGAAATACTTAGACCTAGGTTGGGATCCCCCAACCCACCTGAGTTTAAAAGTCTTCTGACTGACCATTTTTCTTGGGCACAGAGATACTGGTGCTAATAAAGTGTCCCTTTTTACCACATTAAAAACCACCTCCTCCTCTTTTAAGAGTAGAGGAGTTCCTCTTCTCATTGGATATCCCTCTACGCTGCATGGGCTCAGGTGAGGCCTCAGAAGGCAGTGTTGGAACAGTAACCCCCTCCCAGAGAGTCTTGGTATTATGAGACCTCTGTCGGAAATGGCGATCTATACGGATTACAAGAGATATGGCACACTCAAGAGAAGGGAGAGTTTCGAACATAACCAACACCTCCTTTACTTTCTCAGAGGCACCATGAAAAAAAATGTTTTTTGAGTCGATCCACTGAGTGTCCACAGACCAGCGCTGAAATTCAGTGCAATAATCCTCCACTTGTCAATTCCCCCGGAGCAGTGAAAGGATTTTAGACTCAGCTAAAGATACCTTATTTAGATCATCATAGATAATGCTAAATGCAGCGAAAAACCCATCCACCGACAGAAACACAGGTGACTTAGAGGACAAGGTAAAAGTCCATGCTTGTGGGTCCCCACTTAGGAGTGAGACCACAATTTCCACCCGCTGCAGTGGGCACAAAGACAGAAATACAATTTGCATGCTTCCTTAAAGGAAGCAAACCAGCTGCGTTCCCCAGAAAATCTTTCCGGGAGGGGCAATTTGGGTTCTTCAACCAACACATATTGTGCTGGAGTAGCTGACAACGCTTCTTGCTATACTGTCCCCTTTAGTTCTGTCACCTGGAGGGACAAGGACTGCAACTGTCGTGATGCAGAAACTAGGTCCATGCCAAAATTTAAGTATGGGCCAACTATAATGTCATGATGATCGGGGACAACAGGGGACCTGACCCTGCTCCTGACCAGCTCTGATCTTATATATCCTCCCTCCCTCCAACGGGGAGCGCCAGGATAGGAGTGTGATAAAACCAACAGATAGACGAACAGGAGAAACCAAAACTCTATCTCACAGCAGGCTCACTCAAAGGTATAAGACAATAAGAGGTAAGGAGGAAAATAAGAGCAGGGAAGAAACAACAAGACGGCGAGAGAATTTCACAACAACATCAAGCACCATGCAATATAAACACCAGCAGGACTGGGACACAACAGCACACAGACCAATACAGCAATAATACTATAATACTATAGTCGACATGAGAAGGCAGATTCCACCATATTTGAAAGGCAGGAAGTAAATGTGATAGCTATCCAACAAGATGTGATCCCAGAGGTAACCAGCAGGCTAGCTAAGGTTAACTGTAACATTAATGAGCACATAGCTGGTCGATGCCCGATCTTGCCTGTGTAACTCAGAAACTATACTGTGGAGTGTCAGGATCTGTAGTGTGAACAGCATTTGATGCCGCCATGATACTCAGCAAGTTCCTAGCAAAATTCCATGTGACACTGCCTTTCACAAAAAACTGATGGGGAACGAGTGGCGTCCTTGAAGAAACGGGATGCTGAAGAGGCCCCACCCCGGAAAATGCGGGCTTGAAAATGGAGACTCACCCAACGATAAAGGTTGGCACCATCGTTGGTGAGTGAGAAGACGGCGATGGCACAATGCGGACTGTGACTGGAGCATAAAGGGCAGGTGGCCTTGGCAAAGTGGTTGTAGCCGCAAGAAAAGGTGCTGCATTCAGGAGGCCTGTTGGAACAGGAGGGTCCCTGAAAAAAACAGGCCTCAATATCTGGAATGGTGACGGCTGCGGCCACTCTCAGTGGGTTGAAGCCCTGTGGCCAGGATGAGTGATTGAAGTCTGCAACAACCATGAGAACCTGGTGCGATCCCAAAGAAGTGCCAGCTGCGATGAACATGACCCAGGGTGCCCACTCGACCATGTGCATGAAAATGTCTGAGTCCGGGGCTACAAGGCTCTGAAACTGGCCAGGAAAAGTGTTAAAGTGACTCTGAGAGGAACTTGTCCCACAGAACTCCGCTGTTGTGCTGCTTGCAATTATTCCTGCGAGACTGTTCTGTATTCCGTGGGGGAGGGGGAAGGTCAGGAGATCCAGCTCCATGAAGAAATTGGCCCAGAGTGTCCGAATCTATTATTTGTTTACCCCTCCTGGTTTTGTTTGGCTTACATTGCCCTTCCCTCTGCTGGATGGCAGGACTGCGACTAGTGGGAGAGCAGCACACCCTCTGTCATGGATACTACTCTGGCCACATGGACCACCCTTACCCTGAGAACATTGTCTTTTTGTCCCAAGGATTTGACCTCGCCCCCAAGAACATTACCCCATAGAACTCTACCCACACCCGGCGCTCCAGAAAAGCGCTGTGCACTGTAGCACCCCTGAAGCCATTAAGGAGCTACAAGGTCCTGCATCCTCAGCAGGATGCAGGGCCTACCCCCTAGGGCCCCGGAAGACCAGTGCCGATCACACACAAACACTCCAGGCAATCCCAGTTTTTCCCCAACAATCCCCCATACAATGGTACAGGGCTAGGGTAGGACCATTAGATGGCTGCCTAGAGGTGGAGCCAGTCCACTAGTTGACCAGGTGGGAAGGGTGGACTGAAGACAGACAGTCAGCTAGTCTGAGGGAGTTGAGGAGTGAAGGTGGACAGGAGGAGATGCACTAACATGGGGTTGACAGTAACCTGGTGCCCAGGAGGGTAATTGCCGGTAGAGTACAGTGAAGTACTCCTGGAACTACACACTGACGGGGTACAGGACCCTAGGACAGGCAGAGGCTCCAAGCAGGGTTGTTAACAGCTGCACAATGAGGGGACCATCAAGGACCTCACTGACCCTAAAAATCCGAGACTCAGTAGCAAAGAGAGAGTCGGGGACATGACTAGAGACTCCAACCCCACAGGGTTCACGCGACCCCCAGTTGCTCTATGCTACTGTGACCCACCAACCAGAGACAGGTGTATGGGAAGAAGGCACCAGATTACTAAACTGGCACTGGGAAGGGACTAAGGGAACTGGGAGGTGAAACCAGCCGGCCTCGGGTAACCAGTTACCACCAGCAAAAGTGAGTAGAAAAACCCAGTTGCACTGAACTCTTGTGTGGACTACCTTCTAACGACACCCGTCACATCGCCTACCCTCTGGGGCCCGGCCCTGCTTGGGGTGGGCCTACTGTTTCGCCCCCGTGTCAGCAGCCAGGCTGCTTGGATCCAGATCCGCGGTGGCTCGAGGGGCGTCCGGACCCGGGTGTCGTGCGGCCACTCAAATGAAGGGGGTATTTACAGGGGATTATGTTTAGAGTTCGTGATGCCACCCGTGGTGTGTGGTAATGTGGACTACTACCGCTGCAGTTGAGAGTACCCGGGGGCGATGGAGTGGTGCAGCCGGATATTAGAACCCTCCATGGGTAGGGGGAAAGCCCCGGGACTCGGTGATGGTGTTCGAGAGTGCCGTGGGGAGTGAAAGGGGTCACTTTTGTACTCACTCAGTCCAAAAAGTTCCACCCCCTCAGTGAGCTGAACCCGTCGTTAACTTCTTCTATTAACAAAATCTGTCTACATAAAATTCCTGCATTTGGCAGGAATGTAATCAATCAAGGAATCAAGGGAAAATGGGTATATGCCGCGCTTAAAATCCACTGATGCAGAATTAATGTAGAAATTTATTTTTTATTTCAGCATTCCAACGCGTTTCAGAGACAAGGACCGTCTCCTTCTTCAGGAAAAAAGAAATCATACAGACATTCCCAGTCTAGTGCTTTATAAAAAGGTCCATATTGCCACGTTGACAGCCATGACGTCATCCACCCACCAGGTTGCAGGGTGATGACTCATAGACACGTGGAGATGTACAAGAAGGAGAAAAAAATGGTCACATTTTGATACATTTAAAACATCACAAAAAGCAAGCAATTGTAATAAAATACAATAAAATGTAATAAATTAGCGGAAAAAATATAAAAATTGTATGTGGTTATTTATTTTGAACGTGTATGGAAATATTAACAGGTTTGGGTGTAAAAGAACATGAAAACGAAGATTAGGAAGGTGCGAACCCATGGAGAAGATGCTGATGTACAGAGGCAGAGGGGTTAAACACCAAACCCTTACTCTAAATCCATCGGCTAGTCTTAGTGGAAACAGGACTGTTATATCATTTTATGATTTAAAAACTGATAGTTGTGAAGAAAAAAATTTTTATTTAAATTTTTAGATAGTGATCCATGAATCAATTTGATCTATATAAATATCTGTGCAGGCACATAAATATGATTCCATGCTAGTGCAGGACCATTACAGCCGGTTTTTGCTGGAAGAAATAGTGAGCGTGTCTAAGGGGTACTTTGCACACTACGACATCGCAGCTGCGATGTCGGTGGGGTCAAATTAAAAGTGACGCACTTCCGGCATCGCATGCGACATCATAGTGTGTAAAGGCTCGATGATACGATTAACGAGCGCAAAAGCGTCGTATTCGTATCATCGCTGCAGCGTCGGCGTAATCCATAATTACGCTGATGCGACAGTCCGATGTTGTTCCTCGCTCCTGCGGCAGCACACATCGCTGTGTGTGAAGCCGCAGGAGCGAGGAATATCTCCTACCTGCGTCCTGCGGCTTCCGTAGAATATGCGGAAGGAAGGAGATGGGTGGGATGTTTACATCCCACTCATCTCCGCCCCTCCGCTCCGATTGGCCGCCTGGCGTGTGACATCACTATGATGCCGCACAACCCGCCCCCTTAACAAGGAGGCGGGTCGCCGGCCAGAGCGACGGTCGTAGGACAGGTGAGTCCATGTGAAGCTGCCGTAGCGATAATGTTCGCTACGGCAGCTATCACAAGGATATCGCTGCTGCGACGGGGGCGGGTACTATCGCGCTCGGCATCGCAGCATCAGCCTGCGATGTTGCAGCGTGCAAAGTACCCCTAAGTGTAAAAGTGGGATTTATTATAAAAGTGTAGAGAAATGGTGAACAAGTTCCTAAAACGTGAGGGGCTGATGCAAGGGAATAGCCGAGGTAAGACCGAAGAAGATCGCAACTGAGAGGAAAAGGAGCGAGTATCAGGTTATCGGGGTGAATCGAGTTCAGACCGTGGGAAAATGAAAGAATGCGCAGGCGCACAGAACAAGTCTAACCCAGTGGAGGTAACAAAGGGTCAGACCGTGGGAAAAAGCTGTGTGTGCAGTGATATAGAGTGGTGGATACAACCACATGTAAAGCGCACGATGAACAGAAAGAAAAGGCAGACGGAACTGACAATTATACAGATCGGGAATAAAAATGAGTTGAAATGGTTATTAATATATAAAAGAATTTGCATTCAAAAGGAAAGATATAATAAAATAACCCCACAATGAGGGTTGTTTTGCTGGAATGTGCTCAATATAAAAATTTAGATAGTAAATGGAAGGATTTTGACAATTGGTTATTATTAAATAAAACCACTTTCTAAGCCTCTGGAGTATAGAAACACGCTGGATAATTCCTAAAATACCTAAAACAGGTTAAAAAGGTGAGATCTGCATGAGTTAATACATACATAAAAATTTTAAAAGATTTATTATAATTATAAAAGTGGGCGATTAAGTCATGATACCTTGAGGTAGCATATGTGGCTTGGATTACAAAAACCCTGTAATGTATGGGCTGATCATAAAAACACTGTGGTTGTCATACTTAAGACTACAAGAACTGACTCTTAGGAGTTTTTAGGGGTGAAGCACAGATGCAAAGAATAAAAACATGGATAAAACAATAATATAGCATAGATGGAAACTAATAAAACAGATCAGAGACCTCATTTAAGACAAAAGGTTTTAGGGTATTCAGTTTATATATCCAAAAAGTCTCCTTTCTGCTCAAGGCTTCAGTCCTATTGTGCACAATAGGGTCAATTTGCTCAATTGGTGTAATCCTAAAGTCTGAACTTTTATTATGCTGTAGAACACAGTGTTTAGAAAGTCCGTGTAGGAGGAAGCCAGTTTTTATATTATGACAGTGCGAGTTTAATCTATTATGAAGAGCCTGGCTTGTTCTACCCACATATTGTTTGCCACATATGCAATCGACAAGGTATATGACAAAATCTGACTGGCAAGTCAAACGATTTTTTATTTTGAAGGACTCATTAGCACTGGATGAACAGAATGTAGTTCTGCCATGATGAATATTCCTGCAACACAAGCAGTTTCTAGAACCGCATCTGAAGACACCTACTGGGGCTGGAAATATGTTTAGGGTTGGCTTAATCCTCAGTTTACTTGGGGCTAAAATGTTTTTGATGGTAGCGGCCCGCCTAAACGTGACACCCTGGGTGGGGGGGAGAATAGGACTGAGAATAGGGTCATTTAGCAGGATATCCCAATGTTTAGACAGGATATTTTTGATAGACATGTTATCACTACTATAGGTGGTAATGAGGTTGAGGCTGAAATCTTGCTTATCCCTTTCATTTTTGCATTCATTTTTATTATTATTAGTATTATTTTTATTTTTGTACTTATCAGGGCCTTTATCCCGTTCACATTCAGAGGGAAGAGTGCTCTTTCGTGTTTTAATAAGATCTATTTGTTTTAATTTGGAGGACTCCTGATAGGCTCTCCGGATAAGGGGCTTAGGGTATCCTTTTTCCTCAAAACGCTGTTTCAATACCTCCACCTTCTCATTGAAATTAGTATCCTGGGTGCAATTTCTCCGGATCCTTTTATATTGATTCAGTGGAATATTCTGTAGCCATTTGCTAAAGTGTTCACTATTATAGTGAATGTAGCCATTGGCATCCACCTTTTTAAAGAAGGTTTTAGTTAGAATCTTATGGTCCTGATGGAAAATGACCAAATCTAAAAAATATATGCTATCAGAACATACTGAAGATGTGAATTTTAGACCCCAATTGTTACTATTTAGTTTGTCAAGAACCTTTTAGGTTTATAGATGACCTGTTCTTAATTTGGGACACTAATTGCTCTGATATCAGAATCCTTCTTGACAAACTAAATAGTCTAACCGCTGGGTTAGACTTGTTCTGTGCGCCTGCGCATTTTTTCATTTTCCCACGGTCTGAACTCGATTCACCCCGATAACCTGATACTCGCTCCTTTTCCTCTCAGTTGCGATCTTCTTCTGTCTTACCTTGGCTACCTTCTCCATGGGTTCGCACCCGATTCTGGTTTACTTGTAAGATTGTTTTTAATACGATACATTATGTAGCCGATTGTCGGAGGCATAGTATCTTTTATTGTATTATACACTTCACTTGATTACAATGTATGTGCGGGGAGGACACCTGGATGTGCACTCCTATTTAAGGAGAGCTCGCCTCACCCCACATGTGGACCCGTAGAAGCCCATTCAGAGGCGAAACGGCCGTCATCCGCAGCGAGGGGCTGCATCCAGGTCTCCTCCACCCGCCTGCATCGCACACCGTTAAAATGGAATAAAGATTCACCGGATGAAAAATCACAGTTGGTGCGGTCGTATTCTTCTTCTTTGGTAACCTTCCTAATCTTCGTTTTCATGTTCTTTTACACCCAAACCTGTTAATATTTCCATACACGTTCGAAATAAATAACCACATACAATTTTTATATTTTTTCCGCTAATTTATTACATTTTATTGTTTTTTATTACAATTGCTTGCTTTTTGTGATGTTTTAAATGTATGAAAATGTGACCATTTTTTTCTCCTTCTTGTACGTCTCCACGTGTCTATGAGTCATCACCCTGCAACCTGGTGGGTGGATGACGTCATGGCTGTCAACGTGGCAATATGGACCTTTTTATAAAGCACTAGACTGGGAATGTCTGTATGATTTCTTTTTTCCTGAAGAAGCAGACGGTCCTTGTCTCTGAAACGTGTTGGATGCTGAAATAAAAAAAAAATTTCCACAATAATTCTGCATCAGTGGTTTTTAAGCGTGGCATATACCCGTTTTCCATTGATTACATTCCTACCACGCTGCTTGAACCACGCGGACACTCACATGCGGTTTAAGGAGTTGTGACTGGCACAACCCCATCAGGTGAGTGTACCTATTTCTTTCTTATCATCTCACGTTATACCGGATAAGACCCTATTGCGCCTTTTGTTTCCCCACCTCTAGCATTTGCTGCATTTGGCACAGAGTGCCTTGAATCTGTGCAAGGTACAATGAAATCTCAAGACTATTAAGGGATTCTAGAGAGAAATGTGTTGCCCAGTGTCAGAAAGCTTGGTCTCAGTCGCATATCATGGGTCTTGCAACAGGATAATGACCCAAAATACTCTGCTACAAACACCCAAAAATGACTAAGAGGAAAACATTGGATTGTTCTGAAGTGGCCATCTGTGAACCCTGACTTAAATCCTATTGAACATCTTTGGAAAGAGCTGAAACATGTCGCCTGGAAAAGGCAACCTTCACACACAAGACAACTGTATCAGTTTGCTCTTGAGGGGTGGGCCAAAATACCTGTCAAGAGGTGCAGAAGTCTCATTGACATGTATACATATGTATATATGTACATTTTTGAGTGAAATGTAAATTGTTTTTTATTCTATAAACTACTGACAACATGTCTCAGAATTTCCAAGCAATAAATTTGGTATTTATTTTCTGAAAATGAGAAATGATCAAAATAACAAAAAAATGCATTGCTTTCAGACCTCAAATAATGCAGAGAAAACAAGTTCCTAATCATTTAGAAACAACAATACTAATAATGGTTTACATCAGGAAGAGTTAAGAAATCAATATTTTGTGCAATAATCATGATTTTTAATCCCAGCTTTCATGTGTCTTGGCATGCTTTCCACCAGTCTTTCACATTGCTTTTGGGTGACCTTATGCCACTGCTGCTGCAAAAATGTAAGCAGTTCTTCTTTGTTTGATGACTTGTGATTATCTATCGTCCTCTTGATTACATTTCGGAGGTTTTCAATGCGGTTCAGGTCTGGAGATTGGGCTGGCTATGACAGGGTTTTGATGTGGTGGTCCTTCATCCACACATTGATTGACCTAGCTGTGTGGCATGGTGCATTGTCCTGCTGGAAAAACCAGTCCTCAGAGTTGGGGAACATTGCCTGAGCAGAAGGAAGCCACTGTTTTTCCAGGATAAACTTGTATGTGGCTTGATTCATACATCCTTCGCAAAGTAGGTAGATTTATCAGTGCTGTTAGTATGCTTTTTAGTACATCTGACACTAGAAATTTGGTGCGGAAATACAAAGTGAAGGGATCCCATATATTTAGCATTTCATGAATGACTTTATGTGGAAAACATAACTGCAATTAAGACAAACACTGGCGTTCATTGCTTATAAGTCCATTTTTTCTCCAGTAAAGTATAAAACATTAGTGTGAAGGGAAGAGTCTTACCTGCAAATTCAGCATTTTAGTCTTTAATGCAGCATAAAGTGCCTGTGGCGTGACAGGTTTAATAATAAGCCTAGCAAAGCTGATAAAAAAGAAACATTGTGTTCTTTAATTTAAAAACCATAGTCTTAAATATCGAAATGTTTTATAAATAAGCGCTCCCATTTATTCTGTATTACCTTAACCATTACCAGTGTACTGTCTATAACTTTTTTCTATGGCAGTGTTATCATATGTTTTTCTCATATACAAAGACAACATGGTTACATAAGGTGTGAATATTTGATCAAGGTTTTTACTACAGGAGTCAGAAACAATAAACCTTTGTGGCAGGTTAATAAGTCCTTTGTACGCGTGGGGAATACAATTGAATTGAATTAGAGTTCTTCATCATTTCAAACACAAACTCGGAGATGACTTTAGAGCTGAGTGCTTTTGTAGCAATGTTAGAAGCTATTCAGAGGACCTCAAGGGATTATCTCCGGATGGTTTTATGCAGCATTAGCATTCTTCATCCCTCATAGTCTATTTCACTCTTTAATGAACTGAGCATTATTGTCCTTCCTTCTTATCGCCTTCCTTATAGACCGGAACACTTGAAATGTGGTCACACTCATTTAGGCATTATGTACTCCTCACATTGGTCAATAAATATTATTTGTGTATAGTGAACTAAACTTGTGAACAGTTCTAACTAACTGAAAGTGTAGCTTTGTTCAGTCTTTCTAGTTCAGGTCAATACTCATTGTAGGACATACATAAAAATAACATTAAGAAGATAACTAAGAAATTCCAAAATTGCTTATTCATTTTAGCAAAACAGGACATTAGAGTGAGGCGATTCCAAAATTTCTGTAGTAACATACCGAAGGCCCATAAGTCATTTACACTCAAATAAAACAATGTACTTAGATTTAAGCACACAACAAGTAAGCAAGTAAGCAAAGGAACCAAAGATTGGTGTTCCTTCCAGGACAAGGGCTCACAATTTGTTAGGGAATAGCACCAGTGAGATAATATTAAAATTTAACCTTTATTTTATTCCTTAAAACACACAAAAAGCAATATTAAAACCGAAGGTTTGACCATGCAGGTCACAAATCACACACTGCCCAGAGCTGTATATAAAGCTCAAAAGGGCCACAGATACGTCCCTTGGGCAAGATAGACAATGGGACAACTAAATCATGTGTTGAGAGCTGGTTAACACTATCAGTGGATAGCACATAGTCATAACGACAATAGTTCCATTATGCTCAGGTCAGAGTCATAAAATAACACAGGCAAAAGGATATATATTTTTCCTTCACTGAAGGTACGAAAAATACATATAAACACCTATTGGCTGTAATCAACACACAAATTAGGCAAAAAAACAGGGAAGATCTCACCCATTCAGATGATCTTCTGTTGCTTATCACAGCATCTCTTGCTGACAGGGCCAAAGTGGGGCTTGGATTCCAGGTTGATGTAACTCACCCTAAACCCCATTGACTCCCGTCCTAACAAGGACGGTCCACAACTGAACCTATTGTTGTCCTTGTTCAAAACAGCCCCACATGCCTCCCGACGCGTTTCGTCACGTTTTAGTGACTCCTCAGGGGACCAAACATGGGTTAAAAGTATCAGGGCCAGTGATGGTGTAATGCCTGCAAGGTCCACACACACCAAATGCTGCAATGGTTTTTTTGCAGCATTTGGTGTGTGTGGACCTTGCAGGCATTACACCATCACTGGCCCTGATACTTTTAACCCATGTTTGGTCCCCTGAGGAGTCACTAAAACGTGACGAAACGCGTCGGGAGGCATGTGGGGCTGTTTTGAACAAGGACAACAATAGGTTCAGTTGTGGACCGTCCTTGTTAGGACGGGAGTCAATGGGGTTTAGGGTGAGTTACATCAACCTGGAATCCAAGCCCCACTTTGGCCCTGTCAGCAAGAGATGCTGTGATAAGCAACAGAAGATCATCTGAATGGGTGAGATCTTCCCTGTTTTTTTGCCTAATTTGTGTGTTGATTACAGCCAATAGGTGTTTATATGTATTTTTCGTACCTTCAGTGAAGGAAAAATATATATCCTTTTGCCTGTGTTATTTTATGACTCTGACCTGAGCATAATGGAACTATTGTCGTTATGACTATGTGCTATCCACTGATAGTGTTAACCAGCTCTCAACACATGATTTAGTTGTCCCATTGTCTATCTTGCCCAAGGGACGTATCTGTGGCCCTTTTGAGCTTTATATACAGCTCTGGGCAGTGTGTGATTTGTGACCTGCATGGTCAAACCTTCGGTTTTAATATTGCTTTTTGTGTGTTTTAAGGAATAAAATAAAGGTTAAATTTTAATATTATCTCACTGGTGCTATTCCCACACAACAAGTAAACATTAATTACAGTAATAATCCCAATTCAAATTAACTAGCTGTTACACCTTTGACTACATAATAAATAATGTTTGCATTATCACTTGTCTCCACGGCTGTATCATCCAGATGGTCATTGGCGATCTTCAAACAGACCTGGACATATGCTAATGTGAGCAGGGGAACCTAGCATGCCCTACAGGATTGTAATCCATGACAGTGTAGTGTGTTACTAATGGTAAACTCTGAGACTGTGGTCCCAGTTCTCTTCAGGTCTTTGACCAGGTCTTGCTGTGTATTTCTGGACTGATTTCTGACCTTTGTCAGGATCATCCTTCCCAAGCAAGGTGAGATCTTGCATGGAGCCCCAGATCGAGTAAGATTGACAGTCATATTGTGTTTCTTCCATTTTCTAATCATTGCTCCAACAGTTGTTGCCTTCTAACCAAGCTGCTTGCCTATTGTCCTGTAGCCAATCACAGTTTTGTACAGGTCTACAATTTTGTCCCTGGTGTCCTTAAACAATACTTTGGTCTCAGCTATGGTGGAGAGGTTGGAGTGTGATTGTTTGAATGTGTGGACAGGTGTCTTTTATACACATAACAAGTTCAAACTGGTGCAGTTAATACAGGTAATGAGTGCAGAATAGGAGGGCTTCTTAAAGAAAAAAATAACAGGTCTATGAGAGCAAGAATTCTTGCCGGTTAGTAGGTGATCAAATACTTATTTCATGCAATAAAATGCAAATTAATTCTTTAAAAAAATCATGGAATGTGATTTTCTGGATTTCTTTTAATTCTGTCTGTCACAGGTGAAGTGTACCTACAATAAAAATTAAAGACCTCTTTATTATTAGTAAGTGGGAAAATTTGCAAAATCGGCAGTGTATCAAATACTTATTTTCCCCACTGTATATGATCACATATGATGTTTTAGCTCTTCAAGGTGGGGGAATTTTTTGTTTTTGCTTATTCGTTTCTTCCTTCTTTACTTTCAAAAGCCATAACCTTTTTATTTTTTCGTCAGCATAGCCTTATCAGGACAAATTGTACTTTTGTATGATGCTATTAATTTTACAATATCGTGTACTGAATAATGGGAGAAAAATTCCTAGCAGGATGAAATAGTGAGAAACATGCAATTCTGACATTGTTTTTTGGGTTTTGACCATGTGATCAGCCAGTTGCTTATACTATGTTCTGCAGTACAATAGTATGGCAGTATATAGTGTAAATCTTATTTTTTTTGAGGCTCAGCCTATAGTTGTTCTTCAGTGTAGGCCCAAGATGACAGTAACTGGGGCCTTCAACAGTCCACTGGCTGCTACAGGATCCTATCAGGACCCGGAAATGTGTCACTGGAAGCCAAAGAGAGCCGGTGCTCAACTACAATGTGTTATGACTGAACCCTAGCACTCTCACAGGGATGGACAAACTAGGGGAGGTGTAAAACCAGAAATCCATAGGTCCCAAAACAGGTTAACACTTGCTCTACACTTGACCCTATATTTGTCCCTGCCTGACAGCAGAGTTTGGCACCCTAAGATAATGTAAAAACGTAACACTCGTTGATGGCTGATCGTGAGTTTCCTTAACTGCAATATGAGCTATAAACCAAGTTTAACACAAAAACAACAATAAATATAAAAGAAGTGCACACAGGTAGAGGGTGAGACACAGGGCTAAAAATATGCAAACTCGGGCATACAGAAATGATGCAATACAAGAATCAAAAAGATAACAGATTATGTGGAAATTCCCCCAAACCAAAATGAAACAAAATAGCAGATAACTGTGAAGGGATTTGCATAAACTGCAGTAAATACCAATAGCAATGTCTCAGTAAGAGAACCTTAACCAAGGAGCTGGGACTTCAGACAACCATCCGTCTCGAAATGTAACCAGCACTGAGGCATGTGAGTAGTGAGTATAAATAGCCCTTCCAAAAATATGATTGAGCAAACCAAACGAGAAAGTGCACATACCTGAATAGAAGTGAAACAGGAAGGCAGAGAATGAAAAAGAAAGACAAAAGATCCTTCAGCAGTTCATCCAACATGAAACGGGCTGTGGCCCAACCAAGAGGGAAATTGGCAACAACCAGAGATCACCGGTTCGGTCCCCAGACTGGAGCCATGGGACAATGGCAATGTCTTATTAAATTCCACTTTCAAAGACAGTGCGGTTTAAATGTTTATTAGCCGTGACAAGAAATTCGGTCCAGTCACGGTTGTTAGAAGCATAGAGATGCAGATGCCAGCTATGTAATAACTGCCATTAAAGTGAGCACAGCTCCTGATTTGATTTAATTTGCCTTTACAGGAAAAATAGTGCTGCATGCCATCTGATGTAATCTGTGATGGAGGTTTAAAAATAAAGCTTCTAGTGCAAATGTGAACTGATTCCTCAGTTTAGGTTTACCTTTAATTTTGCAAATTTTATTTAAAAAATTTCAATAACGCTATGTTCACACACAACGTTTTTGGTCCTTTTTTGCATTGTTTTTCCATTGGTTTTATGCAAACACATGCTAATAAAAAGCTGGTTTTTACAGTACCAGCAAAACCCATGAGATTCTAGAGATTTCATGCACACATACACTGGAGATCAAAATTAGAGAATAACACACAATTTCCTAAATGTTAAGGTCATTGTGTCATCCTATGTGATTATATCCTAACATGAGTAAACTAGCAGTATTTTAAGCTTGTTTCATAAATTGATTTTTTCAAAAGCACATAATAAAAATGTAAATGAGATAAATATAAAAGGATCAAAATTAGAGAACACTTTCAGATACCTGCAAGTTATTGGTGTTAATCTGGCACCTGGTGCTAATTTGCTTAATTATCTGACAATCCCTATGTAACTGGCAGCCTAGCTTTCCAGTTTGCACTGACTTTTCAAAAATGGTGTACTGTTCCAAAGTGACTGAGACCCTCCAGCAGCAGGTTGTCCAGATGAAGGCCAAAGGGGTAACTCTATCAGCCATAGCAAGAGAAGTTGGTCATTCCAAGTCTGTGATTTTGAGAATATTGCATCTTTACAACATCACAAACTCTCAAGTCCCCCAAGAAGGCTGGTCGCCCTTGAAAGACAAATGCAATAGAGGACAGGATAATGTGGAAAATCTCTATAAGTAATCATTTCAACACTGCAACTGGAATTACTCTCAAGTTCAGCACTGAACAGGGTAAGGATCTGTCTCATCATACAGCATCACCACATTTAAGAGCATTTGGACTGAAAGCCCACTCTGCAGTGATCAAACCTCTCATTAGCAAAAAGAATCAAAAGTCTAGACTCACCTTTGGTGAGGGGCATGTTGTGTGGATAGAGGAGAAGTGATCAACAGTTCATTTTAGTGATGAAGGGCAAGTTAAATTTAATTGGGTCTACTGGGAAACATTATGGACAAACTGTGGAAAGACTGAACCCAAAGTGTGTTAAGAAGTCAGTGAAAAGTGGTGGAGGAAGTGTCACGGCTTAGGGAATGTTTTCTGAGCAGGAGTTAGACCTCTCATACAGCTACATGGCAGAGTGAATGCAAATGTGTATCAGAAACTTCTTCAATAACATGTGGTTCCTTACTTGTGTTCATCACTCAATCAGCCAGAAGTTTTAATGCAGGACAATGCCCCCTGTCACACAGCAAAATGGAAACAATTTTAAAATTGAAATAATGAAATGACCAGCCCAGAGTCCTGATCTAAACCCAATAGAAAACCTCTGGAAAATCCTTGGTGACAAAAATATGGCTAAGAAACCCACAACAGTCAAAGAACTGTAGAAGAGACTGGAAGAAGAGTGGACCAAAATCACACAAGAGCAGTGTGAGAGACTAGTGATGTCCTGTGGCTGAAGATGTGCTGAAGTCATTCAAAGCAAAGGCCTGTACACTTCCTACTGATTGATGACTGACTGTTGTTACCTTCAGAAATGTACTCATAATCTTTCTCCGTGCTACAGTCATTGCTGTTCTCTAATTATGATCATCACGTTTTGGGCAAAATAAAGGTTTTATGGTGATAAACTTTGGATCTTTTGTAAAACACTGTTCTAGTGGCATGGAGTAACCTTTACAAAGAAACCTTCAAATATTGATCAATGTAGATTACATAATTTCTGAAAAAAGCAAGTACCGTATTTTTCACTTTATAAGACGCACCGGATTATAAGATGCACTCCCAAATTTGGTGAAGGAATAGAGATTTTTTTTTAATAAATGGGGTCAGTCTTATAATGCCAGTGTCCGTCTAACAAATCATATAGAGTATATGTCCCTCATAGCCCCCCCATCCTAAAATTAGCCCCCTTAATCTGGATATGGCCACCTTACATTGAATATAGCCCCCTTGTGCTGGCACACGTCCCCCAGTGATACAACATGTTCCCTATGGCTGGCACATGGCCCCTATGGCTGGCACACAGCCGCTGTGGCTGGCACACACTGGCCCCCTGTGGCTGGAACACACTGGCCCCCTGTGGCTGGCACACACTGGCCCCCTGTGGATGGCACACACGCTGCCCCCTGTGGCTGGCACACACGCTGCCCCCTGTGGCTGGCACACATGCTGCCCCCTGTGGCTGGCACACACGCTGCCCCCTGTGGCTGGCACACACGCTGCCCCCTGTGGCTGGCACACACGCTGCCCCCTGTGGCTGCTTTTAGTAAAATAAACTCTTTCCTTACCTTCTCCAGCACTGTGCTCCCTCGTGTACCCCTCCTCGGGGTTGAGCTCCGGCCTCCTGCATTTCCTGGTTCTCCAGCACTGTGCTCCCTTGTGTACCCCTCCTCGGGGTTGAGCTCCGGTCTCCTGCATTTCCTTATTCTCCAGCACTGTGCTCCCTCGTGTACCCCTCCTCGGGGTTGAGCTCCGGCCTCCTGCATTTCCTGTTTCACGGTCCCGGTCATGTGATTGGCACAGCAGTGTGACATCTCTGCGTGCCTGATCACACCAGCAGGAGGGAGACCGGGCAGACACACTGGAGGAGGTGAGTAAAGAGTTTATTATTTTACTATGGGCAGCAGCATGGGGGCCATAGCTAACACAGGGGGGGCATGTGTGATCAAAGGGGAGCACAGGCACATATAATATGCGCAGCTCCCCCAGCCCATTGCCGCGGTGCAGTTTCAGCACCACAGTGGTGGACAGCGGCTGTGCATATTATATGAGCGGGTGCAGGAGATCAAACGCTGCCGCCCGCAGCTTCACAAGCCTCTACCAGCCTCCCCAGCACCGCTCCAGAGCGGCCCCCACCTCCCCTGGATCCTGCAGTATATAATCTGTATATTCGGTTTATAAGACGCACCCCCTACTTTCCCCCAAAATTTGGGGGAACAAAAGTGCGTCTTAAAAAGCGAAAAATACGGTAATCATACACTGTTCTCTAATTTTGATCTCTAGAGATCACACACACTTGCTTTTCTTTTCCTGACTGAAATAGCAAAATGTTGTGTTTTTCCAGATTTTTTGAAAGATTCTACATGTTAATTCTTTCAGTGTTTTTGTTACTTTTTTTTTTACCACTGAAAGCAATGAGAGTGGAAAAAATGCAGCTACGTTTGCGTTTTTGCTGCTTTTTTGCTGAATGAAACTAACTTTAGTTAAACATGTACTGTAGACAAATGACACACCAAGAACGCAGCAAAAAAGCAGAAAAAAATGGAGCAAAAAAGGCAACTTCTTTACTGCCAAGAGATCAGGTTTTGCTGTAAAAAAGCGCCAAAAACACACTGTGTGAACATAGCATTACGGTATCTGTTTTGTCATATTTATATTTCTTATAATAAAACTTTTTATTCTAATCTGCTATCATATCCTCATCCATAATCTGTACACTACTAAATGTAGGACATGGAGAGGAGAGCTATGATCCAACTCCAAGTCCCTCTTGACAACATAAGCCTCATCACATCGTGCTGATTACATTTTTCTGTTGCGAGCTCCCTATTCCCACAGAAAGAAAAAAATGAAAAAAAATATATATTTTTTTTAAATAATGTCATTAAAATGCAATCCAAAACAACATTTTAGCAGACTTGAGCATTATAATTTATTCATGAAAGTGATAAATGAATATGTTATACTGACATAAATCCATTTTTGCCAAGTCATCTTTATGTGACCTGTAATAACAAGCTCTATGAATTTGGGCAGCAAAGTTCCTTAAATAACAAGGACAAACAAAATTGTAAAAATTATTGCAGTAATTGAAAGATTATACTGATAAACGTTCACAAGAATACATTAGACAATTTCAGATTTAAAGCAATATGGAGATGTCACTGATAAAGTAGAGAAGTGAATAAAAGAACATAAAGGAAATGGATTTTTTCATCAAGGAATAGAATAATAATTCCATTCAGAAATACGAGATACTTAGGATCTCACAAGTTAGCATTCATTTTTTGGGACAAAGTTGTTTTTTAATGAGTGTATACATATTTAAAAATCTTAAAATAATTCAGTTTTCCTACTTTAGCAGTCACAATCAAATGATGGTTCCTGTAGCTCGCTTGACAATTCTGCTGTATTAATTTAGACAGGAAGAATAAAGTCATTAACAGATCTTGCTCTTTTCCAGTGAGGATGGCCATGGATCACTGGGGGATCATTCTCTTGCCAGGATGCCATGATCTCTCAACCAGGGTGTTCTGAGCTTTTTATCCTAGAAAGTCAGATCCTTTAGGGCGGCATTAGGACCACTTATGGATATTTTTTTTCTACCAATGTTATTTAGTAAAATCACTGGTCTGCAACTGCCCCCTGTTTTCCTAAATAAAATGGTTATCTCCAGACAAATTATAGGTACACCTTATGTCACAATACAGTTTTCCACACTCACTTTTAGAAATGTTGTTGCAGATTTGTCTTCCATGTTTGAAACACTTGGACCTCGTTAAAGCGCACCAATCACCAGGAATTTTCCTATATAAATCCTAAAGCCAGTGCTATACTGGCACTATCAGGGTGATTCTATACATATCTTTAGTTGTCAGCTCGGATGTATAGGTTTTGAAACAGAAGAAAGTAAAGTTTGTAAAATCATCAGCTTGTTGCAGCAGCTTATAGCTGGTGTGAGTATTCAATTATCCCCTCCCCTGTTACTTATGCTAATATAATATATATATTGCTGAGTGTATGTGTGTATGTGTGTGTGTATGTCTGCTAAAGGAATCCGCACCATCGCATTTACAATTACAAAATTTTGCACAGACGCCCCATGTGACTCAGGGAACGTCATAGACTATGTTTTGACGGGAAAATTTAATCCTGCGCTTTACAGTTACTCTCCAAAAAACCTGCCTCTATTAAACTGAATGGAGGTGGGAGCTACAGGTTATTAATAGCAACTGTCAGTGGTTGCTATATGAACAAAATAAACTGTTAGTATAAGAAGCTTATGTGTGAGGTAATAAGATGTCAGTGGGGAGACGGATAGAGAGAGACAGAATGAAACAGAGACAGACAGAGAGTGGGAGATAGGGAAAGAGAGGACAGACAGACAGTCAAAGAGACAGAGAGAGAGACAGACAATGAGACAAAGAAAGACAGACAGACAAAGAGACACAAAGACAGACAGACAAAGAGACAGAGAGACAAACAGACAAAGAGACAGAGAGAGAGACAAAGAGACAGACAGTCAGACAGACAGTCAGACAGTCAGAGAGAGAGACAGACATACAAAGAGACAGAGATAGAGACAGACAGACAATGAGACAGAGAAAGAAAGACAGACAAAGAGACAGAAAGACAGACAGACAAAGAGACAGAGAGACAAAGAGACAAAGAGACAGAGAGAGAGACAAAGAGACAGACAGTCAGACAGACAGTCAGACAGGGAAAGAGACAGGGAAAGAGACAGAAAAAGACAGGGAAAGAGAAAGAGACAGGGAAAGAGACAGAGACAAGGAAAAAGACAAGTAAAGAGACAGACAAGGAAAGAGACAGGGAAAGAGACAGAGACAGACGGGAAAAGAGACAGACGGGAAAAGAGACAGACGGGAAAAGAGACAGATGGGGAAAGAGACAGACAGGGAAAGAGACAGACAGGGAAAGAGACAGATGAGGAAAGAGACAGACGAGGAAAGAGACAGATGGGGAAAGAGACAGATGAGAAAAGAGACAGACAGACAAACACAGAGAGAAAGAGAGACAGACAGACACAGAGACAGACAGAGAGATAGACTCAGACAGAGAGAGAGATAGACATAGACCGACATGGATAGAGAGAGGCACACATGGATAGAGACAGACACACAGAGACAGATAGAGAAAGGGACAGACAGACAGACACACAGAGACAGACAGGGAAAGAGACAGAGAGAGAGACAGACAGACAGAGACAAACACACAGAAAGAGACAGACACACAGTGACAGACACACAGAGACAGAGACAGACAGAAACAGACAGAGACAGACGGACAAAGACAGACAGAAAGAGAGAGACAGACAGACAAACAGACAAAGATGGTAGATAGACAGAGAGACAGTTACTATCCCGGGCAATGCCCAGGTACTACAACTAGTTCTATTATACAATCGATTTAGTTTGTAACTAACAGGACCTGTGCTGATGTCATACCCATGTAACCAGAAAGGGTGGGGCCTCAGCCAGCATAGCTGATACCAGGAAGCAACATTTTTTTGTTGTTTGAGGCCCCGCCTCTTCTAGTCACATGGGTATGACATCAGCACAGGTCCTGCTAGTCACAAACTAAATTGATTCTATAATAGAATTAGCACAAGTAACAGGGGAAGGGGATAACTATGAATGCCCACTGCTGCAGCTGCTGTCACTCAACAAGCTGATGATTTTACAAACTTTACTTTCTTGTGTTTTAAAACCTATACATCCGGGCTGACAATTAAAGGTATATATAGTATCAGCCTGATAGTGCCAGTATAGCACTGGCTTTAGGTTATATAGGAAAATCCTAGTGATTTTTCCCCACAATCCTCTTCTCCACCCTCCAACAAAAATCTGACCCCACTGTAATCTATCTACTCCCGTATTTTATGTATGGTCTTCTTACCTTGTTCCTAGCTTAAGGGGAACCTGACACCTTCTAAATTACGCAAAACCAAAGTTTCGGCGTCAGTGCCTTTTTCAAGTTTTTATCTATATATGTAAAGGAAAAAATATAAAACATCACCATATGCATGTACTAATCAAAAATCAAAAACCATCATATAAAGAATTAAATATATATCAAGTAAAGCAAATACATGAAAAGAGATGATAGTACATAGGAAAACCAAAAAAATCTGCATCTGATGGTTGACTTATGTTGTGAGATACGGTCTCAGATATGCTGGGTAGTCTCACCGACATATCCGAGACTGCATGGACATTTAGTTAAATAAATACCATGTGACGAATTTCATGTAAAATAACCTCTTACAGGGTATTTTTTTTACCAGATCGAGGATGGGTGAAATATTCCCTCCTAGTCACATTTGAACATTGTAGGCACCACAAACATGGAAACGTCCCTTGGCGTTTTGGGGCTAAAGTGCCCTGGGAACCTCCTTTTGACATTGGGGCTATATCTGTCCTCACCAATGTGTCTCTTAGATTAGCTGACCTCTTATTACACATGGTCGGTGGTGTTGAGAATTCAGATATATTAGAGTAATCTTCATGTAAAAGTGTCCAGTGCTTTTTTATGCATGAGTTGAATAGGTGCAGGTAAGGGTGAAACCATTTGCCTATACCTCTGTTGATAGTCACTTGGTCACATGGCTCAATACGTTGAGCTACTTCCAGCCTCTGTCTGGCTAGATAGAGCTGGAATTTTCCAGTTCTGGCTGAGACTCCTCTGGGAGCAGACCACATGTGGAGGCCCAAGGCCTAGAATTTCATAATTTCCTGACCTCTACAGCTAATATACTAAAGGCTTTCAATATTGAATCCTCACTGTCCAGCTCCACACATGCTCATCTGACAGTAGGACATACTGAGTATATAGAAGAACCTACTGCACACAGGTTGGTAAAGTTTGAGGGTCTCCCATCCTACCACAACATTAGAGGCTTTCATGCCCTTGTCCACACACCAGCCACCCGGTCTCTGTGGCGCGCTGGGCAACTCTCTACTTTCGCTTACAAGTACTTCTGCACATGCTTTGACTAGCAGTGATATTAACCCCAGGATTCCAGATTTGCACAATGTTATTATTACATCTACCCTCCTATTTTAGGCTATAAAAGACTCTGACCCTGCGTCTAAAAGCATACAAGTATTACATCTAAAACAATTTGTGCTCTGAAAGCTCTAGAACCCTAATTGCACTTCAGTATTCAACTCTAGAGATGAGCGATGTTCGAGGCTCAAGGTTCGCCAATTTCCTGTTCAAGTGATTTTGGGGGGTGTTCGAGACATTCGATGAACTCGAGCTTTTTGCTAAAAGCTCGACAGTTCGAGTTACGTTCAAGAACGGTTCGAGCACCAAAACCGTGGCTTTTCACAGTAAGGCTATGTGCACACGTTGCTGTCTGCATGCGTCCTGCGTCCCCAGCACAATCCCTCTCTCTTTCCTACTCATCGATCACGGGCGCCTCGCTGCACGGCTGTCACAAATCTCCAGCAGCATTTCCTCTTTTGAAAATGGCTGCCGCTTCATTATTCAATTAGTTATTCTGTGCTTTTCCCGCCCACCGGAGCCCATGATTGGTTGCAGTCAGACCCACCCCCACGATGAGTGACAGCTGTCTCACTGCAACCAATCACAGCCGCCGGCGGGCGGGTCTATATCGTGCAGTAAAATAAATAAATAAATAATAATAATAAAAAAAAAATAAAAAAAATCTGGTTCCCCTTATTTGATACCAGCCAGGATAAAGCCGCACGGCTGGAGGCTGGTATTGTCAGGATGGGGAGTGCCACGGTATGGGGAGCCCACCACCCTAACAATATCACCCAGCAGCCACCCGGAATTGCAACATCCATTAGATGCGACAGTCCCGGGACTCCACCCAGCTCATCCCGAATTGCCCTGGTGCGGTGGCAATCGGGGTAATAATGAGTTAATCATGCCAGGCGTCTCCCCGAGATACCTTCCATGACTAAACTGAAAGTGAAAGTAAAGAAACACACAGCGAAAAATCCTTTATTTGGAATAAAAGACAAAAAATACCTCATTTACCTCTTTATTAATCCCAAAACAACAATCCAGGTCCGAAGTAATCCACACAACACTGTCAGCTCTGCTAGCTCTGCTACATGAAGATGACAGGGAGCAATCTGTGTCCTCTCCACGTAGCACCTGAACTGAACCGCGCTGTAATCTTCAGTCTGCAATGCAGAAGTCAAGATTACCAAATCTGCCAATGCTGCTCATTACAGCCAGTAACTCAATGGTTAGAGCGCTCAACTTAGAAACAATAGTTCACGAGTTCTAGTCCCGGTAATAAATGTAATTTATCTTTAATTTTAAATTAGAATTATTTATTTATAATTATAATTTAATTTAATTTAATTACCCACGGAGCAGAGGAGCCGGACATCAGCTGTGAGCCACACCTCTAAAATCGGAGCGGTTCACGGAATGAGGCAGCATTGCTCTCTCTCTTTGTCTCTCTCAGTCCCTCAGTCTCAGTCTCTCTCAGTCTCTCTCGCTCTCTTTTTCTCTCTCTCTCTTTTTCTCTCTCTTTTTCTCAGTCTCTCTTTTTCTCTTTTTCCCTCTTTCTCTCTCTCCTCTCTCTCTTCTCTCTCCTCTCTCTATTTCTCTCACTCCTCTCTCTCTTCTCTCTCTCTCTGTCTCTCTCAGTCTCTCTCTCTCAGTCTCTCAGTCTCTCTCTCAGTCTCTCTCTCTCACTCAGTCTCTCTCAGTCTCTCTCTTTGTCTCTCTCTCTCTTTGTCTCTCTCAGTCTCCCTCTTTTTCTCTCTCTCTCTTTTTCTCTCTCTCTTTTTCTTAGTCTCTATTTTTCTCTTTCTCCCTCTCTCTCTCTCCTCTCTTTCTTCTCTCTCTCTCTCAGTCTCTCTCTCAGTCTCTCTCAGTCTCTCTCTCTCTCTCTCTCTCTCTCTTTGTCTCTCTCAGTCTCAGTCTCTCTCTCTCTCTCTTTTTCTCTCTCTCTTTCTCTCAGTTTCTCTTTTTCTTTTTTTCCCTCTCTCTCCTCTCTCCTCTTTCTCTTGTCTTTCTTCTCTCTCCTCTCTCTCTTTTATCTCTCTCTCCTCTCTCTTCTCTCTCGCTCTCTCTCTGTCTCTCAGTCTCTCTCTCTGTCTCTCAGTCTCTCAGTCTCTCTCTCAGTCTCTCTCAGTCTCTCTCTCTTTCTCTCTCTCTCTTTTTCTCTCTCTCTTTTTCTCAGTTTCTCTTTTTCTTTTTTCCCTCTCTCTCCTGTCTCCTCTCTCTCTTCTCTCTCTCCTCTCTCTCTCTCCTCTCTCTTCTCTCTCTCCTCTCACTCTCTTCTCTCTCTCTCCTCTCTCTTCTCTCTCTCCTCTCTCTCTTCTCTCTCCTCTCTCTTCTCTCTCCTCTCTCTCCCGCTCTCTCTTTTCTCTTTCTTTTCTCTCTCTTTTTTCTCTCTCTCTTCTCCCTCTTTTTTCTCTCTCTTCTTTCTCTCTCTCTCTCAGACCTGGCAATGATCAGCTGATGCGGTCACCTGACGGAATCAGCTGACACTATAAATCGAGAGGTGAGGCCGGCTTTTTACCACCCGGCCGGTAAACTATCAGCTGATGCTGTCGGACAGGAGTCTGCACAGAAGTGTGTAGTTTTTTTTTTTTTTGCACTGATGCATCATCTGATTGTACAAAAGCCGTTTATACAATCAGCTGCTGTGTCATATGATTCAGGCTCTTGAACCTGACACATCATCTGATCGCTTTGCCTTCCAGCAAACCGATCAGATGATATTGGATCCGGATTGGACGTCGCGGGACCCTTGACCCAGGATTACTGTGGACGGGGGTTCTTTATTTCAATAAAGATGGAGTCACTAATTGTGTTATGTTTTATTTCTAAAAAAAATATTTTTCTGTGTGTTGTGTTTTTTTTATCTGTACTAGAAATTCATGGTGGCCATGTCTAATATTGGCGTGACACCATGAATTTCGGGCTTAGGGCCAGTTGATAATATACAGCTAGCCCTAACCCCATTATTACCCAGCGAGCCACCGGTCACCAGGGCAGCTGGAAGAGTTGTATACAGTGCCAGAAGATGGCGCTTCTATGAAAGCGCCCTTTTCTGGGGCGGCTGCGGACTGCAATTTGCAGCGGGGGGCCCAGAAAGCTTGGGCACCCGGAGCTACGGATTCCAATCCCCAGCTGCCTAGTGGTACCTGGCTGGACACAAAAATTGGGCGAAGCCCACATCATTTTTTTTGTAGTTATTTCATGAAATAATTAAAAAAAAAGGGCTTCCCTATATTTTTGGTTCCCAGCCAGGCACAAATAGGCAGCTGGGGGTTGGGGGCAGCCCGTAGCTGCCTGCTGTACTTGGCTAGCATACAAAAACATGGCGAAGCCCACGTAATTTTTTTGGGGGGCAAAAAACTCCTGCATACAGTCCTGGATGGAGTATGCTGAGCCTTGCAGTTCTGCAGCTGCTTTCTGTCTGTATGGAGGAGAGCAGACAGCAGCTGCAGAACTACAAGGCTCAGCATGCTCCATCCAGGACTGTATGCAGGAGTTTTTTGACCACCAAAAAAATGACATGGGCTTCGCCATATTTTTGTATGCTAGCCAGGTACAGCAGGCAGGTACGGCTGCCCCCAACTCCCAGCTGCCTATTTGTACCTGGCTGGGAACTAAAAAATAAGGAAGCCCTTTTTTTAATTATTTCATGAATTTCATGAAATAATTAAAAAAAAAATCGACATGAGCTTCACCCCATTTTTGTGTAGAGCCAGATACAACTAGGTAGCTGGGCATTGGAATCCACAGCACAGGTTAGCCCGAGCTTTCTGGGCCCCTCTGCTGCGAATTGCAGTCCGCAGCCGCCCTAGAAAATGGCGCTTTCATAGAAGCGCCATCATCTGGCGCTGTATCCAACATTTCCAGCTGCCCTGAAGCCGGGTGGCTCACTGGGTATTAATGAGTTAATACTAGCTTTGTTTTACTAGCTAGTATTAAGCCAGAGATTCTTAATGTCAGGCAAGTTTGACCCGACCATTAAGAATCTCCAATAAAGGGTTAAAAAAAAGACACCACACAGAGAAAAAAAACTTTAATAGAAATAAATACACAGACACACTTAGAGACTCCATGTTTATTACTCCCTGTCAGCCCTCCACGATCCTGCTCTTCTGTCTTCTTTCTCCTTCAAACCATGCAGCTCTGGTACATCAGACAGCGCTGCCTGGGAGGAAGACGCTGCTGCTCCCCGTGCAGTCTATTCACTCAGTGAGAGTGAGCAGAGGCTGCAGGCTGTACGCGGTGACGTCACCGCTGACAAGCGGGTTACCATAGCAACGGTGCTCTGATCACGTGATTCCCGGTGCCGCTGACAGGCTGGTCACATGTTTTTTTTGACGTCACGGAAGGTCCTGTCAACAGTGCTGGTTGCAGTCAGACGCGCCCCCACCCTGAGTGACAGTGTGTCTGACGCTTCCAAATTGCAATCTTTTGAGCTACCCCGCCACGTCACGGCAAATCCCATGGGGCAGTCCTACTGTAAAATAATGTGTTTAAAAAGTTCCATATGGCCTCACACTTTTAAAACGTAGAACTGTTTAAAGAAGCATTTACCTGATGCTTTTTAGTCGCGTAAACATGACTGAAAAGTGGTGACTGTTCACACTCAGTCATCCAGTCCTGTCCACAGGCTAGTTAATTAAAGCAGCACTTGCCTGGGCCTGTCCCGCCCACAGCTATGACTTAGTCATGGGTACAGGACTGAAAAGCATCAGGTAAGTGCTGCTTTAAACAGTTCTACTTTTTTAAATGTGTGAGGCCATATGGCACTTTTTAAATAAATTATTTTAGAGTAGTGTTTTGCCAAAAATCTCTAATAATAAAAAGTACAGTTTAGAATTATGTGCTGGCTTTCTTGTAACTAAATAAATAAAATATTTGGCTTAGGGTTTCCCCATTTTTTGACACCCAGCACAGATTCAGCATACGGCTACATGCTGCAGGCCCCAGCCGTGCACTTATCATGGCTGTGTATCAAACTAAAAGGACCTGCATGTTTTTAAAAAATTATTTAATTAAATAATTTACCAAACGGCATGCAGTGCCCCCAATATTGATACCCAGCCAAGATGAAGCCCAACAGCTGGGGTCTGGTGACCTCAGACGGAGAGGCCCTTGTTTATTGTGCCGCCACCCAGCCTAAAAATAGCAGCCTGCTGCCGCCCAGGATTGTCACATCCTTTAGACAAGCCTGCCACTTTAACAGATTGCCCTCGTGCAGTGGCATTTGGGGTAAAATTAGAGGCTAATGGCAGCACACAGCTGCCACTAAGCCCTAGATTAGTAATGGCAGGCATTTACGAGACCCCACCATTACTAATCGGTAAGTGAAAGTAAATAAACACAAACACCGAAAAAATCCTTTATTTTGAATAAAATACAAAAAATACCCGCTTTCACCACTTTATTAACCCTCAAAACACCACATCAGTTCAAGTGTAATCCACATGAGGTCCCACAACAATTCAGCTTTCCTACATCTGTACTGACAGCGTGCGATCATGGAACATACCACCAGCTGTGGCCTCCAGGCACAGAATGAATGAACCGTGTGATCAGCAATGACGTCACTTAGGCTAGTTGCGGATGGAGCTGGAGTCCTCCACCTGTGACCACAGGTGACCTGACCTCAGAGGACCTCAGGGGACCTCATTAAACTCAGCGAACTCACCTACATCTCCTGGCAGAAAACCATGGGTCATCACCAAATTTGCATCTCTTGGCCCCAAAATGCAAAAGAACCCCTGTTTTTTTCTGTCAGGAGGTGCCTATTTGGTGCTGAAATCTGGTGCAGACATTTCAGCAACAAATTTTCACCTCCTGGCAGAAAACTGCCCCGAAATGGTGTCAAAACTTTTTTTTTTGTATTTCTGTGCAAAGAGATGCAAATTTGGTGGTGAAAATTTTACACCATATTCATGTACCCAATCAACACCTGACAAAAAAAAACGCATCAAAACCACATGAGGTATGATGCCGTAGTGATGCAATTTTTGTTAGGAGGTGTAGAATGGGTGCAGGAATATGGTGGAAAAATTTCAGCACCAAATCAGGTTACCTACGGTCACAGGTGGAGGACCATGGGAACTTCCTGCTGTGACCAAAAGTAACCTGAGTGACATCACCGCTGATTGCTGCCACTCATTCATTCTCTGCCTGAACCTCACAGCATTCAGTCATGTACCATGTTCATGCGCTGTGACTTCAGATATGTAGCAGAACTGGAATCTTTGTGGGACCTCGTGTGGATTAAGTTGGATCTGCAGGGGTGTTTTGTGTGTTAATAAATTGGTGGAAGAGGGTGTTTTTAGTATTTTATTTCAAATAAAGGATTTTTTCCGAGTTTGTGTTTATTTACTTTCACTTACTGATTAGTAATGAGGGGGTCTGATAGATGCCTGCCATTACTAATCTAGGCTTAGTGGCAGCTGTGGGTTGTTATTAACACCTTATTACCCCAATTGCCACTGCACCAGGGCAATCGAGAAGAGCTGGGTAAAGCGCAGGGATTGTCGCATCTAAAGGATGCGACAATCCTGGGCGGCTGCAGGCTGCTATTTTTAGGCTGGGGGTGACACAGTAAGCATGGGCCTCCCCAGCCTGAGAATACAAGCCCTCAGCTGTCAGGCTTTATCATGGCTGGGTATCATGCCGTTTTTTCATGATTTCTTTAAATTATTACCAAAAAAGCCACATGCAGTTCCTCTTATTTTGATACACAGACAAGATAAGCGCATGGCTGGGGGCTGCAGCCTGTAGCTATATGATTTATCTGTGCTAGGTTATCATAATATGGGGAGATCCTACACCAAATATTTCATTTATTTGTTTATACCACAATACTGACCCACAGACAGCGCCCGTAATTGGTTGCAGTCAGACGCAGTCACACAGGTTGGGGGGCGCGGCTGACTGTAACCAATCACAGATGCTGGGTCGACCGGTTGGTAGAGAAAGCAGTGCATATGCCTGAGCAATAATTAGTGGCCCAGGAAGTGAAGGAAAGGCTGTGGGAGCAGTGTATAGCCAGGCTGGAGCCTCGGTAAACATTCTTATTTTCTTTATTTTTCCTTTATTTTTTTAATTTCTCTAGTGCTGAATCTGAGTCAACACCTAGAATCCCGGGCAAGGCACCTGGGTACCTTTGAAACCGTGTGGATCCAGACTTTTACTGTCCGGGTCTGCCCATCACTAATAGTAAATATTATATGTGGTAATGAATTGCATAGTATTTATTAAAGGAATTGAACTGTATGGTAAACATTAGTTAAGCTTTAGCACTAGCTCACCATGGGAGTGGTCACGTGAAGACGTAGTGAGCGAAAGTGAAGGACGTATAGTGAGTCAGGTCCGTAGGTCGCACAGAGTCGGTGGTTTGTGTGAAAGAAGAAGGAGAGGGGATTGAAGACAAGATAGTGTGAACCTTGAGAATTGACTTGGACACAAAGCTTGACAAGCATTTGAAGTGATAGACCGATCTTCAAATGGAGTGGCCCCAAACGATAGGAGGCTAGTAATGGCCAGGCCAGGCCTCTTAACCGCCAAGCTACCGGGTTAACCTTATCTGGTGTGTGGCTGTAGTCCACTAAACATCTGGGAGTACCAAGCCTTACTCTGGTCATGATGGGACACTTAAGGAGAGTGGACATGGGACTGCTGAAAGGTAAGGTGACCGTCACAGTGTGTGCTCTAACACTGCACTGGGTTGCGCTGGGACTCACAGGACCAGTTAGATCTGAAGCAACCCAGTTCAAAATTGAACTGTGATGTATAATGCTGTACAAAACTGTAATGTTCTGGAAAATATGTCCCCGCTATCTGGAGTGTAATGTTGCTGCTGAAAATGAACTGTTGAGTAAAGTGTAGTTTGAAATGAACAGGTTGGTCTGCTCGTGAGTGAGAGTCATCATCTTAACACAAGTTCACTCACCCAGCCAGGATCTTGTCTTTCATGTAGCATGCTGGGGAATCTGGACTCAATTCTTTGTCCCCGACTACCACCTCTCGTCAACCTACAGAAACTTTTCAGAAGATGTTGCTGCAGACCAAGAGCCAAATCGCCCCCATTTCCCTACCCCAAGAAAAAAAATGGAAGAATAAACACCCTATGGTTGTCTAGTGAGCACCATGTCAACGTTTTTGTGTAAAACTTGTGGGCGGCACAATCTGGTAAGTCTGGTGCACCAGACAACCCTCATATATAAGAAGTCTAAAGTTCGTATGCTATCACATGGTTCTTCTCCATCAACTGTATCTATTGAAGTCCATACTGAAGATGTACTCAGCTCTTTAAACTACGTTCATATTTCCAAAATGTCTAAGATGGGAATAGCAAGTTATAAAATAGAAACATATAGTGAGTGATAGTAAAAGGCTTTGCATTTACTGTATATCCTTCAACTAAAACATGTAGATAGAACCTCATACTCTGCAGTAAATAACATATGAATGAGAAAGAAACAGGAAATACTAATACATATGAATTATAAAAAAATACAGCTTGGTTTTAAATAGGGTATCATAACATTTTATTATAGTTATTATCCAGGAAGCTGGCGGGCAGCTGGCAAATGTGAGAAAAGATGTAATCATAACTGAACTATTGATAGAACAGGCTAGTTCCTCTAATGACATACCAAGGATACAATCCCGGGACATGAAATCACAGGACTCTCATTACATGTAATAATCCTTTGTATTCATCCAAATAAGCACAAATGATGAAAGGTAAAAGTGATTAATCTGTATACTTTTTCTAAAAATCATGTTTTTAACTCTGTCATATTCTGAAACTTCCATGCCACTGCATTTTATTATCAAGGAGCTGTTAGCTCTTTAATAGTGTTTAAAGGGAATCCGTCAGCAGGTTTTTGCTATGTAAGCTGAAGACAGCAGGCTGCATTGGTTAACATAGAAAACTCAAGGATGCCTGTCTTGCCACAGTTCTATTTATTTGCTATGTTTGTTTAAGCAATAGGACCCTTATCAGTGCTTGACTACAAAGTCATGCACATGGTAGTCTGCCATGCCCCATCCTGTGATTAACACCTCACTGTCAATGTACAATCTCTATTGAAAGCCTAGTGTTGGCAGGACAGCTCTCTCAGCTCTGCTACATGGCTCAATGGAAAAATTCTGATTGTGTCAGAATTTCTGGAGACAGTAATCTAAGTGATACCAACATTGGATTCAGGATCTGTTTGCCTACATCATGCTGCTCTCAGATGAGATAAAGGGAATCTGTCAGCAGATTTTTGCTTAGTTAAATCATGTATTCCTTTCCAAAACAAATAATGCTGAAAAAGTGTTTATCAAGAATTGTGTAGGGTCATAACTCTAAATACTCCTGTAAATGTATAAATAAATCCTACAACTACGTGTTACCCTTTTTGGGTCTACACACAATTATCAGTTTATGCATTTCTAGAAAGATAATCGAAGAATGATACAATTGAAAAGGTGGTCCTGCATTATTTTATTCATATGAAATATTAGTATCTACTAAAACATAGGAGGGCTAATGGGTTCTATTTTTATGTAAAAGTCAAATACATGCTTGGACTACTGTGCCCCTGCACAGGTGAACCTGGTGAACTTTGGAAAGTTTTGGGGCCAGCACCTCCTATATGAGTAGTAGTCAATAAAATACACTCGATTTACTATATACAGGTAAGGACAGCATCTGATGTCATTTAATAAACTACTTAGCATATTGGCGAATGAGGCTTCCTCCCTGAAAGTGGTGTGGGACAGAAAGTGAGAGAGAGACATGAGAGAAATCCAGGAAAAGGTAGAACTGAACTTCCTAGAGTGTTGTGAGGAACTCAGGGAATTATGGAAATCCGTGGTTGAAGCAGCAGAGATCAGACGCTGATCGGTCCAGGTGGCTGGGACCTAGGGATAGTCAAGTAGGTTGCTCCCTGGGAAGAAGGAACTTGGGACAGACCCTATGCAAGTGTGACGCCCTGGCCTATCAGGTCGTCACAGGTTATATCACAGGGCATTGTGTAATCTGCCCCTGAGCACAGTATCCACCCTCCTTGGTTACGGGTCCTGGTCCTTTGGTGTTGCCAACAGCTGAGCCAATCAAAAGCCTAGGAACACTTTGCACTGTACCCACCAGACACACCATTTGGGGGCCTGAAGGGAATAGGGCCGCCCAGATGGGGGGTTGGTAGGGGAGAGTGAGATAGTGAAAGAAGAAGTGAAGTGACAGTGGAAGGAGAAGAAAGTGACTCTCATGAGGAGAGGTCATAGGTGGAAAAGGGCTCCTGAGTACTAGGTGGCAGACGTTGGTCTGGGCCTGGTAGGAGCTGGAACCTCGGTCGCAGAAGATAGTGTCAGGGGCCATGGACTGCCGAAGAGGGTGGCCGGTGGCCTTGAGCTATCACCAGGCAGGGGCCAGGGCACGACGGGGTACATGGACCCTAGCCCGGGAAGCAGCTTCATGCGTCCTGGTAATTTACCCAACGGGGGTGAAGTGTTGTGAATGTCAGTTATGCTTTTGCTGCTGTGAGGCTCCCTCTTGTGGCCAGGAATGGTTTGGACAGAGACCAGGTGTGTTGAGCAATGGGCGTTTCCATTGCTAACTCTCTGCCTATTTAAACCCTGGTCTGCTAGCAGGCTATGCCGGATGTAAATTGTTCTTTGTTCACCAGCCTGCTTCATCCTGCTCCAGACCACATCTACCCCAGATAAGTGCTTGGCTCTTTATTTGTTGTTTGGTTCTTTTTGCTCTTATCTGAGTTTGTCATTTGCTGTGGCTATTGTCAGTTTATTTGCATGCAGGGATCTTCCCTCTCAGTTGCTTAGCTGGGAAGCTCCCTGCAGCTATGTTTGGAGTATTGCTCCTATTAGTCCATGTGTTTGCTGCTTCTTGAATTTGTAATGGTTCCTGCTTTCTGTTCATTGGTATGACAAAAGCGCCTGGTATAGGACGGAGTTCAGATCTAGTGATCTGAGGGCCTTTTGTACTATCAGGTTTTTGGATTTTTGCAGGGTTTTTCTCTGGCCACCATCAGTCCCTTTCCTATCCTGTCCTATTTAGTCAGTAGGGCCTCACCTTTTGCTAATCCTATCATCTATCTGTGTAATATGTTTTCCTATATCACCGCAGTCTTTGAATGTGGGGGGCTTGCTATTCTTTATCTATTTTCTGAGGCAGAGAGTTATTCATCTTTCCTTCCTTTAGGATAGCTAGTTCTCCGGCTGGGTTCGCGGTGCACAGGATGTTAGTTCACCCCTCGGCTACTTTTAGTGTTGATGGTTAGTAAGGGGATGGCAGCCAGATTAGTTGCCAATGCTCTTGTCACCTTTTACCAATGATTTATGGTGGTCTTCCCTGGTTCCGGATCATAACAGTACATCGGGCCAACAAATTTAAAGGGTACTCTTAGGAAGGAAAAAAAAAATAGTCTGCTGAAAGATTTTTTTTTTGTGTTTTTCCTCTTTTTCTTTGGGTTCCGTGGAAGATTTCTTTTTTCTAGCATGGATGAATTGGGTGAGCGTGTTGCTCATCTTGATGCTAAGGTTCGTCGTATAGAGTTTTATCTTGCACAGACTCCCCTTGCAGAGCCTAAGATTCCTGTTCCTGAATTTTTTTTCGGGAGATAGGTCGAGATTTTTGAGCTTCAAAAATAATTGTAAATTATTTTTTTTAACCTGCACCCTAAGTCCTCAGGGAATCCCGTACAGCAGGTCAAGATTGTCATCTCCCTGCTGCGTGGTGACCCTCAGGACTGAGCCTTCTCTTTGGCGTCTGATCATCCGATTCTCAGTGATGTGGACTCCTTTTTTCAGGCCTTGAGTTTATTATATGACGAACCCAATATTGTGGACCAAGCAGAAAAGGGCTTGTTGTCCTTAACTCAGGGTCTGGATTCTGCAGAAACTTTGTCAGAAATTTCAAAAGTGGGCGGTCATTACCAAATGGAATGATGACGCGCTTGCGGCTCTTTTTCGGAAGGGTATTGCTGATACTGTGAAGGATGTAATGGTGGGATTCCCCATCCCTTCTGGTCTTGATGCCTCTATGACCTTAGCCATTCAGATTGATAGGCGGTTACGTGAGCGCAGGAAGATGCCTGCTGGTTTTGTGCCTGTGAAACAGCCTTTGGAGCCTATGGAGTGTTATAGGGTCCTTTCTAATGCTAGTTGGTAGGGGTTCAGACAGAAGAATAGTCTGTGCTTCTATTGTGGAGACGCTTCTCATAATATCTCTGTCTGCCCTAAACGTGAAAGGAGATTGGCTACTTCGGTTACTGTGGGTTCTTTGCAATCAAAGTTTCTTTTGTCTGTCACATTGATTTGCTCATTGTCTTCCTTTTCTGCATTGGCCTTTGTGGACTCAGGGGCAGCGCTCAATTTGATGGATTTTGGGTTTGCTCGGGATTGTGGTTTCCCCATGGTTCCTTTGCAAACTCTTATTCCTTTAAGGGGAATTGATGCTACCACTTTGGCAGAAAATAAACCCCAATTTTGGACCCAGATGCCTATGAGAGTTGCACCAGCGCATCAGGAAACTTGAAAATTTTTAGTATTGCATAATCTACAGGATACCTTGGTACTGGGATTTCCGTGGTTGCAGACCCATAATCCAGTTCTTGACTAGAGATCCTTGTCGGTAGCTAGTTGGGGTTGTCAAGGTGTGCATCAGGACCTTCCATGTCATCCACGTTTGCTCAGGCAGTTGATGTTCCGGCCTTCTTGTCTGATTTCCGTGATGTATTTAATGACCAGGAATCTGATTCTCTGTCCCCACACCGGGACTGTGACTGTGCCATTAAGCTGGTGCCAGGTTGTAAACTTCCCATGGGGCGGATTTTCAACTTGTCTGTGCCCGAAGATGATGCCATGCGGTCATACATCAGGTAATCATTGGAGAAGGGGCACATTCGGCCCTCTTCTTCTCCTTTGGGTGCTGGCTTTTTCTTTGTTGCTAAGAAAGATGGGTCGTTGAGACCTTGTATTGATTACCGTCTTCTTAATAAAATTACGATCAAATATCAGTACCCTTTGCCTCTGATGTCTGATCTTTTCTCTAGAGGGAAGAGTGCCAAATGATTTACGAAACTGGATCTTAAGGGTGCGCATAATCTCATCCGTGTTAAGGAGGGTGATGAATGGAAGACAGCTTTTAATACTCCTGAGGGGCATTTTGAGTACCTAGTGATGCCTTTTGGTCTCACTAATGCCCCCTCCGTCTTCCAGGCCTTCATGAATGATATTTTTTGGGACCTTATTGGTAAATTTTTGATTGTCTATTTGGATGACATCTTGATTTTTTCTGATGATTGGGACTCTCATGTTGGGCAAGTACGGGCTGTTTTTCAGATACTTAAGGATAATGCACTGTACGTTAAGGGGTCAAAGTGCCTAATTGGGGTGCAAAGGATTTCCTTTTTGGGCTTCATCTTGTCTCCTTCCGCTATCGAAATGGACCCGGGGTTCAGGCTATTTACGACTGGGTGCAACCGACTTCTCTAAAATCCCTGCAGCAGTTTTTGGGGTTTGCTAATTTTTACCGTAAATTTATAGCCAATTTTTCTGCCATTGTCAAATCTCTGACAGATTTGACCAAGAAGGGAGCTGATGCTGAGCATTGGACCCCAGAGGCGATTGTGGCCTTCCAGGAGCTTAAAAGGCGATTCACTTCTGCCCCAGTCCTGCAGCAACCTGATGTGTCTCGCCCATTTCAGGTTGAGATCGATGCCTCAGAGATCGGAGCAGGAGCTGTTCTGTCTCAACGAGACGCTACTTCGGGTAAACTGAAGCCCTGTGCCTTTTTCTCTCAGAAGTTTGCTGCTTCTGAACAGAATTATGATGTGGGGAATCGGGAATTATTGGCTATGAAGTGGGCATTTGAAGAGTGGAGACATTGGTTGGAGGGGGCTAGACATCAAGTTGTGGTGCTTACGGACCACAAAAATCTTACCTATCTGGAATCTGACAAGAGGTTGAATCCTCGGCAGGCCAGATGGGCTTTGTTTTTTACCTGGTTTAATTTTGTGGTCTCTTTTTTGCCAGGCACCAAGAATATTAAGGCCGATGCCCTTTCCAGGAGTTTCTGTGCTGACTCTTTGGAGGTTTTCGAGCCGTCTACTATCCTGAATGATGGTGTAGTTCTCTCGGCCATTTTGCCTGATCTGCAGTTGGCACAGGCGGAATTTCAGGGGAATAAACCTGAGAGATGTCCTACGGGGAAACTGTTTGTCCCGGACCAATGGAGAGACCGAGTTGTCTCTGAGGTTCATTGCTCTGTTTTGGCGGGTCATCCTGGCATTTTTGGTACTCGGGATTTTGTGAGCCGCTCTTTTTGGTGGCCTTCCCTATCCCGGGATGTCCGTAGTTTTGTGCAGTCGTGTGGAGTTTGTTCTAGGTCCAAGCCCTGTTGTTCACGTTCTAGTGGGCTATTATTGCCTTTGCCGGTACCTAAGAGACCTTGGACGCACATCTCTATGGATTTTATTTCAGAGCTTCCCGTCTCTCAGAGAATGACTGTGATTTGGGTGATCTGTGATAGATTCTCCAAGATGGTCCACTTGGTTCCCCTATCTAAGTTGCCGTCTTCATCAGAGTTGGTGCCTTTGTTTTTCCAACATGTTGTTCATTTGCATGGTATTCCCGAAAACATTGTTTCTGACAGAGGGGTGCAGTTTGTATCCAGATTTTGGAGGAATTTTTGTTCCAAATTGGGTGTTCAGCTGTCTTTCTCCTCGGCGTTTCATCCTCAGACCAATGGTCAGACTGAAAGGGCTAACCAGACCCTGGAGACCTATTTACGGTGTTTTGTTTCTGCAGATCAGGATGACTGGGTTCCGTTTTTGCCTTTGGCTGAATTTGCCCTTAACAATAGAGCTAGCTCTACTGCATTGGTGTCCCCCTTTTTCTGCAATTTTGGGTATCACCCCAGGTTCCTCTCGGGGCAGCTTGAGGCGTCTGACTCTCCGGGGGTGGATTCTGTGGTAAACAGAATGCAGCAGATTTGGGGGCAGGTAGTGGATAAATTGTTTCAATCCCAAGAATCTGCCCAGAAATTTGCCAACCGGCATCGGACTGTTGGTCCCCGGTTTAAAGTGAGGGACATGGTGTGGTTGTCCTCTAAAAACATTCCTATGAGAGTTCCATCTCCTAAATTTAAGCCCAGATTTATTGGACCTTATAAGATTTCGGAGATTATCAACCCTGTATCTTTTCGTTTGACTCTGCCTGTGTCATTTAAGATTCACAATGTCTTCCATAAGTCCTTGTTGAAGAGACATGTGGAGTCAACAGTTCCTGCAGCAGCGCCTCTTGACCCTGTTTTGGTACAGGGGGATCTGGAGTATGAGGTTGAAAAAATTCTGGATTCCCGTTGCAGTAGGCGACAGCTTCAGTACCTTGTGAAATGGAAGGGTTATGGGCAGGAGGGTTACTCTTGCGTTGTGGCTTCTGACATTCATGCAGACAGGTTGTTTCGCGCCTTCCATCATGCTCATCCTGAGCAACCCGGTGGCGTTGGTGAGGGTTCGGTGACCCCTCCTCAAGGGGGGGGGGTACTGTTGTAAATGTCAGTTATGCTTTTGCTGCTGTGAGGCTCCCTCTTGTGGCCAGGAATGATTTGGACAGAGACCAGGTGTGTTGAGCAATGGGCGTTTCCATTGCTAACTCTCTGCCTATTTAAACCCTAGTCTGCTAGCAGGCTATGCCGGATGTCAGTTGTTCTTTGTTCACCAGCCTGCTTCATCCTGCTCCAGACCACATCTACCCCAGATAAGTGCTTGGCTCTTTATTTGTTGTTTGGTTCTTTTTGCTCTTATCTGAGTTTGTCATTTGCTGTGGTTATTGTGAGTTTATTTGCATGCAGGGATCTTCCCTCTCAGTTGCTTAGCTGGGAAGCTCCCTGCAGTTATGTTTGGTGTATTGCTCCTATTAGTCCATGTGTTTGTTGCTTCTTTAATTTGTAATGGTTCCTGCTTTCTGTTCATTGGCATGACAAGACCGCCTGTTATACGACAGAGTTCAGATCTAGTGATCTGAGGGCCTTTTGTACTATCAGGTTTTTGAATTTTTGCAGGGTTTTTCTTTGGCCACCATCAGTCCCTTTCCTATCCTGACCTATTTAGTCAGTAGGGCCTCACTTTTTGCTAATCCTATCATCTATCTGTGTATTGTGTTTTCCTATATCACTGCAGTCTTTGAATGTGGGGGGCTTGCTATTCTTTATCTATTTTCTGAGGCTGAGAGTTATTCATCTTTCCTTCCTTTAGGATAACTAGTTCTCCGGCTGGGTTCGCGTTGCACAGGATGTTAGTTCACCCCTCGGCTACTTCTAGTGTTGATGGTTAGTAAGGGGATGGCGACCAGATTAGTTGCCAATGCTCTTGTCACATTTACCAATGATTTATGGTGGTCTTCCATGGTTCCGGATCATAACAGTGAAGACTTCAAGTGTCATCCCCAACCCACTCCAAAATTGGATAAAGAAAACACAGGTGCCAAGGAAAGGGTCACGGACTAACTGCAACACCAAGGACACGGACCCAAGTGTGCTCTCTCCCAGCTGCAGCGGTGCTCAGAACTCTGGTTTACAAGTTGTTGGTGTGATTCTTTCTGGACTGAGTGAGTGCACTAAAAAGACGCTTCTCCTGCCCCAATGGCACCCCTACATCACCATCACCGGGCAAAAACCCACTACCCACGGAGGGATAAAACACCTTGCTGCCAAACCACTGCCACCAGGCATCCCTAAAAGCAGCGGTGGTACCCTAACTTACCACACACCGTGGGTGGCGTCAAGAACTTCTAATCCCCTTGTACTAGCCCCCTCTCATTGAGTGGCCGCACGATCTCTGGGTCCGGAGACTCCTCGAGCCACCGCGGATCTGGATCCGAGCAGCCCAGCTGCTGGCACGGGGGCGGCACATCTCAAAACCTGGCGTCACGAACAGGATACGAGCAGGACCCACTTACCTGGGTGACGTGCGCATTGAAAACCAAAGACCGCGAGTCAAAATTCTGTTTCCCGCCAAGTCCGCCATTTCTCGCTCCAAAATACCATCTTCTCTGAGAAAGCGCGCGAAGCCTAAGCTCCGACCCTCATCTTCCTAGTGAGGCCAACACCGAAAGTTCCCAGAGGGCCACGGTCAGTGAGAGAGTGCTGCGAAAAGACCGAGGGGGCGCGCGAAGATGTCGGCGCCAGACGATGGGAGTGTGGCGGTGCTGCCTCCGTCCGACCAGGGTAATGATGGTGCCTCGGACGCCGCTCCGGCCGCAAGGGCGGTGGCACCGGGTCCCAAAGCGATTGTCCCCATAATGCCGATCACACTGCCATATGTACCAGGAGCTGCCTGGCTCCCACCGTATGATGGCCGACTAATTGCGCTGCAAGGATTTAAGAGGAAAATCTGTAACATTCTGGATATGTACGCCTTAAACTGACGGCAGTTGGCCTCGGTGGTACTGGGACAGTTGACCGGTGCTGCCGAGTTGGAAGTAGAAATGTGGACTGATCCAGACCGGACCTCAGTAACTGCCATTTTCAGGAGGCTGGGAGCTGCATTTAAAACCCGCACAGAAGCTGAGCTGAGAATGAGATTCTACAGTTGCAAACAACGGCCCCAGAATAGCATCCGAGATTATGCCTTGAAATTTCAAGCAGCGCTGCAGACCCTGAGACTGACCAATGACATCGGAGAGCCAGAGGGGAACAAGATGCTGGTAGAGCAATTCCTACAGGGCCTTGGGTCAGTAGAAGACTGCAAACAACTCCGGCTGTGGGCGCTGGAGCATACTGACTTGAACTTTGCTACCCTGAAAGAACGGGAAATCAAGGCCCTGCAGCCTCCAAAGGCTCCTGACTCCCCGCTCCCGGCTTGACAAGCTGATGCCTCCCCAGCTCATGTAAAGCCCTCCGCCCTGGCCCTGTCTGCAACAGCTCCCTTAACATGGACAGGAAGCGGAACACCCGATTTATCTACCCAGATGCAACAACTAATTAAAGACGTTGCCCGGATTCTAGAAGCCATGCAACCGAAGTCAAAGACCACCCCGTCAAGAGAGATCCAACTGGCGGATAGCCCGGAGGATGTCCCCTGGATGAGGAAGCTGACCTTGGCGTACAGAGGACAAGGCGGTGACTGGTATGATCCACCTTTTTGTTATAAATGTAACAAGACTGGCCACTACGCACAAAGCTGTCCTTTAAACGAGCAGCCCCTGGGGCCAAGGGCCAATCCCCAGGAATAAATTGTCAATGCCCAGCAGACTGGAGAGAGCGGTATGTCGGGGGACGGCCCATCGTCTCTATTACATTGGTTGGGATCCCTACCTCTGCACTTCTTAATTTCGGCTCCCAGGTAACAACTATCCCATATGTACTCTACAAGAAGTTCTGGCTTGATGATGACTTGATGCCCCCAGATGACAGTTTGACCATCTATGCTGTCAACGGGTTACCTGTGACTCAAATTGGATTCAAGGAGGTGACCATAAAAGTGGGCCAAGTAGAATTAGTCAGACAAGGCCTGATAGTAGTCCAAAATGACCCTAGTGATCGGAACCTGAAGATCATTTTAGCTGTCTGAGACTGCAGGAGCAGGGCAACAGAGGGCCCTGCAGCGTAAGATCTGAGCTCTCCTACAGCGGCAACAGGTAAATCTCTCTGGAGGTGAGATAGGTGGTGTACGGGTAATGGATGCAGCTCCGCTTGTAATGCCCCCACGAAGTGAAATGTTGATATGGTGCAGGGCAGCCATAGGCTCCCGGGGACAGGGTTACCAGGCAGTGGTAGAACCCCTACACTCAGAACATTGGCCCACTGTGTTCACGGCCAGAGGGGTAGTCGATGTCCAGCAGGGGAGGGTGCCTGTGCGTGTACTAAACTGTGGGGAAGAGGAGGTTACATTACTCCACTATGCCACCATCGCCAAACTGTTTACAGTAAGTGCAGATGACGTCCATGCAACAGGGTCTCCAGAGGAGCAGAGTCAGAATCCTGGTACTAATCCCCAAGGTTCAGTAGAGCAGTGCTGTCAGGAGCTACATGTGGGCACCGACTCTACACCCGCACATCACAAACAAGGGGTCTACAGAGTGGTCAGGGAATATGAGCATGTCTTTAGCAAGCACCCACTGGACTTTGGGCGGATTAAGGGGGTACAACACCACATACCCACCGGCACGCACCCACCTATTAAAGAAAGGTACAGGCCCATACCACCTGCCTATTATCATTGTGCCAAAGTCATGCTCAGAAACATGAAAGAAGCAGGAGTGATCTGTGATAGTTGCAGCCCCTGGGCCGCCCCACTGGTACTGGTAGAGAACAAGGATGGGACCATGAGGATGTGCATGGATTACCGCCAGATTAACAAGATTACTCATAAGGATGGTTACCCTCTGCCTCGTATTGAAGAGTCCTTAGCCACCCTAAAGTCTGCAACTTATTTCTCCACTCTTGACCTTACCATCGGATACTGGCAGGTAGCAGTTGCGGAAGAAGACCGGGAGAAGACCGCCTTCGCTACCCCAAAGGGCCTATGTGAGTTTAATAGTATGTCATTCGGGTTGCGTAATGCACCCGGGACGTTCCAGAGGTTGATGGAATGCTGCTTGGGCCATTGCAACTTCAAAACCGTCTTGCTGTACCTGGACGACGTCATTGTTTACCCCAAAACCTACGAGGCCCACTTGAAACATCTGGCTGAAGTGTCGACGCTCTGTCCAAGTATGGGATGAAGCTAAAGCCGTCTAAGTGCCACTTGTTGAAGCCGAAGGTACAGTACTTGGGGCATGTGGTGAGTGCTGAAGGTGTGGCACCGGATCCCGAGAATATAACTGCCATCTAAAATTGGCCACGGCCCACTACAGTCAGAGAGGTGCGGCAGTTCCTGGGCCTGATGGGGTACTACCGGAGATTCGTCAAGGGGTATACGCAAATGGCGGCCCCCTTACAGGACCTCCTGGTGAGTTAAACTACAAACAGCAAATCCTCGGGACCTCCATTCAAATGGGGCGCTGTGATCGCCTATGCCAGCCGAAAGCTATGCCAAGTTCACGGTGTACACCGATAACAACCCACTGACTCACTTGTATACGGCAACGTTGGGAGCTTTGGAGCAGCGATGGGTCGCACGACTGGCTAACTACGATTTCGTTATCAAGTACAGGGCTGGCCGTAAGAACACTAATGCAGATGCCCTATCCCGGATGCCTCACTTGTCCGATGATGGTGGAAATTAAAAAGACCTGGAAGAGGTTGAGTTACCTGCGTTCCACCAACCTCAATGGAAGGAACAACCCAGATCCAGTGCTCGACAACAGGAAATGACCTGTAATCCATTGCCCCACCATGGCTGGCAGAAAGCTCAAGATCGAGACCCAGCAATTAAGCTAGTCAAAGTGTTGCTTGCTGGCCAGACCTGATGTACGTCTTGGACCAGGCACTCCAGAACAGGCCAAGAAACTGTGGCAAGATCGGAGTCGGCTCTACTTGCATCAAGGTAAACTGTGCAGAAGCCTAACCAATCCCAAGACTCACAAGAGAATTTGCCAGATCATGGTCCCCAAATTGTATGTTCCATTGGTGCTGGAGGCGTATCATGACGGAGCTGGGCACTTCGGGTGGAAGAAGCTGGAGATGTTACTGAGAAGCCGTTTCTATTGGATAGGAATGAGAGATTCCATAGAGGCCTGGTGTAGAAATTGCGGTCCCTGTGCCTTGAGGAGACAAGATGGCATCAGTCAGCGCGCACCCCTCCAACCGATTGTCAACAAACAACCTCTAGAGATTGTGGCTCTGGATCATGTTAAGTTGACCCCTAGCAGAAGTGGGTACACGTATGCACTCACGATGGTTGATCACTATTCTCGCTTCCTGGTGGTGATACCCGTGAAGGATTTGACTGCCAGTACTGCGGCAAGGGCATTCCAAACCCATTTCTGAAGGCCACATGGGTATCCCGATCGAGTCTTGACAGACCAAGGGCCTGCGTTTGAAGCCGAGATTTTTCAAGAGTTCTGTAACCTATACGGGTGTAAGAAGATCCACACCACCCCTTACCACGTACAAACAAATGGAATGTGCGAGAAGATTAATCATCTAGTGATTAATCTGCTTGAAAACTCTCCCTCTTGTAGAACGGAATCGGTGGCCCGAAAAGCTGCTGTATTTGGTCGACATTTACAATAACATTCCAGTGGGATCGACCAAGTGTACCCCAGCTTACCTGATGAGGGCTCGTCTGGGAAGGCTCCCGGTAGATCTGGAGATGGAGGTGGAGTTGCTTGAAACCTGCGCGTCCGGAGAGGATTGGGACTCACGTCGTCGACCCCAGTACAAACAGATCCAGAAGTATGTTGAAGAAAGTTTGGATCATGTCCGTGAGCAGCAAGAAAGAAATTTTAATAAACAGGCTAGGGTGGCCCTTTTTGCCCCTGGTGAATTTGTGTTAAAGAGAAAAAGGAAGCAACACAAGTTGGATCATCAGTGGGAAAAAGAGCCGTATGTGATACAGCCATTCAATTTCAACAATCAGAAGACTTGTCTGATTAGCAAAGATGATGGGCGAACTACAGCCACGGTGTCTAGAGACCACCTGAAAAAGTGCCCCTAACCTTTGAAAAGAGCAGAAGAACCTCAGTCACAGCCTCCAGTGATGGAAGAAAGGAAGAAGGTGATCCACACTATTCTAGGTGATTTTCCAGAAAATTGGCCAATGCAGAATGGAGCAGTAATAGTCCCTGTGTTAACATTCCCACAACCTGTGGAAGAACCAGAGCAGGAAAGGCTTACTGACACTGCACCCACTCCAGCACCTAGAGTACCGCCAGTTCCCCTGCCACGTACACGTAGGGTACTGCCAGTTACACCTCACCTAGGGGATGAGGGACTCGTGGGAAGAGTAGACGGTTTCTTAGAGGGAAGTGAGGGCCCAGAGTTGAGGAGGTCGACCCGTGCAAACTTTGGTCAGCCTCCACAGAGGTACAGAGAAGAGTGTTAGAAAAATGTTACAGTACCAGTAGTTGCGATGCCATAGAATTGTTAGGTATCGGTGTTTTCGTTTGTTATTTTCCATAGTTTATTATTTTTCATATAGAAAATGTTAGTAAATGAGTGCCTAATCAACCAGTTTTAATGAAACGAGTGAAAGTTACGTCATTTCCAAGTAAATTGCTGAAAATGTGCAGCCGGTACATGGACTCCGTTAAAAGTTTTAAATATATTAAGTAAAAATGAACCACGGTCACAGGACTGGCGTGACCAACACAAACTTGTGTCTTGTATAATAGTTGCACCTCCTGTGCCAACCAGAGTCGTCTAAAATACAACACCCGGGACTTTAACCTGGTCACGGACCCACCTTAGTTTTCCAGGTGGAACAGGTTGTTTGGGTGGTGGGTTGTTGGGAACCGGGACGTTGGGACTGGACTGTCGCAGGAAGGGGCTGCAATGGAGTAGGTTGAGCCTCCGTTACCATAGAAACCGGTAGCGTCCCACCGTTGAGCGACGAACTCTTAACAAGCTTTAGTAACATTTAAGTGCATTGCCTCCCCTGTGAGGGATGGAACCTGGTTAATAAAAGTGTGTTAACATGTTATATTTTTCTCCTTTCTACAGTTAAAAAGCAAAACCAAAATAAACCTCCGGTGTCCTGTAGCTCGGAGATGAGCTACGTTTAACCAAGGGGGAATGTGATGCCCTGGCCTATCAGGTCGTCACAGGGTATTGTACAATCTGCCCTTCAGCACAGTATCCATCCTCCTTGGTTACGGGTCCTTTGGTGTTGCCAACAGCTGAGCCAATCAAAACCCTGGGAACACTTTGCACTGTACCCACCAGGCACACCATTGGGGGCGCCTAAAGGGAATAGGGCCACCCAGATGGAGGGGTTGGTAGGGGAGAGTGAGAAAGTGAAAGGAGAAGTGAAGTGACAGTGGAAGGAGAAGGAAGTGACTCTCGTGAGGAGAGGTCACAGGTGGAGCAGGGCTCCTGAGTACTAGGTGGCAGACGTTGGTCTAGGCCTGGCAGGAGCTGGAACCCCGGTCGCAGGGGATAGTGTCAGGGGGCACGGACTGCCGAGGAAGGCGACCGGCGGCCTTGACTGGGCAGGGGCCAGGGCACGACGGGGTACATGGACCCTAGGCCGGGAAGTAGCTTCATGCGTCCTGGTAATTTACCCGACGGGGGTGAAGACTTCAAGTGTCATTCCCAACCCGCTCCAAAATCGGTGTACTAGCACACCGATGGGATAGGACTTTTCCAATACAGTCCAAAAAAATCCTATGCGTGAACCCTGAGAGCAAGCTCACTCTGTTACCCATACAGGTGAGCGAGACCCGAAAAGTTTCAGACTTGAGGGTCCAAAGAAGAAAACACAGGTGCCAAGGAAAGGGTTCTTGGTTTATTTCAATAATTTGATGCTAATGGCTGGTAGTATTTACAATCAGCATTAAAGTATTCAGCCAAACTCCCCCCCATCAACCATACAGTGGGTCATGACTAGAGATGAGCAAACACAAACTGTAAAGTTTGGGATTTGTACCAAACACCGCCTGTTTGGGTTGTGGAGCCGAACACAGAGTTTTACCTGTATGTTCCATTCTTGTTGGATTTGTCATCCGAATAAAGCTTGTTAAAAGGCACCACTGAAAAAAACAAACAAAAAAATCAGATACGCCACTTCTGGTGTGTTGCCTGGCTCATCCCCATTGCCCTGGTGCGGTGGTAATTGGGGTAATATATAGGTTGATAACAGCTGGGATTTGTCGATAATAACAACTGCCATCAAGCCTTAGGTTAGTAATGGGAAGATACCTATGAGAAACCCACATTAACCATGTAAGTAAAAAAATAAGCAAACACAGAAAAATCCTTTATTTGAAATAAAAAACACACTCTCTTTCACCCCTTTATTAACCCCCAAAACACCCCTGCAGGTCCAACATCCTTCGATGATCCCCAGGTCTGCTAGATCCAGAGACTGCAGTGATGGAAAATGCGACCATTCACTGCAGCCTCTGGGACACACTGAGGGCAGCGATGGAGCCCTGGCTGTGAGAAGCTGTGACTTTAGTAAGTTCATCAGCGGTAACAACTGGACGTTCCTATGCTATTCTCTGTGAACTCAGCTGAACTCGCTGCCAGATTGCCGGACTGCTCTGCTATTCTGTCATGTAATCCGGCAGTCCAGCAATGAGATAGCACTAGGTACCATGGGAGCCCGGCTGTGAACTCCAGTGAACTTACTGATTTCATTTCTTGTCACAGTCGGGCTCCCCCACTACTCTCAGTGTATCCCAGAGGCTGCAGTGATTGGTTGCATATTCCATCACTGCAGCCTCTGGATCTAGCAGACCTAGGGAATATCGAAGGATGCTGGACCTGTAGGGGTGTCTTGGAGTTAATAAAGGAGTGAAAGGGGTATGTGTGTTTATATTTCAAATAAAGGATGTTTCCATATGTGTTTATTTCTTTTGATTACAAATTTTGTAATGTGGTATGTCATAGTAATGTCTAACTATTACTAACCTAGGGCTTGATGGCAGCTGTGATTTTTGACAAAATCACATCTATCATCAACTCCACATATTACCCTGATTTCCACCGCACCAGCTCAATCAGGATGAGCCAGGTAAAACACCAGAATTGTCGCAAATAATAGAAGTGAAAATTCTGGGGCGCCTGCAGGCTGCTATTGTTAGGTTGGGAGGGACTAATATCTATGGCTCTTCCCACCCTGATAATACGAGCTGGCAGTTTTACCTTAGCTGGTTATTAAAAAATTAGGGGGGACCCCACACCTGTTTTTCATTTTTGTTTATTTAAATAATTAAAAAACAAAACAAAAAAATCCCTCTGTTTTTGATAACCAGCCACGGTAAAGCAGACCACTGGGATTTGCAGTCCATAGTCTGTTTTACCCGTGCTGGTTATCACAAATAAGGTGGGAGCCCACTCCATTTTTTAAATTATTTATTTCTTTTAACACTACAAATACAGCCAAATGGTCCGCAACTAATCACAGATTCTGATACAGAGGGTGGGGAGAGTGTATAGCACTCTACAACTAATCACGAACGCTGGCATAGAGGGTAGGCGGGGAAAGCAGTGAATATTCATGAAGTTTAATAATCAGACCCAGAAAAGAGATGGATTGCTGTGTTATATTGCAGGAAACACTGGAAAGCACGGGATATATAACTGTCCTGCACTTACCCCAATTTTGTTTCATCTTGATGCACATTTCACCATTGCTCTCCTGGGGGGAGTTTGTTCGGTGGGGGACAGCATGGTTTTTATGTTAGGGATGCACCAATCATATGCACTGTAGCACATGGTGTAACCGTGATTACTCCTGGCTGCAGCAAGTGACATCAAGGGAAGGCCAGCACATGCGACACCAGCGTCATCATCCATGTAAATATACCTAGGAATGTCACCGCTCATCACTCTAACATCTGTTTTTTGTAGGTAAAGCAATTACTGGTAAGGACAAAGTCCGATAACATTAATAGGAACTCAGCTACAGATGTTTCAATTTTACTGGTGTTCAGAATCCAAGCTACCGCCCTCAATTTGGAGTATTTGATTGAGTATACAAGGATTTCACATTGGCTGGCACCATAATCATATTTTCTCAGTTAATCCAATCTACATAAGGCCACTAGAGTGTCCTTGATATGTAATGGCAATGTTGAGACTGGGGTTTTTAAATAAAGGTCAATGACTTGGCTTGTTACCTCACATAATCCAGCATTTCATCATCCATTCGGTCTCCCTGGTGGATCTAATGGTTCCTTGTGTACTTTAGGGATAAAGTAGAAGGTTGTTATTCGTAGTTTGGTAATCAACATGACTTCTCTCAACTTTTTAGGCATGGTGCTTTCTCCGATATTGTTATTAATTAACCCTGAAAAGTGTTTAGGTAGTTGGTCAGTAATTTCTTATAACATTTCTTATCTGATAAAAGTTGATTAGCTTGTCTTTGATACATAATGTTCTGTCAAATTACCAAATTTTCCCACTTATTAGTAGGGTTGAACACTACATCCTTTCAAGTTGTAATTCCCACAGTGTTTTATTTCTCTGTCTTGGTGATATTGGAAACTGTGGCTTGATCGTTTTTCTATTTCAGTAGAAACAAGTTTAACAAAGATTTCTACAGCAGGACATGTATTTTTATTATATACCATAAAGGAAATTAACTTACGTGACTTGTTAAGTCCTCGTCAGTCAGAGATGCTAATATTGCCAAGACCTGTTTTTCCTCTTCAGTATCAAAAGTTTCATCCATGTCTGATTTTCCATAAATCTTTTTAAGAATCAATTTTCTTGTGAAAATATGTACTGTATGTCTTTTATTGTTCTGAATGGATCTATGAAATTAGTAGGAGAAAAAATTAAACATCTCTCCAAGAGGTTGAGTTGACTATCGGTCAAAATATACATAGAGAGATTGATTACCCTTGGTTGGTTGGTTATCGTGTTTGCTATGAGTGGTTCTAGGTGCTGATATATCATTATCATTATATTTTCTTTTCTCTCTATGGCATATTTTTTTTTCTTTATGGAATTGAAGATCTTGTTTGCGGATAGAGGCCATACTATCTGCTTGTGAAGATTCATAAGAGACAGAAGCACTATAAGAGGTATGTGATTAATTGTTACTTTTCCTTTGTTGCCATTGATAGATTCTGTTGGTATCAATCTTTAACAACGCTTTGGTATATTTTTTTCTTAGTGGTACTGTGATGGTGGGATATGGTGTACTGTGTATCATGCTGTGTAGGTTCGTATTTTATGCTTGGTTCACTGTCCATTATTTGTATTGCTTGTGTGTACATTGTAATTACCTCCAGTAGTGTTCCTGTCCCTAAGTCTGGGGAAGGGGGCCTGGGATCCACCTACTGTAAACTCTCTGCTTACCTGGGGGATTAGTCAGTCTGGCTGAGCAGGAGAATAGAGAAAAATGAAGATTGTTCCTCTGAGTAGAGGCTGACACCCCAGAGAGACTGATACACCCCGATTTGCCTAGAAATGGACTGCTGGAGGATTGTGACTCATCCCCGGGACATTTATGCCATTATTGGAATATTTTACCCTCTGTGTGGTGGATTATTTGATGGTCATTCTGGATTTCATGGAATAAATATGCTTTGGTTTGCTCACTCATCTCTCACTCTGTTGATTGTGTGATATGGGAGAAAGACTCCGTCACAGGTACTGATATCACATGCGCAATTTTCTCGAGTTTTTTACAGGTCCTAATTTAATAAACTATTTACAGTGGCTGTTCACTTTGAAAATCTCTCTGCATTTGTTTTTTAATAAATCAATTGTTCATCAATTTTGGTAAGTAATGAGATTATCTTTCATTAATTATCTCTATAATTGGGAGGGAACAGAGAAACAAGGCCGCATTCTTTTTTTTAATCAGATCTTCGTCATCCAACACAAAGGTAGGATACAGCTGGCGATTATTTTTTGTTAATGATTATTTTCTAGTGAGACTTTAGTTTTTCCGTGTAGTAAATTTTTGTATTTTTTAATGGTTTCCTTATGATTATTATGGGCATCATTAAAAATTGCTGTAGCATCATGTTTAAAAGTCCATAGTGATTTATGAGAACAGTAAACATGACTCAAGTTTGCAAGGAAGGATTCTGGCTTGGAAAGAATTATTTCAAAATTATTTTTTTAGTTTTATTAGACTCAGTAGTCGTAACATAATAATTGCACCCACTCTACACCCAGTGAACACATAAACATACGGTATCACTTAAAATTTGGGATACACCTATTCATGCAATGGTTTTCCTAGTTCTTACTGGAATGTGCACATTGTGGATTCAGTCTGAAGGCAGAAAACCAAAAGAACACACATGAAACCCATGAGTGAATAACGTGTTAAACAAACCAGAATATGTGATAAACCTTAGATTCTTCAAAGCATCACATTTTTACTCTGATGATGCTTTACGCCCTTTGGCATTCTATGAAGCAACTACAGAGCATTAGGTTGTACCCTGGAATAGCTTCCAATGAACACATGTGCCTCATCAAGAGTTCACTGTGAAATCACCAACCTTCAGCAAGTGTTTGACACCATCAGGTGTGTTTTGCAGAGGCAATGTTAATACCCAGTTGCATACAGCGGTAAGCCGCACCACACAACTATTCTAAGCTAGAATATGGCTCAATTAGGTAAAGAGAAAGAACAGTCCATCATTACTTGAAGATATGAAGGTCAGTGCATGTAGAAAAATGTTAGAACCTTGAAATCTTCAAGTGCAGTCAAGAAAATCATAAATCTCTATGATGAAACAAGCTCTCATGAGTAGAGATGAGCAAACCTCCTGTGGTTCAGTTAGCCGAACCGAACAAAGGGTACATTCGCCGAACCTTTATCGAACTGAATTTAGAACCTTTAACGGACCTTTCCGAACCTTATTGGATTCAATGGGATGCTATAAGGAAGGCACAGAAAACACTTTTAGTACTTGCCATCCACTCTAGCAACTGCTGTTTATCAGCCTCATTTCAAAGTTAAGCCATGTGCGAATGCCAAAGAAATCTAGTGGAGTAGGCTGTCCAGAACAGTAGTTGTTCTCATTTCTCTTGGGATAGGATGAGCTGGTGATTGCTCACTAGACCTTTCACTAACAGAACTTCCCACACATACACCTCCAACACCACTCCTATTCCCCTTTCCACCACAACCTCGTTGGATTTCCCACTCATGGCTGATGTACCTTTCCCATTTGAAACAGATGTTTTGCAACCCTATGCCCATACCTGTCAGACACCTGACACAAAAGATAAATATTTAGTTAATGCCTGAGTTGCCAATATTGTGAAAGCACTAAAAAGTACTACTACCTATAAAGGCGGTTCACTGTGTCAGTTGGAACAGACATGGTAAAGTGCCAAGAAGACCTATTTAGCTTGTTCAATAACAAATTTTCAGCAGGCGCCACTAACAATACCTAGACATGTATTTCACTGCGTAATTTCTGGCAATTTAAGTTGCAAAGAAACCCTTTTTAGAACTTCCTTAGCCCCTTTTTTAGGCGAGGCACTAATGTGGCGCTCCTGAGGCTTCAGTCGCCACAGAGTATTGCACCCAACATTGGATGTAATGCTAAACTGGTTCCTGAGGAGGTCAGTCCCGGTTTCACCACATTACACACTCAAATACACCCCAGGTTGCCCTGTTCCCACTGGGGACTGGGCTAGGGTAGGGTAATAAAGGGGTCGTCAGCAGAGTGGCATTTATAGGATGCCCTTAACAGGGGCCTGAGTCTCACTAGCTTAGGACCTGGGAGGGGGGAGGTGCAGCCAGCAGGGGGGGTCAGGAGCCAACACAACAGATGGAGAGTTCTCCAGCAGGAGAGCAAGAGAGCAAATGTGTCTCTCAGGTGCTCCGGTGGGAAGAAGGAGAAAGTTCACACGGTTGTTGTGGTGAGAGTGAACCTGCTCCCTTTGGTACCGATGCCACACAGGGCGGCAGGACCCTAGGGAAGATCACACTTCATGTTGGTTTTCCAGAATCTGCCTGGACGGGGAAAGTTTCAAGCTTCCCTGTCCAAACAGCGCCCGACAGCACAGTGCCATATAGGATCCGGGGCCTCGCTTCAAGCCGGCCCCACATTGGAACCACGGCACCTGCAGATAGGGACAAGAGTACATCTCGTCAAACCCAGGGTCCCCTCATAGCTTCAAGCCAGGGGATCCACAGACAGGCGTTACAAGGAGAACACTAAACTGGACTGATCTCTAAAGGGATTTGGGTTTGACGGAGCCATTATAGCAAGTGACCAGTATTACATGGGTGAGCGGCATCGTACAAAAGTGAGTAAAACAACCTGGAACCACAGCTATAGACTGTGACTCTTTATAACCCGTACTGCCACTCCTCATTATCCTCCCCGGGGCTTGCTCTACCTGTAGAGAGTGATACCATCTCTGGATGCTACTACCATCTGCAGCGACAGCAGCGGCGGCCCATTCCCTGGCCACATACCACAGGTGGGGTCACGACAATCATCTCACAACTACCCCCATGATCCTTCCCCAGCCATCCTCTGTACACCTCGGGGCAACGGAGTCAGGCTAGGTCGCCCGTGACCGCGACAGTCGACAGTCCGGTGACGAGTAGGTTAAAACCACCTAACCAGTGGGGCGCTACACTAATAAGCAACAATACCTATAACTGTGTTAGCAGAATTTTGACTAGGCAATTAAAAGTTGTAAGATCAACTTTTTAGATAGTTCTCCAGCAACTTTTCGGCCATGCATGGCTAACTACCAATACCTATACATGTGTTTGCGTAATTTTTAGCAGGCAATTAAATTGCCCAGAACCACTTTTTAGATACTTCCCTAGGAAAGTAACAAGACCTATGATTGTATTTGCACACTTTTCAGCAGCCAGTAATACGTAGCAATACTTATTTACATGCTTCACTAGCAACTCTTTAGCAGGCACTACAAGTACCAATTCCTATTATGATCATGAAATGTGCTTATATGTGGCACACACCTTTCCGTACACTGCAAGTCACTACTGTAAACTATCGCTCTCCAATCTATGTGAACTACGCAGTATTAAACCAATAGCTAAGCTCACCTACAATGCACATCCCTATTGTAAACTAATGCTCTCCTATCTATCTGAACTACAGTACCTAGCATATTTCCCTCACCTAAGCTGTCTTGCAGTTCCGGTGGCAGCAACATCCCTAACATTTCACATTTACAAAATGGCGCTGAGCCAACATGTCCGCGATTTATATGCACACATACATGTGACTTAGGCAGCCAATCACAGAAGCCCTTCTGTCTGAACCTTGTGGATGTTTGCTGCACCGTGATTGGCTGCAGCAACATCCACAAATAAAGTTATGAAAAATAAAAGAAAACATGGCGCCACACGCGTCTGACTTCTCCTAGTGCAGAGTTCCTGCCTCCTCCACTGATTTTACACATCCCCACATCAAATAGCACCACAATCCTATCCAAAAGTAGAAAATGCTATTAAAAAAGCATTTTTGGAAACACGGCCAGCATTTGGGGCAGAAAACTAACAAAAATGAACATTACTAACTTTTGGGGGAGGGCCAAGCCCAAACGAACAAGCTCAGGCTCTTAACAAATTTTAAGTTGACGAACCTTTACCAAACAGGTTCACTTATCTCTACTCATGAGTAGAGATGGGTGAACCCACAGATACACAGATTTGCCAGGTCCAGCTGGACTTAAAAAAAAAAAAGTCCAATTAGGGACCAGACTTGAACCCAAACTTAACCCGAACCCCACATAAGTCTATGGGAACCTAAACTGTGAATCTAAACTGTGTGCAGCAAAATAGAGTTAGTAAAGGCTAGGAGGCTGTAAAAGTACCCCGAACACCATATAAGTCTATGGGAACCGAAATTGTCTGCTGTAAAATGGTGTAAAGGCTGCTTTACATGCTTCAATTTCTCGTGCGATCGCATTTGCGATCGCACCCGCCCACATCGTTTCTGCGATATGGGCAATTTGTTGCTCGTGTCGCACAAAGTCGTAAACCCCCGTCAGACGTACTTACCTTCCAAACGACCTCGCTGTGGGCGGCGAACATCCTCTTCCTGAAGGGGGAGGGACGTTCGGCGTCACCGCAACGTCATACAGCGGTCGACCAATAGTAGCGGAGGGGTGGAGATGAGTAGGATGTAAACATCCCGCCCACCTCCCTCCTTCCGCATTGCCAGCGGGACGCAGGTAAGCTGCAGTTCAGAGTTACCGGGGTGTCACACGGAGCGATGTGTGCTGCCCCGGGAACAATGAACAACCGGCGCAGAGAAGGACGTGCGATATTTAGAAAATGAGCGACGTGTCAACGAGCAACGATAAGGTGAGTATTTTTGCTCGTTAACAGACGCTCGTAGCTGTCACATGCTACGATATGTCAAACGGCGCCGGATGTGCGTCACTTACGATGTGACCCCGATGACATATCATTTCATATATCGTAGCGTGTAAAGCCCGCTTTAGTAAGAGCTAGTGAGCTGCAAAAGGAATCATGGATTAAAGCAGGACAATTATGCTTATTGTCTTTGTGTCCCTGACACCGCAGCGCTCAGTCACGTTTTCTAATGTGATCACACTGTGACCTAAGATGTAGCAGTGCCGGAATTATCATGGGACATCGTGTCTGGGGATTAATTTGGACCTGCAGGGGTGTTTTGAATGTTAAATTGGAGAAAGAGGGTTTTTTTTTGTTTTATTCTTTTTTAAATAAAGAATTTTTCTTTGTGTTTTGTGTTTATTTCTTTTTCCTTACACAATTAGTGATTGGAGCCATGGGCTTCCACAGACTGAAATTACCAGCCCCCAGTTGTTTGCTTTATCTGCGCTAGGTATCAAAGTACTGGGGACCCTACGCCATTCTTTCAAATTATTTATTTATTTTTACACTTTATTCCAGGAGCCAGACAGTTAGTGTGAGTTTAACCAATCACAGACACCGGCACTCCGGCAGTCTGGCTGCAACCAATCACAGATGCTGTCACAGAGGGTGGGTGGAGAATGCAGTGCATAAGGTTTAATGAACAGACCCGGAAACATTGTGACAGGTACGCCGAAACTCAGAAAGTATAACTGTCCTAATTTAATCGCATTTTATTTGGGTGGCCGAATCCAAACAGTAAAGGGTACTTTACACGCTGCAATATCGGTATCGATATCGCTAGCGAGCATACCCGCCCCGTCGGTTGTGCGTCATGGGCAAATCGCTGCCTGTGGCGCACAACATCGCTAACATCCGTCACACGGACTTACCTTCCCTGTGACGTCGCTCTGGCCGGCGAACCGCCTCCTTTCTAAGGGGGCGGTTCGTGCAGCGTCACAGCGACGTCACACGGCGGCCGTCCAATAGCAGAGGAGGGGCGGATATGAGTGGCCGGAACATGCCGCCCACATCCTTCCTTCCTCATTGCTGGTGGACGCAGGTAAGGAGATGATCGTCACTCCTGTGGTGTCACACATAGCGTTGTGTGCTGCCGCAGGAACGAGGAACAATCTCGCTACATACGAGACAATGATTTTTGGTAAATGAACGACCTCTCATATACCAACGATTTTTGTCTCTTTTTTGATCGTTTAAGGTCGCTCCTGCCTGTCACACGCTGTGATGTCGCTAACGTGACCCCGGCGATATATCGTTAGCAATGTCGCAGCGTGTAAATGGCCCTTAACACTGACTTCCTTGTGAAGTCTGTGTTCAGAGTCTGTGCACAAACACTAGGTGTCCGGAACAGACCCCAAAACTTTATAGTTTTGGTTCACTAATTACTAATCATGAGGGCCAGCCCCGTAAAAGAAGACTAAAAATGTATTCTGCTGCAGAAGATAAATTCAATCGAGCTGCCAACCTCAGAAATTGACAACACCTCAGCTAACAGCACACATAAATGATGCACAGACATCAAGTAGGAGACACATCTGAACAAGCCAACAGCTCTGGCTCATACAGTGCTTTTCAAAAGTATTCACCCCCTAAGATTTTTACCTATTTTCTTAAAAAACAACTTGCGTTTAAATATTTTTATCATCCGATTTGTGTATGATGTGTCAGGAATAAATAGTCTAAATTGGGAAAGTGAAGAGAGAAAAATATAGGCAAAAATTTAATTTATGAGATAAAATAAATAAAAATGTGCATGTGCATATGTATTCACCCCTTTTGCTATGGCGCCCCTATAAATTTCTGGTGCAAGCAATTACCTTCATAAGTCACGTGCTTAGTGAAAGGAAATCCACCTGTTTGCAATCTAAGTGTCCTGGGGTCTATCAGTATATACACACCATACCTGAAAGGTCACAGAGGATGCAACATCATTAAGCCAGATACACCACTAACCAAACAACACCATGAAGATCAGAGAGGTCTCCAAATAAGTCAGAGACAAAGTTGTTGAGAAGCATAAGTCAGAGTTGGGTTCTAAAAGAGTATATCTTAACCTCTGTTGATCCCCGGAGCACCATTAACGCCATTATCATCAAATGGAAATAACATGGTACCACAACAAACTCAGACTTCAAGATTCATCAGAGGAATTTACCGTATTTTTCGTTTTATAAGACGCACCGGATTATAAGACGCACCCCAAATATAGAGATAAAAAAAGGTAAAACAAATAAAAATAAAAATGGTAGTGCATCTTATACTCTGGTGGTGTCTTACTGTAAGGGGGTGACAGCAGTGGTGGAGCGGGGGTCACAGGAGGCAGTGGAGGTGCTGCAGTGTGGCCGGCTCTGCTGGCTGCTGTGTGGCTGGCTGCTGTGTGGCTGACTGTGCTGGCTGGTATGCTTGATGCTGTGCTGGCTGCTGTGTGGCCACTGTGTTGGCTGCTGTCTGGCAAGCCGTGCTGGCTGCTCTGTGGCCAGCCGTGCTGGCTGCTGTGTGGCTAAACTTGCTGGCTACTGTGTGGCCGGCCATGCTGGCTGTGGCAGCGGCCATGCTGGCTGTGTGCAGCAGGGCAGAGCGGGGGTGAGATGCTCAGTTGACGCCGCGTTTCTCCACACAGTGCCCACCGCAGCCACCACATCGCTGCACCGCCAACAGAGCATCTCACCTGCCACAGCCAGCACAGCCTCGCTTCGCCGACAGAGCATCTCACCCACCGCAGCCAGCACAGTCCCGCATGCACCATCGATAGAGCATCTCATCCGTTGCACCCAGCACAGCCCCGCACCACCGATAGAGCATCTCACCTGCCACAGGCAGCACAGCCCCGCACCACAGACAGAGCACCTCACCTGCTGCAGCCAACACAGCCCCGCACCGCCAACAGAGCATCTCACCCACTGCAACGCCCTACTCCACACAGCGCCCACCGCAGCCAGCACAGAGCCCATTCCCCATTCTCCACCTCCCGGTAAATTACATTAGGATTTTAAGAAGACGCACCCCTCATTTTTCTCCCACATTTTTGGGAGAAAAAGTACATTTTATAATCCGAAAAATACGGTATCTAACTTGAAGGAGTTAGAGCAGTTTTGGTATGAAGAATGGGTAAAATCCCACTGGCAAGATGAGGAAAGCTTACAGCTGCATTGGCCACAAAAGGAGGCTCTACACAGTACTGACTTTAAGGGGATGAATAGTTATGCACACTGAAGTTTTCAGTTATTTTGTCTTATTTGCTGTTTGCTTAAAGGGGTGGTTCACCCATTTTTTTTATTTTCTGTAGGAGTTCTACTTACCTTTCTAGGCGTTTTCTCCATTGTCTTCTGTTTCCAGTTCTGGCACTGAGCGGCGCTATCCTGCACGCTCAGTGCCTGTCACATGACCCCCTGGAGCTGTGGCCGCCAGCATCCTCTGACGTCCCGGCATTTCCGGGCTCTCAAACAAGACGGGTACGTCAGAGGAGGCTGGCACCACTCAGATTGAGTGACAGGGCTGTGGGCGGTGACTACCGCACATCACAGCCCAGTATCGAGGGGAGGATCCGGAGGACGTCAGTGTGGAACCGGCGTCCTGCAGATGGTGAAGCACGGGGCGCCAGTGTGCAGTACAGGGGGGGTGCTTCAGCTGAAATCCCCCCCTGCACGTAAGTATGTGCTCACACTCTCCACCCGCCCGCTCTGCTGCGATGTCAGGAGAGTGGCCGGTGTCGGGCAGTGTGATCATCTGCTCCTCCCAGCAGCAAGACACTGACAGGCATGTCACCGCTGTGCTCTGCCATCTGTCCTGCTGCATGGGACCAACTGTCTGCACTCTGTCACCTGCACCACAAGTCACAGAGTGGAGACAGTTGGTGACAGAGCACCTCTGCCCCCCCCGTTCTTTCCCCACTCTCTTCTCTCCCCCCACTCTTCTCCCCCTCCCCTCTTCCCCCTCTTCTCTGCCCCCTCTTATCCCTCTCTCCTCTCCCCTCTCTTTTCCCTCGCTCTCTTCCCCCCCTCGCTCTCTCCCCCCCGCTCTCTTTTCCTCCCCCCCGCGCTCTCTTTCCCTCCCCCCGCACTCTCTTTCCCACCCCCCTCGCTCTCTTTTACTCCACCCCTCGCTCTCTTTTCCTCCCCCCTCGCGTTCTTTTCCTCCCCCCCTCACTCTCTTTTCCTCCGCCCCTCGCTCTCTTTTCCTCCCCCACTCACTCTCATTTCCTCCCCCACTCGCTCTCTTTTCCTCCCCCCCACGCTCTCTTTTCCTCCCCCCGCGCTCTCTTTTCCTTCCCCCGCGCTCTCTTTTCCTTCCCCCCGCGCTCTCTTTTCCTCCCCCCCTCGCTCTCTTTTCCTCCCCCCCTCACTCTCTTTTCCTCCCCCCTCACTCTCTTTTCCTCCCCCCTCGCTCTCTTTTCCTCCTCCCCCCGCTCTCTTTTCCTCCCCCCCTCGCTCTCTTTTCCTCCCCCCCTCGCTCTCTCTCTTTTCCCTCGCTCTCTCCTGGCATGGTCAGTACAGAAATCTCTCCATCGTGGAGGGGTGAGAGGGAGTAATAAACATGGAGTCCCTACTGTGTCTGTGTATTTATTTCTAATAAAGTATTTTTCTCTGTGTGGTCTTCTTTTTTTTTTTTTTTTTTTTTTTAAACCCTTTATTGGAGATTCTTAATGGCCAGGTCAAACTTGGCCTGACATTACGAATCTCGGGCTTTATACCAGCTGGTAAAACATAGCTGGTATTAACCCCTTATTACCCAGCATGCCACCTGCCATCAGGGCCACTGGAAGAGTTGGATACAGCGCCAGAAGATGGCGCTTCTATGAAAGCGCCATTTTTTGGGGCGGCTGTGGACTGCAATTCGCAGTGGGGGGCCCAGAAAGTTTGGGCACCCTTCACTGCGGATTCCAATCCCCAGCTGCCTAGTTGTACCTGGCTGGACTCAAAAATTCGGCGAAGCCCATGTCATTTTTTTTTTTAATTATTTCATGAAATTCATGAAATAAAAAAAATAAAAGGGCTTCTCTATATTTTTGGTTTCCAGCCAGGTACAAATAGGCAGCTGGGGGTTGGGGGCAGCCCGTAGCTGCCTGCTGTACCTGGCTAGCATACAAAAATATGGCGAAGCTCACGTCATTTTTTTAAAAAAGTTTTCAGGCAAAAACCTTTATAAAAAAAAAATGCTTCCCTGGATTTCTATTGCCAGTGAAAGCAACACCAAGCAGCGGGGGTTAGCAGCCAGTAGCTGCTTGGATTACCCTTAGCAATAGAAAATGCAGCGGGAGCCCACAAACAATGTGATTTTTTGTTTGTTTGGTTTTTTTTTAGTGAATTTTTTAAAAAAAATCGACTTGGGCTTCGCCCATCGAGCACCAGAGCATTTTACTGCTCAATTCATCCCAAGTAATCAGATGACTCCAGTGTCGGCTGATTGCTTGTTCTGTGTCCCCCTGCATCCATTGCAGCGTGTACGGGCTGTGAGGACAGCGGAGTTCAGTCCAGCACTGGAGTCAGCTGATCTGAACGCAGCTGAACTCCAGCCTGCACACGCTGCGATGGATGCAGGGGGACATAGAACAAGTAAGGTCTAAGCCACACGGCGAGAAACACAGTGCGAGTGGAGTGCGATAAAACATCGCATTCCACTCGGACCAATATTAGCCTGTGTGTTAGCGCACATGAGTGATTATTTTCTCCGCCCTAATTGGACCGAGAAAACAATCGCAGCATGCTACAACTGTAATGCAAGACTCTCTCTTTTACCCATTCAAGTGTATGTGGTGAGAGAAAAATCGCACTGCACTTGCGGTACATCGGTGGACTACGGAGGAGAGAGGGAGAGAAATCCCTCCCACCACTCCTCAGTGCTGGCACACCCCTCGAGTGCCAGTCCGCCCCCGCAGCTGAGGTCTGCTTGCAGAGTCGGACCTCAGTCGCAGGGACACACGCATGACACTCAGCTCTGCTGTACTGAGCGTGAGCCGAGTGTAATGCGAGGGGATCGCAGTAATCCCCGTGTGGCCCCAGCCTGATCGGCCGACACTTGAGTCAGCTGATCTGAACTCAGCTGAACTCCTGTACACACAGCCCGCACACACAGCCTGCACACGGTCACATGTGATCGGCAGCAGGCAGCGACTGCTGTTAAGGCTACATTCACATGACCGTTCCGTTTTTGCGGGCCACAAAAAACGGTCCTTTTGTTTCACGGATGCATCCTAGTGGTATCCGTGTGACATCTGCGTGCCTTCCAGTTTTTTTTGCGGACCGCAAAAAACGGAAGCAGCAAGAAAGATAAATAGATGAGTAGATATAGAGATGGATAGATAGATATAGAGACAGAGGGATAGAGGGATGAATGAATGAATGAATGAATGGATAGATAGATAGATAGATAGATAGATAGATAGATAGATAGATAGATAAGAAATACATATATAATGTCTTACCCCCTGCATATTCTAAGCTGGCACCCTTTTGTGACTGTCATGTAGCACTAAGGTGCTTAGTCTTGTATTTAGCCAAAAAATAAATAAATAAAAAAAAAATGACATGCGGTCCCCCTATCTTTTGTAGCCAGCTAGGGTAAAGCAAACGGCTGCAGCCTGCAAACCACAGCTGGCAGCTTCACCTTGGCTGGTAATCCAAAACAGAGGTCCCCCCACACTGTTATTTTAAATTAACTAAATAATTTAAAACAAAAAACACGGGGTCCCCCGAAATTGGATCACCAGCCAAGGTAAAGCGGACAGCTGTGGTCTGGTATTCTCAGACTAGGGAGGTTCACCGTTATTGGACACTCCCCAGCCTAAAAATAGCAGGCTGCAGCTGCCCCAGAAGTAGCGCATCCATTAGATGTGCCAGTCCTGGTGCTTCGCGCCAGCTCATCCCGTTGCCCTGGTGCGGTGGCAAACGGGGTAATATATGGGGTTAATACCAGATGTGTAATGTCACCTGGCATCAAGCCCTGGAGTTAGTGATGTCCGGCGTGTATCAGATACCCGACATCACCAACCCAGGCAGTAATAAAAAAAAAAAAAAAAATAGACAACAAACACATTTTTATTTGAAAAAACACTCCCCAACACATTCCCTCTTTCACCAATTTATTAGAAAGAAAAACAAATCCAGGTCTGGTGTAATACAAGGGGGTCCCACGATGATCCATACCATAGTCAATGTCCCAGTCAATGAAGAACAGAATGTTCCTTATTTGCTGGGAGAGCCGTGCAGTGACCTGAGCTAACATCAATAGGTCAGCCCAGGTCACTGCAGGGCATGACGAGTGCTGCTATCAGGAGGTTAGCGAGGTATATTACCTGCGATGATCGCTGAACTCCTGACAGCAGCACTGTCACCGAGTTCAATGACCGCCGCCTTCAAAAACAAAGTATCGCGAGCGGCCCGTGACGTTACCACTAGTCACAGTCTCGGGTCGACAGCGAGAGGTGATGTGACAAGCGGCGGGCATAGAAGGCAGTTACGACCGCTGACGTCAGGAGGGCAGGACTTCATCACCGTATGTAATGAACTTACTAACCTCCTGACGGTAGTGCTTGTCATCCCCGCGGCTGCTGACACTGCAGTGCGGGCCGCTGCTGACACTGCTGAGCGGGCAGCCGCGGGGCTGGGGCTGGAGCGGGACACTGACTGCACGGGCACCCAATGGAAGTCACATGGAAGTGCTTCCGTGTTGCTTCCGGGAATTTTGCGGACCCATTGACTTGTATTGAGTCACGGTTCGTTATTACGGAACAGAATAGGACATGTTCCATAATAACGGAGCGGACATACGGCATCCGATGTGTTTTTTTTTTGTAGGATCGGATGCACATGGAAGTGCTACCGCGTGCCATCCGATCCTACACAAAAGACATTGAAAAGATGGTCCTGTCTGTGGGGCCGCAAAAAAACAGGAACTGACCAGGACAAACGGAACGGTCATGTGAATGAGCCCACCTGCAGCCATTGCAGCGTGTGCGGGCTGTGAGATCAGGAGTCAGCTGACTCCAGCGCCGGCCGATAAATTCTGTGTCCCGCTGCAGAAGGATCCGGTAAAATAACGGTTGCATGCGCTGCACATTTAATCCACAGGATCTGGTCATATGCGGTTTGCGGATGATACGAACGACACACAGACTAGGCAAGAGGGAAAAAAGCAATCTCATCACCCCCTCACTTTTTTTTCCCCAATTATTTTTTTCACATGTTGCGCCGGCTAATAATCATAATTTCTGTGTACACACACACACACTCACACACACACACACACACACACACTCAGCACAAACACTCACAAAAACACACACACACACACACACACTCACACTCACACACAAACACTCACAAACACACACAAACACTCACACACTCACGCACAAACACTCACAAAAACACACACACACTCACACTCAAACACTCACAAACACACACACACTCACACACACTCACACACACTTTCTTCCCCTGGTTGTGTGCAGAGCTGGCAGCTTCGGATGTCTCTGTGTGATTTCTCTCATCCACACAGGGAAGAGGCAGGGAGGAGGCTTTGGGTGGAGAGCTGAGGGGGGTTTTACACACAGTGGGTGTGTTTGATAAGCTAGACACCGCCCTAGAGCCACAAAGAATTCTGGAACTTGTAGGAACTGAACACAGGAAGTCAGAGGAAAGATTAACCCCATCAGAGCTGGAGCCAGCAATGAGCATGTGCTGCTAGTGCACAATAAAACCTAATTTTGCTGAAAAAACATAATAGATGTGTTGAGGGGCACATATTAGCAAGATTTATCAGGCAGAAGAAAAATAAATCAGTTTTGGTAACTGGACAACTTTTTTAACATTAAAGAGAAAATCAAATGTTCACAGTTGCAGTCATGTTCTTTTCAAAAAACCAAAAAAATAAACAGTGAAATTCCAGGTTGTGGGGTAGGAAAACACGAACAATTCCAAAAGGGCGTGAATACTTTCACAAGGCACTGTATTCATGCAGTTACATGTCTCTATCTAATGGTTTGTTTTTTTTAAATTTCAACTATATATGCATTGAATGATATATATACAGTGCAAAAGGTTGGGCACCCCTGGTTAAAGTTACTGTTTCTGGGAACAGTTAAGCAAGTTGAATTTCCTTTTCTGTTAATTTAAAAATGTAAACAATGAAAATATATATTTTTTTGGCCTAAAATACAAAGGAAATGTGTCATCTATAGCTTTATGCCTTTTAGGGCGGCGTTACATGCCCCGATTTATTGTGCAATGGCATGAGCGATCGCACCCGCCCCCGTTGTTTGTGAGTCACGGGCAATTTGTTGCCTGTGGCGCACAATGTCGTTTACCCCGTCACACGTACTTACCTCCCGAACAACCTCGCTGTGGGCGGCGAACATCCTCTTCCTGAAGGGGGAGGGACGTTCGGCGTCACAGCGACGTCACACAGTGACTGCCCAATAGAAGCGGAGGAGCGAGATGAGCGTGACATAACATCCCGCCCACCTCCCTCCTTCCTTCCGCATTGCCGGCGGGACGCAGGTAAGCTGTATTTGCGATTCCCGGGGTGTCACACGGAGCGATGTGTGCTGCCACGGGAACAACGAACAACCGGCGCGCAGAAGGAGGAACGACTTTATGAAAATGAACGATGTGTCAACGAGCAACGCTAAGATGAGTATTTTTGCTAATTCACAGTTGTTCATAGCTGTCACATGCTATGATATCTCTAACGATGCCGGATGTGTGTCATGGAATCCGTGACCCCGACGACATATCGCCCGATATATCGTAGCGTGTGAGGCCGCCCTTAGAATTTATTTCATCTTCAACTTGCTTAACTGTTCACAATAACACTAATTTTTACCAGAGGTGCCCAAACCTTTGAATACCACTGTATATGCAATGTGTCTGATATTATACATTCAGTATTGTTCATAAAATATACTCAGTGGCTGTTTATTAGAGGCACTGCTATACTAACGCTAATATAACAGACAGAGACCCTTTAAGTTAGGAAATTGTTAAATTCAATAATACTAAAAGACTAAAGGGCACTTTATACACAGCTGGTGAAAGCACCCTCCCCCGTCGGTTGTGCGACACGGGCAAATCGCTGCCCGTGGCGCACTACATCGCTAGGAACTATACTATACTTACCTGCCTAGCGACGTCACTGTGGCCGGCGAACCACCTCCTTTCTAAGGGGGAGGTTTGTTCGGCGTCACAGCGGCTTCACTAAGCGGCCGCCCAATAGAAGCAGAGGGGCGGAGATGAGCGGCCGTAACATCCTGCCCACCTCCTTCCTTCCTCATTGGCGGCGGCCGCAGGTACGATGTTGTTCCTCGTTCCTGCTGTGTCACAAATAGCGATGTGTGCTGCCGCAGGAACGACGAACAACATCGTACCTGCAGCAGCAACGATATTTGAGATTAGAACGACGTGTCAACGATCAACGATATGGTGAGTATTTTTGATTGTTAACAGTCGTTCCTGCGTTTCACACGCAACAACGTCGCTAACGAGGCCTTATATGCGTCAAGAATTCCGTGACCCCAACGACATCTCGTTAGTGATGTCATTGCGTGTAAAGTGGCCTTAATGGATGCTAATACTACTGCATCCTCAGCTTTTTAGTAAGACAGACTTACACTGACTTGACCATGATTTCTGTGATATTTAACTGGTCAATTTCCTAAATTATAATTTGTTAGTTTCAAAGTGACACACAAGGGAGGCATTATAACTTTTACCCTTTAACCCCTGGCCAATTTTCCATTTTTCGGGGGGTTTTTTTTTTTGCTCCCCGTCTTCCGGGAGCTGCAACTTTTTTATTTTTCTGTCAATCTTGCCATATGAGTGCGGAAAAATTGCAAAAAAGTGCAATTGTATGATTGTGTTTGGGATATTTCATTCACCGTGTTCACCATATGGTAAACCTGATGTGTTGGTTTGATGCCTCTAGTTGGTACGAATTCGTAGACACTAAACAAGTATAGGTTTACTTTTATCTAAGGGGTTAAAAAAAAAACAAGTAATCAAAAATAAGTGGCGCACTATAGACAGTAATAAATTATCAGTACAATAAGGTAATAAATAGGGATGATCGAATACTTCAATTATTCGGCTTCGCGAATATTTTCCGAATACCTCGCCGCTAATCGACTATTCGCGAATATTCGATGCGCAATGTAAGTCTATGGGAAACCCGAATAACAACTATTCGGAACTATTCGGGCTTCCCATAGACTTACATTGTGCATCGAATAGTCGAATAGCGGCGAGGTATTCGGAAAATATTCACGAAGCCGAATAATCGAAGTATTCGATCATCCCTAGTAATAAATGTTCAGGAACTAAATTACAAGTATTTTTTAGTATAGTAGTTTGACGGGGAAGGAATGTATGTGTCATGTCAATAAACAACTCTTTTGAACAGTAATAGTAATTGGTTTTATAAAGGAACAGAATTAGCTAATTAAAATTATAGCTTCTTTAAGAAAGTGATTACAAGTCCACTTTCCAACAATAATTGCAGGGAAATGCCAAAGCAAGACCCTGTTCTCTCAACCAAATACACTGTCTGTAATATTAAATGATGGTTAATGACCCAATAAAAGAGCAAAATACGTCAAAATGAAATTGTCACTTGAACCAGTAAAATGCACATATTTCATGGCTCACGAGAAAATTAAGGAGGCTATTATTCCAGCAATTAATTTAACAAATGCATCAAGTGGTGAGTTATTTGGATCAAATTTTTGATGTAACCTTTGATACCAGCTATAATTTCACACATAATGGTATTTTGGAAATTATTTAATGGTGTTATTGCCCTGTCATTTTCTATTCATACATAATAAGACTTTCATGTGAGCATTTTAACCATCTAGTATACAAACTATGTAGGTATCACGCTTATACATCATGACAACTGGTGGCAGAATACTTTCTAAGTTTTGCCACAGTTTACACAATGTTATGCATTTCATATATAGAGCCAAACAATGCCCACATAGAGCTACAGTATATAGCATATATATTGTGCAATATTTTGATTGCATATCAAACAATGCCCATCAAGTGTCCATATCTGAAAGGAGGCCAATTACAACTATACAGTGTCCATGCTATATCATGTTCTACAATAGGATTCAATTTTGTAAGTGTCCCAACAGTCTTTTTTTCTAATCTAGTTTTTTTGGTATTTCATATCACCTTTCTCCACTGGTCATTAAGCAGCTACTCTGCAGCCTCAACCTGGGGCCCTCTACAGCAATGTCCAGCTCTTTATGTATGGGTAAATTACTGGAAACCAGGGAGCCCCTGGTAAGACCCTACTAAGTGGCGTGTGTAGTGCTAAGCCTGACTATGGAAGGCCGCTATGGGCTGTGTTACAGCTAAGAAGACAAAACTCAATTAATTAGCAATAGAAAAGGCAACACAACAACAGAATCAAACCGTTGTCTTTGGATTGCACATTCTCCATCACATGTGGGGACTTATTTCTGTGTGGTACTTAACAACAATTAAATAATTCTCTATCCACAAGAGACTTATATTTGCCAAATTTCTCTTGAAAATAGCCAACTTAATGTATGTTTCAAAACATATTACATTGTTATAAATATACTGTCTTTAGCATATATGTTTTGTCTGTCTCTGTATTAAAAGAAAAAAGATATTCCACTTCCCAAATTCCTTGTAGGTCTCGTTATAGCACTTGTCTGCTCCACACTGGCCTTTTTGTCACATGATGTTCAGCTCTAAACTCATCAGGTGTCATGGCGCATTCTGACCCTGTTCACACTACAGAGTCTGACACGCCACCTGGGGCTTTTGAGTTGCTCACTTAGAGCTGGATACCAACCTATTGTGTGGTTACTAATGATCGGTCTACCAGGAGTTAATTTCTGCTAGCCTGTGACTTGCTCTTAGGGTCATGTGTTTCTGGAGACTTATCATGACTGTCTATGCTCTTTAAAAGATGGTAGAATCTTCTCATCCATGCCGATAATAGCTTTTGCAATTCTGGTCTATATGCATAGTTATCTAGCTTTTGGTGCTACTCTGGTGTGATGTGGAAATACTCTTGTTGTTTGATTATTTTTACTTGTCTTTATTTCCTCCTGAGCACACTTTGTCTGTTCCTCTGTGAGTGATTGCTCTGAGTTTGTGTTTTGGCTTTCCCCCAGTCTGTCTTTCTGTGTTGGATTTACCACTCCAGTCCCTGCCCTCTCCTGGTTTGGGGGTGAATGGGTAATTAGTAGAGTTGAGCGCGGTTCGAGGTTCGAGGTTCTCCAGTTCTAGGCTCGAGTGATTTTGGGGCCTGTTCTAGATCGAACTAGAACTCGAGCTTTTTGCAAAATCTCGATAGTTCTAGAAACGTTCGAGAACGGTTCTAGCAGCAAAAAAACAGCTAATTCCTAGCTGGCTTTCCGCTGTAATAGTGTAAGTCACTCTGTGACTCACACTATTATGAAATTTCAGTGTATAGTGTGCGTGAACAGCGCCTTCAGATCACTCCTGTTTGTATAATGGCGATCGCCATTTTTTTTTTCCTTGTCTTCCTTCCCTAAGCGCGCGCGTGTAGTGGGGAGGGCCATTATGTCAGCCAATCCCAGACACACACACAGCTAAGTGGACTTTTAGCCAGAGAAGCAACGGTATGTGTGATAGGATGTCCATGTCACATGTCCCTGCATTATAAAAACGAGTATCTGGCCGTCCGGACGCCATTATCTCTTCTGCGTCCTTGGTGTCAGACATCACTGGCGCAGCTCCGTCCTTTGTCCTATCGCCGATACTGCTGTATGCGCTCCATACACAGCGCTGGACAGCATAGGGATAGCACTTTCCATCAGTCCTTTTAAGGGCTCGTACCGGCAGGGTCAGAGCCATAGGTGACAGGTCCTGAAAACAGAGACAACGTCTGTGTAGCTAAGGTCAGGGATTTCGTCGCTGCATTTCCCCATTAGGAGGGAATAGAAAGGCAGGCTTCCATTCCTCTACCCAGAGCCCCACAATCCTGGCATTGTACCCTCCTGTCCTCTGCACACTCCAACTCATTATAACTAAGCCATTATACTAGCAAACACTCAGTGAACCTAGTGGCATCCTAAACGTGGCTATTGGACTTTGCTATAGTCCCACTAGTGCAAAGATATTTGCAGCACGTCTGCCTGCATTGCACACTCCAACTCATTATAACTAAGCCATTATAATAGCAAACACTCAATGTACCTAGTGGCATCCTAAACGTGGCTATTGGACTTTGCTATAGTCCCACTAGTGCAAAGATATTTGCAGCACGTCTGCCTGCATTGCACACTCCAACTCATTATAACTAAGCCATTATACTAGCAAACACTCAGTGTACCTAGTGGCATCCTAAACGTGGCTATTGGACTTTGCTATAGTCCCACTAGTGCAAAGATATTTGCAGCACCTCTGCCTGCATTGCACACTCCAACTCATTATAACTAAGCCATTATACTAGCAAACACTCAGTGTACCTAGTGGCATCCTAAACGTGGCTATTGGACTTTTGTCTAGTCCCACTAGTGCAAAGATATTTGCAGCACCTCTTCCTGCATTGCACACTCCAACTCATTATAACTAAGCCATTATACTAGCAAACACTCAGTGTACCTAGTGGCATCCTAAACGTGGCTATTGGACTTTGCTATAGTCCCACTAGTGCAAAGATATTTGCAGCACCTCTGCCTGCATTGCACACTCCAACTCATTATAACTAAGCCATTATACTAGCAAACACTCAGTGTACCTAGTGGCATCCTAAACGTGGCTATTGGACTTTTGTCTAGTCCCACTAGTGCAAAGATATTTGCAGCACCTCTTCCTGCATTGCACACTCCAACTCATTATAACTAAGCCATTATACTAGCAAACACTCAGTGTACCTAGTGGCATCCTAAACGTGGCTATTGGACTTTGCTATAGTGCCACTAGTGCAAAGATATTTGCAGCACGTCTGCCTGCATTGCACACTCCAACTCATTATAACTAAGCCATTATAATAGCAAACACTCAATGTACCTAGTGGCATCCTAAACGTGGCTATTGGACTTTGCTATAGTCCCACTAGTGCAAAGATATTTGCAGCACGTCTGCCTGCATTGCACACTCCAACTCATTATAACTAAGCCATTATACTAGCAAACACTCAGTGTACCTAGTGGCATCCTAAACGTGGCTATTGGACTTTGCTATAGTCCCACTAGTGCAAAGATATTTGCAGCACCTCTGCCTGCATTGCACACTCCAACTCATTATAACTAAGCCATTATACTAGCAAACACTCAGTGTACCTAGTGGCATCCTAAACGTGGCTATTGGACTTTTGTCTAGTCCCACTAGTGCAAAGATATTTGCAGCACCTCTTCCTGCATTGCACACTCCAACTCATTATAACTAAGCCATTATACTAGCAAACACTCAGTGTACCTAGTGTCATCCTAAACGTGGCTATTGGACTTTGCTATAGTCCCACTAGTGCAAAGATATTTGCAGCACCTCTGCCTGAATTGCACCTCCAACTCATTATAACTAAGCCATTATACTAGCAAACACTCAGTGTACCTAGTGGCATCCTAAACGTGGCTATTGGACTTTGCTATAGTCCCACTAGTGCAAAGATATTTGCAGCATGTCTACCTGCATTGCACACTCCAACTCATTATAACTAAGCCATTATACTAGCAAACACTCAGTGTACCTAGTGGCATCCTAAACGTGGCTATTGGACTTTGCTATAGTCCCACTAGTGCAAAGATATTTGCAGCACCTCTGCCTGCATTGCACACTCCAACTCATTATAACTAAGCCATTATACTAGCAAACACTCAGTGTACCTAGTGGCATCCTAAACGTGGCTATTGGACTTTTGTCTAGTCCCACTAGTGCAAAGATATTTGCAGCACCTCTGCCTGCATTGCACACTCCAACTCATTATAACTAAGCCATTATACTAGCAAACACTCAGTGTACCTAGTGGCATCCTAAACGTGGCTATTGGACTTTGCTATAGTCCCACTAGTGCAAAGATATTTGCAGCACCTCTGCCTGCATTGCACACTCCAACTCATTATAACTAAGCCATTATACTAGCAAACACTCAGTGTACCTAGTGGCATCCTAAACGTGGCTATTGGACTTTGCTATAGTCCCACTAGTGCAAAGATATTTGCAGCACCTCTGCCTGCATTGCACACTCCAACTCATTATAACTAAGCCATTATACTAGCAAACACTCAGTGTACCTAGTGGCATCCTAAACGTGGCTATTGGACTTTTGTCTAGTTCCACTAGTGCAAAGATATTTGCAGCACCTCTGCCTGCATTGCACACTCCAACTCATTATAACTAAGCCATTATTCTAGCAAACACTCAGTGTACCTAGTGGCATCCTAAACGTGGCTATTGGACTTTGCTATAGTCCCACTAGTGCAAAGATATTTGCAGCACCTCTTCCTGCATTGCACACTCCAACTCATTATAACTAAGCCATTATACTAGCAAACACTCAGTGTACCTAGTGGCATCCTAAACGTGGCTATTGGACTTTGCTATAGTCCCACTAGTGCAAAGATATTTGCAGCACCTCTGCCTGCATTGCACACTCCAACTCATTATAACTAAGCCATTATAGTAGCAAACATTCAGTGTACCTAGTGGCATCCTAAACATGGCTATTGGACTTTGCTATAGTCCCACTAGTGCAAAGATATTTGCAGCACCTCTGCCTGCATTGCACACTCCAACTCATTATAACTAAGCCATTATACTAGCAAACACTCAGTGTACCTAGTGGCATCCTAAACGTGGCTATTGGACTTTTGTCTAGTCCCACTAGTGCAAAGATATTTGCAGCACCTCTTCCTGCATTGCACACTCCAACTCATTATAACTAAGCCATTATACTAGCAAACACTCAGTGTACCTAGTGGCATCCTAAATGTGGCTATTGGACTTTGCTATAGTCCCACTAGTGCAAAGATATTTGCAGCACCTCTGCCTGCATTGCACACTCCAACTCATTATAACTAAGCCATTATACTAGCAAACACTCAGTGTACCTAGTGGCATCCTAAACGTGGCTATTGGACTTTTGTCTAGTCCCACTAGTGCAAAGATATTTGCAGCACCTCTTCCTGCATTGCACACTCCAACTCATTATAACTAAGCCATTATACTAGCAAACACTCAGTGTACCTAGTGGCATCCTAAACGTGGCTATTGGACTTTGCTATAGTCCCACTAGTGCAAAGATATTTGCAGCACCTCTGCCTGCATTGCACACTCCAACTCATTATAACTAAGCCATTATACTAGCAATTGATGCTGCCAGTTTAAGGGCCGTAGTTGCATTGTCAGGGATATTTATTCTTTATTATTCTGCTGTTAATAAAGCTAGACCACCGCTGCAATCTACACCACCTCTCAATTTTTACTACCACATTTTCAGTGCACAATCTTGTCGCAATCAACATGAGTGGCAAAATGACAGATGCTGGTGGAAAGGGGAAGAGGCGTGGTGGAAAAGGAAAAAAAGGGTTTGTCCGTGGGGAAGGTGGCAAAGCTCCATTATCATCTGCTGAAGAGAGACCATCTACCAGCAAAAGTAAGATGTCTACTACTTACCGTGGACAATCCGATGTGCTCCCTTTTTTATGGACATGAACAACAGGAACAAAGGTAGATGATGGCCAAAAAAGGAAAATGCTTGAATGGATCTCAAGTGGTCCAACAAGTGCCCTCTCAGCCACTTCAAGTACCGCATCCAAAAAACACCAGTCCTCTGAGTTGTCATCCCAATCAAACTTGCTTTCTCCCAGTTCTGAAGTCTCCATCAGCCCTTCACAGTATGGTGGAACTGAGATGGCTGAGTCTGCAGAGCTGTTCAGTCACACTATAGCCTGGGAATCAGAGGTCTGCTCCCAAGCTACAGTGAGTACAGAACAGGAAATGGTCTGCAGTGATGCCCAGAACCTTTGTGACTCTGATTCAGGCCGTGAGGACCAAGTATCTGAGCATAATGTTGACCCTTTGTCAAAAACTGTAATACCTGTGGTTATAGACATTGAGGAACATACTGATGAAGATTAGACGCAGATACCCGATTGGGATGACAACTTAAATATTCGGTCAGGGCAAGAAGAGGCTCGGTCTGAGGGGGAGGGGAGTGCAAACACAACAATTGATGATGAAGTTCTAGATCCCACCTACTGTCAACCCACAGTCAGGCACTCGAGGAGGTTAACAGAGGTGGTGGAGGAGGATGCAACTGATGACGAAGTTACCTTGCGCCTTCCTGGACACAGTCGGAGTACTGGTAGCACGTCTACAACTGCATCCTCAGCCACCACTCTGCCTCTGAGCATTATTCGGGGTGGATCAACAGGTCGCATGGCCTCTAAGCCTTGCCTAGCCTGGTCCTTTTTTGACATAGAAAAAGATCGCCCAAATTATGTGATCTGTAAAATTTGTCATGGTTCTCTTAGTAGAGGTCAAAACCTCAGCAGTTTGACAACTTCTTCCATGAATCGTCACATGAATAAATATCATATGTCCCGGTGGGAAGCTCACCGTGCTGCAATGCGGCCTAGCGGAGCGAACCATCCACCGCCTGCCCCTTCCAGTGCATCCGCGCGCTTTTCATCTTCTAGGACTGTGGGGACAGCTGTCACACCTGTTTTTCCACCCACAACTTCCACCACTGTAACCGCAACAGGCAGTTTGCTTGGTAGGTCGTTAGTTGGTTTGGAAGGGGAAACAAGTGAGTGTGTACAGCTCTCTCAGACATCGATAGCACCAACGTTGGATGAAGGTAACATCATGTCTCCGCCTGCACTTTCCTCACAAGCCTGCATTTTTCCAGGGACACCCTACTCAACACCGTCTACACACAGCAGCCAGATCTCTGTCCCTCAGATGTGGTCAAATAAAAGGCCACTTCCTGCGACCCATGACAAAGCTAAGAGGTTGACTCTATCCCTCTGTAAGCTGTTGGCTACCGAAATGCTGCCTTTCCGCCTAGTGGACACACAGGATTTTAGAGACCTTATGTCTGTCGCTGTGCCCCAGTACCAGATGCCTAGTCGCCACTACTTCTCTAAGAAAGGTGTGCCCGCGCTACACCAGCATGTCGCACACAACATCACCGCTTCCTTGAGAAACTCTGTGTGTCAACGGGTGCATTTCACCACCGATACTTGGACCAGTAAGCATGGACAGGGACGTTACATGTCGCTGACTGGGCACTGGGTAACTATGGTGATAGATGGTGAAGGGTCTGCTGCACAAGTCTTGCCGTCCCCACGACTTGTGTGTCAATCCTCTGTCTGTCCAAGTTCCGCCACTGCTTCTGCATCCTCCACCTCATCTGGGTCCTCCACCTCCGCCCCAAGCCTGCCTGGTCAGGCCACCAGCGTTCTCACTGCGCAGAAGGAATCACGCACCCCTCATTACTATGCTGGCAGCAGAGCGCAACGGCATCAGGCGGTCTTTAGCTTGACATGTCTTGGGAATAAGAGTCACACAGCTGAGGAGTTGTGGTCAGCTCTGCGGTCCGAGTTTAATAAATGGTTGTCTCCACTCAACCTGCAGCCTGGTAAGGCCGTGTGCGACAATGCTGCAAACCTGGGTGCGGCCCTTCGCCTGGGCAAGGTGACACACGTACCTTGTATGGCTCACGTGTTGAACCTTGTCGTCCAGCAATTTTTAACACACTATCCCGGCCTAGATGGCATTCTGAACAGGGCACGAAAACTGTCTGCTCACTTCCGCCGTTCAAGCGCCGCAGCTGAGCGACTTGCATCGCTCCAGAAGTCTTTCGGCCTGCCGGTTCATCGCCTGAAATGCGATGTGGCGACACGCTGGAATTCAACTCTCCACATGTTACAGCGACTGTGGCAGCACCGCCGAGCCCTGGTGCAATACGTCATGACGTATAGCCTGGGCCAACGAGATGCAGAGGTGGGTCAGATCACCCTGATGGAGTGGTCTCAGATCAAGGACCTATGCACCCTTCTGCACAGTTTCGACATGGCGACGAATATGTTTAGCGCTGACAATGCCATTATCAGCATGACGATTCCAGTGATTTACATGCTGGAGCACACGCTAAACACTATTCGGAGTCAGGGGGTGGGACAACAGGAAGGGGATGAACTACAGGAGGATTCATATGCGCAAGACACAACAACATCACCAAGGTCCAGACGTTCATCATCACCAAGGCGCCAGGCATGGGACCATGGGGGACAGGGATCAACAAGGGCGCATGGTAGCAGGCGAGATGTTGAGGAAGGTGCAGGAGAACATGAAGAAATGGAGGACGAACTGTCCATGGACATGGATGACTCAGCAGATGAGGGAGACCTTGGTCAAATTTCAGTTGAAAGAGGTTGGGGGGAGATGTCAGAGTAAGAAAGAACGGTTAGCACCTCTATGCCACAAACACAGCGTGGACTTGGTCCGCATGGCTGCGCAAGACACATGAGTGCCTTCTTGTTGCACTACCTCCAACATGACCCTCGTATTGTCAAAATTAGAAGTGATGATGACTACTGGCTTGCCACACTATTAGATCCCCTGTACAAGTCCAAATTTTGTGACATAATTCCAGCCATAGAAAGGGACGCACGTATGCAGGAGTATCAGCAGAAGCTGTTACTCAATCTTAGCTCTGCTTTTCCACCAAACAACCGTGCAGGTGCAGGGAGTGAATCTCCCAGTTGTAACTTGACAAACATGGGACGGTCTCGTCATCTTCAACAGTCTACCCGTACCAGTAGGACCGTATCTGGTGCTGGTAACAGCAATTTTATGGAATCTTTTCATAATTTTTTTAGACCCTCTTTTGCAAGGCCACCAGAGACAACAAGTCTGACACATAGTCAACGGCTGGAGAGGATGATACAGGAGTATCTCCAAATGAACATCGATGCCATGACTTTGCAAATGGAGCCTTGCTCCTTTTGTGCTTCAAATCTAGAAAAATGGCCAGAGCTCTCCAGTTACGCCTTGGAGATTTTGTCGTGTCCAGCTGCCAGCGTTGTCTCTGAACGTGTCTTCAGTGCTGCTGGGTGTGTGCCGACAGATAAGCGCACGCGTCTGTCCAGTGACAATGTGGACAGACTGACGTTCATCAAAATGAACAAGTCATGGATCCAGAAGGAATTTACTACCCCTGTGTCATCCTGGGGAAAGTAAATGCTTGTGGATTTGGAATGTGCTTGATGCAAATCAAAACATCCTGTTTGCAACTAGGGCACAACTGCTGCCACTGAAGGGGTGGGTGTGTGTGGGGCCCAATTTTTTGAAAAAAGGGAGACTCCGCTTGGAGTAACCCTTGCTTACATTGTTTTTAAAAGAAGCCAAGATGAACAGAGCTTTGATCAGGAAAGACTTTGCTACCTACCCTGGTGTCATCCTGGGGACGGTTAATTATGGCGTATTTTTGAATGTGCTTGATGCAAATCTAGCTGTGAAGTGTACAACTGGGGCACAACTGCTGCCACTGAATGGGTAGGTGTGTGTGGGGCCCAATTTTTTGAAAAAAGGGAGACTCCGCTTGGAGTAACCCTTGCTTACATTGTTTTTAAAAGAAGCCAAGATGAACAGAGCTGGGATCAGGAAAGACTTTGCTACCTACCCTGGTGTCATCCTGGGGACGGTTAATTATGGCGTATTTTTGAATGTGCTTGATGCAAATCTAGCTATGAAGTGTACAACTGGGGCACAACTGCTGCCACTGAATGGGTGGGTGTGTGTGGGGCCCAATTTTTTGAAAAAAGGGAGACTCCGCTTGGAGTAACCCTTGCTTACATTGTTTTTAAAAGAAGCCAAGATGAACAGAGCTGGGATCAGGAAAGACTTTGCTACCTACCCTGGTGTCATCCTGGGGACGGTTAATTATGGCGTATTTTTGAATGTGCTTGATGCAAATCTAGCTGTGAAGTGTACAACTGGGGCACAACTGCTGCCACTGAAGGGGTTGGTGTGTGTGGGGCCCAATTTTTGGAAAAAAGGAACACTCCGCTTGGAGTAACCCTTGCTTACATTGTTTTTAAAAGAAGCCAAGATGAACAGAGCTGGGATCAGGAAAGACTTTGCTACCTACCCTGGTGTCATCCTGGGGACGGTTAATTATGGCGTATTTTTGAATGTGCTTGATGCAAATCTAGCTGTGAAGTGTACAACTGGGGCACAACTACTGCCACTGAATGGGTGGGTGTGTGTGGGGCCCAATTTTTTGAAAAAAGGGAGACTCCGCTTGGAGTAACCCTTGCTTACATTGTTTTTAAAAGAAGCCAAGATGAACAGAGCTGGGATCTGGAAAGACTTTGCTACCTACCCTGGTGTCATCCTGGGGACGGTTAATTATGGCGTATTTTTGAATGTGCTTGATGCAAATCTAGCTGTGAAGTGTACAACTGGGGCACAACTGCTGCCACTGAATGGGTGGGTGTGTGTGGGGCCCAATTTTTTGAAAAAAGGTAGACTCCGCTTTGAGTAACCCTTGCTTACATTGTTTTTAAAAGAAGCCAAGATGAACAGAGCTGGGATCAGGAAAGACTTTGCTACCTACTTTGGTGTCATCCTGGGGACTGTTAATTATGGCGTATTTTTGAATGTGCTTGATGCAAATCTAGCTGTGAAGTGTACAACTGGGGCACAACTGCTGCCACTGAAGGGGTGGGTGTGTGTGGGGCCCAATTTTTTTAAAAAAGGGAGACTCCGCTTGGAGTAACCCTTGCTTACATTGTTTTTAAAAGAAGCCAAGATGAACAGAGCTGGGATCAGGAAAGACTTTGCTACCTACCCCGGTGTCATCCTGGGGACGGTTAATTATGGCGTATTTTTGAATGTGCTTGATGCAAATCTAGCTGTGAAGTGTACAACTGGGGCACAACTGCTGCCACTGAAGGGGTGGGTGTGTGTGGGGCCCAATTTTTGGAAAAAAAAGGGAGACTCCGCTTGGAGTAACCCTTGCTTACATTGTTTTTAAAAGAAGCCAAGATGAACAGAGCTGGGATCAGGAAAGACTTTGCTACCTACCCTGGTGTCATCCTGGGGACGGTTAATTATGGCGTATTTTTTAATGTGCTTGATGCAAATCTAGCTGTGAAGTGTACAACTGGGGCACAACTGCTGCCACTGAAGGGGTGGGTGTGTGTGGGGCCCAATTTTTTGAAAAAAGGGAGACTCCGCTTGGAGTAACCCTTGCTTACATTGTTTTTAAAAGAAGCCAAGATGAACAGAGCTGGGATCAGGAAAGACTTTGCTACCTACCCTGGTGTCATCCTGGGGACGGTTAATTATGGCGTATTTTTGAATGTGCTTGATGCAAATCTAGCTGTGAAGTGTACAACTGGGGCACAACTGCTGCCACTGAATGGGTGGGTGTGTGTGGGGCCCAATTTTTTGAAAAAAGGGAGACTCCGCTTGGAGTAACCCTTGCTTACATTGTTTTTAAAAGAAGCCAAGATGAACAGAGCTGGGATCAGGAAAGACTTTGCTACCTACCCTGGTGTCATCCTGGGGACGGTTAATTATGGCGTATTTTTGAATGTGCTTGATGCAAATCTAGCTGTGAAGTGTACAACTGGGGCACAACTGCTGCCACTGAAGGGGTTGGTGTGTATGGGGCCCAATTTTTGGAAAAAAGGAACACTCCGCTTGGAGTAACCCTTGCTTACATTGTTTTTAAAAGAAGCCAAGATGAACAGAGCTGGGATCAGGAAAGACTTTGCTACCTACCCTGGTGTCATCCTGGGGACGGTTAATTATGGCGTATTTTTGAATGTGCTTGATGCAAATCTAGCTGTGAAGTGTACAACTGGGGCACAACTGCTGCCACTGAATGGGTGGGTGTGTGTGGGGCCCAATTTTTTGAAAAAAGGTAGACTCCGCTTGGAGTAACCCTTGCTTACATTGTTTTTAAAAGAAGCCAAGATGAACAGAGCTGGGATCAGGAAAGACTTTGCTACCTACTTTGGTGTCATCCTGGGGACGGTTAATTATGGCGTATTTTTGAATGTGCTTGATGCAAATCTAGCTGTGAAGTGTACAACTGGGGCACAACTGCTGCCACTGAAGGGGTGGGTGTGTGTGGGGCCCAATTTTTTTAAAAAAGGGAGACTCCGCTTGGAGTAACCCTTGCTTACATTGTTTTTAAAAGAAGCCAAGATGAACAGAGCTGGGATCAGGAAAGACTTTGCTACCTACCCCGGTGTCATCCTGGGGACGGTTAATTATGGCGTATTTTTGAATGTGCTTGATGCAAATCTAGCTGTGAAGTGTACAACTGGGGCACAACTGCTGCCACTGAAGGGGTGGGTGTGTGTGGGGCCCAATTTTTGGAAAAAAAAAGGAGACTCCGCTTGGAGTAACCCTTGCTTACATTGTTTTTAAAAGAAGCCAAGATGAACAGAGCTGGGATCAGGAAAGACTTTGCTACCTACCCTGGGGTCATCCTGGGGACGGTTAATTATGGCGTATTTTTTAATGTGCTTGATGCAAATCTAGCTGTGAAGTGTACAACTGGGGCACAACTGCTGCCACTGAAGGGGTGGGTGTGTGTGGGGCCCAATTTTTGGAAAAAAGGAAGACTCCGCTTGGAGTAACCCTTGCTTACATTGTTTTTAAAAGAAGCCAAGATGAACAGAGCTGGGATCAGGAAAGACTTTGCTACCTACCCTGGTGTCATCCTGGGGACGGTTAATTATGGCGTATTTTTGAATGTGCTTGATGCAAATCTAGCTGTGAAGTGTACAACTGGGGCACAACTGCTGCCACTGAAGGGGTGGGTGTGTGTGGGGCCCAATTTTTTGAAAAAAGGAAGACTCCGCTTGGAATAACCCTTACTTACATTGTTTTTAAAAGAAGCCAAGATGAACAAGTCATGGTTCAGCAAAGACTTTGCTACCTACCCCGGTGTCATCCTGGGGACGGTTAAGAATAGCATATTTTTGAATGTGCTTGATGCAAACCTAGCTGTGAATTGTACAACTGGGGCACAACTGCTGCCACTGAATGGGTGGGTGTGTGTGTGGCCCAATTTTTGGAAAAAAGGAAGACTCCGCTTGGAGTCACCTTGCGGTGTTTTACATGATTTTAGAAGGGCGTGCCATGCCTATATCTGTGTCTCCTCCTCTTTTTCCTTGTCCTGCTCTTTTGTTTTCACATGAGTATATGTCCTTGTCACTTTCTCATGTGTTTGTGTTGTGAGTTGTTTGTCACCTTTTGGACACCTTTGAGGGTGTTTTCTATGTGTTTTTATGTGTTTGTGAATGCCTGCCATTGTTTCCTATGCGGTTCGAGTTCGGTTCGTCGAACGTTCGACGAACCGAACTCGAACGGGACCTCCGTTCGGCGAACCGACCTCGAGCCGAACCGGGACCGGTTCGCTCATCTCTAGTAATTAGACCTAGGGCTGATCAGGAGTTAGGGCTACACTGGTGATCCCGACCTCTTCACCTTCAGAAGTACCTCTGGGATAATGGACAGTTAGGGTGCCAATGCCTGAAAGCCAGTTTAGGAGCCCCTATTCCAGGTTACTACAACACCCTCGTGACACATTGCTTCCTAATCTAATGTCTAATACACCTGAAATGGCCAGAAATGCCCACTCAGGCAATCACTGTGTAAAAGAAGGTAGCAAGTGACTACAATTATGACATATATGTGTATGAAAAACAAGCTACATGTTGCACTGAAATAACTTATCAGTGAAGGAAGAGAAATAATGTATTTGAATATTTGTATTAGCAAAAGCATATTTTCATTTCAAATAAATTGTAGCAATCTGATAATCCTCCATAATGAAGATCTTTAAAGTACTTATAAGGATTTTCAATATACCATGCATATATAAACAGTCATATGCATACATATAATGTGTTTGCAGATGGGTATAAGGTTGCATGGTACATCAGATTACAACCTGCTGGATGGAACACTTTAAGAAGATTAAGTGCTTATTGGTGTTTTGTATGGTTTTTGCAATGGACAATTAGAGCAGTAATTTACTTAAATATTCCAAGCTGTTACTTCCCCAATACAAACCAATTTTAAAAGGGCATAAAAATGTTCAGGTAATTAAAGAAAGTCTTGTGTACGTAAATATAAAGGCTGCAATTAGAAACCAAAAGCACAAACACAATTCACAATACATGTTATTTAGCAATAATACAGGATCCTATCATGATTTTTATGTTTGTGGTAAAAAAAATGTCATTTAAAGAAAAAAAAAAAGAAAAATACTTTTGTTGCCGTTTTCTGAGAGTTGAAATTTTCATTTTTCGAGCCATAGCTCTGTGTGAGGTCTTGTTTTTAATGATACTATATTGGGGTAGATACGTTTTGATTGGTTCTTATTGCATTTTTCAGGTTAATTAACTTTTTATTGTGATAGATTGGACTTTTACAAGCATGAAATGCTATTATTTTTTATTTTTAATGGGGGAAAAAGAGGGGACATTAACATTTTCTAAAACCTTTACTGGACTTGAACCTGATTAAGAGTAGCCAGGGCCCTAGGCAGTTTTCAAGGCATGACCCTTCAATGCCTGATGTATAATATGACATGTCACATAATCCCCCTTGATAGATCATGTTATGGGTCATGTGACTAACACACTTGTGCACATCTGTAGGCGCAAAATGAGAGAGACAGCGGAGTGCAAATTTTCTTGCATTATGTACAGCACTATGCATAATAGAGCAAGGGTGGGTAATTAATTTTCCTGAGGAGTCACATGAGAGACCCTGACTGTTGTGGAGGCCTAACCAATAGGCTGACATTTTTTTTGCTAAATACTGATATTAACATATTGTAATTATTATTTTATATTAATACTATCTGTAGGACCCAGCGTTGCACGGGGTAGTAACTGTCTGTCTTTCACTCTCCCATTCTTGCTCTCTCTCTCTATCTCTCTCTCTCTCCCTCTCTCCCGCTTTCTCTCCCTCTCTCCCTGTCTCCCTCTCTGTTGCCCTCTCTGTCTCCCTCTCTGTATCCCTCTTTCTGCCTCTCTGTCTGTTTGTATTTGTCTCTCTCTATTTCTTTCTCTGTCTGTCTTTTTCTCTGTCTGTCTCTTTGTCTGTCTCTGTTATGCGCCGGAGTTGATTACCTTCATGGGTCAGACTCCAGGTGCCTTCAGGTGCTTCTGCTTCCTCGCCTGAGATGCCCCCTGCAGTTACTACACCGCCTGGGTGCCGGTCTCAATGTGTGGCTAATACTAGTGACATTCTGCTGGCTGCTTGGTTGCCAGAGCCTAAGTTCAGAGAATGAACCTCTGTGAATGCTCGGGCTGTATGTACTGAGCAAGCGTCTAAGTCCAGAAATCGGGCTACTAAGCATGCTCAGGCTGCTTTTGCTCAGTCTGTGTCTAAGTACAGGAGTCAAGCCACTAAGCATGTGGGTAATGTGGCACCTTCTGATTGGTGGCTGGATGTCAACTGTCCTCATGACATGACATCTCTAGATTGGCCTGTGGACTACGCCCATGCCGACTGGAAGTGAGACTGTTTGGGGCAGTCCTTAGGTTATATAATGCCACTGTCGATACCAGTTGGTGCACAGTCATTATTAAGCCTCATGGTGTGAGGTTATCTGGTCATACATATGGTGTCCATGTATACTGCGTGCGCTAGTTAAGTGTGCGATATTCCCAGTATACTCCGTGCGCTGGTTAAGTATACGCTGTATACTCTTGGTATACAGCGTGTGCTGCTAAAGCATGTGATACTCTCTGTATAGTGTGTCCACATAGAGACAGGTGCGTCCTTAATTTATTAATTACCAGCAACTGTTGTTGTCTGCTCTGCCCCTTGGACTCTTAGCTGCTATTTACCATCTATAGCATGGTGGACCTCGGGTTGTGCTTAGAATCTACACTTAATCCTTCATAAGCCGTCATCCCTGTAACAGTGTCTCTGTCTCTCTGCCTGTCTCTCTGTCTATCTCTACCTCTGTCTGTTTCTCTCTCCCTAAGTCTGTCTCTCTGTCTGTCTCTCTCTGCGTCTCTCTGTCTCTATCTCTCTCTGTCCCTCTCTTCACTGAAGTCATTTTAACTCACACATAAGCTGTGTTATACTTAGAGTGTCCTTTGTTGCCTAAAGCAACCAATCAGAGCTCCTATTATTGACCTGTAGCAAAATAGAAGCAGAGCAGTGATTGGTTGCTATAGGCTACCAGATAAATATCCAGGGTAACTGTGAAAACTAGTGATGGGTAGTTCGTGAGTGAGTAGTTCAAAATGAACTAATCTTCAGAGTGAACTAGTTCATCTAGTTCACCATCCTGACAGAGATTAGTTCATTATGAACTAAACAGCAGTGGGAGGAGACAGAGAGTGATCCTCATACAGCTCCAGGAGGCTCCTGCTCTCACACTTGAAGGTAGTTAAACACTAGCACACATCAAATACAAATATAATAATAATAATAATATTAATAAAAACTGAAATTGCGCAGTAGACAGACACAGCTCATATGTGTGTATGAGAGAGAGTTTTTCTGTGTGTGGTTCATGCCCCTCACCTGTCTGTGTGATAGGAGCAGCCTCCTGTAGAGGATCAGCCTCCTGTAGAGGATCAGCCTCCTGTAGTCTAGAAGATCAGTCTTGCTAAAAACTTTACCACTGGCTCCTGTTCTGTTCTCAAAATGGTGAATGCTGAACTGCTCCTCAGCTCCCTCATACACATTCATTATGGGTCAGTACTCTACACTACCACATGGGGCGCTGCTGGGCTCAGTGAGATGCATCAGATTGAACTAGACTGTCCTGAGTCATTCTCAGTAGAACATTTAGTTCAGCAGCTCATATAGTTCATTTAGTTCACAGGTCACATGATGCATTTCCTGTCAGCTCATAGGACAGGGTGGAGAGAAATACTGAACTAAACAGCAGTGTGAGGAGACAGAGAGTGAACCTCATACAAGCTCCAGGAGGCTCCTGCTCTCACACTGGCTCTTTATAGCCCCTGATGCTGGAAAAGAAGGTGGTAAAACACTAGACCACACATCAAATACAAATATAATAGTAATAATAATAATAAAAACTGAAATTGCGCAGTAGACAGACACAGCTCATATGTGTGTATGAGAGAGAGAGTTTGTGTGTGTGGTTCATGCCCCTCACCTGTCTGTGTGATAGGATCAGCCTCCTGTAGAGGATCACCCTCCTGTAGAGGATCACCCTCCTGTAGCCTAGATCAGTCTTGCTAAAATCTTTACCACTGGCTCATGTTCTTGTTCTGTTCTGAAAATGGTGGCTGCTGAACTGCTTCTCAGCTCCCTCATACACATTCATTATGGGTCAGTACTCTACACTCTACACAGGGGGCGCTGCTGGGCTCAGTGAGATGCATCAGACTGAACTAGGCTGTCCTGATTCATTCTCAGTAGAACATTTAGTTCAGCAGCTCATATAGTTCATTTAGTTCACAGGTCACATGATGCATTTCCTATCAGCTCCTCACAGGAGAGAAATACTGAACTAAATGAACTAAATGAGCTAATCTTTTGAACTAATCTTTTCAGTGAACTAGTTCATGGTGAACTAATCACCAAAATGAACTAGATTTCCCATCACTAGTGAAAACAGCCAATTACCTCAAACATCCAAACAGTTTCTTTGTGTGTGTCTCTTTCTGTGTGTGTCTCTTTCTCTGTGTCTCTTTCTGTGTTATGTGTCTATTTCTGTGTATGTGTCTATTTCTGTGTGTTTCTTTCTGTGTCTCTTTTTGTGTATGTGTATCTTTCTGTGTGTGTCTCTTTCTGTTTGTCTCTTTTTCTATGTGTCTCTTTTTGTGTGTGTCTCTGTGTGTCTCTTTCTGTGTGTGTCTCTTTCTGTTTGTCTTTTTCTGTCTCTGTTTGTCTCTTTCTGTTTGTGTGTCTTTCTGTGTGTGTTTTTTTGTGTGTGTGTGTCTCTTTCGGTGTGTGTCTCTCTGTGTCTCTTTCTGTGTGTCTCTTTCCATGGGTATGTCTCTTTCTGTGCGTGCGTCTCTTTCTGTGCGTGCGTCTCTTTCAGTGTATGAGTATCTTTCTGCCTTTGTCTCTTTCCTTCTATGTGTCTCTTTCTGTCTGCCTTTCTTTTTATGTGTCTCTTTCTGTGTGTGTGTCTCTTTCTGTGTATCTCTTTCTGCATGTGTCTCTTTCTGTCTGTCTCTTTCTGTCTGCGTTTTCTTTCTGTGTGTGTCTCTTTCTATGTTTGTGTCTCTTTCTGTGTGCCGCCTTCTGTGTGTCTCTTTCTGTGTGTGTCTTTTTGTGTTTGGGTCTCTCTGTGTGTCTTTTTCTCCCTTGATAACACTAGTCAACAGCAAAATTGGTTCAGACATAAAAACAGTTGGACTCAACTAACTTTGGGGTGCTGAAGACAAAAATGATGCTTACATTTTGAAATTGGCTCTAGTTTTTATGATACAGGGGTGCGTCGATATTTCTCACAACCTTTGATACAACGCTAGGCAAGGAATACATCATCAGCCTTGCATCATGAGTTTTGCACCATTCAACTGGCTAATTGATTGCTTCATCAATATTGCATAATCTCCAAATGACTAATGAATTGAGTCATCAGTATTTCATCATCTCTAAATGACCAATGGTAGATGCCAAAGAAAGAAAGATGTTGCATTTCTAATTAAATTTGCATCACACAACTCTATAAAAGGCGCATGTTCCCCCTCCATCAGTCACACAGCATTTTCAGCGGTCGACTAATATAATCGTAAAGCTATTCAGTGATGCCTCGGACTTGCATTAATAAAGCAGATAATTTCTTCTATATACGTGGTGATGTGACTTTTGAGTCACAAAAGTAAAACTTGACTCATATGGTTAAGAAAGCCTACAACCTGTATTTTGGTTGCAAAATAGGAGATCAGGACAAGGATCATGATCAGTGCATCTGTGGTGACTTAAAGGTGGTTACCCTCGTGCTTGGTTTCCAGGTTGGTTACACAAAATACTGTTGTTTCCTTTGTGAATAGGATAGACGAGCAAGACAAGAACACTGCAAGAAAAGAGACTGGTACCTCAGAAATGCACTGCAGCCGGGGACTAAAAATGTTCTTCATCCAGCACTTGTCAAACCACAGAAAATTCTGTTACCTCCATTGCATATCAAGTTGGGTCTCATGAAGAACTTCGTAAAGACAATGTACAAAAATGCAGAAGCATTCAAGTATTTCATTTGTAAATTTCCAAGGTTAAGTGAAGCAAAGATAAAAGAAGGAGTCTTCATTGGTCTTAAGATTCGTGTGCTTCTGCAAAATGAGGAGTTTCATTGTCTACTGCGTGGCAAGGAAATGGCTGCATGGGTAGCATTCCAGTTAGTGGTAACAAATTTCCTTGGAAGCACCAAGTCAAACAACTATAAAGAGCTTGTAGAAAATCATCTTCAGGAGTGCATAATCTTGGCTGCAACATTTCATTAAAGATTCATCTCTTGCATTCGCATCTAGACTTCTTTGCATCAAACTGCTGAGCACTGAGTGATGAGCACGGTGATCGATTTCACCAGGAAATTGTGGCTATGGAAAAAGATAAGGTAATTGGAACCCTTTGATGCTTGCAGACTATTGTTGGATAATCACCAGAAATACAGTATAATCCATTGCTTGTATACAAGAGACAAGTAAAAAGGAGCTGAGTATACAGTGACTAAGGACATACTTTGTACATGCAATAACGTATATTAATAGTTAAAATTATAATTGTTCAAATTGCTTAGAAATGTGAATTGATTAATTATATAGTAGATTTAAATACACTTGAGTTTCCTCTGAATACAGTCCCTGACAGAAGTTCTGTTGCTTATCCATGTTATGTAAATAAAAGCTTATAACCTGACTTTAAATTCATCCATTGGTTTCATAAATTACTCTTTTGAAAGCTGAAACCCTCCCAAATTTGGTTTAGGTTATGAAAATAAAGTGGCTGCAAAGCTGAAATATTGATCATTTAATGAACACAGAAAGGTCAGATTTTGGCAAGACAAACGTTTTGTCGCCTTGTCATATAATGCACCCAATCCTAGTTTACCTCCTCACCTGTGCTCACTAAATCATTGGTTAATTAGTGGGTGTGTATAAAAAGAAACCCAGCACCCCAGACCTTCAGTTGAACAGCAACTTGACCTCTGACAACATGCCAAAAATCCACCCTGTTACCAAAGCCTTGATTATCAAGAGCCTGAAGAACAGATCCACTGCAGAGGTCGCTGGCACCTTTAATGTGTCTCAACGTCAAGTACAAAGAATTAAAAAAAGATTTGAAGAGACTGGAGATGTTTTTGACAAACCCAGTTCCGGCAGACCACGCAAGACAACTGCTCAGGAGGAACGTTTGTTGGTTAGAAAATCCAAAGCCAGTCCCTCTTCCACTGCAGCAGAATTCCAAAACGCCTGATCACCTCAAGTCCCTGTGTCAACTAGAACAGTTTGTAGGATTCTGTCTCGAAATGGCCTCCATGGTCAAATCAGTGCCCAAAAGCCAGCACTAAACAAAAGACAGTTAAAAATCATGTGGCATTTGCCAAGTCCCACAGCCTGCTAAATAGATGGATGCTGGAAAAGTGGCAGAAGGTGGATTTCTCTGATGAATCTTCAGTTGAATTACACCACAGGCGCCGCAAATACTGCAGGAGACCTACTGGAGCCCATCTGGATTTAGAAAACAGTTAAGTCTGGTGGTGGAAACATTATGTTCTGGGGTTACATTCAGTATGGAGGTGTGTGAAACATTTGCAAGGTGTAAGGCAATATCAATAGCCTAAAATATCAAGAAGTATTAGCTACCTCTTACATTCCCAATCATAAAAGGGGTCAAATTCTGCAGCAGGATGGTGCTCCATCTCATACATCCATCTCTACAACAAAGTTCCTATTAGCAAAGAAGATCAAGGGCTCAAGGACTGGCCAGCCCAGTCACCAGACATGAACATCATTGAGCATGTTTGGGGTAGGATGAAAGAGGAAGCTTGGAAGACAAAACCAAAGAATTTAGATGAACTCTGGGAGGCATGTAAGACTGCATTCTTTGCTATTCCTGATGACGTCATCAATAAATTGTATGAATCATTGTTGAACCGCATGGATGCAGTCATTCAAGCTCATGGAAGTCACACAAAATATTAAATATGGCTCTAATAGCACCACAACTTCATTCACCAATGTTATGCAACATATCTTTGTATTAGAAGTTAATTATTTGTTTGAATTTCACATTACTTTCTGGGGGGGGACAAAACTTTTGTCTTGCCAAAATCTGACTTTTCTGTGTTCATTAAATCATCAATACTTCAGCTTTGCAGCAACTTCATTTTCATAACCTAAACCAAATTTTGGAGGGTTTCAGCTTTTAAAAGAGTAATTTATAAAACCAATGGATGAATATAAAGTCAGATTACAAGCTTTTACATACTTATTTAGATAACATGGATAAACGACAAACCTGTCAGGGACTGTACAGCTAATAAAATTAATTTGATAATACATGATCAGTTTTATATTTGTAGAGGTAATAACTACATGTTAGAATTATTTATTAATTTACGTAACAGTAAAACGCAAATTCTTCAATTCAATGGAAACTAGAGCCAAATAGCAGTTTTCCTTCTCATATTTTAATTCAGCACATCAAAATCATTAAGAAATGGCTAATTTGATTCTGAACCAGACAACCTTTGAAATTTTGTTGCCTAGTGTAGGATAGGATAGGAGTCTATAATAAAAGATCTGTTCCCATCTCCATTGACTTTAATGTAATTTTTTTGGCAAATAACTGGAAAGCGCGTGGTTAAATTTTCCCCTCAAAACATAGTCTATAACGTTCCCTGAGTCAAATAAAGTAGCAGTGCAAAATTTTGTGATTGTAAATGTGACATACACACATACACACTCAGCTTGATATATTAGATTAAATTGTATCACTTAAAATTGAGTAGAAGTAAGTACCGTATACTAGCATCCCCCATATACAGTATGAACCCACTCACAGCCCCCCTATATACAGTGTGAGACTACATACACTCCTCTATATAAAGAATAAGCTCCCATATACCTCCCTATATATAGCCACCTATATACAGTATAAGTTCTCACATAGCTCCTATATACAAGTGGTAAAGAGATCCAGCATTACGTCCCAAGGTAGATAAAAACCTTCATTATTGGATTCACATTAAAATGAAAAACATATTAAAACCACCCAGTGCATAGACATCCGTCTTACGCATAACCAGGGTCGGTCTGGCCCACCGGGGTAGTGAGGAATCCCCCGGTAGGCCTCGGGCCCTCAGTGGGCCCCATGCCCTATATAGTGCGGGGTGGCTGTATAGGGCCGCGGGGTCGCCTGTGTCTAAAGGACAGCGATTATTTTTGGGTAGACTGGGCAGCTCATCCAGGGCCCTCACGCTATGAGGGGCCCCCAGCCTTTCAATCATTACCTTCAGTGATCGTACAAGGTCTGTACGATTACTGAAGTTTCCGCAGTTGCAGGACCTTTAGTGACATCACGTGTGTCATGTGACTCACCAAAGGTCCTAGCACTGTACTGCGGGAGTCCCCAGGCCTGCACCGATGAGGTGTGCAGGACCTGGAGACCGCGCCAGTATTCAAATGTATGCGAGTCTTTCAGGCACGCATACATTTGTACAGTGTGGCCAGTGACAGGAGGCAGAGCAGTGCTGCTCAGCCCCGCACCGCGACGGGACGTCATCACCGGAGCCGAGGCTGCAGAGGAGGAGAACGCCACAGGACTGAGGATGAGGAGCGCGCCTCAGTCCTGCACTGACATGCATCATCACTTGGGCCGCAGCTGCAGGGATGAAGAGGAGGGGAACGCGCAGGTACAGGTAAACACTCCAGAGGAGCCGAAGATGTACAATAATTTTACATGAGGGGCTGCGGTGGGGGAGGAGCAGTGTTATTTTTCAAAGGGCATTAAGAAGCGGCGGGGGACTTTATGGAGCATATTATGGGTCAGTGGGGGACACTATAGGTCAGTGGGGGACATTGTAGGACAGTGAGGGACATTATAGGGCGGTGGGGGACACTATAGGGGAGTGGGGAGACACTATAGGACAGTGGGGGACATTTTAAGGCACTGGAGGACATTATGAAGCAAATTGTGACATTATAGGGCAGTGGGGGACAATATAATGTAGTGGGAGACATTATAGGGCAGTGGGTGACACTACAGGGCAGTGGGGGACACTATAGGGCAGTGGGGGACATTATAAGGCAGTGTGGGAAATATGAGGCATCAAGGATTGTGGAAGGCAGCATAGTATAATGAGGAGTGGGGGGGGGGATTTATACAGGGATGTAGTATTGGGGAGATATTATAGAAAGGGCAAATTTTGGGGGGACATTATGGAACGGGGCACTTTGTGGGGCTATTTTGGAGAGCAGCAGTGTGTGGGAGGATATTTTGTGCAGGATGCAATTAACAACCCCTTCTCATTCCACTTCTTTCCCCAAACATTAATAAATAAAAGGGGCCAGGATGAGGGACTTAATTATTATATGGGGTTAGAATGAGGGACATACATTATTAGTTTATGGTGGCACGTGGGGCATAATTACTGTAGGGGCAAATTAGGGGACATTGTCACTGATAAAATATAAGTTAATTTTGAGGATACTGTCTCCAATGGTGGAGCAAGAATCTGACACAGTGTAGAAATTGGGGAAATAGTGAGGAATATGCTCTGGGAGTGATCAGCTATAGGTGACTGTTATTTTCTGCAGAGTCGCGTCATGGCGGGAAAAAGTGATGGCAGTCTGCACCAGATGGAGAGAAAAAGCGAAGATGAATAACCTCAGCTAGAGACATCACTGGTAAGTCAATGTATTACATGTGTGTATACACACACACAAACACACACACACACACACACACACACACATACACACACACTAGACACCGTATACACAGCTCCTGTATATAATGTCACTGGTGAGCACTGCATTACCTGTACACTATATACAGATCTCCTGTGTATTATGGCACTGATGATAATATTAGTGTTATTAGTGTTGTAGTTTTTATTCATGATCGTTATTGTAGTATTATATGTTCTTGTGTGGTAGTAATAGGTGGTCTTGTCATGTTGTACTGATATTTGTCATGTGTGGGGTATTATTTGGTCATTATGTGGTGTGGTTATAGTCTCACGGTATTTCTCCCTTGTATGTGGTTGTATTCGGTCACTATGGGGTCTGATAATGGTGTGCTGGTATTACTCTTGTATGTAGTTATATTCGGTCATTATGTGGTCTTGTCATAGTGTTGCGGTATTTTTATCTTGTATGTGGTAATATTCAGTTACTATGTGGTCTAATTATGGTGTGGCAGTATTACCCTCTGGTATGTGGTTGCTTTTGATCACTATGTGTTGGTAGTATGTTATCTGGTCATAGTGTTGCGGTATTTTGCCCTTGTATGTGGCTGTATTTGATCACTGTTTGGTGGTAATATGTGGTCTGGTCACAGTGTGGTGGTATTTCTCCCTTGTATGTGGCTGTATTTGGTCACTGTTTGGTGGTAATCTGTTATCCGGTCACGGTGTGGTGGTATTTCTCTCATGTGGTTGTATTCTATTACTATGTGGTGGTAATATGTTTGGTCACGGTGTGGCGGTATTTCTCCCTTGTATGTTGTTGTATTCGGTCACTAAGTGGTGGTAATATTTTGTCTGGTCACGATGTGGCGGTATTTCTCCCTTGTATATGGTATTATTGGTTTTGGTTTAGTGGATTGTGTTGTGTATGGAGGACACTTTTTCCTTCTATAAGGGGAGATTATTTCCAATAGAAATTAAATACTTGAACATTTAAACCCACCCTGTCCTGTAATTATTACACAGCAGCAAATATGCACTTACAGAGGTTCTCTGGTTAAAACAAGTAATCACTTTTTCTAAAGCCACGTGCGCACAGTATTTGCTGAGTTTTTTACCACAGTATTTGAAGCCAAAACCAGGAGCGGTAAAGTCAGAGGAAAAGTAGAATAGAAACATGAGCACCTCTTCTGTATTTATCACCCACTCCTGGATGTGGCTACAAATACTGAGGTAAGATACTGACCAAATACTGAAGGATAAGTGATTACTTATTCATCAGTGGGGTGTGACTGCTGGGACTTGCACCGATCGGCAAAATGTGCAACATTTATCCCAATTAAACAGGAGCTCTTGTCCGACTCGACCCCTGAACCATTCATTCCCTTATTTGCTGCGAGTGCTGCACTTGTTTTTATCTGACTGCTCCACAGAAGATGAATGGAGCTGCGGTCACACATTCCACTCCACAGAGGATGAATGGAGCTGCGGTCACACACCCCACCTGCAAAAAGTTCTCCAATCTTCCTATCGGTGCGGTTTCCACTGGTCTGGTTCCACCGATCAATAAGTTATCACCTACCTAACCTGTGGATCGGTGATAACTTGTTTTCTCCAAAGACCTCATTACTTCAAACTACTATAATTGTACATCCCAGTTATGGTGCACAATATAGATTTGCAGGAGCCGCCTGTGGATGCAGTCAAAGCAACACAATAACTGGGAAAACGCTACTGGGTGTGTATATTTAGTTGTAGGGAGGGCCCCTGGAGTCAATTCCCCTGGTGGGCCCCACGCAGCCCAGTCCGACTCTGCTCGTAACGATAATGAACCCAGACCGGTTTTTAATCATATATTTATATACAGTATGAGCTCCACATAGCCCCTATACACAATATAAGTGTGGCGCCCTGGCCTAGCCAGGTCGTCACAGATAACATACAAACACCCCACCCCCATCAGACAGGGACAACGACCAAACAAAAACCCTTGTTGCCTCCCTCCAGTGTCTGATGTCCACACCAGGTGGGGCGGATCTAAGCGGTTGGCTACACCCTCCGAGGAGTTCACAGGCCTGGAGGCGCGAAAAGTGTCAGAAGTGAGGAGTAGAGAGAACAGAGTTTGGAGTTTGAAGTGAGAGGAGTGAGCACTTGAGTGTCTGGGTTTGTGGCCCAGGCACTGACAGCAAGGTTGGCAGACGGTGGTGGCCGTCTGCAGGAGTGGTGGAGCAACGCGGAACCGTAGGATCGGGGACGGGCAATGGCCCGCCGGTACCGACCGCGGAGCGAAGTGAAGCCAGCACACACAGGCAGGGCCATCGGACCCCGACCAGGCTTGGAGCCGCCAACAATAGTCAGATCCGAATGTGACTGGAACCCCAAGGGTTTCATAACAGCAAAAGTCCCGATTGAAGGCAACCGCCCACTCCGTGAGGGTATACAGCTACCGCCTAAGGCTAGAGACCCAAAGGCCAGTGCCTGCGGGCAAACGGGCTCCTCCGGTACCCATACACTGGGGAACGGACTACCGTTGGGAATCCATAGGAGTCAGAAAGAGAACACCAAGGTGCAGGGAAAGACAGCCGCCATCACCTGTCCGGGGAGAAGCACTGCAGCCGGCTGCGGGACCCGTCCATCCAGCCATTTGGTTTACCGAGGACTTTGTACCTTTCTTGCTGAGTGAGTACACCCGTGCCATCCGGCACCGCGCCGCGCTGTCCCTGCAACCCTGCACCTCACCGACCCTGTCTCCCCGTCACCACATCACCGGGCCCCGGGACCACCGACCCCTACCCACGGAGGGGGAAAACAACATCCCAGCTGCTCCTTACCATCGCTCCCGGGATCCCCGTCATCGGCAGCGGTGGTGCCTATCTTCACCACGACCCGTGGGTGGCGTCACGGACTAAATTCCCCAAACCAACTACCCCTTTCACTCACGGGCAAGGAGCGCCGCTCGAGTCCCCGGATCCGGCCCACCGCTCGAGCCACCGAGCAGTCATCGCAGCAGCGCCGGAGCTGAGCGTTAGCGAGAGCGCAGCAGCGACGGCGTCCTCCCCGCCCGCGACATAAGCCCTCATATTGCCTCTCAATGTACAGTTAAACCCTCACATAGCCTCTCTATATACAGCAAGAGACCCTACATAGCTCCCTATTTCAAAAAAGGAGAACACGAGCAAAATTGCTGAAAAAAGTTCATAGATTTTATTAAATAGAATTTTAAAGTGCAAGTGCAGAGATTCACAAAAATAATATACAAATTGAAAGGAGGAGGGGAGAAACAGATGGTAAAGGGCAGAACAATGGCCTGGTACAGACAACAGGAAGATAGTAATATTCACAAACAGTAAAGCCAGAATCACTGGCAAGTAAGCATCAGGATGAGTGAATACAATATTCAAAAAACAAGATGGCCCAAAACTCACTGGAAAATGGTAATCACAAAGTAAAAATAGTAGTATTGACATACAAAATAGCCAAAATCACTGGCAAGTAAACATCAGGATGGATGAGTGGTAGTATATACAGGCAGTATTGCCCAAATCACTGGTAAAGCACCATAACAATGGAAGAGGAGTGTCTTATCTCTGATAGGGATATGTATCTCTAAATCACCGGCATGTAAGCAGGGAGGAAAATTTAAATAGACCAACAGGTGTAGGCATGGTATCCGTGAGAGGGAAAAGGACTTAACCCCAAATCCGCATCGGCCAGGTGCAGACAATGAGGAAAAGAAGATTTCACCAAAAGCACGGTACCAGTCATAGGTCTATATGGTGAAGGGATATACCCTATTATGAACTGAGGGAATCCCCAGCAGAGATAAGAAACTCAAATCACTGGCCAGTAAGCAAGGGGGTAGATATAAAAGAACAACACAGGAGAAAAGCCTGTATAATAGACACTGTCTGCAATAGTGTAATATAATCAGTTTGAGGGAGTATAAAAGACATGCAACCCCATCAAAAACGGGGGGTTATATCATAATATACTAGTATCCGTCAAAAGCACTATAGCAGAAAGGCAAAGTATTTAGCCTAAAGAAAGTATAACCAGGATTACTAAAGCCTAATCAATTTATCCCATGGAGAATGTAGGGGAGGCTAAGAATCCATACAGGCATTTTCTGAGGTTAAATCAAAGAGTATTCAAACAATCCCAAATAAGGTAGTGACTGCGGAATACATTATACCTGAGTCCTGAGTCCGGTGGTACAGGGAGGCCCGACGTACGTTTCGCGGCTTTAAGAAACAGTCGCTTGCCGCTTCATCATGGGGGAAAGTGAGGGAAGGTGCACATGTCCGGTCAGTGCGACTCCTAAATACTACAGCGGAAATTGAACCGCGAATCAAAGTTCCGGAGTCAGGGAGGCGCATGCGCGGGACGGCCAGAAAACGCCCCCCGTCTCGCACACCCGGCAGTCAAGGAGTCAGGCGCATGCGCGGGAGCCCGAGCAGTGTTTGCCCAGACCCCCGCGCATGCGCGGACTCCATCAAGACACCGGGGCACGGCCGGGAGGCGCAGGGCCGTCACGCGCATGCGCACGAGACTCCGAAAACAATGAATGGACAGGAAGAGGACGTAAACACACAAGGGGAGACGGCAAAGTGTACAAATATACAAAATAAGGCAGGATGATCATATGGAATAACATTAAGCCTGAAAGAAGACATATACCGCTACAATTTGTTATAAGCTTAGGCTCAAAAGTGAAAAGAACATTCATCAGGCTAAAGCGCAAAACATGAAATCGCCATATTAATGAATAGTAATGGTCATTGCGAGAGAAATCCCAAAGATGACAATTTGATGTGATGACGTCCATAGTTGTTAGTAGATTTCAAAATTTATCAGGTCCAGATCACTTCAGTAGGAGTCATAAGAGGGCATGTGACAAAACTAGAGTGAAAAACTAAAAACAAAAGAAAATAGAAAAAAATTAAAAACAGAAGATTAAAAACCACAGACACCAGGCACTATTGAACTGGAAAAGCAGAGACATTATTATAAGAATGAAGCAAAACTCAAGGTTTCATTCAGACCCTTAGGAGCAACCGAGTCCAAAGCCACAATCCATTTTGTTTCCCTTTGGGAAAGCATCTTTTTAATGTTGCCACCTCTAATGCCACAATGGACTACGTCAATCCCCCGAATTTTCAGGGATCTCGGGTCACAGTCGTGAAATTTTTTAAAATGGCGGGGTAAGGTTTTGAGCAAAGAAAAATCATTCACTGTCCTGGCCGCGCCAATGTCCCGCACATGCTCTCTCACACGTATCCGTAACTCCCTAGATGTAAGACCAATATAAATAAGAGGACAACTACAGGTAGCATAATAGATGACATTAGTTGTACTACAAGAAATCCGGTGTCTAATCGAATAAGACCGTTGGGAGTCGGAACTAGCGAAAGAGCATGAGCGGACGACATTGGCGCAGGCAAGACAGTGCCCGCAGGGTATGCATCCCAAGGTGGGACCCCTAGAACCAAAAGGGTTAGGGCTTTTTGCAATGTAGTGGCTATGGACCAAACAGTCACTCAGATTGCGGGCCCTACGGGCCGTGACCAGAGGGGCAGGAGAGAGAGACCGAGAGAGGATCGGATCCGTTCGAAGAACGGACCAATGTTGAGCTAGGATATCCCGCATCCTTTGCCACTCTGAATTGTAAGTTGAGATAAACCGAGGATTTGGATCAACAGAAGGACGTTTAGATGGCTGACTGATCAGTGAAATCCTGGGAGTGTGTTTCGCCCTAAGGTAACCCTTTTTGATGCACCGACGACTATATCCCCTCTCCTCAAAACGTGTTTTAAGATCATTAGCCTGTGTTTCGAATTTGGCGTCCGATGAGCAGATACGCCTCATCCGGAGAAATTGCCCGGTCGGGATAGCTCTAATCGTAGATCCCGTGTGTCCCGAGGAGGCGTGAAGGAGTGCATTAACTGATGTAGATTTTCGGAAAACATCAGTTTGAACACGTTGGTTGCCATCAACTTCCAGAACAATATCCAAAAAATCTATACGACTAGAGCTATATTTATAGGTAAGTCTGATGTTATATATATTAGAGTTTAAGCACTGAATGAATGAGTCGAGCTGCTCCACCGTACCCTGCCAAAACATCAGGATGTCATCAATATATCTAATCCAGCACTGCGCCTGGGCAGCGGCCCGCACGCCATCGTCGCCAAAGACCTGCCTTTCCCAGAAGCCCAGGAACAGGTTGGCATACGAAGGCGCACAGGCCGCGCCCATCGCAGTGCCGCGCTTCTGAAGATAGAAGGAGTTCTTAAAGGTAAAATAATTGTGTGACAGGGCAAAGTTCAGCAGCTCGACTACAAGTTCATTCAGGTCAGGGTCCCGACCGGACATCCCCAGAAAAAAGCGAGCCGCCCGGACGCCATCTTCGTGTCGTATGCAGGTATATAAAGATTCCACGTCCATTGTGACAAAAAGTAAGTCAGACTCCATTGAGATGCCGTCAACCCTCATGAGCACGTCCGTCGTGTCTTTTACATAAGACGGCAGTGTTTCCACCGATGGTCTCAAATAAAAATCAATGAACCTACACACTGGTTCACAAAAACCGTCAATGCCAGACACGATCGGACGGCCAGGAGGGTTAACGGCATCCTTATGGATCTTAGGGAGGAGATATAGCATCGGCGACCTAGGGAACCTGACCATCAGACCATCAAACATTTTCTTTGATATAATCCCCAAATCATGGGCTTTAGAGAGGATTTGTTGAAGTTTAAGGGAAAAGGAAGTGGTGGGGTCAAAGTCCAATTTTTGGTACGTCTCCTTATCTCTAAGTTGTTTAAAAACTTCTCTCTCATATTGTACCGTAGGCCAGATCACAATGTTGCCCCCCTTGTCAGCTGCTTTAAAGACGACATCATCAAGTAACTGGAGTTCAGCAAGAGCTTCTCTCTGTTTCTTTGTAAGATTATCAAAATATCGCCGAGTAGAGATAGTCCTGAAATCCTCCATGACAAGTTTGGTAAAGATTTCAACAGCCGGGCATACTGACAAGGGGGGGAACTTTGATGATCTGGAATGGAGAAAAGTGGGAGACGTACCTGCATCATTAGTCTGCTCCAACAGTGACTCTTCAAGAGCCGCAAGAGCTTCCCGTTCAGTATCAGTCAATGTGTCCTGACCAACGTCTCTTTTATTATGTAGTTTCTTTAAAATGAGTTTCCTCGAAAAGAGGTACAGGTCTTTTAGGGCTGTAAAATAATGGAAAGAGTTGGTAGGGGAAAAGGACAGACCCAGGGACAAGACCTCGATCTGGGCATCCGAGAGAAAATGACTAGATAAATTTATTACCTGAAGTTTGTTTTTAGGTTTGCCATCCTGGGACTTGCCAGGGCCAGGTTTTGAAGGTCCGGGTCTTTTAGGGCCACTCCTAGTAGTGATACCCCTGGACTCATCTTTACTAAATGAACTTTCGGATGTAACAGAACGGGTGTCATCCATGGAGCTACCCGACCTCAGAGAAGCTGATCTGGACCGAATATTAGAACTAACACGGGATTGAGGTCGTGCTCTTGCGGCATTGGACTTCCATCTATAAACTCTATTATTTGCTTGATCAGCCAAATCTCTCTGGAACTTTTTGGACTTATATTCCACCACTTCCTTCTCACATTTCTGTGATTCCAGATCCATCTCCTCGTTAAATCTTTGTAAAAAGTCTTCCGATGCGTTAGACTTTATAATGCACAAGAGGTTGTCCATCTCTGTCTCGATCTCCAATAAAGTAGAGCTGTTATGGTCACGTAAAAGGGTCAGGAAACCCGTGGAACAAACGTGTGCAAACTCCTCCCACTTCGTCTTGAATTGGGTGTCCTCAACTTCAAAGGAAGGAAAAATTTGAACACGAAGGCCACGGGGAACCAAATTTTTCTGAATATATTTATCTAGAAAAGCACGATTGAGTAAAGTGCGTATACGTTTTTTTAGCAAAACCTTGAATTTAAATGTGGCATCACGTATTTCAATTGTTGAAGAATTCTCTGATGGTGTGTCCCCATCCTCCTTAAGTGCATCATTAACATGTGTGAGCCACACAGAATCGTGGGCTCTAAAATCCATCATGGAAGAAGCTGTGAGAAACACAGAAATAGTTAGAACAATCATACATTCCACAGGAGGCATAGAAAAAATATGAACCAGGTGGAGGAGCCACCCCAGGTTCACAGCAGCTCAAAGAGCATTTCAAAAAAGGAGAACACGAGCAAAATTGCTGAAAAAAGTTCATAGATTTTATTAAATAGAATTTTAAAGTGCAAGTGCAGAGATTCACAAAAATAATATACAAATTGAAAGGAGGAGGGGAGAAACAGATGGTAAAGGGCAGAACAATGGCCTGGTACAGACAACAGGAAGATAGTAATATTCACAAACAGTAAAGCCAGAATCACTGGCAAGTAAGCATCAGGATGAGTGAATACAATATTCAAAAAACAAGATGGCCCAAAACTCACTGGAAAATGGTAATCACAATGTAAAAATAGTAGTATTGACATACAAAATAGCCAAAATCACTGGCAAGTAAACATCAGGATGGATGAGTGGTAGTATATACAGGCAGTATTGCCCAAATCACTGGTAAAGCACCATAACAATGGAAGAGGAGTGTCTTATCTCTGATAGGGATATGTATCTCTAAATCACCGGCATGTAAGCAGGGAGGAAAATTTAAATAGACCAACAGGTGTAGGCATGATATCCGTGAGAGGGAAAAGGACTTAACCCCAAATCCGCATTGGCCAGGTGCAGACAATGAGGAAAAGAAGATTTCACCAAAAGCACGGTACCAGTCATAGGTCTATATGGTGAAGGGATATACCCTATTGTGAACTGAGGGAATCCCCAGCAGAGATAAGAAACTCAAATCACTGGCCAGTAAGCAAGGGGGTAGATATAAAAGAACAACACAGGAGAAAAGCCTGTATAATAGACACTGTCTGCAATAGTGTAATATAATCAGTTTGAGGGAGTATAAAAGACATGCAACCCCATCAAAAACGGGGGGTTATATCATAATATACTAGTATCCGTCAAAAGCACTATAGCAGAAAGGCAAAGTATTTAGCCTAAAGAAAGTATAACCAGGATTACTAAAGCCTAATCAATTTATCCCATGGAGAATGTAGGGGAGGCTAAGAATCCATACAGGCATTTTCTGAGGTTAAATCAAAGAGTATTCAAACAATCCCAAATAAGGTAGTGACTGCGGAATACATTATACCTGAGTCCTGAGTCCGGTGGTACAGGGAGGCCCGACGTACGTTTCGCGGCTTTAAGAAACAGTCGCTTGCCGCTTCATCATGGGGGAAAGTGAGGGAAGGTGCACATGTCCGGTCAGTGCGACTCCTAAATACTACCGCGGAAATTGAACTGCGAATCAAAGTTCCGGAGTCAGGGAGGCGCATGCGCGGGACGGCCAGAAAACGCCCCCCGTCTCGCACACCCGGCAGTCAAGGAGTCAGGCGCATGCGCGGGAGCCCGAGCAGTGTTTGCCCAGACCGCCGCGCACGCGCGGACTCCATCAAGACACCGGGGCACGGCCGGGAGGCGCAGGGCCGTCACGCGCATGCGCACGAGACTCCGAAAACAATGAATGTACAGGAAGAGGACGTCCGGTCGGGACCCTGACCTGAATGAACTTGTAGTCGAGCTGCTGAACTTTGCCCTGTCACACAATTATTTTACCTTTAAGAACTCCTTCTATCTTCAGAAGCGCGGCACTGCGATGGGCGCGGCCTGTGCGCCTTCGTATGCCAACCTGTTCCTGGGCTTCTGGGAAAGGCAGGTCTTTGGCGACGATGGCGTGCGGGCCGCTGCCCAGGCGCAGTGCTGGATTAGATATATTGATGACATCCTGATGTTTTGGCAGGGTACGGTGGAGCAGCTCGACTCGTTCATTCAGTGCTTAAACTCTAATATATATAACATCAGACTTACCTATAAATATAGCTCTAGTCGTAAAGATTTTTTGGATATTGTTCTGGAAGTTGATGGCAACCAACGTGTTCAAACTGATGTTTTCCGAAAATCTACATCAGTTAATGCACTCCTTCACGCCTCCTCGGGACACACGGGATCTACGATTAGAGCTATCCCGACCGGGCAATTTCTCCGGATGAGGCGTATCTGCTCATCGGACGCCAAATTCGAAACACAGGCTAATGATCTTAAAACACGTTTTGAGGAGAGGGGATATAGTCGTCGGTGCATCAAAAAGGGTTACCTTAGGGCGAAACACACTCCCAGGATTTCACTGATCAGTCAGCCATCTAAACGTCCTTCTGTTGATCCAAATCCTCGGTTTATCTCAACTTACAATTCAGAGTGGCAAAGGATGCGGGATATCCTAGCTCAACATTGGTCCGTTCTTCGAACGGATCCGATCCTCTCTCGGTCTCTCTCTCCTGCCCCTCTGGTCACGGCCCGTAGGGCCCGCAATCTGAGTGACTGTTTGGTCCATAGCCACTACATTGCAAAAAGCCCTAACCCTTTTGGTTCTAGGGGTCCCACCTTGGGATGCATACCCTGCGGGCACTGTCTTGCCTGCGCCAATGTCGTCCGCTCATGCTCTTTCGCTAGTTCCGACTCCCAACGGTCTTATTCGATTAGACACCGGATTTCTTGTAGTACAACTAATGTCATCTATTATGCTACCTGTAGTTGTCCTCTTATTTATATTGGTCTTACATCTAGGGAGTTACGGATACGTGTGAGAGAGCATGTGCGGGACATTGGCGCGGCCAGGACAGTGAATGATTTTTCTTTGCTCAAAACCTTACCCCGCCATTTTAAAAAATTTCACGACTGTGACCCGAGATCCCTGAAAATTCGGGGGATTGACGTAGTCCATTGTGGCATTAGAGGTGGCAACATTAAAAAGATGCTTTCCCAAAGGGAAACAAAATGGATTGTGGCTTTGGACTCGGTTGCTCCTAAGGGTCTGAATGAAACCTTGAGTTTTGCTTCATTCTTATAATAATGTCTCTGCTTTTCCAGTTCAATAGTGCCTGGTGTCTGTGGTTTTTAATCTTCTGTTTTTAATTTTTTTCTATTTTCTTTTGTTTTTAGTTTTTCACTCTAGTTTTGTCACATGCCCTCTTATGACTCCTACTGAAGTGATCTGGACCTGATAAATTTTGAAATCTACTAACAACTATGGACGTCATCACATCAAATTGTCATCTTTGGGATTTCTCTCGCAATGACCATTACTATTCATTAATATGGCGATTTCATGTTTTGCACTTTAGCCTGATGAATGTTCTTTTCACTTTTGAGCCTAAGCTTATAACAAATTGTAGCGGTATATGTCTTCTTTCAGGCTTAATGTTATTCCATATGATCATCCTGCCTTATTTTGTATATTTGTACACTTTGCCGTCTCCCCTTGTGTGTTTACGTCCTCTTCCTGTCCATTCATTGTTTTCGGAGTCTCGTGCGCATGCGCGTGACGGCCCTGCGCCTCCCGGCCGTGCCCCGGTGTCTTGATGGAGTCCGCGCGTGCGCGGGGGTCTGGGCAAACACTGCTCGGGCTCCCGCGCATGCGCCTGACTCCTTGACTGCCGGGTGTGCGAGACGGGGGGCGTTTTCTGGCCGTCCCGCGCATGCGCCTCCCTGACTCCGGAACTTTGATTCGCAGTTCAATTTCCGCGGTAGTATTTAGGAGTCGCACTGACCGGACATGTGCACCTTCCCTCACTTTCCCCCATGATGAAGCGGCAAGCGACTGTTTCTTAAAGCCGCGAAACGTACGTCGGGCCTCCCTGTACCACCGGACTCAGGACTCAGGTATAATGTATTCCGCAGTCACTACCTTATTTGGGATTGTTTGAATACTCTTTGATTTAACCTCAGAAAATGCCTGTATGGATTCTTAGCCTCCCCTACATTCTCCATGGGATAAATTGATTAGGCTTTAGTAATCCTGGTTATACTTTCTTTAGGCTAAATACTTTGCCTTTCTGCTATAGTGCTTTTGACGGATACTAGTATATTATGATATAACCCCCCGTTTTTGATGGGGTTGCATGTCTTTTATACTCCCTCAAACTGATTATATTACACTATTGCAGACAGTGTCTATTATACAGGCTTTTCTCCTGTGTTGTTCTTTTATATCTACCCCCTTGCTTACTGGCCAATGATTTGAGTTTCTTATCTCTGCTGGGGATTCCCTCAGTTCACAATAGGGTATATCCCTTCACCATATAGACCTATGACTGGTACCGTGCTTTTGGTGAAATCTTCTTTTCCTCATTGTCTGCACCTGGCCAATGCGGATTTGGGGTTAAGTCCTTTTCCCTCTCACGGATATCATGCCTACACCTGTTGGTCTATTTAAATTTTCCTCCCTGCTTACATGCCGGTGATTTAGAGATACATATCCCTATCAGAGATAAGACACTCCTCTTCCATTGTTATGGTGCTTTACCAGTGATTTGGGCAATACTGCCTGTATATACTACCACTCATCCATCCTGATGTTTACTTGCCAGTGATTTTGGCTATTTTGTATGTCAATACTACTATTTTTACATTGTGATTACCATTTTCCAGTGAGTTTTGGGCCATCTTGTTTTTTGAATATTGTATTCACTCATCCTGATGCTTACTTGCCAGTGATTCTGGCTTTACTGTTTGTGAATATTACTATCTTCCTGTTGTCTGTACCAGGTCATTGTTCTGCCCTTTACCATCTGTTTCTCCCCTCCTCCTTTCAATTTGTATATTATTTTTGTGAATCTCTGCACTTGCACTTTAAAATTCTATTTAATAAAATCTATGAACTTTTTTCAGCAATTTTGCTCGTGTTCTCCTTTTTTGAAATGCTCTTTGAGCTGCTGTGAACCTGGGGTGGCTCCTCCACCTGGTTCATATTTTTTCTATGCCTCCTGTGGAATGTATGATTGTTATAGCTCCCTATTTACAGTATGAATCCCTATAAAGCTCCATATATACAGGATGAGTTCCCACATAGCTCCCTATATCCCCTTCACCCCCGGGCGATTTTCCGTTTGTTTTTTTTATTGCTCCCCTTCTTCCGAGAGCCGTAACTTTTTAATTTTTCCGTTAATCATACCATATAAGGGCTTGTTTTTTGCAGGACAAGCTGTACTTTTAAATGAAATCATACGTTTTACCATACAGTGTACTGAAAAACTGGAAAAAAAATTCCAAGAGCTGAAAAACTGCAAAAAAAGTACAATCGCAGAATGGTTTTTGGGATATTTTATTCACCATGTTCACTATATGATAAAACTGATGTCTTGGTGTGATGTCTCTGATCAGTACGAGTTTGTAGACACCAAATATGTATAGGTTTACTTTTATCTAAGGGGGTCAAAAAAATTCACAATTTTGTCCAAAAAAGTGGCGCACTTTTTGCACCATTTTTCGAAATTCGTAGCATTTTCATTTTTCGGGATCTATGGCTCAGTGACAGCTTATTTTTTGCTTCTCGAGCTGATGTTTTTAAATGTACCATTTTTGCGCAGATGCTACGTTTTGATCACCTGTTATTGCATTTTGCGTAAAATTTGCAGCAACCAAAAAACATAGTTTTTGCGTTTGGAATTTTTTAGCCGCTTTGCCGTTTATCAATCAGATTAATTGAGTTTATATTTTTATAGATCGGGCATTTCTGAACCCGGTGATACCAAATATGTGTATATTTTTTATTTTTTTTAACCCTTTAATTTTCAATGGGCCGAAGGGGGGTGATTTGAACTTTTAGGTTTTTTTAATTTTTTTTTTACATTTTAAAAAATTTTTTTCCACTTTTTTTTATTTTACTAGTCACCTTAGGGGACAATAATGATCAGCAGTCTGATCGCTCTTTCATTTCTCCAGATAATAGCTACACAGCTAGTGTGGCGCCCCAGGACCTGGTCGCCACAACAGCATTGCCCTCCCAAAGGGTTAATGCTGAACCTGGAGGTAATTGGGAGGTCCATTGGCCAGTAAGTTTAACATCCAACGCAGTTCTCCCTCCGGCCAGCAGGGGGAGCTCTGAACCTGGAATTCCAGGGAGCATTCCTTAAGTCTGACCTGAGGGAGGAAGTAGTGTTCAGTCTGTAGAGAGAAGTGATAGGAAGCAGACACAGAGTGTGCTGTCCTGTGGGTCTGAGGCCTAGAGCTGGAGCAGCTTGGCCCAGGGAAGCAGGAGTAGCAGAGAGGCAGAGAAGAGACTCGGACATCGGAGTCTGTGGCCACCAGGGCTTAAAATACTCCTTGGTAGCCGAATCCGAAGGGCAGGAGAGCTGCAAGCACCTGGCCCATAAACAGCCAGAAGGTACAGCTGCATCATCAGGGCCCGGTGTGGACTCCAGCACAGAAGCACCAGAGAGGGCCTGCGCAGCCTACCACAGAGGGAAAGGGACGTACCACCGGTCCCAGCAGCAAGAGGGCCATTGCTAGATCCAGAGAGCAGGGTCCTATAATAGTAAAGAAAAGAACAGGAGTAGGCCTCATACTCAGCTGGCCAAAAAGATCACCCCAAGTACTTCCAGGCCGACCGGATCCCCTTCACCACCTGTGACGGTCTCCCAGGACTGGACTGTTCTTAAAGTAAAAGAGGAGAAGGTAAAGAGACTGTTGTTTGTGCCTGTTTCTTTCATGCCTGTCGGCCCTGCACCGTGTTATCCACACAACACCATAGACTTTCACGAGCACCAACAGTGTCCCCGGGGCACCGCTCCACCTGTGGGGAGCAGTACCACCCTTGCTGCCGTATCATCACCCCGGAGGCCTCACACAGCAGCGGCGGCTTAATAGCCGCAAATCACAGGTGGCGTCACGAAACAAATACTTTAATTGCTCCAAAGTCACCAGCCATATTTAAACTGACACCCACCAGGGCCACGGAGTCGGGCCCCGCCACCACTGACTACCCCCGGACTAGTCCGGCCCGGCACCGGGTGTCCCATAGCCCTGGGGTGGGCGAGTCAATTTTGGCGTCACGAACAGGATTTCGTGCCCGGCGCCCACCGGGTACTGTGCGCCTTTGAAAAGACTGTGTGTTTACTGTTTGAAGACTGCCGCCGCTATTAGCTTCGCTGAGTGCAGGAAGAAGGGGGGCGTGCCCGAAAAAGAGCGAGAAGGGAGTGCACCATCAGAGCGGAGGGTCGTTAACCCCGCGCTACCCGGAAGAGATTGTAAAAAGAAAGCGGAGCCTGGTAAGGTTCACTAAGGGGGAGGAAGATGTCCGACACCGAGGGAGAGCCGGTGGCTGTAGTAGTTCAAGACGCAGCAGCGCCGGCCGATGTAATGTCAGTCGCCGTCGCCCCAGCCCCCGCGGTAGCGCCGGTAATGCCGATCACAATGCCGTACATCCCGGGAGCAGAATGGCTGCCGCAGTACTCCGGGGAGTCCCATACCCTGAGCGACTTCAGAGAAAGGCTGCACAGCTTGTTTAGGGTGTATCCGCTGACTGAGAGCCAGAAGGTGGGCATATTAATGGGGCAGCTAGCCGGCGCGGCCCAGCGGGAAGTGAAGTCCTGGCCTGATACAGATAAAGGGACAGCAACCCAGATACTGGCCAAGTTGAAGAGTACTTTTGACACCCGCACCGCAGCAGAAATAAAAATGAGATTCTTCGGGTGCAAACAACGGGCCACAGACAGCATAAGGGACTATGCCTTAAACTTGCAGGAGGCCCTGAAAGCAGTTAAACAGGTGGACCCAGAGAGTGTACGTGAAGAAGACAAACTCCTAACTGAGCAGTTCATAGAAGGGCTCCTGTCAGATGCCCACAGGACACAGCTGCGTATCATGGTCCTGCAGAACCCTGCTCTGGACTTTGCAAAGTTTAAGGACCAGGCCATCCGGGTACTGAGAGAATCTACACCGAATGACCCAGTACCCCTCCGGCCTCTTGCTATCACGTACCCAGGGGTGGTGCCTGCAACACGAGCCGCTGCGGGAGCTCAAGCGCAGTCCCTGGATAAGGATCCCGTTGCAGAGCTCAGACAGCAGGTCCAGGAGCTGACCAAGACTGTAGCTGCCCTTGCCAAAACCTTGCAGTCTCTACAAGTGACCCCATCGCCTGCAAGAAGCGAGTTGGCCTCCAGCCCACATGACGTCCCATGGATGCGACAGAGGAGGATTCCGCCGACCCGAGGAAAAGACACAGACCGGTATGATTCAACGGGACAACTGATCTGCCGCCGCTGCAGCCAGGCGGGCCATATTGCAAGACACTGTCCTTTAAATGGGCCGAGCCTGGGGCCAGGAGCCGACCCCCAGGTGTAAAGAAGCCCCCAGTCGCAGCAAGTATGTGGGAGGACGCCCGGTCCTTCCTATTGTGCTGGATGGGATCCCTTTGAATGCCCTCCTGGATACGGGGTCCCAGGTAACAACCATCCCTTATAAACTGTACAAAAGATATTGGGCTGATTCAGACATTGACCATGGCCCAGATGATGATTTAACAATTGTGGCCAGTAATGGTCAGCCCTTACCTCAAATTGGGTATAAAGAAGTAACCATTAAAGTGGGGCGGGTAGAATTGCCATGTCAGGGGATGATAATTGTAGATATTGATCGCAAAGAATCTGACCCACTGCTAACCATTGGTACAAATGTGATAGAAAATTGTATTGCCGAAGTGATAGTTTTGTTGCAGCAGGCATCTGAAGGTGCCAGCTCCGGGCAGCAGCGTGCCCTACAGAGGGAGATCAGAGCCCTGATGAGGAGGCAGCAGGTAGAGCTGGCCGGAGGAGAAATTGGCAGTGTAAGGGTAAGTGACCCCCTCCCCATTGCAATACCCCCAAGAAGTGAAATGTTGATATGGTGTCGGGCAGCAATAGGCCTCAAGGGTCAGAATTACCAGGCCTTGGTAGAACCGGTGTATTCAGACAGTAGGCCTGGAGTCCTGATAGCCAGAGGGGTAGCAGACGTCCGCAAGGGGAGAGTGCCCGTCCGTGTCCTGAATTGTGGGGAGGAGGAAGCCAAATTGCCCCGGTACGCCACTGTAGCAAAACTGTACACTGTCAGTAACAATACCATCAAAGCAGTGGAACCCTTGATCCCGTCCGACCAGGCGGAAGACAATGGCTCCAAGGGGCAGCTGGAAGACTGGTGCCAAAAATTACATGTGGGCACCGACTCCACCCCCTCACACCAAAAGCATGGGGTTTACCGGGTGGTACAGGAGTACAAGCGGGTCTTCAGCAAACACCCCCTAGATTTTGGGCAGGTAAAAGGGGTTAAACATCAAATCCCCACGGGTGATCATCATCCCATTAAAGAGAGATACCGCCCTGTACCCCCAGCACAGTATCAGCGTGCCAAAGAAATGTTACAGGAAATGAAGGAGGCTGGGGTTATCAGAGATAGCTGTAGCCCTTGGGCAGCTCCACTAGTGCTCGTAAAGAAAAAAGATGGTACAATGAGAATGTGCGTAGATTAAAGACAAATTAACCGCATTACACATAAAGATGCTTATCCACTACCCAGAATAGAAGAGTCACTAACGGCCTTAAAATCAGCTAATTATTTCTCCACCCTGGATCTCACCAGTGGGTATTGGCAGGTTCCCGTGGCAGAGGCGGACAAGGAGAAGACTGCATTCACGACACCAATGGGTTTCTGCGAGTTCAATTGTATGCCGTTCGGGCTCTGCAACGCCCCAGGGACATTTCAGAGATTGATGGAGTGCTGCTTGGGCCATCACAACTTTGAAACCGTGCTATTGTACCTGGATGACGTCATAGTCTACTCCAAGACCTACGAAGATCACCTGAGGCACTTAGCAGAAGTGTTTGAGTCCCTGGCGGAGTATGGCCTGAAGATAAAGCCGTCCAAATGTCACCTCTTGAAGCCAAAGGTACAGTACCTGGCTCATGTGGTCAGCGCAGAAGGTGTGGCACCTGATCCGAAGAAAGTCACCGTAATCAAGGACTGGCCAAGACCCACCACGGTAAAGGAGGTGCGGCAGTTCCTTGGGCTGGTGGGCTACTACCGAAGGTTCATTGATGGTTTCAGAAAGATAGCAGCGCCTCTTCAAGATCTCCTGGTTGGCCAGCCAAAGCAGGCTAAGAAGCAGAGCCCTCCATTTGAATGGAACAGCCAAATAGAAACATCTTTTGTCCGGCTGAAAGGGGCTCTCACGGGAGAAGAAATTCTGGCCTACCCTGACTACAGCCAGCCGTTTGTACTGTATACAGATGCCAGCAACGTGGGACTGGGAGCAGTTCTGTCCCAGGTGCAGGGAGGCAGAGAGAAGGTGATAGCTTACGCCAGTAAGAAGCTTCGGCCCACAGAAAGGAATCCAGAAAACTACAGTTCCTTCAAGCTAGAGTTCCTCGCTATTGTTTGGGCAGTGACTGAACGCTTCAAGCACTATCTGGCATCGGCCAAGTTCACCATCTTCACGGACAACAATCCGTTGACACATCTGGCAACAGCCAAGTTAGGTGCGTTGGAACAGCGATGGATGGCCCGGCTGTCTAACTTTGACTTTACCATCAAGTACCGGGCTGGCAAGAAGAATAACAATGTTGATGCGCTGTCCAGAATGCCTCACTTACCCGAGTCTGGAGAAGACCTGGATGAACTCGAAGAGATAGAGTTACCGGCTTTCCATCACCAAGGTGTTTCCCAGTGTGAGCATGCTGTAGGAGTGAAGCGCTCGAGCCAGCACGAGGTCTCGGTCAACCCATTACTCCACCATAATTGGGAAGAGACACAGAACGGTGACCCGGCGTGCGATTGGTCAAAGAAAAGCTAGCACAAGCTGAGACCCATCTCGGTCCAGACGCTCCACAAGAAGCCCTGCAGTTGTGGAAGGAGAGGGGACGACTGTTCACCTACCAAGGCAAGCTCTGCAAGAGATATGTCAACTGGCGAACGAATGAACTCGTCTGGCAGATAGTGGTCCCACAGAGGGATGCTCCAATGGTCCTAGCAGCTTACCATGATAAAGCAGGACACTTCGGGTGGAAGAAGTTGGAGACCCTACTCCGCGATCGGTTCTACTGGGTGCACATGAGAAAGATGATCGAGAAGTGGTGCCGAGACTGTGGTCCGTGTAACCTGAGGCGGAAGGATGATGCCAGCCAGAGGTCTCCCCTACAGCCAATTGTCACGAAGCAGCCCCTGGAGTTGGTGGCCCTGGACCACGTGAAGTTAACACTAAGCCGGTCAGGCTATGTGTACGCCCTCACCATTGTGGACCATTACTCTCGTTTCCTGGTAGTAGTGCCTGTGAAGGACCAGACAGCCAGAACAGCAGCTAGAGCATTCCAGGCATACTTTTGTCGGCCTCACGGTTATCCGGAAAGGGTACTGACTGATCAAGGTCCTGCATTCGAGGCCGAAGTGTTCCAAGAGTTCTGTAACATGTACGGCTGTAAGAAAATCCGAACAACACCGTACCACCCCCAAACGAATGGATTGTGCGAGAAGATGAACCATGTGGTTATTGATATGCTGAAGACTCTACCTCTGGAAGAAAGAAACCAATGGCCAGAGAAGTTACCAGATCTGGTAGACCTGTACAACCATATCCCAGTAAATTCGACCAACTGCAGCCCTGCTTACCTGATGCGAGCAAGACCTGGCAAGTTACCTGTAGACTTTGAGATGGGGACTGTGTCACCTAAAGCGGTTCAGGAGGTAGAAGATTGGGATACAGAGCGACAACAGCAGTACCGCAAGGTCTAGGAATGCGTAGAAAGGAGCCTGTCCCAAGCAAGAACGAGACAAGAACGAGACAAGAGCAGAACTACAATCAAACAGCCCCAGCAACTCCCTTAGCACCTGGAGAACAGGTCCTCAAGAAAAAGCGGAGGGCGCATAAATTAGATAATCAGTGGGAGAATGAACCCTACACCATTATTCCCTCCAACTTTGACAATAGTAAGGTATGCCTCATAAGCAAAGATGAAGGCAAGACCTATCAAGCAGTTTCTCGAGACCGCCTGAAAGCGTGCCCTGAATGGTGCAGAACCCAAAAAGAAGTAGAAGAAGTACAAGAAAGTCCCCAAAGTCAACAAAAAGAGGAAGAGATGATCCAAACAATCCTTGGAAAATTCCCCAAAACTTGGACCCGAATAAACAATGCCATAGTGGTACCAGTCTTGACGTTCCCGCAGTTGGTCGAGCCAGAAACAGAAGAGGTTCCAGATCCACCTAAAGAACCGTCCGCTCCAACACAAGATGACACGCCAGCAGTAGAACAGGAGGCCTGCCAGTGGTGAACCTGCCGTACCCTTGGCGAATCTGAGACCCCGTAGGCAACCAACATGCATCCCTGTCAGGGTTAGGCCTACCAATAACACGGGGGGGCAGACACTCCAAGTAGTCAGGGACAAACCCCAGAGCTACGCCGGTCCCAACGTAGCACTCGGGGACAGCCCCCTCCAAGGTATAGAACATAGAAAGTAAAATACCTAACAGAGTGTAAATAGTTATGTGAAAATGTCTGGTATGTAATGTTTTGTTTTAGGTGATTAAGTAAATGGACAATTGGGCCACTGGACTATGGGTGGCCAACAGTCTAATTGTACATAGTTAGCACCAGTGTGCTCCACACCCCTGAAGAAAAACCCGTCCGGCGTGCATAGAGTGGGGTCATCAATGCTCTGACGCACGCCCAGAGCCTACATTGGGGGTTTGATCGCGGCGGGTCCCCCATGGAGCAGTGTAATGGACGGACACCCGGCAGGGAGCCACACTGGACTCTTATAGTAGTGTTTAAGTTTGTAACGTTTAAGTAATGCGCCTCCCATAATGGGATGAAATGTTCTAACATGTTATGTTTTGTTTCTACAGTCCGGGAGTACTGAATTTAACTAAGGGGGAGTGTGGCGCCCCAGGACCTGGTCGCCACAACAGCATTGCCCTCCCAAAGGGTTAATGCTGAGCCTGGAGGTAATTGGGAGGTCCATTGGCCAGTAAGTTTAACATCCAACGCAGTTCTCCCTCCGGCCAGCAGGGGGAGCTCTGAACCTGGAATTCCAGGGAGCATTCCTTAAGTCTGACCTGAGGGAGGAAGTAGTGTTCAGTCTGTAGAGAGAAGTGATAGGAAGCAGACACAGAGTGTGCTGTCCTGTGGGTCTGAGGCCTAGAGCTGAAGCAGCTTGGCCCAGGGAAGCAGGAGTAGCAGAGAGGCAGAGAAGAGACTCGGACATCGGAGTCTGTGGCCACCAGGGCTTAAAATACTACTTGGTAGCCGAATCCGAAGGGCAGGAGAGCTGCAAGCTCCTGGCCCATAAACAGCCAGAAGGTACAGCTGCATCATCAGGGCCCGGTGTGGACTCCAGCACAGAAGCACCAGAGAGAGCCTGCGCAGCCTACCACAGAGGGAAAGGGACGTACCACCGGTCCCAGCAGCAAGAGGGCCATTGCTAGATCCAGAGAGCAGGGTCCTATAATAGTAAAGAAAAGAACAGGAGTAGGCCTCATACTCAGCTGGCCAAAAAGATCACCCCAAGTACTTCCAGGCCGACCGGATCCCCTTCACCACCTGTGACGGTCTCCCAGGACTGGACTGTTCTTAAAGTAAAAGAGGAGAAGGTAAAGAGACTGTTGTTTGTGCCTGTTTCTTTCATGCCTGTCGGCCCTGCACCGTGTTATCCACACAACACCATAGACTTTCACGAGCAGCAACAGTGTCCCCGGGGCACCGCTCCACCTGTGGGGAGCAGTACCACCCTTGCTGCCGTATCATCACCCCGGAGGCCTCACACAGCAGCGGCGGCTTAATAGCCGCAAACCACAGGTGGCGTCACGAAACAAATACTTTAATTGCTCCCAAGTCACCAGCCATATTTAAACTGACACCCACCAGGGCCACGGAGTCGGGCCCCGCCACCACTGACTACCCCCGGACTAGTCCGGCCCGGCACCGGGTGTCCCATAGCCCTGGGGTGGGCGAGTCAATTTTGGCGTCACGAACAGGATTTCGTGCCCGGCGCCCACCGGGTACTGTGCGCCTTTGAAAAGACTGTGTGTTTACTGTTTGAAGACTGCCGCCGCTATTAGCTTCGCTGAGTGCAGGAAGAAGGGGGCCGTGCCCGAAAAAGAGCGAGAAGGGAGTGCACCATCAGAGCGGAGGGTCGTTAACCCCGCGCTACCCGGAAGAGATTGTAAAAAGAAAGCGGAGCCTGGTAAGGTTCACTAAGGGGGAGGAAGATGTCCGACACCGAGGGAGAGCCGGTGGCTGTAGTAGTTCAAAACGCAGCAGCGCCGGCCGATGTAATCCCAGTCGCCGTCGCCCCAGCCCTCGCGGTAGCGCCGGTAATGCCGATCACAATGCCGTACATCCCGGGAGCAGAATGGCTGCCGCAGTACTCCGGGGAGTCCCATACCCTGAGCGACTTCAGAGAAAGGCTGCACAGCTTGTTTAGGGTGTATCCGCTGACTGAGAGCCAGAAGGTGGGCATATTAATGGGGCAGCTAGCCGGCGCGGCCCAGCGGGAAGTGAAGTCCTGGCCTGATACAGATAAAGGGACAGCAACCCAGATACTGGCCAAGTTGAAGAGTACTTTTGACACCCGCACCGCAGCAGAAATAAAAATGAGATTCTTCGGGTGCAAACAACGGGCCACAGACAGCATAAGGGACTATGCCTTAAACTTGCAGGAGGCCCTGAAAGCAGTTAAACAGGTGGACCCAGAGAGTGTACGTGAAGAAGACAAACTCCTAACTGAGCAGTTCATAGAAGGGCTCCTGTCAGATGCCCACAGGACACAGCTGCGTATCATGGTCCTGCAGAACCCTGCTCTGGACTTTGCAAAGTTTAAGGACCAGGCCATCCGGGTACTGAGAGAATCTACACCGAATGACCCAGTACCCCTCCGGCCTCTTGCTATCACGTACCCAGGGGTGGTGCCTGCAACACGAGCCGCTGCGGGAGCTCAAGCGCAGTCCCTGGATAAGGATCCCGTTGCAGAGCTCAGACAGCAGGTCCAGGAGCTGACCAAGACTGTAGCTGCCCTTGCCAAGACCTTGCAGTCTCTACAAGTGACCCCATCGCCTGCAAGAATCGAGTTGGCCTCCAGCCCACATGACGTCCCATGGATGCGACAGAGGAGGATTCCGCCGACCCGAGGAAAAGACACAGACCGGTATGAATCAACGGGACAACTGATCTGCCGCCGCTGCAGCCAGGCGGGCCATATTGCAAGACACTGTCCTTTAAATGGGCCGAGCCTGGGGCCAGGAGCCGACCCCCAGGTGTAAAGAAGCCCCCAGTCGCAGCAAGTATGTGGGAGGACGCCCGGTCCTTCCTATTGTGCTTGATGGGATCCCTTTGAATGCCCTCCTGGATACGGGGTCCCAGGTAACAACCATCCCTTATAAACTGTACAAAAGATATTGGGCTGATTCAGACATTGACCATGGCCCAGATGATGATTTAACAATTGTGGCCAGTAATGGTCAGCCCTTACCTCAAATTGGGTATAAAGAAGTAACCATTAAAGTGGGGCGGGTAGAATTGCCATGTCAGGGGATGATAATTGTAGATATTGATCGCAAAGAATCTGACCCACTGCTAACCATTGGTACAAATGTGATAGAAAATTGTATTGCCGAAGTGATAGTTTTGTTGCAGCAGGCGTCTGAAGGTGCCAGCTCCGGGCAGCAGCGTGCCCTACAGAGGGAGATCAGAGCCCTGATGAGGAGGCAGCAGGTAGAGCTGGCCGGAGGAGAAATTGGCAGTGTAAGGGTAAGTGACCCCCTCCCCATTGCAATACCCCCAAGAACTGAAATGTTGATATGGTGTCGGGCAGCAATAGGCCTCAAGGGTCAGGATTACCAGGCCTTGGTAGAACCGGTGTATTCAGACAGTAGGCCTGGAGTCCTGATAGCCAGAGGGGTAGCAGACGTCCGCAAGAGGAGAGTGCCCGTCCGTGTCCTGAATTGTGGGGAGGAGGAAGCCAAATTGCCCCGGTACGCCACTGTAGCAAAACTGTACACTGTCAGTAACAATACCATCAAAGCAGTGGAACCCTTGATCCCGTCCGACCAGGCGGAAGACAATGGCTCCAAGGGGCAGCTGGAAGACTGGTGCCAAAAATTACATGTGGGCACCGACTCCACCCCCTCACACCAAAAGCATGGGGTTTACCGGGTGGTACAGGAGTACAAGCGGGTCTTCAGCAAACACCCCCTAGATTTTGGGCAGGTAAAAGGGGTTAAACATCAAATCCCCACGGGTGATCATCATCCCATTAAAGAGAGATACCGCCCTGTACCCCCAGCACAGTATCAGCGTGCCAAAGAAATGTTACAGGAAATGAAGGAGGCTGGGGTTATCAGAGATAGCTGTAGCCCTTGGGCAGCTCCACTAGTGCTCGTAAAGAAAAAAGATGGTACAATGAGAATGTGCGTAGATTAAAGACAAATTAACCGCATTACACATAAAGATGCTTATCCACTACCCAGAATAGAAGAGTCACTAACGGCCTTAAAATCAGCTAATTATTTCTCCACCCTGGATCTCACCAGTGGGTATTGGCAGGTTCCCGTGGCAGAGGCGGACAAGGAGAAGACTGCATTCACGACACCAATGGGTTTCTGCGAGTTCAAATGTATGCCGTTCGGGCTCTGCAACGCCCCAGGGACATTTCAGAGATTGATGGAGTGCTGCTTGGGCCATCACAACTTTGAAACCGTGCTATTGTACCTGGATGACGTCATAGTCTACTCCAAGACCTACGAAGATCACCTGAGGCACTTAGCAGAAGTGTTTGAGTCCCTGGCGGAGTATGGCCTGAAGATAAAGCCGTCCAAATGTCACCTCTTGAAGCCAAAGGTACAGTACCTGGCTCATGTGGTCAGCGCAGAAGGTGTGGCACCTGATCCGAAGAAAGTCACCGTAATCAAGGACTGGCCAAGACCCACCACGGTAAAGGAGGTGCGGCAGTTCCTTGGGCTGGTGGGCTACTACCGAAGGTTCATTGATGGCTTCACAAAGATAGCAGCGCCTCTTCAAGATCTCCTGGTGGGCCAGCCAAAGCAGGCTAAGAAGCAGAGCCCTCCATTTGAATGGAACAGCCAAATAGAAACATCTTTTGTCCGGCTGAAAGGGGCTCTCACGGGAGAAGAAATTCTGGCCTACCCTGACTACAGCCAGCCGTTTGTACTGTATACAGATGCCAGCAACGTGGGACTGGGAGCAGTTCTGTCCCAGGTGCAGGGAGGCAGAGAGAAGGTGATAGCTTACGCCAGTAAGAAGCTTCGGCCCACAGAAAGGAATCCAGAAAACTACAGTTCCTTCAAGCTAGAGTTCCTCGCTATTGTTTGGGCAGTGACTGAACGCTTCAAGCACTATCTGGCATCGGCCAAGTTCACCATCTTCACGGACAACAATCCGTTGACACATCTGGCAACAGCCAAGTTAGGTGCGTTGGAACAGCGATGGATGGCCCGGCTGTCTAACTTTGACTTTACCATCAAGTACCGGGCTGGCAAGAAGAATAACAATGCTGATGCGCTGTCCAGAATGCCTCACTTACCCGAGTCTGGAGAAGACCTGGATGAACTCGAAGAGATAGAGTTACCGGCTTTCCATCACCAAGGTGTTTCCCAGTGTGAGCATGCTGTAGGAGTGAAGCGCTCGAGCCAGCACGAGGTCTCGGTCAACCCATTACTCCACCATAATTGGGAAGAGACACAGAACGGTGACCCGGCGTGCGACTGGTCAAAGAAAAGCTAGCACAAGCTGAGACCCATCTCGGTCCAGACGCTCCACAAAAAGCCCAGCAGTTGTGGAAGGAGAGGGGACGACTGTTCACCTACCAAGGCAAGCTCTGCAAGAGATATGTCAACTGGCGAACGAATGAACTCGTCTGGCAGATAGTGGTCCCACAGAGGGACAAGAGCAGAACTACAATCAAACAGCCCCAGCAACTCCCTTAGCACCTGGAGAACAGGTCCTCAAGAAAAAGCGGAGGGCGCATAAATTAGATAATCAGTGGGAGAATGAACCCTACACCATTATTCCCTCCAACTTTGACAATAGTAAGGTATGCCTCATAAGCAAAGATGAAGGCAAGACCTATCAAGCAGTTTCTCCAGACCGCCTGAAAGCGTGCCCTGAACGGTGCAGAACCCAAAAAGAAGTAGAAGAAGTACAAGAAAGTCCCCAAAGTCAACAAAAAGAGGAAGAGATGATCCAAACAATCCTTGGAAAATTCCCGAAAACTTGGACCCGAATAAACAATGCCATAGTGGTACCAGTCTTGACGTTCCCGCAGTTGGTCGAGCCAGAAACAGAAGAGGTTCCAGATCCACCTAAAGAACCGTCCGCTCCAACACAAGATGACACGCCAGCAGTAGAACAGGAGGCCTGCCAGTGGTGAACCTGCCGTACCCTTGGCGAATCTGAGACCCCGTAGGCAACCAACATGCATCCCTGTCAGGGTTAGGCCTACCAATAACACGGGGGGGGCAGACACTCCAAGTAGTCAGGGACAAAACCCAGAGCTATGCCGGTCCCAACGTAGCACTCGGGGACAGCCCCCTCCACGGTATAGAACATAGAAAGTAAAATACCTAACAGAGTGTAAATAGTTATGTGAAAATGTCTGGTATGTAATGTTTTGTTTTAGGTGATTAAGTAAATGGACAATTGGGCCACTGGACTATGGGTGGCCAACAGTCTAATTGTACATAGTTAGCACCAGTGTGCTCCACACCCCTGAAGAAAAACCCGTCCGGCGTGCATAGAGTGGGGTCATCAATGCTCTGACGCACGCCCAGAGCCTACGTTGGGGGTTTGATCGCGGCGGGTCCCCCATGGAGCAGTGTAATGGACACCCGGCAGGGAGCCACACTGGACTCTTATAGTAGTGTTTAAGTTTGTAACGTTTAAGTAATGCACCTCCCATAATGGGATGAAATGTTCTAAAATGTTATGTTTTGTTTCTACAGTCCGGGAGTACTGAATTTAACTAAGGGGGAGTGTGGCGCCCCAGGACCTGGTCGCCACAACAGCATTGCCCTCCCAAAGGGTTAATGCTGAGCCTGGAGGTAATTGGGAGGTCCATTGGCCAGTAAGTTTAACATCCAACGCAGTTCTCCCTCCGGCCAGCAGGGGGAGCTCTGAACCTGGAATTCCAGGGAGCATTCCTTAAGTCTGACCTGAGGGAGGAAGTAGTGTTCAGTCTGTAGAGAGAAGTGATAGGAAGCAGACACAGAGTGTGCTGTCCTGTGGGTCTGAGGCCTAGAGCTGGAGCAGCTTGGCCCAGGGAAGCAGGAGTAGCAGAGAGGCAGAGAAGAGACTCGGACATCGGAGTCTGTGGCCACCAGGGCTTAAAATACTCCCTGGTAGCCGAATCCGAAGGGCAGGAGAGCTGCAAGCACCTGGCCCATAAACAGCCCAAAGGTACAGCTGCATCATCAGGGCCCGGTGTGGACTCCAGCACAGAAGCACCAGAGAGGGCCTGCGCAGCCTACTACAGAGGGAAAGGGACGTACCACCGGTCCCAGCAGCGAGGGCCATTGCTAGATCCAGAGAGCAGGGTCCTATAATAGTAAAGAAAAGAACAGGAGTAGGCCTCAGGTGTCAATTCGTATTGAATTGATGATGCCCTACAACTTTGTAATTCACTTTTTTTTCTCTATCTCGTTCCACTTTCGAGATAAAAATGCTAACTCTATCGTTTTCCACGAGGTGGCGCTATAGGTGGGTTCATTGAGTAGCGCATGGTTACTTTACTATACCTAGACACCACTTCTATGCCCATAGCTACCGCCGTTCTCAAGTTAATGGTGGTGGACAGGATATGGGTGGACACACTGTATACTGAAATACCAAAACATGGTCTTTATAGGAGCACTGTCATGGTAGCCACAAAGGTCCTCAGCAGGCCCCTAGCTGTCATACCAACCCATGGGCACCCAATTATCGCAACACAGGAAGGCCGACGGGCGTGTGGAACTGCACACCCTGGGGCCTGTGCTGTAAATCCCACTGCCAAAGATCGACATGAGATTTTAAAGGGGATTTGTCAGCAGGTTTTTTATGTAATCTGAAGACACCTTACAGTAAGGATTGAAACATAGAATTCATTGGTGCATTTCTTGTCTAGGGCCTAACTGTTGTTTACTTTTTATGTTCATTAAAGCACCAGTAGTGTGGGCGGGTGCAGCCTTTTCAGCTCTGCTGCATTGCTGAATCTAAAAACTCTAATTTGTGTCAGAACCACTGCACCCAGTAAACTAAGTGACGCATCGATGGATTCAGGGTCTTTTTGCCTACATGATGCTGTTATCAGATAAGTTACAGCTTTACACCCATTAGAGCAGGTAAAAAAAGGCCATTAATTCAGAATCAAAGGTAACAAGAGCAACCGCAAAGTTATTAAGCCTAAAATGTATGTTTTATTAAATATCATTAAAAAATATTACATAAGTTTACAAAGGTGATAATGTGAGGGATGGTCATACACCACTAAGGGGTACTTTGCACACTACGACATCGCAGCTGCGATGTCGGTGGGGTCAAATTAAAAGTGACGCACCTCCGGCATCGCATGCGACATCATAGTGTGTAAAGGCTCGATGATACGATTAACGAGCGCAAAAGCGTCGTAATCGTATCATCGCTGCAGCATCGGCGTAATCCATAAATACGCTGACGCGACAGTCCGATGTTGTTCCTCGCTCCTGCGGCAGCACACATCGCTGTGTGTGAAGCCGCAGGAGCGAGGAACATCTCCTACCGGCGTCACTGCGGCTTCCGTAGAATATGCGGAAGGAAGGAGATGGGCGGGATGTTTACAGTTAGGTCCAGAAATATTTGGACAGTGACACAATTTTCGCGAGTTGGGCTCTGCATGCCACCACATTGGATTTGAAATGAAACCTCTACAACAGAATTCAAGTGCAGATTGTAACGTTTAATTTGAAGGTTTGAACAAAAATATCTGATAGAAATTGTAGGAATTGTACACATTTCTTTACAAACACTACACATTTTAGGAGGTCAAAAGTAATTGGACAAATAAACCAAACCCAAACAAAATATTTTTATTTTCAATATTTTGTTGCGAATCCTTTGGAGGCAATCACTGCCATAAGTCTGGAACCCATGGACATCACCAAACGCTGGGTTTCCCCCTTCTTAATGCTTTGCCAGGCCTTTACAGCCGCAGCCTTCAGGTCTTGATTGTTTGTGCGTCTTTTCATCTTAAGTCTGGATTTGAGCAAGTGAAATGCATGCTCAATTGGGTTAAGATCTGGTGATTGACTTGGCCATTGCAGAATGTTCCACTTTTTTGCACTCATGGACTCCTGGGTAGCTTTGGCTGTATGCTTGGGGTCATTGTCCATCTGTACTATGAAGCGCCGTCCGATCAACTTTGCGGCATTTGGCTGAATCTGGGCTGAAAGTATATCCCAGTACACTTCAGAATTCATCCGGCTACTCTTGTCTGTTGTTATGTCATCAATAAACACAAGTGACCCAGTGCCATTGAAAGCCATGCATGCCCATGCCATGACGTTGCCTCCACCATGTTTTACAGAGGATGTGGTGTGCCTTGGATCATGTGCCGTTCCCTTTCTTCTCCAAACTTTTTTCTTCCCATCATTCTGGTACAGGTTGATCTTTGTCTCATCTGTCCATAGAATACTTTTCCAGAACTGAGCTGGCTTCATGAGGTGTTTTTCAGCAAATTTAACTCTGGCCTGTCTATATTTGGAATTGATGAATGGTTTGCATCTAGATGTGAACCCTTTGTATTTACTTTCATGGAGTCTTCTCTTTACTGTTGACTTAGAGACAGATACACCTACTTCACTGAGAGTGTTCTGGACTTCAGTTGATGTTGTGAACGAGTTCTTCTTCACCAAAGAAAGTATGCGGCGATCATCCACCACTGTTGTCATCCGTGGACGCCCAGGCCTTTTTGAGTTCCCAAGCTCACCAGTCAATTCCTTTTTTCTCAGAATGTACCCAACTGTTGATTTTGCTACTCCAAGCATGTCTGCTATCTCTCTGATGGATTTTTTTTTTTTTTTCAGCCTCAGGATGTTCTGCTTCACCTCAATTGAGAGTTCCTTAGACCGCATGTTGTCTGGTCACAGCAACAGCTTCCAAATGCAAAACCACACACCTGTAATCAACCCCAGACCTTTTAACTACTTCATTGATTACAGGTTAACGAGGGAGACGCCTTCAGAGTTAATTGCAGCCCTTAGAGTCCCTTGTCCAATTACTTTTGGTCCCTTGAAAAAGAGGAGGCTATGCATTACAGAGCTATGATTCCTAAACCCTTTCTCCGATTTGGATGTGAAAACTCTCATATTGCACCTGGGAGTGTGCACTTTCAGCCTATATTATATATATAATTGTATTTCTGAACATGTTTTTGTAAACAGCTAAAATAACAAAACTTGTGTCACTGTCCAAATATTTCTGGACCTAACTGTACATCCCACTCATCTCCGCCCCTCCGCTCCGATTGGCCGCCTGGCGTGTGACGTTGTTATGACGCCGCACGACCCGCCACCTTAACAAGGAGGCGGGTCGCCGGCCAGAGCGACGGTTGCAGGACAGGTGAGTCCATGTGAAGCTGCCGTAGCGATAATGTTCGCTACGGCAGCTATCACAAGGATATCGCTGCTGCGACGGGGGCGGGTACTATCGCGCTCGGCATCGCAGCATCGGCCTGCCATGTCGCAGCGTGCAAAGTACCCCTTAGTCTGATAGGGGATATTAAGCACCAAAAAAATGTACTATATATAGTAATATAAATAGTAAATTCAAAGAAAAAGTAAATATATTAAATTAGTGGAGGCTATCCCCTTAAATCCATATTGTGCTTTATGCTAGAGGTAAATTTTGATTGATATGATATGCGTTTAGTTATGAAAATAAGGAAAATTTGCCTAAAATGTGAAAATTTAGCAATTTTTCAACTTTTAATTTTTATGCTCTTAAACCAGATAATTATATCCCACAAAGTTATTAATAAATAACATTTGCCACATGTCTATGTCGCATGCGGAGGAGGGGACGCTGCGCTCTCCCACTGCTCGGGTCCGGCCGCTGCTGCTGCTGCGGCTGCCGCTGCTCGGTGGTGGCTCGAGCGGTGGGCCAGATCCCGGGGACTCGAGCGGCGCTACTCGCCCGTGAGTGAAAATGAGGTTTGATTGTGGGGATTTGGTTATTGTCCGTGACGCCACCCACGGTTGTGGTGATATTGGTGACACCACCGCTGCTCTAGACGGGGATCCCGGGAGCGGTGACAGGGAGCAGCTTTGTTGTTAGTTCTCCCCTCCGTGGGTAGGGGGTTGGTTGTCCCGGGGCCCGGTGATGGGGTAGGGATGGATGACAGGCGGGTTACAGGGCCTGGTGAGGTGCAGGGTCGCGGGGGCAGCGCTGTGCAGTACGGCACGGTGGTACTCACTCAGCCAATGATGAGGACACAGTTCTCGGTAAAATACATGGCTAGATGGACGGGTCCCACAGACGGCTGCGGTGTTGTTTCTCCCGGCAGGTTGGTGGTGACTGCCTTTCCCTGCACCTATGTTCTGTAAACAGTTCCAATGGGTTCCCACCAGTAACCCGCTCCCCGGCTTGGATGTAGGCCGGAGGAGCCCCTTTCGCCCGCAGGCTCTGGCCCTGGGAACGGTAGCCTTGGCGGTGGCTAACGGATTTGGCAAATTCACGGCGACTCCTAGCCTTGCCGGGGTCCGTAAGCCCCTGCCAGATGGTGCTGACTTCTCTTTGTGTACCGGTTCGGTACCGCCGGGCCACCGCCCATCCACGGTCCTTACGGTAGACTCCGATAGGCCACTCCTGCAGACGGTCACCACCGTCTGCCAAACTTGCTGTACCGCCCGGGCCACACACCCGGACGCTGTCAGTTAGTTGCTCCACTACTACTTTCCTTCCTTCCACTTTCACCTCCAAAACTAATCTGCCTTACTTTTCCCGCCTCCAGGACTGTGAACTCCTCGGTGGGCGGGGCCAACCGCCTGGCCCACCCCGTGGTGTGAACATCAGCCCCTGGAGGAAGGCAACAAGGGTTTGTGTCTGACTCTGATGTGCCTGACCGGGAGTGTGGGGTGTGGTGGTGTTGTTTTCTGTGGCCCCTGGCTTGTCCAGGGCGCCACATCTACATAAGCAGCATTTCTGAAAAAAAAAGTGGTTACAAATTTAGAAGTTTTTATAAAAAAAAAAATGTACCACACAGTTTGTTGTATGAATTATTCTGTGTACACTAATACCTTCCATGTAATTGAGATCTACGTTTGAGTGACAGTGCAAAGCTGAGAAGGCAAGGAACGCCATATTGGACTTCAAAATTTCCTGGAATGGTTAGTGGGTGACATGTCACATTGGCAGATCCCCTGAGGTGCCAGAACAGCAGAAATACCCCACAAGTGACCCCATTTTACAAACTGAACCCTTCAATGAATTCATGTAGGGGTGCATTGATTGAGACCACAGGTGTGTCACAACATTTTAGAATATTGGGCAGTGAAGAAAAAATAATTACATTTTTACCACTAAAATGTAGTTTTAGCACTAGATTTCCAATTTTCACAAGGGGAATAGAAAAAAATAGGCTGCATGTGTTGCACAATTTATCTCAAATGTGACAATATCCCATATGTGATTGTACAGCACTGTTTGGCCACACGACAGGGACCGAGAGGGAATGAGCACCATTTGACTTTTGGAGCACAGATTTTCCTATAATAGTTTGCAGACTCCATTTGTAAAGCCCATAAATGTCAGAAAAGTAGACACCTGCTCAAGTGACCATATCTTGAAAATTGCACCCCTCTGGGAATTCATTAATGGGTGTAGCGACAATATTGTCTGTTTAACACCCATGGTGTCAAATGCAGTGAATGTTGCACAATTAAAAATTTCAAATAAGCTCTTATACATTTCAGTGCTCATATATTGTGCTCTGCTCGTGCTTCTGGGGACATACACCCCATAAATTAAGCAGGCTTTCCTCACTCCAACAATGCCAAACATATGGGCGTTAACTGTGGTTTAGGCATACTGTGGCATTCAGAAGACAGGGGAGCATTTGAATTTTGGAGCGCAGATTTCGCTCGATTTCTTTTTGGAGGAAGCCATGGTTATTTTCTAGAGCCTTTGTGTTACTAGTAGCGTTAAATCCCCCTATATTTCCATCAACAGATGATTGACCTGACTTGAGACTTATTTTTTGTGGATTGAGTTGCAGGCTATTGGCAGCAACTTGTAGTACAGAAATTTTGGATCAGTTCCCATTTAACCTGTGCTCTATACTGAGCACTTTCATCAGGGTTACCATCTACCATCTACATAACACATGATTCAGGTGAAACCCGATATGCATCCATTCACAAATGAGGCAACAGAGATAAGCGGGCTTAACACGCTGCGACATCACTAGCAATTGCTAGCGATGTCGAGCGCGATAACACCCACCCCCGTCGTATGGCCGATATGTGGCGATCACTGCCGTAGCGAACATTATCGCTACGGCAGCGTCACATGCACATACCTGCTCTGCGACGTCGCTCTGGCCGGCAAACCGCCTCCTTTCTAAGGGGGTGGGTCATGTGGCGTCACAGCGATGTCACACGGCAGCCGTCCAATAGAAGCGGAGGTGCGGAGATGAGCGGGACGTAAACATTCCGCCCACCTCCTTCCTTCCACATTGCCAGTGGAGGCAGATAAGGAGATGTTTGTCGCTCCTGCAGTGTCACACATAGCGATGTGTGCTGCCGCAGGAACGACAAACAACATCGCTAATAAGCAGAAAACTATTTTGTATTTCAGGACGACTTCTCCGCGGCAAACGATTTTGCCCTCTTTTGCGATCGCTACAGATCGCTCTTAAGTTTTACACACTGCAATATCGTTAATGACGCCAGATGTGCGTCACAAACAACATGACCCCGACGATAATTCATTAACGATATCGTAGCGTGTAAAGCCCGCTTTACTCTGGACTCCATTTGGCCTCTGTTCATTTGTGTCCTTCTTTTCAAAGGTGCACAAAACTGTTGTAGACCACACTTTAGGGCACACCTAAAAAGATGCTTAAAGAGATGGACTACAGGCCAGACAGGAGTTCAAAGTGACACATTCTGCTTCATTACAGTGAATTTTCTGCTGGAAATTTTGTCTGGATCACATTTTTCAGACATTTACACTTAAACTCTGATGTATCCGCTCAGAATAAATGTGAGCAGCATCATCCTGCGATTATTGGGAGACAAAATGAACAAATCAACAGCAGTCGAAGAATTGTCTCTATTCACTTATTTTTTACTTGGTTCACCTTGCGATACAAGTGAAAAGGTGGCTTTATTCCTCAGGTCAGTATAATTATATGGTTATTAGATGGCTTTATTTCTCAAGTCAGTATGATTACAGGGATATTAGATTTATATAGTTTTTTTCCTATTGACACGACAGCACCCACTGAGATAGGAATCCACCCCTTCAGGACAGGAAACCTACAGATAAAAAAAGGGCGGTCCCTCTCCCTCATCAGTTGGTTTCCTGTCCTGATGGATCGGAACCTATAGGTACCTGGGCTTCAGTAGCGCCCGTGTGGTGTCTGATGAATGGCGGAGCTCTGGGTCTGGAAGCACAGTCGGTGGACCTCCCATAGTGGACCCTAGTATTTCTGCGTTGGTTGGCTCTAGTCTGGGTGAGGCCGCCAGAGAAACCACATTTGCGGGAGGGTAAGTGCTGCTTCCCTCATGGCCGCCTGGTGAATGTGCGCGGTTCCCGGGTTAGTGTGGTGCGCGGTCGGGCGGGTGCTCTCCCTGCTGCGTCGTACGAGTGTCTGTAATTGCACTTCCGGGTCGCAGCTGGTGAGGGTGACCCAGATGTGCCTGACTGCACATGAGCACTGGATAATCACCTATGCAGTGCCCCGAAAATGCACAGGAGCACTTCCGGGTGTATCGGATCCAGAGAAGGCGATGCTGGAGAGGGCTGTGGGTCTTCCACCTTTAAAATGGAGTTGAACCCTGAGAGAGCGGTGCTTGCTCCGGCCCTCTCCAGCTATGGACAGCCCGCAACCACCTCAATCCCGGGATACTTTTCGGGAACCATCCCAAGACCCAACCCAGGATCACAAGAGGAAGAGCAGCAGTGCAGATAGTCACTCCAGAAGTTCTACTGCAGGTCGAAAGAGGAAAGAGGATCATGTCGGCTCTCAACCCTTTAAAGTCGGCCAGACAATCTCCTCGTCTCTGCCACCAGCTCCAGTATCCATCTATTGTGCTATGGGTGAGTGATCTTCATGAAAGTACTCCAATAGCTAATGTCCCCTTTCTTGTCTACAACTGTCTTTAGATCCATAAGAAGTGTTCAACAAAGCAGAAAAATAAACAATGCCCTTTGTGCGCCCGAACATGTCCAGCTCTTATCAAAAACTACTATGTGAGCCCTGTATCCAACAGACTGTATGGGAAAAAGCCCCTACATCCTACATCCCAGCAGCAGACCTTAGGGAATTTTTCGGTACTGAGGTTCAGTCGACTTTAAAATCGTTAAAAGGGTCAAAAAAGCGTAGGAAAGAAAATGCGCATCCCGATTCCTCTTCAGCCATGAGTTCTGAAGTCGGGTCGGACGTCTCTTCTGATGAAGATGAAGCAGGGAGATCATGCTTTTCTCTGGAGGGGATGAATGGCCTTGTCAGGGCTGTTCGCTCCACCATGGGGATTCAGGATATCAAACCCTCTAAATCTACTGAATATGCAATGTTCACAGGGTTATCCCAGAAGAAAAGTATAGTACAGACCAAAAGTTTTGACACACCTTCTCATTCAAAGAGTTTTCTTTATTTTCATGACTCTGAAAATTGTAGATTCACATTGAAGGCATCGAAACTATGAATTAATGCATGTGGAATGAAATACTTAACAAAAAAGTGTGAAACAACTGAAAATATGTCTTATATTCTAGGCTCTTCAAAGTAGCCACCTTTTGCTTTGATTACTGCTTTGCACACTCTTGGCATTCTCTTGATGAGCTTCAAGAGGTAGTCACCGGAAATGGTCTTCCAACAGTCTTGAAGGAGTTCCCAGAGATGCTCAGCACTTGTTGGCCCTTTTGCCTTCACTCTGCGGTCCAGCTCACCCCAAACCATCTCGATTGGGTTCAGGTCTGGTGACTGTGGGGGCCAGGTCATCTGGCGTAGTACTTCATCACTATCCTTCTTAGTCAAATAGCCTTTACACATCCTTGAGGTGTGTTTGGGGTCATTGTCCTGTTTAAAAATAAATGATGGTCCAACCAAATGCAAACCGGATGGAATAGCATGCCGCTGCAAGATGCTGTGGTAGCCATGCTGGTTCAGTATGCCTTCAATTTTGAATAAATCCCCAACAGTGTCACCAGCAAACCCCCCCCACCATCACACCTCCTCCTCCATGCTTCACGGTAGGAACCAGGCATGTAGAGTCCATCCGTTCACCTTTTCTGCGTTGCACAAAGACACGATGGTTGGATCCAAAGATCTCAAATTCTGGACTCATCACACCACAGCACAAATTTCCAGTGGTCTAATGTCTATATCTTGTGTTCTTTAGCCCAAACAATTCTCTTCTGCTTGTTACCTGTCCTTAGCAATGGTTTCCTAGCAGCTATTTTACCATGAAGGCCTGCTGCACAAAGTCTCCTCTTAACAGTTCTTCTAGAGATGTGTCTGCTGCTAGAACTCTGTGTGACATTGACCTGGTCTCTAATCTGAGCTGCTGTTAACCTGTGATTTCTGATGCTGGTGACTTGGATAAACTTATCCTCCGCAGCAGAGGTGATTCTTGGTCTTCCTTTCCAGGGGCGGTCCTCATGTGAGTCAGTTTCTTTGTAGCATTTGATGGTTTTTGCCGCTGCACTTGGGGACACTTTCACAGTTTTCCCAATTTTTCGGACTGACTGACCTTCATTTCTTAAAGTAATGATGGCCACTCATTTTTCTTTACTTAGCTGCTTTTTTCTTGCCATAATACAAATTCTAACAGTCTATTCAGTAGGACTATCCGCTGTATATCCACCAGACTTCTGCACAACACAACTGATGTTCCCAACCCCATTTATAAGCAAGAAATCCCACTTATTTAACCTGACAGGGCACACCTGTGAAGTGAAAACCATTTCCGGTGACTGTCTCTTGAAGCTCATCAAGAGAATGCCAAAAGTGGGCAAAGCAGTAATCAAAACAAAAGGTGGCTACTTTGAAGAACATAGAATATAAGACATATTTTCAGTTGTTTCACACTTTTTTGTTAAGTATTTCATTCCACATGTGTTAATTCATAGTTTTGATGCCTTCAATGTGAATCTACAATTTTCAGAGTCATGAAAATAAAGAAAACTCTTTGAATGAGAAGGTGTGTCAAAACGTTTGGTCTCTACTGTAAAGGTCCAGTCACACTAAGCAACTTACCAGCGATCCCAACAACGATAGGGATCGCTGGTAAGTTGCTAGGAGGTTGCTGGTGAGATGTCACACTGCAACGCTCCAGCGATCCCACCAGCAACCTGACCTGGCAGGGATCGCTGGAGCGTGGCTACACAAGTTGCTGGTGAGCTCACCAGCAACCAGTGACAAGCCCCCAGCGCCGCGTGGAAGCTGCTGCGCTTGGTAACTAAGGTAAATATCGGGTAACCAACCCGATATTTACCTTGGTTACCACCGCACGGAGCTACACGTGCAGAGAGCAGGGAGCAGCGTACACTGAGCGCTGGCTCCCTGCTCTCCTAGTTACAGCACACATCAGGTTAATTACACGATGTGTGCTGCAGCTACATGTGCAGAGAGCAGGGAGCAGCGCACACTGCTTAGCGCTGGCTCCTTGCTCTCCTAGTTACAGCACACATGGGGTTAATTTCCCGATGTGTGCTGCAGCTAAATGTGCACAGAGCAGGGAGCAGCGCACAATGCTTAGCGCTGGCTCCTTGCTCTCCTAGTTACAGCACACATCGGGTTAATTAACCCGATGTGTCCTGCAGCTACATGTGCACACAGCAGGAGCCGGCAGCACAGGCAGTGAGAGGGCGGAGGCTGGTATCAAAGGTAAATATCGGGTAACCAAGGACAGGGCTTCTTGGTTACCCGATGTTTACATTGGTTACCAGCCTCCGCAGAAGCCGGCTCCTGCTGCCTGCACATTTAGTTGTTGCTGTCTCGCTGTCACACACAGCGATCTGTGCTTCACAGCGGGACAGCAACAACTAAAAAATGGCCCAGGACATTCAGCAACAACCAACGACCTCACAGCAGGGGCCAGGTTGTTGCTGGATGTCACACACAGCAACATCGCTAGCAACGTCACAAAAGTTGTTCGTTAGCAGCGATGTTGCTAGCGATGTTGCTAGCGATGTTGCTTAGTGTGACGGGGCCTTAAATCTTTCCCAGTGAACGACATGATTAAGGCCCTAATCAGGAAGGAATGGCAGAAACAGGATAATAGGGGGTTTCTTTATCCTCTTTTATCCTCTTTTTTGATGATGATAACCTCTCTCAATGGTGTAAAGTGCCTAAAGTGGATGTGGCAGTGGCAAAATCTTCTAAAAAGTCTGCACTTCCATTTGAGAATAAGGGCTTCCTGAAGGAACCTCTTGATAGGTAAACTGATACTTACTTGAAAATGACTTGGAAGCCTCGGCGGGAGCACTAAAACCTGCTATTTCAGCAACCTGTACGGCTAGGACGCTATCGATATGGGTAGACAAGTTATAGAATCAGATTAAGTCTGATTATTCTAGAGATAAGTTACTCTCGTCCCTCCCACTCCTGAAGGACGCAGTGGCCTACCTTGCTGACGCCTCTGCAGATTCTGTACGTTTGGTGGCCCGATCTGCGGGATCATATAATGCTGATCGACGCGCACTGTGGCTAAAATAATGGAAGGTGTCACGTCTTCAAAGGCAAAATTGTGCATGCTTCCTTGTCAGAGTGAGTTTATTTTTGGGCAAGAGTTAGACGATATTCTAACTAAAGCCGGGGATAATAAGTAGAGATGAGCGAACCGGTCGCGGTTCGGCTCGAGTTCGGTTCGCCAAACAAAGGTCTCGTTTGAGTTCGGTTCGGCGAACCGGTTCGGCGAACCACTCGAACCACATAGGAAACAATGAGAGGCAATCACAAACACATAAAAACACCTAGAAAACACCCTCAAAGGTGTCCAAAAGGTGACAAACAACTCACAACACAACACAAACACATGGGAAAGTGACAAGGACATATACTCATGCGAAAACAAAAGAGCTGGACAAGGAAAAAGAGTAGGAGACACAGATATAGGCATGACACGCCCTTCTAAAATCATGTAAAACACCGGAAGGTGACTCCAAGCGGAGTCTCCCTTTTTTCCAAAAATTGGGCCACACATACACCCACCCCTACAGTGGCAGCACTTGTGCCCCAGTTGTACACTTCACAGGTAGATTTGCATCAAGCACATTCAAAAATACGCCATACTTAACTTAACCGTCCCCAGGATGACACCGGGGTAGGTAGCAAAGTCTTTCCTGATCCCAGCTCTGTGCATCTTGGATCATTTTTAAAAACAATGTAAGCAAGGGTTACTCCAAGCGGAGTCTCCCTTTTTTCCAAAAATTGGGCCACACACACACCCACCCCTTCAATGGCAGCACTTGTGCCCCAGTTGTACACTTCACAGCTAGATTTGCATCAAGCACATTCAAAAATACGCCATACTTAACCGTTCCCAGGATGACCCCGGGGTCGGTAGCAAAGTCTTTCCTGATCCCAGCTCTGTGCATCTTGGATCATTTTTAAAAATAATGTAAGCAAGGGTTACTCCAAGCGGAGTCTCCCTTTTTTCCAAAAATTGGGCCACACACCCACCCCTTCAGTGGCAGCACTTGTGCCCCAGTGGTACACTTCACAGCTAGATTTGCATCAAGCACATTCAAAAATACGCCATACTTAACCGTCCCCAGGATGACACCGGGGTAGGTAGCAAAGTCTTTCCTGATCCCAGCGCTGTGCATCTTGGATCATTTTTAAAAACACAGCAAGGGTTACTCCAAGAAGAGTCTCCCTTTTTTCCAAAAATTGGGCCACACAGACACCCCATCAGTGGCAGCACTTGTGCCCTAGTTGTACACTTCACAGCTAGATTTGCATCAAGCACATTCAAAATACACAAGCATTTACTCTCCCCAGGATGACACAGGGGTAGTAAATTCCTTGTGGATCCATGACTTGTTCATTTTGATAAACGTTAGTCTGTCCACATTGTCACTGGACAGATGCGTGCGCTTATCTGTCAGCACACACCCAGCAGCACTGAAGACACGTTCAGAGACAACGCTGGCAGCTGGACATGACAAAATCTCCAAGGCGTAAGTGGAGAGCTCTGGCCATTTTTCAAGATTTGAAGCCCAAAATGAGCAAGGCTCCATTTGCAAAGTAATGGCATCGATGTTCATTTAGAGATACTCCTGTATCATCCTCTCCAGCCGTTGACTATGTGTCAGACTTGTTGTCTCTAGTGGCCTTGCAAAGGATGGTCTAAAAAAATTATGAAAAGATTCAATAAAATTGCTGTTACCAGCACCAGATACGGTGCTACTGGTACGGGTAGACTGTTGAAGATGACGAGACCGTCCCATGTTTGTCAAGTTACAACTGGGAGATTCACTCCCTGCACCTGCACGGTTGTTTGGTGGAAAAGCCAAGCTAAGATCGAGTAACAGCTTCTGCTGATACTCCTGCATACGTGCGTCCCTTTCTATGGCTGGAATTATGTCACAAAATTTGGACTTGTACCGGGGATCTAATAGTGTGGCAAGCCAGTAGTCATCATCACTTCTAATTTTGACAATACGAGGGTCATGTTGGAGGTAGTGCAGCAAGAAGGCACTCATGTGTCTTGCGCAGCCATGCGGACCAAGTCCACGCTGTGTTTGTGGCATAGAGGTGCTAACCGTTCTTTCTTCCTCTGACATCTCCCCCCAACCTCTTTCAACTGAAATTTGACCAAGGTCTCCCTCATCCGCTGAGTCTTCCATGTCCATGGACAGTTCGTCCTCCATTTCTTCATGTTCTCCTGCACCTTCCTCAACATTTCGCCTGCTACCATGTGCCCTTGTTGATCCCTGTCCCCCATGGTCCCATGCCTGCCGCGTTGGTGATGATGAACGTCTGGACCTTGGTGATGTTGTTGTGTCTTGCACATATGAATCCTCCTGTAGTTCCTCCCCTTCCTGTTGTCCGCATTTCAGGCGATGAACCGGCAGGCCGAAAGACTTCTGGACCGATGCAAGTCGCTCAGCAGCGGTGGTTGAAAGGCGGAAGTGAGCAGACAGTTTTCGTGCCCTGTTCAGAAGGCCATCTAGGCCGGGATAGTGTGTTAAAAATTGCTGGACAACAAGGTTCAACACGTGAGCCATACAAGGCACGTGTGTCACCTTGCCCAGGCGAAGGGCCGCACCCAGGTTTGCAGCATTGTCGCACACGGCCTTACCAGGCTGCAGGTTGAGTGGAGACAACCATTTTTTAAACTCAGTCTCCAGAGCTGCCCGCAACTCAGCCACTGTGTGACTCCTATTTCCAAGACATGTCAAGCTAAAGACCGCCTGATGCCGTTGCACTCTGCTGCCAGCATAGTAATGAGGGGTGCGTGATTTCTTCTGCGCAGTGAGAACGCTGGTGGCCTGACCAGGCAGGCTTGGGGCGGAGGTGGAGGACCCAGATGAGGTGGAGGAGGCAGAAGCAGTGGCGGAACTTGGACAGACAGAGGATTGACACACAAGTCGTGGGGACGGCAAGACTTGTGCAGCAGACCCTTCACCATCTATCACCATTGTTACCCAGTGCCCAGTCAGCGACATGTAACGTCCCAGTCCATGCTTACTGGTCCAAGTATCGGTGGTGAAATGCACCCGTTCACAAACAGAGTTTCTCAAGGAAGCGGTGATGTTGTGTGCGACATGCTGGTGTAGCGCGGGCACACCTTTCTTAGAGAAGTAGTGGCGACTGGGCATCTGGTACTGGGGCACAGCGACAGACATAAGGTCTCTAAAATCCTGTGTGTCCACCAGGCGGAAAGGCAGCATTTCGGTAGCCAAGAGCTTACAGAGAGATAAAGTCAACCTCTTAGCTTTGTCATGGGTCGCAGGAAATGGCCTTTTATTTGTCCACATCTGAGGGACAGAGATCTGGCTGCTGTGTGTAGACGGTGTTGAATAGGGTGTCCCTGGAAAAATGCAGGTTTGTGAGGAAAGTGCAGGCGTAGACATGATGTTGCCTTCATCCAACGTTGGTGCTATTGATGTCTGAGAGAGCTGTACACACGCACTTGTTTCCCTTTCGAAACCAACTGACGACCTAGCAAGCAAACTGCCTGTTGCGGTTACAGTGGTGGAAGTTGTGCGTGGAAAACCAGGAGTGACAGCTGTCCCCACAGTCCTAGAAGATGAAGAGCGCGCGGATGCACTGGAAGGGGCAGGCGGTGGATGGTTCGCTCCGCTAGGCCGCATTGCAGCACGGTGAGCTTCCCACTGGGACATATGATATTTATTCATGTGACGATTCATGGAAGAAGTTGTCAAACTGCTGAGGTTTTGCCCTCTACTAACAGAATCATGACAAATTTTACAGATCATATAATTTGGGCGATCTTTTGCTATGTCAAAAAAGGACCAGGCTAGGCAAGGCTTAGAGGGCATGCGACCTGCTGATCCACCCCGACTAGTGCTCAGAGGCAGAGTGGTGGCTGAGGATGCAGTTGTAGACGTGCTACCAGTACTCCGACTCTGTCCAGGAAGGCGCAAGGTAACTTCGACGTCAGTTGCATCCTCCTCCACTGTCTCTGTTGACCTCCTCGAGGGCCTGACGGTGGGTTGACAGTAGGTGGGATCTAGAACTTCCTCATCAATTGTTGTGTTTGCACTCTCCTCACCCTCAGACCGAGCCTCTTCTTGCCCTGACCGAATATTTAAGTTGTCATCCCAATCTGGTATCTGCGTCTCATCGTCATCAGTATGTTCGTTATTGTCTATTACAACAGGTGTTTCAGCTTGTGAATAAGGGTCAACATTATGCTCAGAAACTTGGTCATCATGGCCTGAATCTGAGTCACAAAGGTTCTGGGCATCACTGCAGACCATTTCCTGGTCTGTACTCACTGTAGCTTGGGAGCAGACCTCTGATTCCCAGGCTATAGTGTGACTGAACAGCTCTGCAGACTCAGCCATCTCAGTTCCACCATACTGTGCAGGGCGGATGGAGACTTCAGAGCTGGGAGAAAGCAAGTGTGATTGGAATGACAACTCTGAGGACTGGTGTTTTTTGGATGCGGTAGTTGAGGTGGAGGAGAGGGCACTTGTTGGACCACTTGAGATCCATTCAAGCATTTTCTTTTTTTGGCCATCATCTACCTTTGTTCCAGTTGTTCGTGTCCGTAAAAAAGGGAGCACATCGGATTGTCCACGGTAAGTAGTAGACATCTTAATTTTGCTGGAAGATGGTCTATCTTCAGCAGATGTTAATGGAGCTTTGCCACCTTCCCCACGGACAAACCCTTTTTTTCCTTTTCCAACACGCCTCTTCCCCTTTCCACCAGCATCTGTCATTTTGCCACTCATTTTGATTGCGACAAGATTGTGCACTTAAAATGTGGTAGTAAAAATTGAGAGGTGGTGTAGATTGCAGCGGTGGTCTATCTTTATTAACAGCAGAATAAACAACAATAACTATCCCTGACAATGCAACTACGACCCTTAAACTGGCAGCATAGTTTGCTAGTATAATGGCTTAGTAACAATGAGTTTGAGTGTGCAATGCAGTGGTGCTGCAAATAGCTTTGCACCAGTGGGACACTAATGGAAGTCCAACAGCCACTTTTAGGATGCCACTAAGTTTACTCAGTGTTTGCTAGTATAATGGCTTAGTAACAATGAGTTTGAGTGTGCAATGCAGAGATGCTGCACATAGGTTTGCACCAGTGGGACACTAATGGAAGTCCAACAGCCACTTATAGGATGCCACTAAGTTTACTCAGTGTTTGCTAGTATAATGGCTTAGTAACAATGAGTTTGAGTGTGCAATGCAGAGGTGCTGCACATAGGTTTGCACCAGTGGGACACTAATGGAAGTCCAACAGACACTTTTAGGATGCCACTAAGTTTACTCAGTGTTTGCTAGTATAATGGCTTAGTAACAAAGAGTTTGAGTGTGCATTGCAGAGGTGCTGCACATAGGTTTGCACCAGTGGGACACTAATGGAAGTCCAACAGCCACTTTTAGGATACCACTAAGTTTACTCAGTGTTTGCTAGTATAATGGCTTAGTAACAATGAGTTTGAGTGTGCAATGCAGAGGTGCTGCACATAGGTTTGCACCAGTGGGACACTAGTGGAAGTCCAACAGCCACTTTTAGGATGCCACTAAGTTTCCTCAGTGTTTGCTACTAAAAATGGCTTAGTAACAATGAACTTGAGTGTACAAAGGGCAGGAGGGTACAGTGGCAGGTTTGTGGGTCTGGGTGGAGGAAAGGAAGCCTCCCTTTCTATCTCTCCTAATGGGGAAATGCAGCGAGGAAATCCCTGACCTTAGCTACACAGACGCTGTCATCTTGTGTAGCTGTTAAAATCTGTTTTCACGAACCTTACTGTCACCTATGGCTCTGACCCTGCCGGTATTAGCCCTTACAAGGACTAATAGAAACTTCTATCCCTATTCTGTATAGCGCTGTGTATAGAGTGTACAGAGCAGTATCAGAGACAGGAGCTACGCCAGCGGTGACTGACACCAAGACGCAGAAGGCAGCTAATGGCGTGCTGGAGGAAAATGTCCGTTTTTATAATGCATGGACATGTGACATGGACATCCTATCACACTTGCCGTTGCTTCTCTGGCTAAAAGTCCACTTAGCTGTGTGTTTGTCTGGGATTGGCTGACATGCTGGCCCGCCCCACTACACGCGCGCGCTTAGGGAAGGAAGACAAGGAAAAAAAAAAATGGCGATCCATATCAATATCACCATTATCCAAACAGCAGTGATCTGAATGCGCTGTTCCCGCACACTATCCGCTGAAATTTCATAATAGTGTGAGTCACAGAGTGACTTACACTATTACAGCGGAAAGCCAGCTAGTAATTAGCTTGTCTTTTTGCTGCTAGAACCATTCTCGAACGTATCTAGAACTATCGAGCTTTAGCAAAAAGCTCGAGTTCTAGTTTGATCTAGAACAGCCCCCAAAATCACTCCAGCCGCGAACTGGAGAACCTCAAACCGCGAACCGCGCTCAACTCTAATAATAAGAAGGGTAACCCTAACACATACATTACTACATTTCGGAAATCCTACAAAAAGCAACATTTCCAGTCCAATAGATCAGAGCGGCAGGAAAAATATGACCATCGCACCTCAGGTTCCAAGGGTTCCTTGTTTGGTGGTACATCATTCAGGGGAAAGCAACATAAGCAGTAACAGTGAGCTCCCTGTGGGAGGTAGACTCCATTTCTACAGTGCCATCTGGAAGACCATTACCTGTAGTTCCTTCATCCTCAATGTCATTTCTGACGGTGTTGACTTAAAATTTACTTCCATACTTCCACAATCTTTTGTTTTAACCTCTACTAGGAAAACGTCTGAACAACATAACACTTTGGTGACTGAAGTCCTCACTCTAGTGGAAGAACGGGTCCTAGTAGAGGTCCCTGCCCATCAAAGGGGCCAAGGGCTATACTCTCCACTCTTTCTGGTTACAAAACCAGATGGCTCTTACAGAATAATAATCAATCTAAAAAAACTAAACCTGTTCCTAAAATATCGACCAATCAAAATGGAGTCGATCCAGTTAGTCACAAAACTTCTTATCCTCAATTTTACATGACAGTCTTAAGGCCCCGTTACACGCAACGACATCCCTAACGAGATGTCGTTGGGGTCACGGAATTCGTGACGCACATCTGGCCTCGTTAGCGACGTCATTGCGTGTGACACGTACGAGCGACTGCTAACGATGCAAAATACTCACCAAATCGTTGATTGTTGACACGTCGTCCATTTCCCAAAAATCGGTGCTGGTGCTGGATGCAGGTTGTTCGTCATTCCTGAGGTTGCACACATCGCTACGTTTGACACCCCAGGAACGACGAACACCGTACCTGTGTCCTCCAGCAACGAGATGGGCGTGACTTTCATTCGGTTGCTCTCCGCCCCTCCACCTCGATTGGATGCCTGCCGTGTGACGTCGCTGTGACGCTGCACGAACTGCCCCCTTAGAAAAGAGGCTGTTTGCCGGCGACAGCGACGTTGCTAGGAAGGTATGTGTGACGGGTACTAGCATTTTTGTACGCCACGGGTAGCGATTTGCCCGTGATGCACAACCGACGGGGGCGGGTGCTTTCACGAGCGACATCGCTATCGATGTCACTGAGTGTAAATCCCCCTTTAGACTTAAAAGATTAAAACAAATAAACAGTGAATGCCCATGCATCATAACTAGTATACATATATACCATATACAACTTATATTGGCATGTAAGGATTACATAGTAAAGGCAAAAATTGTGTAAAATCTTAGAAAAAACGAGCAGAAAACGATCAGATGCCAAATATCCAAAATTTTATTTTTATTAGTATAAATTAGAATCAAATTCCCAGTGGGGTAAGCAAAATTGCACCATACAGATGTTATTAAAAATATACGGTCAGGAACGCAGCAGTCATTACAATAGTGACATATAAAATCCTGCACAAAAGTAACTAATCTCTGTGCTCCAGCTCATCAACTAGTTACCACATGACTGGTATATCCTTTTAAAAACCATACCAGTACAACCCGCCAGGGGTCACCAAAGGCTCACAATTCAATCCCAATCGGTAAATATATGGGATAACAGAGCCTATGCCGTCAATGTGGTAAAAACATATAATTCACAATTAGATATATAGTGTAGCACAGTGGGTAAACCACATATATTTACCTGCTCATGTGCAGTAATAAAAAGCGGTCTCACGGCAAAAATCCCGACACGTGTTTCGGCTTCCTGTGTCCTTCGTCAGGGGTGTATCCAAAAAGACCGAGGAAGGAAGTTTATATATCTCCCCCATCAAATCACTGATCAGCACCCTTAATGATGCACACATTGTCATGGCAGCAATCCGAAGCCAGCCGGCCGCTGCGTCACCAAACAGATGGTTCAGGACATAACATGACCTGGAAACACCAGCCTAGTAGAGACACAGCCAGCCGGGTGGTGTCAGAAACCATGACGACTGCGCTTTCAGATGCAGATCTATATAGTTGGAATAACCCATAAGTAAGGGGTTCTAGACTGTGACACTAGCATTGTAGATAAATAATTTTCGGTACATTTTTTCACTATTATACGCATATACAAAAAAAGAGGGAGAAAAGAGAAAAGAAAAGGAGAAAAAATAGAGGAAAGGAAATAAATGGAAAATGGACCATCTACTACCGCATATTTCAAGCATCATTATACAGAGCAAATAAAATAGCCATTTATATTCGATCAGCAACATATAATACCAAAATTGACAAGCTAATAGTAATATATATAACATTTTAATGGGAAGATTTATTTTGACGTAATATCATATATCCATATCCGACGAATCTAGTCGTCTCCCATGCTGTTTATTACCATGCATATTTTTGCTTAGCATTGATACTCAGTCATATGTAAATTGATAGAAGACATTCTTCTATCACCCAGTAAGACAGCGTTACTTAATCACATGGATGGCAGATGGTATGTCAATTGCCCAAATATTCGCCACCAAACAAAGGTGGAGCGGTAGTGATAATGAATAAGGTTGACTACATCAGAGAGATAGATCGACAACTTAGTGATGGCAGGTGTATAAAAAATTAACTTGTAGTCCCTTACCAAATTTGACTACAAAGATTGGGAATATCCTTGCACACCACCTACACCAAGGTACTATTGACACTAAGATGGTAGATTTTCTCACAAAATCCAACCCCATCACCCCAGTTATATACGTCCTCTCTAAGGTCCACAAACGATTGGACAACCCACCTGGGAGACCAATAGTGGCGGGTTCTGACTCTGTTCTATCTCCCCTATCAATTTTTCTAGAAAAAATGTTAACACCATTAATCAAGACAACTAAATCATTCCTCCTGCACACTGGAACATTTCTACAGATTATCAGAGATTTAGGACGAATTAACAAAGAGGCACTACTAGTAACAATGGATTAGGCTGCAATTCACATGCTTAATGTTGCATGTTTACTGAACATTGTTTCAGCTCAGGTTTTTGTGTTTTTTGTATGTTTTCTTGCTTGGTTGCAAGTTGGGGGTGCAGCCCTCCTAGTACTGAGACTGAACAGCTGATTGCGTCTCACTTTGCTGTGTATTTTATCTGGGACACAGCTAACCACTTGCCACCATCCATATTGGAGTTCTGACATGACACAAGTCAGGTATTGATAATGTTTTTAACTTCAGTAGGTTAGGGACTGTCTCAGATGGGTACACCGTGACGAGGTGAGACAGCTTTTTACCTTTTTGCAAAAATGTATACACTAAGTACCCTGTTATTAAGCACTTGCAATTTATTTATTTATATTCAGGGTATTTTTCATACAATTTTTCTCCTTGGTTTTTTCTAGTCTTAAGGCTGCAATTCACATGCTTAATGTTGCATGTTTACTGAACATTGTTTCAGCTCAGGTTTTTGTGTTTTTTGTATGTTTTCTTGCTTGGTTGCAAGTTGGGGGTGCAGCCCTCCTAGTACTGAGACTGAACAGCTGATTGCGTCTCACTTTGCTGTGTATTTTATCTGGGACACAGCTAACCACTTGCCACCATCCATATTGGAGTTCTGACATGACACAAGTCAGGTATTGATAATGTTTTTAACTTCAGTAGGTTAGGGACTGTCTCAGATGGGTACACCGTGACGAGGTGAGACAGCTTTTTACCTTTTTGCAAAAATGTATACACTAAGTACCCTGTTATTAAGCACTTGCAATTTATTTATTTATATTCAGGGTATTTTTCATACAATTTTTCTCCTTGTTTTTTTCTAGTCTTAAGGCTGCAATTCACATGCTTAATGTTGCATGTTTACTGAACATTGTTTCAGCTCAGGTTTTTGTGTTTTTTGTATGTTTTCTTGCTTGGTTGCAAGTTGGGGGTGCAGCCCTCCTAGTACTGAGACTGAACAGCTGATTGCGTCTCACTTTGCTGTGTATTTTATCTGGGACACAGCTAACCACTTGCCACCATCCATATTGGAGTTCTGACATGACACAAGTCAGGTATTGATAATGTTTTTAACTTCAGTAGGTTAGGGACTGTCTCAGATGGGTACACCGTGACGAGGTGAGACAGCTTTTTACCTTTTTGCAAAAATGTATACACTAAGTACCCTGTTATTAAGCACTTGCAATTTATTTATTTATATTCAGGGTATTTTTCATACAATTTTTCTCCTTGGTTTTTTCTAGTAACAATGGATGTAGCTAGCCTTTACACCAGCATACCCCATGATGCTGGCATTTCTGCAATCAAGGACCTACTAACTCAACACCAGTTTGACCAATCTGTGATAGCCTTATGCCTGGACCTACTCACATTGGTATTAAAAGAGCATTATTTTCTCTTTGGGAACCACTACTACCTTCAGACACAGGGTACCACGATGGGCTCTAACGTGGCCCCCCCTTACGCAAATGGTTATATGTCTAAGTTCGAGGATGAAGACGTCCACTCTAATGTGTTGTTTCAACGTCATTGTCCCATTTGGAAGAGATATATAGACGATGTCTTTTGCGTGTGGGAGGGTTTCTTTGAACAGATTAACACATCATGGCCAGGTCTACATTTTACCCTACTACATGATTTACATAGAATTAATTTTCTAGATACAACTGTCCTTAAGGATTCTGAGGGTAACTTGTCCACAGACTTATTTACCAAAAACACTGATAAAAATACTTTACTCCACTATTCCAGTCATCATACAATGTCTGTAAAAGAATCCATACCCATATCCCAGTTCCAAAGAGTCAGACGGATAGTATCTAATAATGGTAATAATGATACTTTAAATTTGAGATTACAAGAGATGCAGAACAAATTCTCTGTCAGAGGCTATCCTTCATCACTATTACACAGTAGCAGAAACTATACCAGTGACACCATTAAGAAAAATGAGAAAAGGATTCCTTTCTCACATATGTTTCACCCCTTTTCATTCAAAATTCATAAAACCATTCAGAAAAATTGGCACATCCGAGCCCAGGGATACCCAAACGTTACAGAGTTCAGGGTTCCATTTTTACCCTGTTATAAGAGACCACCAAATATCAAAGACAAACTCATCAGGGCAGATGTAGGTCCCATTCTTAAAATTCCCAAACAAAGATTCCTTGGCACACCTAAAGTTGGCACCGTTCCTTGCCTTTGTTTCCCCAATGCAATAATGTCCAAAAAGGCGATTGCTTTCACAACCCACATACTGGCAGGAGATATCCCATACAAGACTATTACACATGCAAATCCTTCAATGTAGTGTATATCATTAAGTGCCCCTGCGGTCTCTTGTATGTGGGTGAAACCACCCAACATATAGGAGACCGTATATCCAAACACAAGTCCACTATCTGATGTGAAAATATTCTTCTTCCTATTCCTCATCACTTTAAAAGTGCCAGACATTCCATTTTGCAATTGAAAATCCAGGTGATCGATCATGTGAACACCCCTAGGAGGAGTGGTGATATGATCAAATTCCTTAAAAAAAGAGAAGCCTACTGGATCCATGAACTCAGTACCCTAGCCCCCAGAGGTTTAAGGCTATGTGCGCACTAAAAAAGTGATTTTTCTCAAGAAAATTTCTTGAGAAACTTCTGGGAGTTGAAGATTACCGCACCTGCGGTAAAAAAACCGCACCAAAACCGCGGGAAAAACGCATGCGATTTTGCCGCGGTTTTGCTGAAGTTTTGCTGCGGTTTTTCCGCAGGTTGGTCCCTGCAGTTTTTTTATGCTGAACTGCAATAAATAATATAGATAATAGATAGATAATTATTAGATAGACAGATAATGGATAGAGGGAAAGATGGATAGATGAATAGATAGATAGATGAGAAAGACCTATATAATGTCCCACCCCCCTGCATATTCTAAGCTGGCACTCTTTAGTGACTTTCATGTGGCACTAAAGGGTGCCTAGCCTTGTATTTAGCCAAAAAATAAATAAATAATTAAAAAAAAAAATGACGTGAGGTCCCCCATCTTTTGTAGCCAGCTAGTGTAAAGCAGATGGCTGCTTCACCTTGGCTGGTAATCCAAAACAGAGGGCACCCCACGCTGTTATTTTATATTAAATAAATAATTTAAAACAAAAAACGTGGGGTCCCCCCCAAATAGAATCACCAGCCAAGGTAAAGCGGACAGCTGGGGTCTGATATTCTCAGACTAGGGAGGTCCACTGTTATTGGACACTCCCCAGCCTAAAAATAGTATTCCGCAGCCGCCCCAGAAGTGGCGCATCCATTAGACGTTCCAATCCTGGCGCTTCGCCCCAACTCATCCCATTGCCCTCGTGCGGAGGCAAACGGGTTAATATATGGGGTTGATGCCAGATGTGTAATGTCACCTGGCATCAGGCCCTGTGGTTAGTGATGTCACGCGTCTATCAGATACCCGACATCAACAACCCAGTCAGTAAGAAATAAAAAATAGACAACAAAAAAGTTTTATTTGAAAAAACACTCCCCACATTCCCTCTTTCACCAATTTATTGACAAGAACAATCAAATCCGGGTCCGGCGTAATCCAATAAGGGGTTCCCACGGCGATCCATACCATAGTCACTGTCCCAGTCAATGAAGAACAGAATGTTCCCGATTGGCTGGGAGAGCAATGCAGTGACCTGAACTAACATCAATAGGTCAGCCCAGGTCACTGCAGGGCATGACAAGTGCTGCTGTCAGGAGGTTAGATGAGATCATTACCTGCTGTGATGATCTCCTGCAGTCCTGCCATCAGCGCTGTCACTGCCTTCTATGCCCGCCGCGTTCTCAGCAGTATCGCGAGAGCCCGTGACGTCACCGCTAGTGACAGTCTCGGGCCGCGGGCATAGACGGCAGTGACAGCGGTGACGTCAGGAGGCAGGAGATCGTCACAGCAGGTAATGATCTCATCTCACCTCCTGACAGCAGCGCTCGGCATCCCCGCGGCTACACGCACTGCAGGGTGAGAAGCTGCTGATACTGCGGGCAGACACTAACAATGCAGGGTGGGCAGCCGTGGGGCTGGGGCGGGGCACAGACTGCACGGCAGCTGGAGGTCACACGGAAATGCTTCTGTGCGGCGTCCAGGGAGTGTGACGTGTGTGTGTTTACTCTGCTCCGCTTCCTCTTCCTGGCATAATGACATCACTTCCTGCAAAACTGCAGGCAGCGATGAACATTACCGCAGGTAAATCGCGGCTATACCGGGGGTATACCGCATATCATTTGCTACCTGCGGTATACCCCCGGAATTTCGCGATTACATTACAGTGAATGGAGTGAAATACCGGGGGTATACCGCAGGTACCTGCGGGAAAGAAGTGACATGCACATATTCTCAAGAAATTTTCTCAAGAAAATCTTCAGAAAGAATTTTCTTGAGAAAAAAACGCAGTGTGCGCACAGTTTTTTTTTTTTCCCATAGGTTTTGCTGGGAAATGTCTGCAGAAAGATTTCAAACATTTCTCAAGAAATTTTCGCAGTAAAACCGCGGGTAAAACCGCGGGTAAAAACACCTAGTGCGCACAGGGCCTAAATCAGGAATATGAACTTCAGTCTTTTCTGTGAATTCCATACATGTATTCTAATTTATTTTGAGATGTTTATGTATGATTATCTTCTAATCCATATTTTCCTTTCTTTTAGAAAAAATATTGATCATGTCCTGTGGCTCTGATTGTTCTTACATTGCTCCTGAGCACCATCACCTAAAGTCACAGACCATAATAGTGTTTCTGTACACATCTACCCGGATCCCTGTACAAGTTGTCATCTGCCTGCACAGAGAGCCTCACGCATGCCCAGTGCCCTCTAGTCTTAATTCTTATCGTAATGCGATCCTTCAGACAAACGCATGCACAGTCCAGCACCTATTCTAGATACGTATTTGATGCAGCTACACAGAGGACTGTGCTATTGCTCTGTCTGGATGTTTCACTTTCTAGTCATGGCATCCACTGTGCATACGCGGCACAACGTCAATTCTCAGGCACCACCCTACCTCATCAGCACGCCTACTTATATCGGCCCTTGCGGCCACTGTCATGGCAGTCCCCATGCGGCGGTGGATTCCGCGCCTGACAGTCTATGCTGATTTTCATCACACTTATGGTAAGCACCTCCACTCTAGAAATCTCTGTTAATGCGTCACCATTACTAGTCTTCTCTATTTCTGCTTTTTTATGCAGTTTCTCTGCCCATTTCTGCCTTTTTCCTTTCATTCATTCTTATCTACCACTAGAGTTGAGCGCGGTTCGCGGTTCGAGGTTCACCAGTTCGCGGCTCGAGTGATTTTGGGGGCTGTTCTAGATCGAACTAGAACTCGAGCTTTTTGCTAAAAGCTCGATACTTCTAGATACGTTCGAGAACGGTTCTAGCAGCAAAAAGCAGGGCTTTTTACAGCTACAGTGTGCAGGAGCCATCGCTGGCAGCCTGCCAGAAGCTGGTAACCAAGATAAACATCGGGTATCCAAGCAAAGCGCTTTGGTTAGTAACCCGATGTTTATCCTAGTTACGTGCAGGAAGCCCACACTTCCCCGCTCAGCTCACTCCGCCCCCTCCTGCCCACGGCATGTACACACACACACACGCACACACACACACACTCTGCACACACACTCTGCACACATGGTCCCGCTCGGCTTACCTGCGGTGATGAAGTCCCGCCATCCCGACCTCAGCGCTGTCACTGTCCTCCATGGCCGCCGCTTGTCACATCACCTTCTCTCGCTTCCGACCCGAGACTGACTAGCGGTGATGTCACGGGCCTCTCGCGATACTTGGCTGTGAAGGCGTCGGTCATTGAACTCAGTGACAGGTGCTGTCAGTGTGCTGGAGATCAGCGCAGGTAATGTACCTAGCTGACAGCAGCACTTGTCATCCCCTGCAGTGACCTGGGCTGACCCATTGATGTTAGCTCAGGTCACTGCACTGCTCTCCCAGCCAATGGGGAACATCCTGCTCTTCATTGACTGGGACAGTGTGGATCGTCATGGCAACCCCTTGGATTACACCAGACCTGGATTTGTTTTTCTTTCTAATAAATTGGTTAAAGAGGGAATGTTTTGGGGAGTGTTTTTTCAAATAAAAATGTGTTTGTCGTCTATTTTGTTTTATTACTGACTGGGTTGGTGATGTCGGGTATCTGATAGACGCCTGACCTCACCAACCCCAGGGCTTGATGCCAGGTGACATTACACATCTGGTATTAACCCCATATATTACCCCGTTTGCCACCGCACCAGGGCGCGGGATGAGCTGGGGCGAAGCACCAGGATTGGCGCATCTAATGGATGCGCCACTTCTGGGGCGGCTGTGGCCTGCTATTTTTAGCCATGGACCTCCCTAGTCTGAGAATATCAGACCCCAGCTGTCTGCTTTACCTTGGCTGGTGATCCAATTTTGGGGGGACCCCTACGTGTTTTTTTTTTTTAATTATTTATTTAATTTAAAATAACAGCGTGGGGTGCCCTCAGTTCTGGATTACCAGCCAAGGTGAGGTTGCCAGCTGTGGTCTGCAGGCTGCAGCCGTCTGCTTTACCCTAGCTGGCTACAAAACTAGGGGGAACCCTACGTCATTTTTTTTTCATTTTTTTGGCTAAATACAAAGCTAAGCACCCCTTAGTGCCACATGAAAGGCACCAAAGGGTGCAAAATTACAAAATGCAGGAGAGTAGGACATTATGTGTCTTTCTGCCATTATAATGACAGAAAAGACTGATATGAAGTGTACAAGCACAAGAAAATCACCAGAGCGCTCTACGCTGTGAAAAGCAGTAGAAAATGGCACTGGAGTGAACATGTGACCGCCTCATGTAGGATGAAGCTATGGATCCTGGGTAAATTTATGCATTTACCCTCCTTCAGTTTTTTTGCAGTACACAAAAAAAACGTAAGGCACACGGATGACAAACAGATGACATACGGACCGTCTACGGAACGGAAACGGATGCCACACGGATGCACCCGTGAAAAAAAAACGGACTTTTTTTTGCAGACCGCAAAAATGGATCGGTCGTGTTAATGTAGCCTTATTCTGATCTGCCGTTTATAAACAGCAGGCAGAAATAAGTGAATAACGCCCCCCGGCGTCAGAAAATCTCCGGGGTTTCAGGGCTAGCTGAGACCCTGGAGATCATGATTCAGGACGGTTTTTCCGGTCCCCGCTCACGTGATCACAGGTATACACCGTACACCGATGATCACGTTACAGTAAATGACAGCGCCGGTAAAAAATTATTTATCTCCCATCTGGCATGAACAAACACTTCTTCTCCACTACTTCTCCACTTCTTCTCCACTTCTTCTCCACTTTTTCTCCACTTTTTCTCCACTTCTTCTCCACTTCTCCGCTTTTTCTCCACCTTTTTTCCACTTTTTCTCCATTTTTTCTCCACTTTTTCTACATTTTTTCTCCACTTTTTCTCCACTTTTTCTACATTTTTTCTCCACTTTTTCTCCACTTTTTCTCCACTTTTTCTACATTTTTTCTCCACTTTTTCTCCACTTTTTCTCCATTTTTTCTCCATTTTTTCTCCACTTTTTCTCAACTTTTTCTCCATTTTTTCTCCATTTTTTCTCCACTTTTTCTCCACTTTTTCTCCACTTTTTTTCCACTTTTTCTCCATTTTTTCTCCACTTTTTCTTCATTTTTTCTCCACTTTTTCTCCACTTTTTCTCCACCTTTTCTCCACTTTTTCTCCACTTTTTCTCCATTTTTTCTCCACTTTTTCTCCATTTTTTCTCCACTTTTTCTCCATCTTTTCTCCACTTTTTCTCCACTTTTTCTCCACTTTTTCTACATTTTTTCTCCACTTTTTCTCCACTTTTTCTCCATTTTTTCTCCATTTTTTCTCCACTTTTTCTCAACTTTTTCTCCATTTTTTCTCCATTTTTTCTCCACTTTTTCTCCACTTTTTCTCCACTTTTTCTCCATTTTTTCTCCACTTTTTCTCCACTTTTTCTCCACTTTTTCTCCATTTTTTCTCCACTTTTTCTCCACTTTTTCTCCACTTTTTCTCCACTTCTTCTCCATTTCTTTTCCACTTTTTCTCCACTTTTTCTCCACTTTTTCTCCACCTTTTCTCCACTTTTTCTACATTTTTTCTCCACTATTTCTACATTTTTTCTCCACTTTTTCTCCACTTTTTCTCCACTTTTTCTCCACTTTTTCTCCACTTCTTCTCCACTTCTTCTCCACTTTTTCTCCACCTTTTCTCCACTTTTTCTCCACTTTTCTCCATTTTTTCTCCACTTTCTCTCCACTTTTTCTCCACTTTTTCTCCACTTCTTCTCCACCTTTTCTCCACTTTTTCTCCACTTCTTCTCCACCTTTTCTCCACTTTTTCTCCATTTTTTCTCCACTTTTTCTACATTTTTTCTCCACCTTTTCTCCACTTTTTCTCCACTTTTTCTCCATTTTTTTCTCCACTTTTTCTCCACTTTTTCTCCATTTTTTCTCCACTTTTTCTCCACTTTTTCTACATTTTTTCTCCACTTTATCCCTACTTTTTCTCCGTTCTTTTTCTATGGTCGGTCTACTTATTAGCTCTGCCATGCATAGTGTAGCTCAACACCTACTGCACCTGTTACTTTATGATTGACATCTCTTTCGTACCAGAGTTGTCTAAGCCTACTCTGACCCCATATTTGTCATTACTATATTGTCCTTGTACTGTATTATGACATTTGTATCATGTGTTTCATTTCTTGCTGTGTTGAAATTTTTTTGCTGCATCCCAATTGTACCTCTACATTGTTCGAGTTTATGTTATTGTTCTCTCACTCTTATGTGATACTGATTATTGTCATTTTTCATGATTACATGCAGATAAGTCCAATCTGATGAAGGCTCAGGCCGAAACGTCATTTGTAACTTGTTTTGGACAAAAACATATATGCTTATGAATTAAAAAATTTTCTTAATACGGACCAATAAAGAGTGATTTTGCATTACTATCCGTTGTGACTTACTGACTTAGTCTGGGAGATTTAGAGTGCCGAGGTTACTCACTAATTTTATCTATTATTACCTCTGAGCACCTATATACCAGTGAGCAGAGCTTCCTCTACAGTAGTTCTCCTGATTAGGCATGCCCTTACCTCATGAGCAGGGCATTGCAGCTTTGGTAGCAACCATTACGACATCGACTCTGCTGCTGTGGACCCGGGGAGAGTGAGTGCAGATTCATTGCACCCACACTCCTCACATGAAGGGTCCGCACTCCTAGAAAATGGGGAGTGTCTCCCCCCCATATTCTAGACGGTCCAGAGTCGTCGTGGGACCCCTTTATTTTTTTTCTTACAATAAATTGGTGAAAGAGGAAATGTTTTGGGGACTGTTTTTTCAAATAAATTTCTTTTGTCGATTTTTTTTTTTTTGTTAGTACTGACGGTTTATGATGTTGGGTATCTAATAGACGCCATGACATCACAAACTGCTGGTCTTGATCTCAGGTGACTTTACAGCTAGTATCAACCTGATTTATTACCCCGTTTGCCACTGCACCAGGGCACGGGATGAGCTCTGGTGAAGCGCCAGATTTGGCGCATCTAGTGGATGTGCCACGTCTGTTGTGCCTGCGGCCTGCTATTTTTAGGCTGTGAAGGCCCAATAACTATGGACCTTCCCACCCTGAGAATACCAGACCACAGCTGTCCGCTTTACCTTGGCTGGTGATCCAATTTGGGGGGGACCCTACTTTTATTGTGTAATTATTAATATTTATAAAATAATTATAAAAAAGATCCTGAGGGGACCTCCACATTGGATCCCCAACCACGGTAAAGTTGCCAGCTGTGGTTTTCAGGCTACAGCCGTCTGCTTTACCCTAGCTGGCTATCAAAAATGGGGGGACCCAACGTCATTTTTTTTTTTAACTATTTTTTAAATAGAAAAAATTAATGGGCTTCCCTGTATTTTGATTGCCAACCAAGGTAACGGCAGGCAGATGGGGGTGGCAACCCATAGCTGTCTGCTTTATCTGCGCTGAGAATCAAAAATACCGCGGAGCGCTACGTCATTTTTTTAAAGATTTATTTTTACAGCACTGTGATGTCCAGCAATCAAAATACAGGGAAGCCCATTTTGTTTTTAGTTATTTAAATAAATAATTAAAAAAAATATATATGGGCTCCCGCTGCATTTTTTGTATTGCTAGCTAAGGGTAATCCAAGCAGCTACTGGCTGCTAACCCCCACTGCTTGGTGTTACCTTCACTGGCAATGGAAAATCCAGGGAAGCATTTTTTATTTTTTTTGCCAAAAAACTACAAAAAAAGGACGTGAGCTTCGCCATATTTTTGTATGCTAGCCAGGTATAGCAGGCAGGTGCTGGAAGAGTTAGATACAGCGCCAGAAGATGGCGCTTCTATGAAAATGCCATTTTCTGAGGCGGCTGCCATCTGCAATTCGCAGCAGTGGGGCCCAGAAAGCTCAGTCCAACCTGTGCTGCGGATTCCAATCCCCAGCTGCCTAGTTGTACCTGGCTGGACACAAAAATGGGGCGAAGCCTACGTCATTTGTTTTCTGATTATTTCATGAAATTCATGAAATAATAAAAAAAGGGCTTCCCTTTATTTTTGGTTCCCAGCCGGGTACAAATAGGCAACTGGGGGTTGGGGGCAGCCGTACCTGCCTGCTGTACCTGGCTAGCATACAAAAATATGGCAAAGCCCACATAATTTTTTCAGGGGGAAAAAAAATTCTGCATACAGTCCTGGATGGAGTATGCTGAGCCTTGTAGTTCTGCAGCTGCTGTCTGTCTGTATGGAAAAGAGCAGACAGCAGCTGCAGAACTACAAGGCTCAGCATACTCCATCCAGGACTGTATGCAGAAGTTTTTTGCCCACCAAAAAAATGACGCGGGCTTCGCCATATTTTTGTATGCTAGCCAGGTACAGCAGGCAGCCACGGGCTGCCTCCAACCCCCAGTTGCCTATTTGTACCCGGCTGGGAACCAAAAATATAGGGAAGCCCGTTTTTTTTAATTATTTCACTTATTTCATGAAATAATTAAAAAACAAATGACGTGGGCTTCGCCCCATTTTTGTGTCCAGCCAGGTACAACTAGGCAGCTGGGGATTGGAATTCGCAGCACAGGTTAGCCCGAGGTTTCTGGGCGCCTCTGCTGCGAATTTCAGTCCGCAGCCGTCCCAGAAAATGGCGCTCTCATAGAAGCGCCATCATCTGGCGCTGTATCCAACTCTTCCAACAGCCCTGGAGCCGGGTGGCTTGTTGAGTAATCATGAGTTAATACTGGCTTTGTTTTACTAGCGAGTATTAAGCCAGAGATTCTTAATGTCAGGCACGTTTGACCCAGCCATTAAGAATCTCCAATAAAGGGTTAAAAAAAGACACCACACAGAGAAAAAATACTTTAATAGAAATAAATACACAGACACATTAGAGACTCCATCTTTATTACCCCCTGTCAGCCCTCCACGATCCTGCTCTTTTGTCTTTCTCGTTCAACAAATACAGCTCTGCTACATCACTGCTGCATGGGGGAAGACGCTGCTTCCCGTGGAGCATTCACTCCGTGAAAGCTGCACGGGAAGCAGCGTGCAGCCTTCACTCCGTGAGTGATCAGTGCTGCTGGCTGTTAGCGGTAACAGCGGTAACGCTGACAGACGCGTTACCATAGCAACGGTGCTCCCGGAGCCGCGGTTAGCGGTGACGTCACCGCTAACTGCGTTGCTATGGCAACGGTGATCTTCGTTAATGACCGGCTGTGTCAGCCAGTCCCTAACGGAACGGGGAGTCGACCGTGTGCTAGAGCATGTCGCTGGTACACGGCGATACACACATGTGCACCGTGTACCGGAGAGATGCACTCGCAGGTCCTACATGACGCGTCATAGTCATGTGACCAGTCTGTAGCCAATGAGATAATAGCCACGTGACTGGTCACATGGCTATTTTGACGTCACGATAGGTCCTGCATCTCTGCTGGCAGTGCCGGTCACCGGGAGGATTCAGCGATCATCGGATGGAATAGCGGCAGGAGACAGAGTGCAGGAGGGATCGCGGGGACCGGTAAGTGTTATGGCAATGTTTATTAACTGTATGTGTACATTTATAATGCATTTTATGTGTTTGTGATTGCCTCCCATTATAGCCTATTGGTTCGAGTTCAGTTCTTCGAACGTTCGACGAACCGAACTCAAACGGGAGCTCCGTTCGGCGAACCGACCTCGAGCCGAACCGCGACCGGTTCGCTCATCTCTATCTACCACACATCCTTCCTGTTTAATCTGCTCTAGAAACCTCTGTTAATGTGTGATCGCTACTACTTTCTGCCCTTCCTTCAATTCTGCACTTTCTTGCAGTTCTTCTATTTCTACCTAATTCAGTCTTATTTACCACACATGCTTCCACACATCTTATCATATTTCTGTTCAATCTGCTTTTTCTCTTTTTTTTCTTCCTTTCCCTGTCTACTCTATCATTTAATCCCATCTCTCTCTTTTTTACAAATCTTTTCATCTCCTATATCATACAATCATAATGTTACATATTCTGTTACCTCTTCATCACTGATGTCCATATATATATATATATATATACATTTCAATTGCTTTCTACACATGCTTTTTACATCTATCTAACCACCATCCTTGGTCCAATAGTACATGCCAGACATTTTATATTCTCTCCACTCAACTATACCTTTCACACACACTATCCATCCTTTTCCATTATTGCCAATATCCTTTTCACCTCTCCACGGTCTTCTTCCTTTTCCGTTTTTTCCTTTCTTCCTTTTTCTCCTCCTTTATTCTTTTTTTCTCCATTTTTTTCATCCTTCTTCCTTCCCTCCTCTCTTTTTCCTTCATTTATTAACATTGTGTAATTGATATATATATGAAAATAATTTCCACAGTATTGTAAAATATTTTTTTCCCTCTGTGTTGTATACGGTACATTTTATTTTATATTTTGCTTACTTTTGCATATATTGATTTATTGTGTTGTTTTTGTATACAGTGCTACTGAGGAAGGTCCATGTTGGACTGAAAACGTTCTTCTGTTGTGCACATGAATAAATATACTTTTCAGTCCATTTTGGGAGTGCCTTGTTTACTTCTTGTTTAATAAATAATTCAATCCAGCATTTTCAGTTTGTAGCTGTGCTCTTCAAAGTTTCACTTGCTCCTCGTATATTAACAAACATTATGGCGGAGGTCACAGCACACTTATGGGGACGTCAGACTTGATAATCCCTTACTTAGACAATCTCCTGATAGTGGGAAAAACGGCAAATGAATGTGCAGCTTGCCTCAGTCACACTATGTCAACCCTTCAGCGGTTGGGATGGATTCTAAATCTACAAAATTCCAAGCTAACCCTGACCACCTTTCAGTGGGATGCTCTTGAACTCTCGTCAACAACGCTGTTTTCTCCCAGACGAAAAAAATCGAAAAAATCCAGGAAAAAATACGACACGTACAGATTCATCCGTTCATATCCCTAAGGGACGCCATGTCCTTGTTAGGCTCCCATACATCCTGTATCCCTGCAGTTCCGTGGGCACAACTTCACACCAGGACTCTGCAATGGGAGGTCTTGTCGGCAGCAAAAACCCTCCGTGGCTCTCTCAATTCCAGTCTGACACTGACCAAAGAAACGCAGGATTCCCTCATTTGGTGGATGACGAAGGCCAACCTCAACATCGGCAAACTGTGGCACATTCATCCTACCAATATAGTGACAACAGACACCAGCCCTTGGGGTTGGGGGGGACGCTATAGCACATGGTCTCTGGTATCACCAAGAAAGACTAAGGCGGGCTTTGCACGTTGCGACATCGCAAGCCGATGCTGCGATGTCGCACGCGATAGTCCCCGCCCCCGTCGCAGGTACGATATCTTGTGATAGCTGGCGTAGCGAACGTTATCGCTATGCCAGCTTCACATGCACTCACCTGCCCGGCAACCGTCGCTCTGGCCGGCAACCCGCCTCCTTATTAAGGGGGCGGGTTGTGCGGCATCATAGTGACGTCACACGGCAGGCGGCCAATAGCGGCGGAGGGGCGGAGATGAGCAGGATGTAAACATCCCGCCCACCTCCTTTCTTCCGCATAGCCGGCGTGAGCCGCAGGAGGCAGGTAGGAGATGTTCCTCGCTCCTGCGGCTTCACACACAGCGATGTATGCTGCCGCAGGAACGAGGAACTACATCATACCTGTCGCGGCACCGGCATTATGAAAATGTCGGAGCCTGCACCGATGATACGATAACGACGCTTTTGCGCTCGTTCATCGTATCATCTAGGATTTACACACAACGATGTCGAAAGTGACACCGGATGTGCGTCACTTTCGATTTGACCCCACCAACATCGCATGTGCGATGTTGCAACGTGCAAAGCCGCCCATACTTCCTCCAACTTCAAGGAACTTCTGGCGGTCAAACAAGCATTAGTGACTTTCCTTCCTCTTCTCCAGCAGACCCATGCTCAAATCCTTTCCGACAATCAAACAGTAGTTTCATATATAAACCACCAAGGGGGAACACGGTCTAGTTCTCTCATGACCACGGCTGCCTGGGTGTTGGATCTCGCCGAGCAACACCTTCTGTCTCTCTCAGCTCTTCATATCCGAGGGGTGGACAATGACATAGCGGATTTTCTCAGCCGCCACACTCTCCATCAAGGGGAATGGAAGTTGAACTGAGAAGTATTTATTCAGATTGTGCACTGGTGGGGCCGTCCAGTGATCGATTTGTTTGGCACCAAAGGGAACGAACAAGTGGAGCAATTTGGTTCTCTATACAAAGCAGACAACACCAGAGTTGTAGATTCCCTGTGGTTTCCCTGAACTTTCAGCTTGGCATACGCCTTTCCCCCAATGATTCTGCTTCTGGCAGTTCTGAGGAAAATCAGAGAAGAACAGGCGAAGGTCATTTTAATAGCACCTTTTGGCCCAGGCACCGTTGGTTCACCCTTCTCATGAGCATGTCAGTTATAGACCCCTGGGTTCTCCCGTCCAGACCGGACCTGCTGTCCCAAGGGCCTTTCCATCATCGACACGTCAAGGGCTTGAAATTGTCGGCGTGGAATTTGAAAGGGAGTTATTAGCTGCACATGGGTTTTCCCATCAATTAATTAATACCCTTCTTCACAGTAGGAAACCTGTGATGACCAGGCAGTATAGTTGAGTTTGGAAAAAATTTCTTGAATTTTCACCTAACTCCTCTCCAGAGGTAGTTCTCATATCATCTATTCTGAAGTTTCTCCAGTCTGGTCGAGACATAGGTCTTTCACTGAATACACTCAAAGTCCATATCTCAGCTCTAGGGGCCCTCTACAATTCTAATATAGCTGGTATTCGCTGGATCATGCGCTTTGTTAAGGCGTGTGAACACAGCCAACTGGTTCATATTCCCAATCCTCCCCCTTGGGATCTCAATCTAGTGTTAGACGACCTGACAGGTGCTCCCTTTGCGGTCAGCTTCAGATTAACTGATTTCATTAAAAACCTGCCTACTAGTAGCCTTAACTTCTGCTCGCCACATTAGCGATATCCAGGCTCTATCCATTGATCCTCCATATATTCAGGTCTTTCCTGACAAAATTATTCTTAACCCTATAATGCATACCTGGGGCCTCGCAAGCCTGCTAGGTTACTTGTTTTCTATTTTCTGCAAGATTACTTTAGTTAGATTTTGAAACTCTAGGTATTTCTCAGGTATATAATTGTTAGTAATTTCCAGTTGTTCATATATTTTTTATGTTATAGGCATTTTGGTAAAACAACTGTTTTTTGGGACTACCCCATATTCACATACCTGGGGCCTTTTAGGCCTGTACTTGGTTTACATGTGATCCTCAGTCTTTTTGTCTGTACTGTTGCTGGGGAAGACTTTGTCTTTATTACTCAGTCTTTATGACTATGCTGTTGCTGGGAAGAGTGTGGATTCTGCCTGACTACATAGTCATGTGATCTTGGGAGGGAGGCTCCTTCACAAAGTCATGCATCTCTGACATCATCTCACGTCATGAACACACAGGAACAGGAGGACAGACATCCTGTTCATTGTGTGCTACTTGCTGAGAGACTTTGGAGGAAGGAGTTCGCTTTCTTTTTTCTGGAAAAAGAAACTTTCTGAGCTTCAAAAATCCAGAGGCTTCTACTGCACCTAAAAGAAAGTGGTGACCTGCTGAAGGTAAGAGGAGGGGGGCTGCAGTTTACCTTTAGCACACACACTTAAGGTACCATCACACTAAGCGACGCTCCAGCGATCCCACCAGCAACCTGACCTGGCACGGATCGCTGGAGCGTCGCTACAAGGGTTGCTGGTGAGCTGTCACACAGGCAGATTTCACCAGCAACCAGTGACCAGCCCCCAGCCAGCAGCGACGCGTGGAAGTGATGCTGCGCTTGGTAACTAAGGTAAATATCTGGTAACCGACCTGTTATTTACCTTGGTTACCAGCGCACACCGCTTAGCGCTGGCTCCCTGCACTCCTAGCCAGAGTACACATCGGGTTAATTACCCGATGTGTAGTCTGGCTATGTGTGCAGGGAGCAGGGAGCCGGCACTGACAGCGTGAGAGCGGCGGACGCTGGTAACGAAGGTAAATATCGGGTAACCAAGGTAAGGGCTTCTTGGTTACCCGATATTTACATTGGTTACCAGCATCTGCAGAAGCCGGCTCCCTGCTCACTGCACATTCAGTTGTTGCTCTCTCACTGTCACACACAGCGATGTGTGCTTCACAGCGGGAGAGCAACAACTAAAAAATGGTCCAGGACATTCAGCAACAACCAGCGACCTCACAGCAGGGTCCAGGTTGTTGCTGGATGTCACACACAGCAACATCGCTAGCAAGTCGTGCCTCAGCAGCGATGTTGCTAGAGATGTTGCTTAAGGTTCAGTCACACTAAGCAACTTACCAGCGATCCCAACAACGATAGGGATCGCTGGTAAGTTGCTAGGAGGTTGCTGGTGAGATGTCACACTGCAACGCTCCAGCGATCCCACCAGCAACCTGACCTGGCAGGGATCGCTGGAGCGTCGCTACACAAGTTGCTGGTGAGCTCACCAGCAACCAGTGACAAGCCCCCAGCGCCGCGTGGAAGATGCTGCGCTTGGTAACTAAGGTAAATATCGGGTAACCAACCCGATATTTACCTTGGTTACCACCGCATGGAGCTACACGTGCAGAGAGCAGGGAGCAGCGCACACTGAGCGCTGGCTCCCTGCTCTCCTAGTTACAGCACACATCGGGTTAATTTCCCGATGTGTGCTGTAGCTACATGTGCACAGAGCAGGGAGCAGCGCACACTGCTTAGCGCTGGCTCCCTGCTCTCCTAGTTGCAGCACACATGGGGTTAATTTCCCGATGTGTGCTGCAGCTACATGTGCACAGAGCAACCAGCTAATGTCTCTACTTCATCGTCCAGTGATTCTTCAGATAATGAAGAAGTAGTGGATCCAGCAGAAGGTACAAATAGAACATCCAAAACTAATGTTTTTTGGAACAGTACTGCTGAGGTTCTTGGACGTACCCCATCACATAATATTATGAGAGTTGCTGAAGGTGCTGTAGGAATTCCCCAATTCTTGTCCAAAAGAGTTGTTTTCTGTAATTTTTTTTCAGATGATATTGCAGATGAGGTAGTTTTGTGTACTAACTTAGAAGGAAAAGATATCGCTTCAGGAAGAAAAAAAAATGGAAAAATATAACAAGAGGAGCTATATGGTTATATTGCCCTTACTATTCTGGCAGGGTGTACAAAATCGTATGATGTTCCAATCAGAGAATTATTTTTGAACCCTTTTTCAGATCCACACTACAAAGATACAATGTCAGTCAATAGATTTGAGAATATTCGGAGAAGCCTTCGTTTTGATGATAAGAGAACTCGTCCTCTGAGGTTGGAAACAGATAAATTAGCCCCTATTAGCTACATCTGGAATCTTTTCATCAAAAACTGTACAAAGATTTACCATTGTAATGACAATGTGACAGTGGATGAGCAACTTCTTGCCTTTAGGGGACGTTGCAAATTCATTCAGTATATGCCCAGTAAACCTGCCAAGTATGGCATAAAAATGTTCTGGATATGTGATTCTACAAGCTATTATGGCATGACTGGTCTGATTTAATGTGACAAAGAAGCTGATGCTCCAGTCCAGAAAGACCTATGTTCTGACATAGTAAAAACACTTGCAGTACCAATTTTCAATTCTGGAAAAATATAACAATGGACAACTACTTTACCAATCTGGAACTGGGCAAATTTTTGCTTCAGAAAAAACACACTTATTGGTACTATGAGGCCAAACCGCCGCAAAATTCTTCCAATCATGAAGCACAATCCCAAGTGACCACTTTATGAGAGTGTCTTTGGTTTCTGCAATCAAGTGACAATGTTATCTTACAAAGCAAAAAATGAAAAATTTCTGATATTATTGAGTACAATGCATCATTATGGAAGTATTGACACCGATGACAGGAAACAGAAACCTGAAATCATACTGCATTATAATAAAACAAAAGGAGGTGTGGACAAGATGGATGAAATGATTGGAGAGTATTTGTGCAAGAGGCAGACAAAACGTTGGCCTGTAGTCATTTTTTTATAATATCCTTGTTGTGTCAGCCCTCAATAGCTATATTGTTTATAGTGAAACTCATCCAGAATTCCATGCCAACAGGAAGGACAAGCGACGTCTACTATTCTTGACGGAACTTTGCTATGAACATTTGATGCCTACCGTGATGGAGCTAAGCAACACGAAATGCTTGCCAAGGCAAATTACGGAAGCTATGATCCGATGTGGTATACATTTTCAGGAACATCCAGAGCCAAGAGAAAAAAAAGGAAAGTGCTGTTATATTTGTCCAGCAAAGAAGGAAAGGAAATCTGAGCGTTTCTGTACTACTTGTGGACAAAATGTCTGCTAGGAACATTCTTCCGAAAAAAATGATTTGTGAAAATTGTTGCGGTAATCAGTAAAGTTGAAAAGGAAAGTTTTTGAAAAGAAATATTCCTGCACCATGTTTACTACAACTTTTATATAAAAAATGTTTTGACAAAAAAATCATTATATATACAGTGCTATTCAGAAGTTTGAGCACCACTGGTCAAAATTACTGTTATTGTGACCAGTTAATCAAGTTGAAAATGAAATGATCTCTAAAAGGCAAAAAGTTAAACATGACACATTTCCTTTATATTTTAGGTAAGAACAAAAAAAAAATATTTTCATCTTTAACATTTTAAAAACTACAAAAATGAAAATGGGCAAATGCAAAAGTTTGAACACCCTTGGAGATTTGTATGCTCAGATAACTTTGACTATCATTTCAGACCTTAATTAGCCTGTTAGGTTTGTGGCTTGTTCATTATCATATTTAGGAAAGGGCAGGTGATGCAAATTTCACAGCTTTATAAAAACCCAGCTTCCGCTAACCTTGTGCAAATAAAACAACACCCATGGGTTTTTCAAAGCAGCTGCCTAGCACTCTGAAAATCAAAATGGTGAAGGCTCACAAAGCAGAAGAAAGCTAGAAGAAAATAGCAAAGCGTTTTCAAGTTGCCCTTTCCTCAGTTCGAAAAGTAATTCAGAAATGTCACTTACAGAAACAGTGGAGGTCAGGATAAGGTCTGGAAAACCAAGCAAAATTTCTGTGAGAGCTGCTCGTAGGATTGCTAGAGTGGCAAATCAGAGCCTTCACTTCACTGCAAAAGTCCTTCAGGAAGATTTAGCCGACTCTGGAGTTGTGGTACATTGCTCTACTGTTCAGAGACACCTACAGAAAAATGGCCTTCATGGAAGAGTCATCTGAAGAAAACCTCTCCTGCGTCCTAACCATAAAATTTAGCATCAGAAGTATGCAAAATAACATCTAAACAACACTGATGTATTTTGGAAACAAGTCATGTTAACTGATGAGGTTAAAATAGAACTCCTTGGCCACAATGATCAAACCAAATGTTTGGGGAAAAAAAGGAGACAGAATGTCATGACAAGAACATCTCGCCAACCATTAAGCATGGGGGTGGATTAATCATGCTTTGGGTTGTGTTCTATCCAATGGCACTGGGAACATTTCACGGGTAGAGGGAGGAATGGATTCAATTAAAGTTTAACAAATTCTTCAAGCAAACATAACACCATCTGTAAAAAAGCAGAAGTTGAAAAGAGGATGTCTTCTACAAATGGATAAGGATCCTAAACACAATTCCCTGATCTGAACATCATTGAAAATCTGTGGCTAGACCGCAAAAGAGCAGTGCATGCAAGAGGACCCAGGAATCGTACAGAACTAGAAGACTTTTCCAAGGAAGAAAGCATGAAAATCCCTCAAAGAAGAATTGAAAGACTCTTGGCTGGCTACAAAAAACATTTACAAGCTTTGATACTTGCCAAAGGGGGTGCTGCAGGGTACTAACCATGCAGGGTACCCAATATTTTGCATTGGCCAACCTTATTTTTTGTTGTGAATTTAAAAATGTAAAATATATATATATATATATATATATATTTATTTTTATTTTTTTTGTCTAAAATGCAGAGGATATGTGTTATCCTTATCTTTATGGCTGTTACAGATAATTTCATCTTCAACTTGCTTAATTGTTCAGAATATCAGTAAACGTGACCAGGGGTGCTCAAACTTTTGCATGCCACTGTATATAAAGAATTATATAGAATGCATATATTGGGCGTTTTAAGCCGGTGTAATTACTTTTTTTGTTTTATGCACATAATTATAATGTTTTGAAATATTCACATCTCAAAAAAACTTTGAAAAGTATTTCTATTTGAGTTACTCCATGTTATTTGCACACAGGCCTAAAAGGTCCCAGGTATGTGAAAGTGTAGATTTCTATGGTTGCGCGTTCTAGTGTTAAAACAGACCTTACTTACTTGCCTAAAGTAGCTTCCCATTTTCACAGGAGTCAGGAGATTATTTTGCCTTCATTTTTTCCCAATCCAGTCGCACCTGAGGACTATAGATACCATACCTTAGATGTACGAGAAGTCTTGCTTGAGTACATTGCCAGAATAGCCTCCTGGAGACACCATAGGTCTTTGTTCGTATCCTTCAAGGACATAGGAAAGGACATCAAGATGGGTGAGCGAGGCAATTTCTCTGGCATATACAGCTAAAGAAGAGCCACTGCCACATAGTATATGAGCTCATTCTACTCGAGCAATGGCATCATCCTTGGCAGAGAAGGCGGATTTCTCCATCGCTCACATATGTAAGGCTGCTACTTGGTCCTCGCCTTCCACCTTCCATAATCACTATAGATTGGACCTCTCCATTGCTTCAGACCTTGCTTCCCTGAGATCAGTACTGCAAGCAGTGGTCCCTCCGTAGGTGGCGGTATCTCTGAAAGTCTCTCAGTGGGTGCTGTTGTGGTGATAGGAAGAGATTAAATTACTCACCGGTAATGGGATTTTCCGGACAGCACCTGCACACCCCACCCTTACAAACTCTTCTCACTCCCTTGATGGATTTGGTCCTTGTATTGGTTCTTTTGTTTATTTCTGTCATACTAATCCATTGTGGTTCCTCTCAAATGCTCTGAAATCCAACTGATGAGGGAGAGGGACCGCCCTTTTTTTATCTGTAGGTTTCCTGTCCTGAAGGGGCAATCCCTCTCTCAGTAGGTGCTGTCGTTGAATTTGTAAAATCCCATTACTGGTAAGTAATTTAATCTTTAGGTTTGGTTTCTATTCTTGATGAGAGAGCGTGGTCAGCATTGCTCGGTACTTGATACTTTATCCAGTATCTGTCATATGGAGTTTTGCACAAAGTTTGCTGACTGTCATGGCAGCGTTGGGCACTTTTCAGATTGCAGATTCTTACACTCCACCTGATGGTTTCTCTGGATTGACCTGCTGTGTGCTGATTCATAGGTAGGCTAGCAAGAATTAATCTCTGCTGGTCTGCTTGCTCATTTGGTCTGGTCACATATTGTGGGGATACCTATCTCATCTGCCTCCCTTCTATGCAGGTTGAAACCTTCCACCCAAGCTAGCTATAGTTTATTCTATGTTGGTCTGTGAGGTATGGTGTCCCAGACTTGCTGGTGAAAGTTGTGGTCTTTGCTTGGTACAATTGTAGAGTTTATCCCTGTTGTTTTGTTGCTTCCTTCCTGCTCTTGTTTTTTCTCCGGAACCTCTAATTGTCTTTATCATTCTGTGCGTGCTGTGAGACAGAGCTTTGATTTTCCCTTGTCTGTTCTTATTTGTGGGTTTCATCACACTCCTTTCCTGATCCTCCCTGAGGCGAGGGAGAGGGGAAATCAGATCAGGACTGGTCAGGAGCAGGGCTCGGAAGGAGACTCAGGCTTCTCCACCATCAGGAGTATCCCTGAGATTAGGTATAGCATAGGACCCCTAGCTTGAGAGACAGATTAGGAGCCCCAGTTCCCTGCTATCTTATAGTCATCATAACAATATCCTTTCCAAGTTTGAGAGTCAGAAATTAAGAATGTTTTCAAAAGTGAACCAACATTTATTCAGAGCCTCTCCTCTACGTCTGTTACTGGCTGTATTGACATGCCTCCTAGTCATTTTGGCTAGGCCTCACACTGCCTGCACATGCTTTCCCAATTTGGGACAGAAATTAAGAATATGTTCAAAATTGAACCAAAATGTATTCAGAGGCCTTCCTTTCTGTCTCTTCCAAGATCCTCCTTCTATATTTGGTAGCCCTTGAACTTAGTGCATAGGCTTTGTTACTGTGGGGCTAGCTACTGAAGAAGGGATAGTTTACTATTATCGGCATATAGGCAAGATCTCTTTCCTTACAACCCTTGCTGTTTCAATTTAAAACCGGCAAACGTTTTCTGACCTACATATATTAGATTCTATTCCCTGTTTATACCGCTGTTAGCTGCATAAGTAATTTTATATGTGCAAGGCATGCGGTAAGGGATGTGGAAGTGGACGTGCTGCTGATTTCGCATGCACAGGTCAAGATCGTCGGCCAGGTGAAATTTTTCCTGCTGTATGAGAACAACAAACATGGTCATCCACAAGATCTACCTTTCTGTCCCACTTTCCAAGGGACATGATAAAACACTCTTGAAGGCCGAAAAGTGAAAACAGGTTGTCGGTTGGATGACAGATAATTACCAGTCTTGGAGTCAGAATGTTTTAAAAATTGTCCCAAAATTGAATCAGATTCTCCTCTCTCCATGTCTTGCTACATGTATTACAATTCCTCCTTGGAATTCTTGATAGTTCTTCCACTGAGTGCATAGGCTATATCAGGGTAGGAGTCTGAATCTTTTTAGAATTGACACAAAATGTAGTCAGAGGCCCTCCTCTTCATCTCTTGCTGTATGTACAATCCCGCCTTTGAATTCTAGATATCCACTCCATCTCTTGCTGTATGTATTAAGACCCCTCATTGGAAATCTTGATAGTCCTTCCACTGACTGCGTCGGCTTTATCAGGGTGGAAGTCTGAATCTTTTTAAAAATGACACAAAATTTAATCAGAGGCCCTCCTCTCCATGTCTTGCTGTATGTACAATCCCTACTTGGAAGTCTAGATAGTTCTTGCAATGAGTACAGGCTATACCAGGGTAGAGTCTCAATCTTATTGAATTGACATAACATTTAGTCTGAGGTCCTCCTCTCCATCTCTTGCTGCATGTATTACAATCAGTGCTTGAAATTCTAGCTGGACCTTGCACTGAGTGCATGGCCTTTACCAGTTTCAGAGCCAGATTATTTGTAATATTGTACCCAAATTGAATCAGAGGATATCTCCACTATGTCTCTTGCTGGCTATACTGCAGTCCCTCCTTCTAGTTTTTGGTAGCCTTTGCACTTAGTGCATAGCTTTACACTCTAGCAGTTCAATGCCTTAAAATCGTCAAAAAATGTTGTCTGACGCCCTCCTCAACTTTCAGAGGGTTTTGCACTTACTACTTCTAATTTTGTCAGCTCTTGCGCTTGGTGCATAGTATTTATGAATGTAGCAGTCCCACTACCTAGCAATTTTAACAGAATATGTATGAGACCCTGCTTTATGTCTACACTGTGTGCAGACTTATTAGGCAAGTTGTATTTTAGCGGATTTTTTTTATTATTGATCAACAACTATGTTCTCAATCAACCCAAAAGACTCATAAATATCAAAGCTTAATATTTTTGGAAGTTGGAGTGGTTTTTTTTTAGATTTGGCTATCTAAGGAGGATATCTGTTTGTGCAGGTAAATATTACTGTGCAGAATTATTAGGCAACTTAATAAAAACAAAATATATTCCCATACCACTTGATTATTTTCACCAGGTAAACCAATATAACTGCACAAAATTTAGAAATAAACATTTCTGACATGCAAAAGCAAAACCCAAACAAATTGTTCTTGGATCTTTGCTTCTGACATTCATGCTGATAGATTGGTTCGTGCCTTCCACCATGCCCATCCTGACAGACACGGTGGTCCTGCTGAGGGTTTGGTGACCAAGGGGGGGATACTGTTGTGAACGTCGTCTGTGTGGGTGCTTTTCTGAAGCTCCTTCTGGTGGCCAGGAATGGTAGTGGAGCTAAATCTGAGCCATTGAATCAGACAGGTGTCGGTGTTAATTGGGAAATGGGGAAGTCCTATTGCAGACAAGTCTGGTTTATATAGGAAAGCACTTTCTGCCTGGCTGACGCCGGTTATAATTGTATATTCCCTGTCTTTGTTCCTGGCCTGGAGATTTGTCCTTCCCTGTATCCCTGAGCAAGACTTCTGCAGATAACTTTCAGTTTTGCCTTGCTTTCTTGTTTATACCTTAAGGAGTTGTTTTTCCTTGTTTTGCTGTGTATCTGTTTTCTTGCAGGTGAAGCTTTGTTTCAATTGTGTTGTGAGCACGGGGGTTTCCCCTGTGCTGGCTTTCCTGCAGGAAAAGGGATTTTTTATCCCTGTCTGATTTGATTATTTGCTCTTCTGTATTTTTGTGTTCTTTTTTGGTATTTTGTTTCTCCCATTATTTAAAGGAGTACCTGATATAGTGGGGGTGAGGTCGTATGACCTTTAAGGCCTTTTACTATCAGGAGTTTGGTATTTTTCTATAGGGATTTTGCACTGACCACAATCAGTTCCTTTGCTTTGTATCAAGTTAGTTGGGCCTCGCCTTTGCTAATTATATTTTTCCCATCTGAGTATTGTGTTTTTCTATATCACCGTAATCTTGATATGTGGGGGGCTACCTACTTCTTTGGGGACTGCTCTGAGGCAAGGTAGATTTCCTCATTTCCTTCTGTGAACGGTAACTAGTTTCTCAGGCTATGACATGGTGTCTAGGTTTTTAGGAATGCTCCACAGCTACTTCTAGTGTTGTCTGATAGTCATGGGATTGTGGTCAGCCCAGGTTCCAGCTACTCCTGTTTCTTGGTGTTTTTTCACCAATGGGTGTTTTTTTGTAATCTTCCAAAGCTACCGGATCATAACACAGTACCTTGTAGCTCCCTGATGGTCTCAGGGGCGCTACACATACATACACACACATAAACTAAGCTTTATATATTAGAGATACGCATATGTTTGACACTTCTGACTGGGGCTCGTCATTTTGATGACCCGAAAAACAGTGCATGCAGCTTTTTTCGGGCTGTCAAAATGACGACTAGCAGTTAATGTTTGATTGGTGAGGACTGTTTGCAGAATTGGAGACTTTCCAAGAGTGGTGGTGGGACTGAGGTAATTATGCAAAGGAGAATCTCACCTCACCCGGTAAATGCATCACCTGGGTCCTTTCCCTGGGGGATGGTGCAAAGAGGTCAGCTCTTTGTTCAAAGAGGCAAAGTCTGGCAACAGAAAAAAGTTTGTTTCCAGCATCACGTCCAAGAAATAAGGTTAAAAAACAATTTTATTCCATAACTTACTTGCGCAAATCTATGAGGATATGTCTCAGACTAAGAACCTCTTTGAGAATGAAATGCTTAAAACGTTGTTTTATACTTCGTGGATGTCCAACCAACTTAGTGTTGGTTTTAACCTTATGGAATAAAATTGGTTTTTAATTTTATTTTTTGGACGTGATGCTGGAAACAACTTTTTTCTATTGCCGAAAGTTCGAGGAGTAGAGGCGTAACTGTAGTGGAGGCGGAATCATTAGGGGGCCTGAAATTTTGTCAGTATGGGGCCCTGGAATTTTTGGTGGCAGCCCTGTACCCGAGCATTAGAAATTGCTTGACTTTAGCAATGAGCACCCGAGCATTTTAGTGTTCAAAATGGCTATGGCGTTAACGTGATTGGCAGGTAATCCCTACATGTTTAGTGACTGAAAAACAACCGTGAAACATATGGGTCCAGGACTAAAGCATGGCGCTTAAGCACGCGTGATATTCGATCGAGTGTCAAGCCTGCCCGAGCACTCCGATGCTCAATCGAGTATCAAACAGTGGCAAGCATGCTTGCCAAGCACAAAATAGCCATCACAACCTTATGATGCACAAGAGCTCCAAGCTGATGCAGCTGGACGTCCTGGCCTATATAAAAGAGGAAATGCAGTGTGCTTGATGATGTAAGAGGACTATTGGGTGAGCATTGGGGCAGCTGGATAAGCGGGTATTGATTAAAAACATTAATACTTAATTCTCCAGCTGCCCTGCCATTCCCCATCCTGTTCTCCTCTTTCCATCACCACTCATGCCACATCTTCAAGACTTCTGATCGCATCTAGGCCCAGAGGTCAAAGCACATCATAAGGTTGCAAAGTTGATATCACTATCTCATGTTACGTAGTAACGTCCTGTATCTGGATGCTGCTAAAAGTCCTGATCTATAGGGAAGAGGCCGTAGATGAGGTGCAAGATGGTGTAAAGAAGAGGACCAGATCGCAGGTAGTGAGTTGTGGATGGCTGGAGCGATCAGATAAGATGAGTATAAGTGTAATGATAGGCGAATAGTAAAATATTCGGGTTCGAATTATTTGTGCTGAAACAGTTTCACTATTCGTGCATTCATCACAAATAACAAACTTTATGCAAGTCTATTGGAAACTCAAATATTTTTCTGAGGAACCTTGAAAGTAGGTCTGGGAGGGCTGTAAATTGCTGCAATAGATGGAAAAGTGCTTAAACTGAATGGAAACAGCATGGGGAAGATGTCTAGATGCACTGACTCAGAGCTAGTATCTGCAAATAATATTGTCAGAGTATTACAGGGATTAAATCAGGAAAATGGTACGTACTGAGTGTCTCCATAGCTGTGACACTGCTTCTGGGTCCAGTCATTAACTCTTATGAATATTCACTGCTTCCCCCGCTCACCATCTGTAACAGTGTCTGGGATTGGTTGCAGCCCTGCATCCCCCACCCACCCATCTATGATGGGTTGTCCTCACACTAGTTGTTTGGGTCCTCGAGTGGAGTGTAAAAATAAATAAATAATGAAAAAAATATATTATCTATTAACCCCTTAACGACCTTTGACGTACTGAGTACGTCATGGTGACATGGTGCTAAACGACCCATGACGTACTCAGTACGTCATGGCGAAATCGCGGTCCCGGAGCACCGGGGAGTGAAATTTGTTTACTTAAACGGTAGATTCGGGAAGGAGGGGGCCTCTGCCTGACCTCAGGAGGGGTGGTGCCTCCTCCCCGAACCTACAGAGGCTGTGATTGGCTGACGAACGCCGCTCAGCCAATTACAGCCACTGTAATGTTCCAGCCATTGAAAATGGCTGGAACATTGAAATCCAGCCCTGATCAGTGCTGCTGTAGCAATGGCCATTGGCTGGAGCTGGGTGATCGATGCTTCACCCGCCCCCAGCTCTGATTGGAGAGACCGGTCTTGTGACCGCTCTCTCCAATCAATGTGGATCTGCGGCCTGTGACCGTCCCTGGAAGCCGAGGAGAGCGGTAAGTTGCTGTCCCCGCCGCCCGCCCCTGTCCCCGATCGCCCCGCCGCTGCTCCCGCTCCACCGCTGTCCCCGGCGCCACGCTCCTGATCCACCGCTGTCCCCGGCGCCATGCTCCCGCTCCACCGCTGTCCCCGCCGCTGTCTCCGATCGCCCCGGCGCCATGCTCCCGCTCCACCGCTGTCCCCGCCGCTGTCTCCGATCGCCCCGGCGCCATGCTCCCGCTCCACCGCTGTCCCCGCCGCTGTCTCCGATCGCCCCGGCGTCATGCTCCCGCTCCACCGCTGTCCCCGCCGCTGTCTCCGATCGCCCCGGCGCCATGCTCCCGCTCCACCGCTGTCCCCGCCGCTGTCTCCGATCGCCTCGGCGCCATGCTCCCGCTCCACCGCTGTCCCCGCCGCTGTCTCCGATCGCCCCGGCGCCATGCTCCCGCTCCACCGCTGTCCCCGCCGCTGTCTCCGATCGCCCCGGCGCCATGCTAACGCTCCACCGCTGTCCCCGCCGCTGTCTCCGATCGCCCCGGCGCCATGCTCCCGCTCCACCGCTGTCCCTGCCGCTGTCTCCGATCGCCCCGCCACTGCTCCCGCTCCACCGCTGTCCCCACCGCTGCTCCCGATGCACCGCTGTCCCCGCCGCTGTCTCCGATCGCCCCGCCGCTGTTCTCGCTCCACCGCTGTCCCCGCCGCCGCTCCCGATCCACCGCTGTCCCCGGCGCCATGCTCCCGCTCCACCGCTGTCCCTGCCGCCGCTCCCGATCCACCGCTGTCCCCGCCGCCATGCTCGCCACTGTCCCCGCCGCCGTCGCACCCACCTTTTTCAGCCGCTGCTGCCCCCGCATCGGCCCCCACTGTTCCCGATCGGCGGCCGCCGCCGCCTCCTTCATCGGCTGCCCCTTCTCCATCGCCACACCTCCTATCCCTCCATGTGCTACAAGCCACCCTCCCCCCACGTGGGGGGAGGGTGGCTTGCAGCACATGTGGGGGGAGGGTGGCTGGCTTGCAGCACATGTGGGGGGAGGGTGGCTGGCTTGAAGCACATGTGGGGGAGGGTGGCTGGCTTGCAGCACATGTGGGGGGAGGGTGGCTGGCTTGCAGCACATGTGGGGGGAGGGTGGCTGGCTTGCAGCACATGTGGGGGGAGGGTGGCTGGCTTGCAGCACATGTGCTGCAAGCCACCCTCCCCCCACATGTGCTGCAAGCCACCCTCCCCCCACATGTGCTGCAAGCCACCCTCCCCCTACATGTGCTGCAAGCCACCCTCCCCCTACATGTGCTGCAAGCCACCCTCCCCCCGGGGCCCCCCTCCTCCATGTGCCATCTCTCTCTCCCATCAGACTCTGCCCCCCTCCCCGATCTGCTGCCTGCTCACTCCCATTTTCCATCTACTGCCCCCTCTCACCCTCCTCGATCTGTTGCCTCCTTCATCTGCTGCCTCTTCTGTCTGCGGTGATCCTGCTGCCTAGATCCATCCTGTAAGGTAGGTATCCCCATCTCACCTCCCCTCCCCCCATCCTCTGCCGCTCCTCCATCCGCTGCGCCATTTCCCATCCATCCGCTGCGCCATTTCCCATCATCCATCCTCTGCGCCCTTTCCCATCCTCTGCCGCTCCTCCACCCGCTGCGCCCTTTCCCATCTTCCATCCGCTGCGCCCTTTCTCATCTGCCGCCCCGCCCTCTCGCATCGCATTATCCAGCGCAGTTGCTCGCTTCCAGACTGCAGTGGATGATGCGATGCGCGACTCGTGCATTGCTCTCACGTTTGGCACTGGTCTTAGTGGCAGGCGCTCATTTTTTTTTTTTTTTTTCACTGATGTCTGTATTTTTTATTTCGCCAAACTAATTTTTTTTGTATGGGGGGGTCTAGTTTCCAAAATGGGATCACATGTGGGGGAGCTCCATTGTTTAGGCACCTCAGGGGGTCTCCAAATGAAACATGGCGTCTGCTAATAATTCCAATCAATTTTACTGTGAAATGGCGCTCCTTCTCTTCTGAGCCCCGCCGTACGCCCAAACAATTGATTTCCACCACATATGAGGTATCGTCGTACTCAGGAGAAATTGCACAATACATTTTATGGTGCATTTTTTCCTGATACCCTTGTGGAAAAAAAAGCTACCTGTTTGAAAAAACAATTTTGTGGTAAAAAAAAGAATAAAATATTTTCACGGCTGAACATTACAAATGTTTGTGAAGCCTCCAGGGGTTCAAAGTGCTCACTAAACAGCTAGATAAATTCCATGAGGGGTCTAGTTTCCAAAATGGGGTGAATTGTGGGGGAGCTCCATTGTTTAGGCACTTCAGGGGGGTCTCCAAACGCAACATTGCGTCCGCTAATAATTCCAACCAATTTTGCTGTGAAATGGCGCTCCTTGCCTTCCGAGTCCTGCCGTGCACCCAAACATTTGATTTCCACCACATATGGGGTATCTGCGTACTCAGGAGAAAATGCACAATACATTTTATGGTGCATTTTTTCCTGATACCCTTGTGATAAAAAAAGCTACCTGGTTGAAGCAACAGTTTTGTGGTAAAAAAAAAAAATTTTCTTTTCACAGCTCAACGTTATAAACTTCTGTGAAGCCCCCAGGGGTTCAAAGTGCACATCAAACATCTAGAAAAAATATTTGAGGGCTCTAGTTTCCAAAATGGGGTCACTTATGGGGGAGCCCCCCCATTGTTTAGGCACCTCGGGGAGTCTTCAAACCCGACATGGCGTCCGCTAATGAGTGCAGCTAATTTTGCACTCAAAAATTCAAATGGCGCTCCTTGCCTTCCGAGTCCTGCTGTGTACCCAAACATTTGATTACCACCACATATGGGGTATCTGCGTACTCAGGAGAAAATGCACAATACATTTTATGGTGCATTTTGTCCTGATACCCTTGTGATAAAAAAAGCTACCTGGTTGAAGCAACAGTTTTGTGGTAAAAAAAATTGTTTTTCTTTTCACGGCTCAACGTTATAAACTTCTGTGAAGCCCCCAGGGGTTCAAAGTGCACATCAAACATCTAGAAAAAATATTTGAGGGCTCTAGTTTCCAAAATGGGGTCATTTGTGGGGGAGCTCCATTGTTTAGGCACCTCAGGGGGTCTTCAAACCCGACATGGTGTCCGCTAATGAGTGCAGCTAATTTTGCACTCAAAAATTCAAATGTCGCACCTTGCCTTCCGAGTCCTGCTGTGTGCCCAAACATTTGATTACCACCACATATGGGGTATCTGCGTACTCAGGAGAAAATGCACAATACATTTTATGGTGCATTTTTTCCTGTTACCCTTGTGATAAAAAAAGCTACCTGGTTGAAGCAACAGTTTTGTGGTAAAAAATTTTTTTTTTCTTTTCACGGCTCAACGTTATAAACTTCTGTGAAGCCCCCAGGGGTTCAAAGTGCACATCAAACATCTAGAAAAAATATTTGAGGGCTCTAGTTTCCAAAATTGGGTCATTTGTGGGGGAGCTCCATTGTTTAGCCACCTCAGGGGGTCTTCAAACCCGACATGGCGTCCGCTAATGAGTGCAGCTAATTTTGCACTCAAAAATTCAAATGGCGCTCCTTGCCTTCCGAGTCCTGCTGTGTGCCCAAACATTTGATTACCACCACATATGGGGTATCTGCGTACTCAGGAGAAAATGCACGATACATTTTATGATGCATTTTTCCTGATACCCTTGTGAAAATACTAATTTTTATGGCTAAAGTAACATTTTTGTGTTAAAAAAGTAAAATTTTCATTTTTTCGTCTACATTGCTTTGGTTGCTGTGAAGCTCCTAAAGGGTTAATAAACTTCTTGGATGTGGTTTTGAGCAGAGTGAGGGGTTCAGATTTTAGAATTGGGTCACTTTTGGGTATTTTCTGTCGCCTAGGTTTCTCAAATCACTCCAAATGTGATGTGGTACCTAAAAAATTTTTTTTTATAAATTTTGTTGGAAAAATGAGAAATTGGTGATGAACTTTGAACCCTTCTAACTTCCTAACGGAAATTTTTTTTTTTTTCAAAAATTGCGCTGGTGTAAAGTAGACATGTGGGAAATGTTATTTAGTAACTTTTTTGTGTGACATATCTCTCAGATTTATGGGCATAAAATTTCAAATTTTGAAAATTGCAAAATTTTCAAAATTTTCGCCAAATTTCCGAAATTTTCACAAATAAACGCAAAACATATCGGCCTAAATTTACCACTGACATGAAGTACAATATGTCACGAAAAAACAATCTCAGAATCGCCAGGATCCGTTGAAGTGTTCCAGAGTTATAACCTGTCAAAGTGACACTGGTCAAAATTGCAAAAAATGGCCGGGTCTTTAAGGTGAAAACAGGCTGGGGGCTGAAGGGGTTATAACACCCCATTACTAATCGTGTAAGTAAAAATAAACACAAAGCTCAAAGAAAAATTCCTTTCTTTAAAAAAGCCAGCAAAAACACACCCTCTTCCTCCAATTTATTTATTAACCCCCAAAACTCCCATTTGTCCAAAATAATCCATACAAGGTCCCACGACAGTCCTAGCTCTGCTACATCTCAAGGTCGCAGTATGCAGTCACATTAGAAAATGCAACCTAGCAGTAAGGCGTCAGGGACACACTGATGTAGCCGCAGCTGTGAGCCGTGACATCACTGAGTTTACCTGTTCTCTGACTTCAGATGAATTAACCTGAGGTGAACTCATTGAACTCAGTGTCCTCACCTCAGATGACATTTCTGCATCTCCTGGCAAAAGACGTACCAAAACCGCATGCAGTTTCATTGATTTTTGCCAAGAGATGCAGATTTGGTAGAGAAATGTCTGCAAACAAATACTCAACAAGTGCTCATAACTTAATCAGGTAATCTGTCACTGAGTTCAATGACTTCACTTGAGGTTAGGTCACTGAGTTCAATGAGTTCACCTCAATTCACCTGAGGTCATAGCTGGGGTACTATGAGACCCACCAGCTGTGACTGCAGGTGAACTCAGTGATGTCACCGTTCACAGCTACAACTCTGTCAGTATATCTCTGATACATTTTCTAATGTGACTGCCCTCTGTGACATTAGAATGTAGCAGAGCTGGGATTGTCTGGGATCTCGTGTGGATTATGTCGGACCTTCAGGAGTGTTTTGGGGGTTAATAAATTGGAGAAAGAGGTTTTTTTGTTTTGTTTTTTATATAAAGGATTTTTCTTTGTGTTTTGTGCTTATTTCTTTTTACTTACACAATTAGTAATTTGTATCTCATAGACCCCTTCCCATTACTATCCTCGGGCTTGATGACGCCTGTGATTTTTTTTTTGATAACTCACAGCTGTCACCACAACAGGGCAATCAGGATAAATCAGGTATGTACCAGGATTGGCGCATATAAGGGATGTGCTAATTCTTGGGCAGCTGCAGGTTGCTATTTTTAGGCTGGGTCCATAACAATGGGCCTCCCCAGCCTGAGAAAACCAGCCTCTAGTTGTCTTCTTCATCTTTGAAGGGACCCCACAGCATTTTTTAAAATTATTTATTTAAATAATTAAAAAAAAATGCATGGGGTCCTTCATATTTTGATACACAGCCAAGATAACACACACAGCTGAGGGCTGCAGCCTCCAGCTGTCTGCTTTATCTGCACAGGTATTAAAATACGGGGGACCCTACAACATTTTTTAAAATATTTCTTTTTACACTCTACTTCCTGACCCAGACAGCTAGTTTTGAGGGCAATCAATCACAGATGCCAGCCCAGGGGAAACAGGCTTGCAACCAATCATAGACACTGTTACAGAGGGTGGGCCGAGAACGTAATTAATATTCATAAGAGTTAATGATCTGACCCAGAAGCAGTGTAACAGTTGCAGGAATCTCAGTAAGTATAATTCTCCTGCTGCAAGTCATATTTTTCCACTGCGCCTGCCAATCACAGTAATGCCATTTGCAAAGATGACTGCAGCATTACTGTGATTGGCAGGCAATCCCACATGTTTAGTTGCTGAAAATCAGGCATCAAATATGTGGGGAAGGGAATTAAAACTCATGAGGCGAATGCCAAAATACTCAACGCGTAACTAATATTCCAAATACCTTAATATTCATGCCAGTATTGAATAGTGATGAATATATTCGCTTATCACTACTATATAAGGCTGCTTTCAGATTGTACTTTTACATACGTTCAGTGGTCCCGTCAGGGCATTCGTCCGAACCGCCCCTCCCCCACCCCGCAAAACATGTTTCGGACGCATGCGCCGACAGGGCCATTGACTATAATGGAGCAGACTCCATTAGCGTGTGCTCTGTCTTGCACTATTTTTGCACATATACGTTTTCTGCAGGCAGACCCCTGAACGTACTCGACTACATTTGTGTGTCCGCCTGCAGAAAATGTATATGTGCAAAAATAGTGCAAGACAGAGCACACGCTAATGGTGTCTGCTCCATTATAGTCAATGGCCCTGTTGACGCATGCGTCCGAAACATGTTTTGCGGGGTGGGGGAGGGGTGGTTCATACGGATGCCCCGACGGGACCACTGACTGTAAGTAAAAGCGCAATGTGAAAGCAGCCTAAGTGTTTTGTTTTTTGTTCATGGCTCTGTTCCAACTTACATACATAATCGGGTTATGATCAAACCTACAGAATTCATCTAAGTCATCACCTGGGGACTGCCGCATTGTGCTTTGTAATATGGTTAAATCCTGTGTTCTTTTGTACATTTTCCAAAATCTGAAAAGTTTAGCTTACACCTTTTTTGGCAATCCAAGCCATTAAAGTGTACAAACACAAAATAGTTTCTGCCAATATTACTAAGCTTTTTGTCTTTCGTGTTATTCTATGGGGATGTTGGGGAAAACAAAATCGCTCTCATTATTCTCTGAGCTATAATGCTGTAAACCTTCTGTAACAACTATATCATTATGCAAACAAAAGATTTAAACAACTGTGCAAGCCAACATTAGCACACAGCAAAGGATCTGGAAAATACAGAGCGTAGACAAAAAAGTATTGTATTCCTCCTGTAAACATCTCATTTTCTAAAAATTAAGAGATAGACTGTGGCCAAAAACCAGACAATTTGTACATTTGTTTGTTTGGTATCTAACATGAAATTGTTTTGAACAATTTTGTGAGTCTATAATTGGACAATTGCAACACACACAGTGTGATATCATTCTATTATGATTATGTTGACAGGATTTATGACACCAAACTAGCATCATATCAATGTTGGGCCTTCTTAACCCTTTCACCTCCGAGCCTGTTTTCACCTATTTTATCAGGCTAATTTTTTTAAATTCTGACCAGTGTCACTTTATGGGTTAATAACTGTGGAACACTTCATTGGATCCAGGTGATTTTGACATTGGATCCGGGAGATTTTGAGATTGTTGTTTCATGAACATATTGTACTTCATGTTAGTGGTAAAATTAGGATGATCTTTTTGCATTATATTGTGAAAATAAAGCAAATTTTGATATCATTTTGCAATTTCCAAACTTTCAATCAATTTTTATGCCCTTACCTCTTTCACCCCTCGGCGATTTTTCTTTTTTCATTTTTTCCTCCCCTTCTTCCAAGAACCATAACTTTTTATGTCACTATAGCCACATGAGAGCTTGTTTTTTGAGGGGCGAGTTGTACTTTTGAACAAAACCATAAGGTGTACCATATAGTGTAGTGGAAATTGGGAAAAAAATTCCAAGTGCGGTGAATTGTAAAAAAAAGTGCAATTGCACGATTGTTTTTACGGTCTTTTAGTTACCAGGTTCACTAGATGGTAAAATAGATGTGTGGGTGTGATGCCTCAGGTCAGTATGAGTTTGTAGATACCAAAAATGTATAGGTTTACTTTTATCTAAGTGGTGAAAAAAATTCAGAAGTTTGTCCAAAAAAAGAATAGCGTTTTGTCGCCATTTTCCAAGACCTATATCGTTCATATTTTTTGCGATCCTGGGCTGGGTGATGGCTTATTTTTTGCGTCTTGAGCAGGCGTTTTTAAATATACCATTTTTGTATAGATAAGCAATAATAGGTAATATCAGCTCACCAAGCCTGCTGCAGTCCCATAATCGTCCTGTTGTGGATGATCAGCGCACGGATGGTCAGAAGTCTCCAAATAGATATAAAATATAAATCCAGCGCAATCACATGGAATATTAAAAAGTTGGTCAGACCATGATTAAGACAGTTTGTTGAAACGCGTCGCTCTGACCTGGGCATCCTTTATTTTTATGCTGCATGTACCTTTTGGATTTTATGAAAAACTATCAATAAAGAAGACAACTTTTTAATATTCCATGTGATTGCGCTGGATTTATATTTTATATTTTTGTATAGATGCAATGTTTTGATCGCCTGTTATTCAATTTAATGCAATGTTGTGGCTAAAAAAAAAATGTAACTTTGATGTTTGGAATTGTTTTCTTGCTACGCCCTTTACCAATCAGATTAACTGATTTTATAATTTGATAGATCGAGCAATTCTGAATTGGGCAATACCAAATATGTGCATATATATTTTTTTATTGTTTTATTTTCAATGGGGCAATGTGAGATGATTTGATCTTTCAGTTTTTTTTTAATTTTTTCATTTTTTTAAAACTTTTAAAAAAAATTTAAATTGATTTTACTAGCCCCCCTAGGGAATTTTATGACTCCACTGTAAAGTCGCTTGTGCTAATCAGCAAAAATGCACTGTTTCTGTGAGTGCCGGTGCTCTGTCGGCTCTCACAGTAAATACGTCATGGTAGCATCAGGGGTTATCAGCTGATCCTGCGTTACTGTGGCAACATGGTGCCCCGTGATCGTGTCGCTGTTCCCCGCTGCAGCCAGTTAAATTGTGCTGTCAGATTTTGACAACACGAGCTAAGTGGTTAGCAGTAGTGATGGGTGAACCCGAAGTGTACATGGTCCCAAACATGAGTTTTCCTGGGAAGCTTGTGTTACAGTTCGGATCCAGTTTGGGTCCAGGGGTTGTAAAAAAAAAAAAGCACATTACTAAAAAACATTATGATTAAATTTACCAGTCCCGCGACGCGTCCTGTAGACCCTCACAGCTGTTGTCTCTTGGCCGCTTCTGCTTCTGGGTCCAGTCATTAACTTTCGGTGGTATTCACTGCACTGTTCATCACTCAACAGTTTTCAGCTGTTTTTGGCCATATTCGTGGTGACGTCAGGGTTCACCCGAGTCTAAAAAACAAGGACTCGATTGAACTTTGACTTTCACTTTGCAAGTCTTGCATTGGTATCACCTGGCATGGCGCACACTCTCCTTACAAGAGTGGGTCGGCTGCATGCATTTCCCTATCCGGTTCGAGGTCGTGTACTGGAGCATTTTTGTGAAAACCAGGTAATCATGAGCTATGCTTGTTTTCCAAAATGCTTTTCTAATAAAATATAATGCTTTTGGATAGGATTGCAGTGCTGTATGATGAACGGGGGATGTGTATAGTTATGGGAGGGGGTGGGGAGAGACAAGAGGAAAAGTGTACCTTTTTTTTCTTAACTTTATTTGTGGAAGTTCCTGCAGCCAATCAATCCATAGAAAACATACACAAGGTTCAAAGAGAAGGGCTTGTGTCATTAGATGCCTAAGTCACATGTCCTTCAGCATATAGAATGCTGTTATGCAGAATCGGCACCATTTTGTAATTGTTAGGCTAGGGCCCCACTTTGCGTTTCCACCTGCGTTTTTGGTGCTTTTTAGGTCCGTTTTGAGAAGCACCTTTTTCATGCCAAAAGGCATGCGTTTTGATTTCCCAGCAAAGTCTATGGAAAAGGGGGATTTCTAGATCCCACTTTGCGTTGTAAAACGCTGCATTTAATTTGCATATTTTGTGGCAAAAACCATGCGTTCAAAGAAGCAACATGTCAATTGTTTTTGCCATTTTGGGTGCGTTTTGCTAACATTGATGTCTATGAGAAATTGCAAAAACCAAGATTCCTTCAAATTCCTGCGTTTTACCTGCTTTTTCTGTGCAGAAAACATGCGTTTTGGACTTCAAAAACGCATGCTTTTTGGACATCAAAATAATGATTTCATATGTCCCTTTACACACACATATAGTCCGACAATTAAAAATAAGAATTTTAATAAATTATTGCAATTTTTCCATTAAATATTATATTACCGCTATAATTTCATTAAATTAATCTATTTTCATTATTTTTCACAAAAATATAGATTTGTTTCTTTTTTTCCAATTTTTTCATTGAGTTTGACTATTTAAATTTTATTTAGCAGTGTCATGATGTTCAAAACGCATCTATCAAAACGCAGGTGGAAAAGCATGTAAAAAGCGCTTAAAACGCATCTAAAACGCGGTAAATACTCATGCGTTTTCAGCGCTAAATTTCTGAAAAAGACAACTTTGGTCAAATCAATTAAGCCCAAAACGTGCGTTTAGAACTGCAAGTAGATGAACGCAATGTGGGGCCCTAACCTTAAAGCTTAAGGAAGGTGCTGCCGCTCCTACTGCTAGACAATTAGCTTAGCTAGGTGATTAATCATAGGTAGTTAAGATAGATTGGAGAGAGAGAGAGTGCAGACTAAAGGCCCCGTCACACTAAGCAACATCGCTAGCAACATCGCTGGTAACGAACAACTTTTGTGACGTTGCTAGCGATGTTGCTGTGTGTGACATCCAGCAACAACCTGGCCCCTGCTGTGAGGTCGTTGGTTGTTGCTGAATGTCCTGGACCATTTTTTAGTTGTTGCTCTCCCGCTGTGAAGCGCAGATCGCTGTGTGTGACAGCGAGACAGCAACAACTAATGTGCAGTGAGCAGGGAGCCAGCTTCTGCTGAGGCTGGTAACTAATGTAAACATCGGGTAACCAAGAAGCCCTGTCCTTGGTTACCCGATATTTACCTTTGATACCAGCCTCCTCCGCTCTCACTGTCAGTGCCGGCTCCTGCTCTGTGCACATGTAGCTGCAGCACACATCAGGTAATTAACCCGATGTGTGCTGTAACTAGGAGAGCAAGGAGCCAGCACTAAGCAGTGTGCGCTGCTCCCTGCTCTGTGCACATTTAGCTGCAGCACACATCAGGCAATTAACCCGATGTGTGCTGTAACTAGGAGAGCAAGGAGCCAGCACTAAGCAGTGTGCGCTGCTCCCTGCTCTGTGCACATTTAGCTGCAGCACACATCGGGTTAATTAACCTGATGTGTGCTGTAACTAGGAGACTGGGGGCTGGTCACTGGTTGCTGGTGAGCTCACCAGCAACTCGTGTTGCCACGCTCCAGCGATCCCTGCCAGGTCAGGTTGCTGGTGGGATCGCTGGAGCGTCGCAGTGTGACAGCTCTCCTAGCAACTTACCAGCGATCCCTATCGTTGTTGGGATCGCTGGTAAGTTGCTTAGTGTGACTGGACCTTAAGTTGTCACTAAATTTGCACCTCCTGGAAGAAAACTGCACCAAAATGGCGTCAAAACTGTTTTTGTGCGTTATTTTGCCAAGAGATGTGTTACGGTTGCTGTGGCTCTGGAGACTATGTCCGGATTTCTTGCTACTGCACATGTGCAAGCGCTGGAGACTAAGTCTTATCTTGGAGCCATTGCACATGTGCGGGTGACATCATCGCTGACACGAGGTCACATGTCTCTGACACCTTCTAAGCTAATTGGCCACTGGTCATGTGCTTGTGACACGTGGTCACATGTCTCTGACACCTTCTGTGCCGATTGGTCGCTGGTCATGTGGTTGTGACGCTTTGCTCGGTGATAGGCCAGCGTGACGTCATTGCTGTCATTCTGGCAGCGGATTGGCTCTGGTGTCCTCCATCTTGGATGAGGCACAGAGTCTATATAAGACCGTGACGCACGCCGCCCGGCGCTCAGTCCTCTTGATTCATGCATGAGGGTAGACGCCCTGTGCACGTCCCTCTAGGCATCTCTCTGGCTATGTTAGGTGAGCGCTACCGGCAGGGTAGCGTTCTTATACCGTACAGCTTCGGCTGCAGTCCGTATCCTTACCTCTTAGTGGAGCGGACATAGGCAGGTGCCTGAGGCACATGGTCCGGCTGGGCCTTGTGATTCTACTCGTAGGTGGACGTTGCCGCTAGGGTAACGTTCCTTATACTGCGTCTGGCAGTTGTTCGTATCCTCGCACACTAGGGCAGCGAACAGAGGTAGGAGCTTTCTGCAGCTTATGTTGCTGTCCGTCTCTTTTGCACCACTAGAAGAGCGGACCTAGGCAGGTGCCATATCTAGTGGTTTGTGTCCTCGCACACTAGTGGAGCGAACGCAGGTAGGAGCTTTGTGCGGCTTACGCTGGTGTCCGTCTCTTGGCACCACTAGAGGAACGGACCTAGGTAGGTGCCATTTCACACTCACTGCTTTTGTCTCTGTGATCTTTAACAGAGACCATTTCACATGCCCTCCAAGTAAGGAAGGAATTGCTTTATTTTCTAATTATATTCCTCTGTGAGTTTAACAGAGGTATTGCACTCTGCACTTGTGCTATTATTTTTTACAGTGGTACACTTATATACCCCTTATCCTCTGCCATAGTCTGCAGCAGAGTCTTTGCACGGTGGACCCTGACTGTCTGACATTCCTTTAGGTTTATTATCAGACAGCCTCCCGTAACATTAGGACTGAGCCAAGGGTCTGGCAGTTATTGCAGAATATCAGCAGTTACACCGTTACATACAAGTACTTGAGTCGCGGCTCAAGAGTATAGAGGATAAACCTCAGACCATGGTGACATCTGCACATGATCCTCGACTTGCTCTGCCAAACAGATATTCTGGCGATGCCAGATCATGTCGAGGTTTCATTAGTCAGTGTCAGATACACCTAGAGGTCAACTCTTCTCGCTTCTCTACGGAGAGGTCCAGAGTAGGCTTTATCATCTCCTTACTTCAGGACAAAGCCTTAGAATGGGCGACTACCTTATGGGAGCGCTCTGATGTGGTTACTCTGAGACATCAAGACTTTCTTGATGCTCTTAAAGCGGTATTCATGGGTCCGCAGGTTACCCATGATGCGGCCCTGAGACTCTTAGATCTATCTCAGGGTTCGTTATCCACTAGTTCTTATGCCATTGCTTTTAGAACTCTGGTGGCAGAACTAGATTGGCCAGAGAAGGTGTTGATTCCTCTCTTCTGGAGAGGGTTGGCAGGCTATGTCAAGGATGCCCTTGCTCCTCGTGACGTCCCTGCTTCTCAGGAGGACTTGATCACAGTAGCAACGAGGATCGACGTACGCCATAGGGAACGTAGACTCGAGGTCTCTTCCTCACCCCCTAAGCATCGGGCTATTCCAGTTGTTGAGGGTCCACTACCATCTTCCTCAGCATCTGAAACATCTCCCACTCCTATGGAGTTAGGTCATACGTCCTTCAGACTACGCAAGTCTGGTCCTCCTATATGTTACGTATGTCGTCAGGCTGGGCACTATGCCAACAAGTGTTCTAGTTGTCAGGGAAACTCCCAGGCTCAGTAACCATTAGAGGGGGGTTACTAGAGACGTCTTCTGCACCCTCTAAGTGTAGTATCCCAGGTCAGCTCTCATTCTCTGAGAATACATGGCCTATTATGGCTTTTGTGGATTCCGGAGCTGACGAGACTTTTGTGTCCTCAGGATTTGTAAAGAGACACAATATTCCCTCTATCATGTTAGAGGCGCCTATTCCTGTCTGTGTTGTTAATGGGACTATGTTGTCTGACTCCATTACATTGCGGACAGTTCCCTTGCGCCTTTCCCTGCCTCAGGGTCACATAGAGGAGATTTCTTTTCTTGTTTTGTCTGAGGGTATAGACGACGTCCTTCTGGGTCTCCCATGGCTTCGCACTCATGCTCCTCACATTGACTGGGAGTCCGGCAGCATTATTAGTTGGGGTTCCAAATGTCAGTCCCGATGTCTTCCCTTACCACCTAAGGTCGTTGCGGTTGCATCAACTGATCTCTCTCCCATACCTACACCCTATTTGGATTTTGCTAACGTGTTCTCCAAACAGGGTGCTGAGGTTCTTCCACCCCTTAGACCGTATGACTGTGCCATAGACCTTATCCCAGGTTTGGTTCCACCTAAGGGCAGGGTTTACCCCCTGTCGATACCTGAGTTGGAGGCCATGTCGACCTATATAAGAGAGAGTTTAGAGAAGGGGTTCATTCGTAAGTCTGTCTCTCCCGCGGGAGCTGGGTTTTTCTTTGTTCGGAAGAAAGAGGGTGATTTGCGTCCCTGCATAGATTACAGGGGTCTCAACGCAATCACAATAAAGAACAAATACCCGTTACCTTTAATTTCGGAGCTCTTTGACAGACTGAGGGGAGCTCAGGTTTTTACGAAGTTGGATCTGCGGGGTGCGTATAACTTGGTACGAATTCGAGAGGGTGACGAATGGAAGACCGCTTTTAACACCCGAGACGGTCACTATGAATACCTCGTCATGCCTTTTGGTTTATGTAATGCACCCGCAGTATTTCAGGACTTCGTAAACGATGTGTTCAGGGATTTACTGTTATCCTCCGTCGTGGTGTATCTGGACGACATCCTGATTTTTTCTCCTGATCTGGAGACTCATCGTCAGGATGTCGTTCGTGTCCTTTCCCGTTTAAGGGAGCACTCTTTGTTTTCTAAACTCGAAAAATGTGTATTCGAGCAGTTATCCTTGCCTTTTTTGGGCTACATTATCTCACAAGAGAGTCTGGCTATGGATCCTGCGAAGCTCTCTGCTGTCCTGGAATGGTCCGAACCTCATTCTTTGAAGGCGGTGCAACGCTTCTTAAGATTCATAAATTATTACAGGCAGTTCATACCCCATTTCTCTACTTTGGTGGCCCCTTTGGTGGCCTTGACTAAGAAAGGTGCTAATCCAAAAGTCTGGTCTACTGAGACATCCCAGGCTTTTGAGGCAGTAAAAAGACACTTTTCAACTGCTCCCGTTCTTCAAAGACCCGATGAGAATAAGCCCTTCCTCTTGGAGGTTGATGCCTCTTCAGTGGGTGCTGGTGCGGTCTTGTATCAAAAGAATGGTGCAGGTAGAAAAAGGCCGTGTTTCTTCTTTGCTAAAACCTTTTCACCGGCAGAGAGAAACTATACCATTGGGGATAGGGAACTGCTCGCCCTGAGATTAGCCTTGGAGGAGTGGCGTCACTTGCTGGAAGGAGCGAAACATCCTTTCCAGGTCTATACAGATCATAAGAATCTGACGTACTTACAAACCGCTCAGCGTCCGAATCCTCGCTAAGCCCGCTGGTCCTTGTTTTTCTCCCGCTTTCACTTCTCCATCAACTATCTGTCTGGGAGTAAGAATAACAAGGCAGATGCTCTGTCTCGCTCTATGGTTTCTACCCAGGAAGAGATTGATGAACCTCGTCTTATCCTTCCCTTCAGGGTTTTTCATACGCTCTCCCCTGTGATGTTAGACCAAATCCCACCGGGTAAGACCTTTGTGCCGCCTGATCGACAGAATGATATACTGTCGTGGGCCCACACCTCAAAGGTGGGTGGGCATTTTGGTATTAGGCGGACACGAGAGTTACTGGAGAGTTGGTATTGGTGGCCACACTTAGCCAGCCACGTCAAGAGATATGTCGGTTCCTGCTACTCATGTGCTCGCAACCGTCCATTACAGCAGAGACCGGCTAGGCTCTTGCATCCTTTACCAGTGCCAGATAGACCATGGGAGGTGATAGGCATGGACTTTGTGGGTGATCTTCCGTGTTCACAGGGACATAGATTTGTGTGGGTCATTACGGACCATTTCTCCCGGATGGTTCATCTCGTACCGTTATCGAGAATCCCGTCTTCCAGGGTACTAGCCAAACTATTCCTCAAGCATGTCTTTAGGCTTCACGGGATGCCAGATCGTATCATTTGTGATAGAGGTCCGCAATTTGCTTCCCGTTTCTGGTGAGATCTTTGTAGCCTTCTGCAAATTGAGTTGAATCTCTCTTCGGCATACCATCCGGAGACCAATGGTTTGGTTGAGCGTACCAATCAATCCATGATTATATACCTTCAACACTTTGTTGCTGAGAACCACGATAACTGGTCATCCCTCCTACCCTGGGCAGAATTTGCCCTTAACAATTCGCTGGCTGAGGCCACTGGGCAGACACCATTCGTACTCAATATTGGGCAACACCCTAGGGTACCGGTACCGCTTCCTGCTGCTGCACCTTCTCCTCTTGTGGCCGACTGGGCAACTAATGCCAGAGAGGTTTGGGATCGGACTCAAGAGTCGATCCAAGCAGCTAAGGACCGTATGAAGACGGTGTCCGATCGGTTTCGTCGCCCGGCTCCTGTCTTTTCTTCAGGGGATTTTGTGTGGCCTGTCAAATTTGCTCGCTTCCTGGGTCCTTATGAGGTTCTTCGACAGGTAAATCCTGTAGTCTACCAATTGAAGTTACCTGTCCATCTTAGGATCCATGACAAATTCCATGTTTCACTGCTAAAGCCGGCTATTTTACCTCACGCTCGTGAGGTGCACTCTCCTGCCTCTGATTCCTCTAGCTCTAGCTATGACGTACGAGCCATAGTTGGTTCTAAGATGGTTAGAGGGCGCAGGTTCTTCTTGATAGATTGGGAGGGCTATGGCCCGGAACATCGCTCTTAGGAGCCTGAGGAGGCTGTCCATGCTCCCAACTTAGTTGCCGATTACCTGCGTCGCCGGGAGGGGGGCCCTTGAGGGGGAAGTACTGTTACGGTTGCTGTGGCTCTGGAGACTATGTCCAGATTTCTTGCTACTGCACATGTGGAGACTAAGTCCTATCTTGGAGCCATTGCACATGTGCGGGTGACATCATCGCTGACACGAGGTCACATGTCTCTGACACCTTCTAAGCTGATTGGCCACTGGTCATGTGCTTGTGACACGTGGTCACATGTCTCTGACACCTTCTGTGCTGATTGGTCGCTGGTCATGTGCTTGTGACGCTTTGCTCGGTGATAGGCCAGCGTGACATCATTTCTGTCATTCTGGCAGCGGATTGGCTCTGGTGTCCTCCATCTTGGATGAGGCACAGAGTCTATATAAGACCCTGACGCACGCCGCCTGGCGCTCAGTCCTCTTGGTTCATGCATGAGGGTAGACGCCCTGTGCACGTCCCTCTAGGCATCTCTCTGGCTATGTTAGGTGAGCGCTACCGGCAGGGTAGCGTTCTTATACCATACAGCTTCGGCTGCAGTCCGTATCCTTACCTCTTAGTGGAGCGGACATAGGCAGGTGCCTGAGGCACATGGTCCGGCTGGGCCTTGTGATTCTACTCGTAGGTGGACGTTGCCGCTAGGGTAATGTTCCTTATACTGCGTCTGGCAGTTGTTCGTATCCTCGCACACTAGGGGAGCGAACAGAGGTAGGAGCTTTGTGCGGCTTATGTTGCTGTCCGTCTCTTTTGCACCACTAGAAGAGCGGACCTAGGCAGGTGCCATATCTAGTGGTTCGCGTCCTCGCACACTAGTGGAGCGAACGCAGGTAGGAGCTTTGTGCGGCTTACGCTGCTGTCCGTCTCTTTTGCACCACTAGAAGAGCGGACCTAGGCAGGTGCCATATCTAGTGGTTCGTGTCCTCGCACACTAGTGGAGCGAACGCAGGTAGGAGCTTTGTGCGGCTTACGCTGGTGTCCGTCTCTTGGCACCACTAGAGGAACGGACCTAGGTAGGTACCATTTCACACTTACTGCTTTTGTCTCTGTGATCTTTAACAGAGACCATTCCACATGCCCTCCAAGTAAGGGAGGAATTGCTTTATTTTCTAATTATATTCCTCTGTGAGTTTAACAGAGGTATTGCACTCTGCACTTGTGCTATTATTTTTTACAGTGGTACACTTATATACCCCTTATCCTCTGCCATAGTCTGCAGCAGAGTCTTTGCACGGTGGACCCTGACTGTCTGACATTCCTTTAGGTTTATTATCAGACAGCCCCCCGTAACAAGATGCAGATCTGGTGCTAACATTTTTACACCATATTTCTGCACCCAATCTACACCTCCTGGCAAAAAAAAATTGCATCACTACTGCATTATTCTGCATGTGGTAGTGACACAAATTTTTTTTCCAGGAGGTGTAGATTTGTTGCAGTAATATGCTGTAGAAGTTTTACCACCAAATCTGCATCTTCATTGCAAAAAAAACACAGTTTTCTGTCAGGAGATGCAGGTCTGTGAACTCAGTGAGAGTTCATTGAGGTAGCTGTGGCTGTAACTAGCCTGAGTGATATCACCACTCATCACTGTGGCTCAGTCTTTGCCTGAAGCTCACAGCGGGCGGTCATGTTCTATGGCTGCTTGCTGTTAGTTCAGATGTAGCAGAGCTGCAATCTTCGTGGAACCTTGTGTGAATTATGTTGGACCTGGGTCTTTTTGAGTTACTAAAGTGGTGGTGGTTTTATTTCAAAGGATTTTTTCGGTATTTGTGTTAATTTACATTCACTTACAGATTAGTAATGGTGGATCTCATAGACACCTGTCTATGTCTTTGTTGCCCACAGACCTCCGGTATTGTATTTATACAGCCTCCCCTGCACATGTAGAGATTTATTTTTCCTATTTGTTGCTCTTAGACTTGTATCATATGCTCCTGTATATTAATGCCTCATATAATTCATTTTAGTTGGTCCTGTATTCCTTTCCCATCATATTCTCCAAGAATTCTATGTCCCCCTTAAGTGGAGATTCCCATGTTTCTGTACTCCCCATTTACTTCCAGTATGTAAGTCATTTTTCTGATTGCATTTCCTTTTATCGAAATCAGCTACTTATGTTTTGTATAACACTAATACTTTATTCATCTTACAGAATTAATATCTACCATCAGTACATTAACATCCACAACTACCTCGTGCGTCCCTTCACTGGGTATGTCTTCCCTCTTTCTTGTTCCCTTTTTTACACTTTCATTTTTCTCCTTCCTTTCTCTTTGTCTCCCTCTACCTTCATACTACCTCCTAAGATTGTACTAAAATACTGTCCACCAATTAGATGGATGGTGACTACACTTCTCTCCTTTTTCCCCCCTTTTTCCTTTTACTATCACCATGTTATTATACCTTACCTGTATACCTACCTTGTAATCCGTTTCTCTTTTCCTTGACAGACATACTTGTGTATTATCTGTACACTGATTGTGTTACATGTTGATTTCTCTGTATGCAAAATACTTCATTTTGTTATAATTACTGTATTTTCTCTTCTAATCTTGTTGTATACAGTTATTAATGTCTCTGATGAAGACTCATTACTGAGCAGAAATGTTGGGTGAATTACTTTAGGACATACACCGTGTGCAGAATTATTAGGCAAGTTGTATTTTAGAGGATTTTTTTATTATTGATCAACAACTATGTTCCCAATCAACCCATAAATATCAAAGCTTAATATTTTTGGAAGTTGGAGTGGGTTTTTTTTAGATTTGGCTATCTTAGGAGGATATCTATTTGTGCAGGTAACTTACTGTGCAGAATTATTAGGCAACTTACTAAAAACCAAATATATTCCCATCTCACTTGTTTATTTGCACCAGGTAAACCAATATAACTGCACACAATTTAGAAATAAACATTTCTGACATGCAAAAAGAAAACCCCAAAAAATTAGTGACCAATATAGCCACCTTTCTTTCTGATGATACTCAACAGCCTACCATCCATAGATTTTGTCAGTTGCTTGATCTGTTTACAATCAACATTGCGTGCAGCAGCCACCACACCCTCCCAGACACTGTTTCGAGAGGTGTACTGTTTTCCCTGCCTGTAGATCTTACATTTTATGAGGGACCACAGGTTCTCTATGGGGTTCAGATCAGGTGAAAAAGGGGGCCATGTTATTATTTTTTCATCTTTTAGACCTTTACTGGCCAGCCACGCTGTGGAGTAGTTGGATGCTTGTGATGGAGCATTGTCCTGAAAATCATGTTTTTCTTGAACGATACCGACTTCTTCCTCTACCACTGCTTGATGAAGTTGTCTTCCAGAAACTGGCAGTAGGTCTGGGAGTTGAGCTTCATTCCATCCTCAACCCGAAAAGGTCCCACAAGTTCATCTTTGATGATACCAGCCCTTACCAGTACCCCACCTCCACCTTGCTGGCGTTTGAGTCGGAGTGGAGCTCTCTGCCCTTTACTGATCAGCATCTGGCCCATCCATTTGCCCCATCAAGAGTCACTCTCATTTCATCAGTCCATAAAACCTTTGAAAAATCAGTCTTAAGATATTTCTTGGCCCAGTCTTGACGTTTTATATTATGTTTCTTGTTTTAAGGTGGTCGTTTTTCAGCCTTCCTTACCTTGGCCATGTCCCTGAGTATGGCACAACTTGTGTTTTAGATACTCCAGTAACATTGCAGCTCTGAAATATGGCCAAACTGGTGGCAAATGGCATCTTGGCAGCTTCACGCTTGATTTTCCTCAATTCATGGGCAGTTATTTTGCGCCTTTTTTACCCAACACGCTTCTTGCGATCCTGTTACCTATTTGCCATGAAACGCTTGATTGTTCGGTGATCACGCTTCAAAAGTTTGGCAATTTCAAGACTGCTGCATCCCTCTGCAAAACATCTCACAATTTTGGACTTTTCAGAGCCCGTCAAATCTCTCTTCTGACCCATTTTGCCAAAGGAAAGGAAGTTGCCTAATAATTAAGCACACCTTATATAGGGTGTTCATTACACCACACCCCTCTTTATTACAGAGATGTACATCACCTAATTTACTTAATTGGTAGTTGCCTCTCAAGCCTATACAGCTTGGAGTAGGACATTATGTATAAAATTTATCATGTGATCAAAATACTCATTTACATAATAATTCTGCACATAGTGTATTCTCACCTTGTTATATTATTGAATGACATTTTTTCACGTTTTTCTGAATAAATCCAAAAGCAATCTAAAGACTTGTTACTCATTTCTTCATACTTGTGTGCAGAAGTTTTTCTTTTTGAGATATGCTGTTTTACTTCTGAGCACTTAGCAACAGTTGAACTGAGTCTATTCCCTTTCTTAGGCCTTGTTACAGGCCCAGTCCCATGCATCCATGTTGCAGCATTCAACTATTTGTAGTCTGTGCCAATTGCTGCCAATTTTCCTGTTGTGTGACTTTAATTTTTGAAAATGTGGAGACTCCAAGTAGGGTCTCCAAATTGTCTTTTGCCTGTAGTACCAGAGTCTGGGAGCACCAACCCTACACCTGTCATCTTGCTGTTTCTGGCGATGGTAGAAATGCTGGTTCAGGCCTTGGTACAGGGTCGGCCTGATGCATCCATGTTGCAGCGTTCAACTATTTGAAGTCTGTGCCAATTGTTGCCACTTTTCCTGTTGTTTGAACTTAATTTTTCGAAATGTGGAGACTCCAAGTAGGGTCTCCAAACTGTCTTTTGCCTTTACTGGCAGGGGTGAAAGCAAGAGACCTAATCCTGTCATTCATCCAACTCTTGATTTTAAAAATGCGATCCTGTATGTGGCATGTACGACACCTGACTGCTGTACAAAGACACTATGGGGCAATGGGGGGGGCAATTGATGCCATTGACCCGCTGTCTGCCTGAAATCTTTTTATATATCAAGACTCTAAGATGGGTCTCCAATTTGTGTCTTGTCTGTACTGGCAGGGATATGGGAGCAATAGCCCTACTTCTGTCTCTCATCCACCTCAATATTTCTTATGTCAATAGTCTAGGAAGCTAATAGTTTTGCCAAAAGTGGGGCCCCACTGTAAAACATATTTTTACTGTTATGGAAGTTTTTCAACTTCTCTAAAGGTGTTTTCTCTGCCTTTGGATTTAATGGGAGGCCAAACCTATGAGGTGTGAAAATAGTTGGAGGATCATTCGGAGAACATCGGGAAATTCGCCAAAGATCGGCAAACCAAACTTTGAAAGGTTTGCTCATCTCTACATGAGATGACATTTCTGTAAAAACTCTCGAGGTCATGGAAAGCCCGATGAGTAGAGCCTGAAGCTGCAGATGTTCCCTGACTGTTTAATGCTATCCTTAGGAATTTTTTGTGTTTCTGAAGGATAGGAACATGTTAATATGCATCCTTAGACCAATATTGCCATGTACTATTTTGGGAAAATAAGATTTACCACATACTACACAATTTTCATTTTGATTTGCTTTACCTTTAGATGCTGATTTAAGTCCCTTAGGTTAATAAAAGCCTTGAAGAAAGGTTGTTTTTTTTTAATCAAAAAAGGGGCTATAGAAACCCTTCCCTTTTCCAAAATCTGGGACTGGAGATATTATTATTCTGCACTAAGGATAGCACTTCCTTTTCTAAAGCTTGCTGTCTTGCTGCAGAGGTCTGGATTTTTGTAAATAAAAACTATTCTGATGGGCGAGAACTGAACTCTAATTTTAACCTTTGGCCTATACTGTTTAAAATCCATTTGCTTGCTGATAATTTTAACCAGGCAGAAAGAAATTATTTAGTCTTTCACCTACCTGTTGTCACACGGAGTTTTGCACAAAACTCATTAACTGTCATGGCCAGGGGTGGGATTCAGCCGGTTCTATCTGGTTGGGGTGAACCGGTTGTTAAAATAGCAGCCAGTTCCCTGAACTGGCAAGAAATGTCTCCGGTGATCTGGTTCTCAGTATCCACTTGTGTTAGTGTCTTTAAGACACCAATACAAATGAATCCCTGTGCCCCCGTACGCGCCGCACTTCCGGGTTCAGTGGAGTCTGTCTGCTCCCTTACCTGGCGTGCAGTGACGCGCTGACGCTGCAGAGGTCACAGCAGCGTGGTGAGGTTACTCCTCCTGCTGCTGCCTGCCAGTGTTGGTGTGCCTGCAAAGTGCAGAGGAGGAGGACAGAAGACAGGGGAAAGGCCGCTGATGCTTGGAGCAGGTCAGTACTCAATGAGCCAAAGATGCAGGGAGACAAGAATCTGCAGGGGAGAGGAGCCAAATAAGATAAGAACTATATGGGAAAAGGAGCCACATTGAACGAGATCTGCAGGGGAGAGGAGGCCGCAGAGGATGGGAACTATATGGGAAAAGGAGCCACATGGGATGAGATCTGCAGGGGAGAGGAGGTCGAACAAGATGGGAACTATATGGGAAAAGGAGCCATAAGGGACAGGATCTGCAGGGGAAAAGGAGCACATGGGATGAGATCTGCTGGGGACAGAGGCCATGATGGGATCTGCTGGGGAAAGAGGCCATGATGGGATCTGCAGGGGAAAGAAGCCATGATGCAACCTGCAGGGGATAGAGGCCATAATGGGATGAGATCTGCAGGGAAAAAAGGCCATAATGGGATGGCATCTGCAGGGGAAAGAGACCACATGGGATGGGATCTGTAGGGGGAAAGGAGCCACATGGAATGGGATCTGCAGGGGAAAGAGACCACATAGGATGGGATCTAGAGGGGGAAGGAGCCACATGGGATGGGATCTGCACTTGAAAAGCAGCCACATGGGATGAGATCTGTATGGGGAATTGTCGTCTGTTCCAATTTTAGCAGGGCTCCTTTCATAATAATTTTTAAAAATTGTAGAAAAACCGTTTAATACAATATGACTGACAGTGTCTGGAACAACTGGTACTGGACAGGAGTGTGAAGGTATAGGAGGGTAAGAAGGGGAAAGAGATTCACAAATTTATTCCAACTGTACTATAATAAAAAATGAGATTTTTAGCAAATAATTGATCAATTTTTTGAGCCAACCCTGCCAACGTCACGGCAAATCTCAATAGGGGGGTCCTACTCTACATTCTGTATTTCATGTGCCATGCGGCATCCTAGATAAAGTTAAAAGCAGAACCATAATGGAGCACACATAACTGCAACCTGTATATAGCCGCTTCCATGTTGCAAAAAAGGCACTTGTGGATAGAGACCAGCCCAGGTCCCAGCATGTGGAGCAAGCCCTACACATACCAGGACTATATCAGAACTGATCCTCCCAGTGTCAAACAGCAACCATTGATAAAGGCGGACCAGATCCAAGAATGGTGCTTAATTAGCAATGCCTGTGGAAAGGGTGAGGCAACTGAATGTGTACAGCTACCAACAGGAGGAATATATTGCAAGCCAAAATCAGGCGTGCATGGTATGGTGTTGGTCAGGCACCAGATTTGTAGCATAACTACGGTCAAAAGAGAGAAAAAAAGGGAACCAGCACGATCTGAAATTGGCATGCATCATATAAAAAGTGAAAATTCACAAATTTATTCCAACTGTACTATAATAAAAAATGAGATTTTTAGCAAATAATTGATCAATTTTTTGAGCCACCCCTGCCAACGTCACGGCAAATCTCAATAGGGGGGTCCTACTCTACATTCTGTATTTCATGTGCCATGCGGCCTCCTAGATAAAGTTAAAAGCAGAACCATAATGGAGCACACATACCTGCAACCTGTATATAGCCGCTTCCATGTTGCAAAAAAGGCACTTGTGGATAGAGACCAGCCCAGGTCCCAGCATGTGGAGCAAGCCCTACACATACCAGGACTATATCAGAACTGATCCTCCCAGTGTCAAACAGCAACCATTGATAAAGGCGGACCAGATCCAAGAATGGTGCTTAATTAGCATTGCCTGTGGAAAGGGGTGAGGTAACTGAGTCTGAACAGCTACCAACAGGAGGAATATATTGCAAGCCAAAATCAGGCGTGCATGGTATGGTGTTGGTCAGGCACCAGATTTGTAGCATAACTACGGTCAAAACAGAGAAAAAAAGGGAACCAGCACGATCTGAAATTGGCATGCATCATATAAAAAGTGAAAATTCACAAATTTATTCCAACTGTACTATAATAAAAAATGAGATTTTTAGCAAATAATTGATCAATTTTTTGAGCCACCCCTGCCAACGTCACGGCAAATCTCAATAGGGGGGTCCTACTCTACATTCTGTATTTCATGTGCCATGCGGCCTCCTAGATAAAGTTAAAAGCAGAACCATAATGGAGCACACATACCTGCAACCTGTATATAGCCGCTTCCATGTTGCAAAAAAGGCACTTGTGGATAGAGACCAGCCCAGGTCCCAGCATGTGGAGCAAGCCCTACACATACCAGGACTATATCAGAACTGATCCTCCCAGTGTCAAACAGCAACCATTGATAAAGGCGGACCAGATCCAAGAATGGTGCTTAATTAGCATTGCCTGTGGAAAGGGGTGAGGTAACTGAGTCTGAACAGCTACCAACAGGAGGAATATATTGCAAGCCAAAATCAGGCGTGCATGGTATGGTGTTGGTCAGGCACCAGATTTGTAGCATAACTACGGTCAAAACAGAGAAAAAAAGGGAACCAGCACGATCTGAAATTGGCATGCATCATATAAAAAGTGAAAATTCACAAATTTATTCCAACTGTACTATAATAAAAAATGAGATTTTTAGCAAATAATTGATCAATTTTTTGAGCCACCCCTGCCAACGTCACGGCAAATCTCAATAGGGGGGTCCTACTCTACATTCTGTATTTCATGTGCCATGCGGCCTCCTAGATAAAGTTAAAAGCAGAACCATAATGGAGCACACATACCTGCAACCTGTATATAGCCGCTTCCATGTTGCAAAAAAGGCACTTGTGGATAGAGACCAGCCCAGGTCCCAGCATGTGGAGCAAGCCCTACACATACCAGGACTATATCAGAACTGATCCTCCCAGTGTCAAACAGCAACCATTGATAAAGGCGGACCAGATCCAAGAATGGTGCTTAATTAGCATTGCCTGTGGAAAGGGGTGAGGTAACTGAGTCTGAACAGCTACCAACAGGAGGAATATATTGCAAGCCAAAATCAGGCGTGCATGGTATGGTGTTGGTCAGGCACCAGATTTGTAGCATAACTACGGTCAAAACAGAGAAAAAAAGGGAACCAGCACGATCTGAAATTGGCATGCATCATATAAAAAGTGAAAATTCACAAATTTATTCCAACTGTACTATAATAAAAAATGAGATTTTTAGCAAATAATTGATCAATTTTTTGAGCCACCCCTGCCAACGTCACGGGAAATCTCAATAGGGGGTCCTACTCTACATTCTGTATTTCATGTGCCATGCGGCCTCCTAGATAAAGTTAAAAGCAGAACCATAATGGAGCACACATACCTGCAACCTGTATATAGCCGCTTCCATGTTGCAAAAAAGGCACTTGTGGATAGAGACCAGCCCAGGTCCCAGCATGTGGAGCAAGCCCTACACATACCAGGACTATATCAGAACTGATCCTCCCAGTGTCAAACAGCAACCATTGATAAAGGCGGACCAGATCCAAGAATGGTGCTTAATTAGCATTGCCTGTGGAAAGGGGTGAGGTAACTGAGTCTGAACAGCTACCAACAGGAGGAATATATTGCAAGCCAAAATCAGGCGTGCATGGTATGGTGTTGGTCAGGCACCAGATTTGTAGCATAACTACGGTCAAAACAGAGAAAAAAAGGGAACCAGCACGATCTGAAATTGGCATGCATCATATAAAAAGTGAAAATTCACAAATTTATTCCAACTGTACTATAATAAAAAATGAGATTTTTAGCAAATAATTGATCAATTTTTTGAGCCACCCCTGCCAACGTCACGGCAAATCTCAATAGGGGGGTTCTACTCTACATTCTGTATTTCATGTGCCATGCGGCCTCCTAGATAAAGTTAAAAGCAGAACCATAATGGAGCCCACATACCTGCAACCTGTATATAGCCGCTTCCATGTTGCAAAAAAGGCACTTGTGGATAGAGACCAGCCCAGGTCCCAGCATGTGGAGCAAGCCCTACACATACCAGGACTATATCAGAACTGATCCTCCCAGTGTCAAACAGCAACCATTGATAAAGGCGGACCAGATCCAAGAATGGTGCTTAATTAGCATTGCCTGTGGAAAGGGGTGAGGTAACTGAGTCTGAACAGCTACCAACAGGAGGAATATATTGCAAGCCAAAATCAGGCGTGCATGGTATGGTGTTGGTCAGGCACCAGATTTGTAGCATAACTACGGTCAAAACAGAGAAAAAAAGGGAACCAGCACGATCTGAAATTGGCATGCATCATATAAAAAGTGAAAATTCACAAATTTATTCCAACTGTACTATAATAAAAAATGAGATTTTTAGCAAATAATTGATCAATTTTTTGAGCCACCCCTGCCAACGTCACGGCAAATCTCAATAGGGGGGTCCTACTCTACATTCTGTATTTCATGTGCCATGCGGCCTCCTAGATAAAGTTAAAAGCAGAACCATAATGGAGCACACATACCTGCAACCTGTATATAGCCGCTTCCATGTTGCAAAAAAGGCACTTGTGGATAGAGACCAGCCCAGGTCCCAGCATGTGGAGCAAGCCCTACACATACCAGGACTATATCAGAACTGATCCTCCCAGTGTCAAACAGCAACCATTGATAAAGGCGAACCAGATCCAAGAATGGTGCTTAATTAGCATTGCCTGTGGAAAGGGGTGAGGTAACTGAGTCTGAACAGCTACCAACAGGAGGAATATATTGCAAGCCAAAATCAGGCGTGCATGGTATGGTGTTGGTCAGGCACCAGATTTGTAGCATAACTACGGTCAAAACAGAGAAAAAAAGGGAACCAGCACGATCTGAAATTGGCATGCATCATATAAAAAGTGAAAATTCACAAATTTATTCCAACTGTACTATAATAAAAAATGAGATTTTTAGCAAATAATTGATCAATTTTTTGAGCCACCCCTGCCAACGTCACGGCAAATCTCAATAGGGGGGTCCTACTCTACATTCTGTATTTCATGTGCCATGCGGCCTCCTAGATAAAGTTAAAAGCAGAACCATAATGGAGCACACATACACACATACCTGCAACCTGTATATAGCCGCTTCCATGTTGCAAAAAAGGCACTTGTGGATAGAGACCAGCCCAGGTCCCAGCATGTGGAGCAAGCCCTACACATACCAGGACTATATCAGAACTGATCCTCCCAGTGTCAAACAGCAACCATTGATAAAGGCGGACCAGATCCAAGAATGGTGCTTAATTAGCATTGCCTGTGGAAAGGGGTGAGGTAACTGAGTCTGAACAGCTACCAACAGGAGGAATATATTGCAAGCCAAAATCAGGCGTGCATGGTATGGTGTTGGTCAGGCACCAGATTTGTAGCATAACTACGGTCAAAACAGAGAAAAAAAGGGAACCAGCACGATCTGAAATTGGCATGCATCATATAAAAAGTGAAAATTCACAAATTTATTCCAACTGTACTATAATAAAAAATGAGATTTTTAGCAAATAATTGATCAATTTTTTGAGCCACCCCTGCCAACGTCACGGCAAATCTCAATAGGGGGGTCCTACTCTACATTCTGTATTTCATGTGCCATGCGGCCTCCTAGATAAAGTTAAAAGCAGAACCATAATGGAGCACACATACCTGCAACCTGTATATAGCCGCTTCCATGTTGCAAAAAAGGCACTTGTGGATAGAGACCAGCCCAGGTCCCAGCATGTGGAGCAAGCCCTACACATACCAGGACTATATCAGAACTGATCCTCCCAGTGTCATTTTTTTTATTGTAGTACAGTTGGAATAAATCTGTGAATTTTCACTTTTTATATTATGCATGCCAATTTCAGATCGTGCTGGCTCCCCTCTCTCTCTGTTTGGTCGTAGTTATGCTACAAATTCTGGTGGCCGGTCACCACCATGCCATGCACGCCTGATTTTGGTTTGCTATGTATTCCTCCTGTTGGTAGCTGTTCAGATTCAGTTACCTCACCCCTTTCCACAGGCAATGCTAATTAAGCACCATCTTGGATCTGGTCCGCCTTTATCAATGGTTGCTGTTTGGCACTGGGAGGATTAGTTCTGATATAGTCCTGGTATGGTGCAGAGCTTGCTCCACATGCTGGGACCTGGGCTGGTCTCTATCCACAAGTGCCTTTTTTGCAACATAGAAGCGGTTATATACAGGTTACAGGTATGTGTGCTCTATTATGGTTCTGCTTTTAACTTTATCTAGGAGGCCGCATGGCACATGAAATACAGAATGTAGAGTAGGACCCTCCTATTGAGATTTGCCGTGACGTTGGCAGGGGTGGCTCAAAAAATTGATCAATTATTTGCTAAAAATCTCATTTTTTTTATTGTAGTACAGTTGGAATAAATCTGTGAATTTTCACTTTTTATATTATGCATGCCAATTTCAGATCGTGCTGGCTCCCCTCTCTCTCTGTTTGGTCGTAGTTATGCTACAAATTCTGGTGGCCGGTCACCACCATGCCATGCACGCCTGATTTTGGTTTGCTATGTATTCCTCCTGTTGGTAGCTGTTCAGATTCAGTTACCTCACCCCTTTCCACAGGCAATGCTAATTAAGCACCATCTTGGATCTGGTCCGCCTTTATCAATGGTTGCTGTTTGGCACTGGGAGGATCAGTTCTGATATAGTCCTGGTATGGTGCAGAGCTTGCTCCACATGCTGGGACCTGGGCTGGTCTCTATCCACAAGTGCCTTTTTTGCAACATAGAAGCGGTTATATACAGGTTACAGGTATGTGTGCTCTATTATGGTTCTGCTTTTAACTTTATCTAGGAGGCCGCATGGCACATGAAATACAGAATGTAGAGTAGGACCCCCCTATTGAGATTTGCCGTGACGTTGGCAGGGGTGGCTCAAAAAATTGATCAATTATTTGCTAAAAATCTCATTTTTTTTATTGTAGTACAGTTGGAATAAATCTGTGAATTTTCACTTTTTATATTATGCATGCCAATTTCAGATCGTGCTGGCTCCCCTCTCTCTCTGTTTGGTCGTAGTTATGCTACAAATTCTGGTGGCCGGTCACCACCATGCCATGCACGCCTGATTTTGGTTTGCTATGTATTCCTCCTGTTGGTAGCTGTTCAGATTCAGTTACCTCACCCCTTTCCACAGGCAATGCTAATTAAGCACCATCTTGGATCTGGTCCGCCTTTATCAATGGTTGCTGTTTGGCACTGGGAGGATCAGTTCTGATATAGTCCTGGTATGGTGCAGAGCTTGCTCCACATGTTGGGACCTGGGCTGGTCTCTATCCACAAGTGCCTTTTTTGCAACATAGAAGCGGTTATATACAGGTTACAGGTATGTGTGCTCTATTATGGTTCTGCTTTTAACTTTATCTAGGAGGCCGCATGGCACATGAAATACAGAATGTAGAGTAGGACCCCCCTATTGAGATTTGCCGTGACGTTGGCAGGGGTGGCTCAAAAAATTGATCAATTATTTGCTAAAAATCTCATTTTTTTATTGTAGTACAGTTGGAATAAATCTGTGAATTTTCACTTTTTATATTATGCATGCCAATTTCAGATCGTGCTGGCTCCCCTCTCTCTCTGTTTGGTCGTAGTTATGCTACAAATTCTGGTGGCCGGTCACCACCATGCCATGCACGCTTGATTTTGGTTTGCTATGTATTCCTCCTGTTGGTAGCTGTTCAGATTCAGTTACCTCACCCCTTTCCACAGGCAATGCTAATTAAGCACCATCTTGGATCTGGTCCGCCTTTATCAATGGTTGCTGTTTGGTACTGGGAGGATCAGTTCTGATATAGTCCTGGTATGGTGCAGAGCTTGCTCCACATGCTGGGACCTGGGCTGGTCTCTATCCACAAGTGCCTTTTTTGCAACATAGAAGCGGTTATATACAGGTTACAGGTATGTGTGCTCTCTTATGGTTCTGCTTTTAACTTTATCTAGGAGGCCGCATGGCACATGAAATACAGAATGTAGAGTAGGACCCCCCTATTGAGATTTGCCGTGACGTTGGCAGGGGTGGCTCAAAAAATTGATCAATTATTTGCTAAAAATCTCATTTTTTTATTGTAGTACAGTTGGAATAAATCTGTGAATTTTCACTTTTTATATTATGCATGCCAATTTCAGATCGTGCTGGCTCCCCTCTCTCTCTGTTTGGTCGTAGTTATGCTACAAATTCTGGTGGCCGGTCACCACCATGCCATGCACGCCTGATTTTGGTTTGCTATGTATTCCTCCTGTTGGTAGCTGTTCAGATTCAGTTACCTCACCCCTTTCCACAGGCAATGCTAATTAAGCACCATCTTGGATCTGGTCCGCCTTTATCAATGGTTGCTGTTTGGCACTGGGAGGATCAGTTCTGATATAGTCCTGGTATGGTGCAGAGCTTGCTCCACATGCTGGGACCTGGGCTGGTCTCTATCCACAAGTGCCTTTTTTGCAACATAGAAGCGGTTATATACAGGTTACAGGTATGTGTGCTCTATTATGGTTCTGCTTTTAACTTTATCTAGGAGGCCGCATGGCACATGAAATACAGAATGTAGAGTAGGACCCCCCTATTGAGATTTGCCGTGACGTTGGCAGGGGTGGCTCAAAAAATTGATCAATTATTTGCTAAAAATCTCATTTTTTTTATTGTAGTACAGTTGGAATAAATCTGTGAATTTTCACTTTTTATATTATGCATGCCTATTTCAGATCGTGCTGGCTCCCCTCTCTCTCTGTGTGTGCATGCTGTGTGACAAAGTTTTTGTTTCCCCTGTTTGTCTATTTTTGTGGATGAAATCACACTCCTGTGCCAGCCCAACTGTGGGAAGGGAAGGTGGTATATGAGCAGGGCCAGGAAGGAGATTGAGACATCCCCACCATTAGGGGTATCTCTGAAAATAAGGATAGCACAGGGGCCCCCTAGTCAGAGGGTCAGCTTAGGGGGCCCTGGTTTAGCACTATCCCCGTAGTCCCTCATGGCACCTGGGCCCTGGGGTCATTGTCTTTCTTATCTCTTTTGATGGGGGGTGTCAGTGAAAAAGGAATCGTACAGGAATCTTTTCCCCTTGGTTCTTGGGCCTTTTCATCTTGGTTTCTTAGACCGTGAGTACCTGAACTGTATCTTTCCAGATGAATGAAAGGACTTTCTCCAAAAGGAACAAGAGGGACAACCTTTCTTGGTGTCTACTGCCTTCGCCACGATAACGTCTAAAACTGGTTTGAAAAGGAACTCTCCTTGGCATGGAAAACCACAAAGCCTACTTTTACTGAAAAACCCCTGACCAATTCTTCAGTAGAGATGAGCGAACTGGTCGCGGTTCGGCTCGAGGTCGGTTCGCCGAACGGAGGTCCCGTTCGAGTTCGGTTCGTCGAACGTTCGACGAACCAAACTCGAACCGCATAGGAAACAATGGCAGGCATTCACAAACACATAAAAACACCTAGAAAGGTGACCAAAAGGTGAAAAACAACTCACAACACAACACAAACAGATGGGAAAGTGACAAGAACAAATTCTCATGCGAAAACAAAAAAGCGTAACGAGGAAAAAGAGGGACGAGACACAGATATAGGCATGGCACGCCCTTCTAAAATCATGTAAAACACCGCAAGGTGACTCCAAGCGGAGTCTCCCTTTTTTCCAAAAATTGGGCCCCACACACACCCACCCATTCAGTGGCAGCACTTGTGCCCTAGTTGTACACTTCACAGCTAGATTTGCATCAAGCACATTCAAAAATACGCCATACTTAACCGTCCCCAGGATAACTCCGGGGTAGGTAGCAAAGTCTTTCCTGATCCCAGCTCTGTTCATCTTGGCTCCTTTTAAAAACAATGTAAGCAAGGCTTACTCCAAGCGGAGTCTCCCTTTTTTCAAAAAATTGGGCCACACAGACTCCCCATCAGTGGCAGCACTTGTGCCCTAGTTGCAAACAGGATGTTTTGATTTGCATCAAGCACATTCAAAAATACGCCATCCTTAACCGTCCCCAGGATGACACCGGGGTAGGTAGCAAAGTCTTTCCTGATCCCAGCTCTGTTCATCTTGGATCATTTTTAAAAAACACAGCAAGCAAGGGTTACTCCAAGCGGAGTCTCCCTTTTTTTTCCAAAAATTGTGCCCCACACACACCCACCCATTCAGTGGCAGCACTTGTGCCCTAGTTGCAAACAGGATGTTTTGATTTGCATCAAGCACATTCCAAATCCACAAGCATTTACTCTCCCCAGGATGACACAGGGGTAGTAAATTCCTTGTGGATCCATGACTTGTTCATTTTGATGAACGTTAGTCTGTCCACATTGTCACTGGACAGACGCGTGCGCTTATCTGTCAGCACACACCCAGCAGCACTGAAGACACGTTCAGAGACAATGCTGGCAGCTGGACACAACAAAATCTCCAAGGCGTAAGTGGAGAGCTCTGGCCATTTTTCAAGATTTGAAGCCCAAAATGAGCAAGGCTCCATTTGGAAAGTCATGGCATCGATGTTCATTTGGAGATACTCCTGTATCATCCTCTCCAGCCGTTGACTATGTGTTAGACTTGTTGTCTCTGTTGGCCTTGCAAAGGAGGGTCTAAAAAAATTATGAAAAGATTCCATAAAATTGCTGTTACCAGCACCAGATACAGTCGTACTGGTACGGGTAGACTGTTGAAGATGACGAGACCGTCCCATGTTTGTCAAGTTACAACTGGGAGATTCACTCCCTGCACCTGCACAGTTGTTTGGTGGAAAAGCCGAGCTAAGATCGAGTAACAGCTTCTGCTGATACTCCTGCATACGTGCGTCCCTTTCTATGGCTGGAATTATGTCACAAAATTTGGACTTGTACCGGAGATCTAATAGTGTGGCAAGCCAGTAGTCATCATCACTTCTAATTTTGACAATACGAGGGCCATGTTGGAGGTAGTGCAGCAAGAAAGCACTCATGTGTCTTGCGCAGCCATGCGGACCAAGTCCACGCTGTGTTTGTGGCATAGAGGTGCTAACCGTTCTTTCTTCCTCTGACATCTCCCCCCAACCTCTTTCAACTGAAATTTGACCAAGGTCTCCCTCATCCGCTGAGTCTTCCATGTCCATGGACAGTTCGTCCTCCATTTCTTCATGTTCTCCTGCACCTTCCTCAACATTTCGCCTGCTACCATGCGCCCTTGTTGATCCCTGTCCCCCATGGTCCCATACCTGCCGCGTTGGTGATGATGAACGTCTGGACCTTGGAGATGTTGTTATGTCTTGCGCATATGAATCCTCCTGTAGTTCCTCCCCTTCCTGTTGTCCCACCCCCTGACTCCGAATAGTGTTTAGCGTGTGCTCCAGCATGTAAATGACTGGAATTGTCATGCTGATAATGGCATTGTCAGCGCTAAACATATTCGTCGCCATGTCGAAACTGTGCAGAAGGGTGCATAGGTCCTTGATCTGAGACCACTCCATCAGGGTGATCTGCCCCACCTCTGAATCTCGTTGGCCCAGGCTATACGTCATGACGTATTGCACCAAGGCTCGACGGTGCTGCCACAGTCGCTGTAACATGTGGGGAGTCGAAATCCAGCGTGTCGGCACATCGCATTTCAGGCGATGAACCGGCAGGCCGAAAGACTTCTGGAGCGATGCAAGTCGCTCAGCAGCGGTGGTTGAACGGCGGAAGTGAGCAGACAGTTTTCGTGCCCTGTTCAGAAGGCCATCTAGGCCGGGATAGTGTGTTAAAAATTGCTGGACAACAAGGTTCAACACGTGAGCCATACAAGGCAAGTGTGTCAACTTGCCCAGGCGAAGGGCCGCACCCAGGTTTGCAGTATTGTCTCACACGGCCTTACCAGGCTGCAGGTTGAGTGGAGAAAACCATTTATTAAACTCAGTCTCCAGAGCTGCCCACAACTCAGCCGCTGTGTGACTCTTATTTCCAAGACATTTCAAGCTAAAGACCGCCTGATGCTGTTGCGCTTTGCTGCCAGCATAGTAATGAGGGGTGCGTGATTCCTTCTGCGCAGTTAGAACGCTGGTGGCCTGACCAGGCAGGCTTGGGGCGGAGGTGGAGGACACAGATGAGGTGGAGGAGGCAGAAGCAGTGGCGGAACTTGGACAGACAGAGGATTGACACACAAGTCGTGGGGACGGCAAGACTTGTGCAGCAGACCCTTCACCATCTATCACCATAGTTACCCAGTGCCCAGTCAGCGACATGTAACGTCCCTGTCCATGCTTACTAGTCCAAGTATCGGTGGTAAAATGCACCCGTTGACACACAGAGTTTCTCAAGGAAGCGGTGATGTTGTGTGCGACATGCTGGTGTAGTGCAGGCACACCTTTCTTAGAGAAGTAGTGGCGACTGGGCATCTGGTACTGGGGCACAGCGACAGACATAAGGTCTCTAAAATCCTGTGTGTCCACCAGGTGGAAAGGCAGCATTTCGGTAGCCAAGAGCTTACAGAGGGATAAAGTCAACCTCTTAGCTTTGTCATGGGTCGCAGGAAATGGCCTTTTATTTTTCCACATCTGAGGGACAGAGATCTGGCTGCTGTGTGTAGACGGTGTTGAGTAGGATGTCCCTGGAAAAATGCAGGTTTGTGAGGAAAGTGCAGTCGGAGACATGATGTTGCCTTCATCCAACGTTGGTGCTATCGATGTCTGAGAGAGCTGTACACACGCACTTGTTTCCCCTTCCAAACCAACTGACGACCCACCAAGCAAACTGCCTGTTGCGGTTACAGTGGTGGAAGTTGTGCGTGGAAAACCAGGTGTGACAGCTGTCCCCACAGTCCTAGAAGATGAAGAGCGCGCGGATGCACTGGAAGGGGCAGACCGTGGATGGTTCGCTCCGCTAGGCCGCATTGCAGCACGGTGAGCTTCCCACTGGGACCTATGATATTTATTCATGTGACGATTCATGGAAGAAGTTGTCAAACTGCTGAGGTAGTTGTCAAACTGCTGAGGTTTTGCCCTCTACTAACAGAATCACGACAAATTTTACACATCACATAATTTGGGCGATCTTTTTCTATGTCAAAAAAGGACCAGGCTAGGCAAGGCTTAGAGGGCATGCGACCTGCTGAGCCCCCCCGACTAGTGCTCAGAGGCAGAGTGGTGGCTGAGGATGCAGTTGTAGACGTGCTACCAGTGCTCCGACTCTGTCCAGGAATGCGCAAGGTAACTTCGTCGTCGGTTGCATCCTCCTCCACCGCCTCTGTTGACCTCCTCGAGTGCCTGACTGTGGGTTGACAGTAGGTGGGATCTAGAACTTCATCATCAATTGTTGTGTTTGCACTCCCCTCCCCCTCAGACCGAGCCTCTTCTTGCCCTGACCGAATATTTAAGTTGTCATCACAATCTGGTATCTGCGTCTCATCGTCATCAGTATGTTCCTCATTGTCTATAACCACAGGTGTTACAGTTTGTGACAAAGGGTCAACATTATGCTCAGAAACTTGGTCCTCACGGCCTGAATCAGAGTCACAAAGGTTCTGGGCATCACTGCAGACCATTTCCTGGTCTGTACTCACTGTAGCTTGGGAGAAGACCTCTGATTCCCAGGCTATAGTGTGACTGAACAGCTCTGCAGACTCAGCCAACTCAGTTCCACCATACTGTGCAGAGCTGATGGAGACTTCAGAGCTGGGAGAAAGCAAGTTTGATTGGGATGACAACTCAGAGGACAGCTGTTTTTTTGGATGCGGTAGTTGAGGTGGCTGAGAGGGCACTTGTTGGACCACTTGAGATCCATTCAAGCATTTTCCTTTTTTGGCCATCATCTACCTTTGTTCCTGTTGTTCGTGTCCGTAAAAAAGGGAGCACATCGGATTGTCCACGGTAAGTAGTAGACATCTTAGTTTTGCTGGTAGATGGTCTATCTTCAGCAGATGTTAATGGAGCTTTGCCACCTTCCCCACGGACAAACCCTTTTTTTCCTTTTCCAACACGCCTCTTCCCCTTTCCACCATCATCTGTCATTTTGCCACTCATGTTGATTGCGACAAGATTGTGCACTTAAAATGTGGTAGTAAAAATTGAGAGGTGGTGTAGATTGCAGCGGTGGTCTAGCTTTATTAACAGCAGAATAATAAAGAATAATTATCCCTGACAATGCAACTACGGCCCTTAAACTGGCAGCATAGTTTGCTAGTATAATGGCTTAGTAACAATGAGTTTGAGTGTGCAATGCAGGCAGACGTGCTGCAAATATCTTTGCACTAGTGGGGCAATACAGCAGTCCAACAGCCACGTTTATGATGCTACTAAGTTCACTCAGTGTTTGCTAGTATAATGGCTTAGTAACAATGAGTTTTAGTGTGCAATGCAGGCAGACGTGCTGCAAATATCTTTGCACTACTGGGGCAATACAGCAGTCCAACAGCCACGTTTAGGATGCCACTAAGTTCACTCAGTGTTTGCTAGTATAATGGCTTAGTAACAATGAGTTTGAGTGTGCAAAGCAGGCAGACGTGCTGCAAATATCTTTGCACTAGTGGGGCAATACAGCAGTCCAACAGCCACGTTTATGATGCTACTAAGTTCACTCAGTGTTTGCTAGTATAATGGCTTAGTAACAATGAGTTTGAGTGTGCAATGCAGGCAGACGTGCTGCAAATATCTTTGCACTACTGGGGCAATACAGCAGTCCAACAGCCACGTTTAGGATGCCACTAAGTTCACTCAGTGTTTGCTAGTATAATGGCTTAGTTACAATGAGTTTGAGTGTGCAATGCAGGCAGACGTGCTGCAAATATCTTTGCACTACTGGGGCAATACAGCAGTCCAACAGCCACGTTTAGGATGCCACTAAGTTCACTCAGTGTTTGCTAGTATAATGGCTTAGTAACAATGAGTTTTAGTGTGCAATGCAGGCAGACGTGCTGCAAATATCTTTGCACTACTGGGGCAATACAGCAGTCCAACAGCCACGTTTAGGATGCCACTAAGTTCACTCAGTGTTTGCTAGTATAATGGCTTAGTAACAATGAGTTTTAGTGTGCAATGCAGGCAGACGTGCTACAAATATCTTTGCACTACTGGGGCAATACAGCAGTCCAACAGCCACGTTTAGGATGCCACTAAGTTCACTCAGTGTTTGCTAGTATAATGGCTTAGTAACAATGAGTTTTAGTGTGCAATGCAGGCAGACGTGCTGCAAATATCTTTGCACTACTGGGGCAATACAGCAGTCCAACAGCCACGTTTAGGATGCCACTAAGTTCACTCAGTGTTTGCTAGTATAATGGCTTAGTAACAATGAGTTGGAGTATGCAATGTAGGCAGACGTGCTGCAAATATCTTTGCACTACTGGGGCAATACAGCAGTCCAACAGCCACGTTTAGGATGCCACTAAGTTCACTCAGTGTTTGCTAGTATAATGGCTTAGTAACAATGAGTTTGAGTGTGCAATGCAGGCAGAGGTGCTGCAAATATCTTTGCACTACTGGGGCAATACAGCAGTCCAACAGCCACGTTTAGGATGCCACTAAGTTCACTCAGTGTTTGCTAGTATAATGGCTTAGTAACAATGAGTTTGAGTGTGCAATGCAGGCAGAGGTGCTGCAAATATCTTTGCACTACTGGGGCAATACAGCAGTCCAACAGCCACGTTTAGGATGCCACTAAGTTCACTCAGTGTTTGCTAGTATAATGGCTTAGTTACAATGAGTTTGAGTGTGCAATGCAGGCAGACGTGCTGCAAATATCTTTGCACTACTGGGGCAATACAGCAGTCCAACAGCCACGTTTAGGATGCCACTAAGTTCACTCAGTGTTTGCTAGTATAATGGCTTAGTAACAATGAGTTTTAGTGTGCAATGCAGGCAGACGTGCTGCAAATATCTTTGCACTACTGGGGCAATACAGCAGTCCAACAGCCACGTTTAGGATGCCACTAAGTTCACTCAGTGTTTGCTAGTATAATGGCTTAGTAACAATGAGTTTTAGTGTGCAATGCAGGCAGACGTGCTACAAATATCTTTGCACTACTGGGGCAATACAGCAGTCCAACAGCCACGTTTAGGATGCCACTAAGTTCACTCAGTGTTTGCTAGTATAATGGCTTAGTAACAATGAGTTTTAGTGTGCAATGCAGGCAGACGTGCTGCAAATATCTTTGCACTACTGGGGCAATACAGCAGTCCAACAGCCACGTTTAGGATGCCACTAAGTTCACTCAGTGTTTGCTAGTATAATGGCTTAGTAACAATGAGTTGGAGTATGCAATGCAGGCAGACGTGCTGCAAATATCTTTGCACTACTGGGGCAATACAGCAGTCCAACAGCCACGTTTAGGATGCCACTAAGTTCACTCAGTGTTTGCTAGTATAATGGCTTAGTAACAATGAGTTTGAGTGTGCAATGCAGGCAGAGGTGCTGCAAATATCTTTGCACTACTGGGGCAATACAGCAGTCCAACAGCCACGTTTAGGATGCCACTAAGTTCACTCAGTGTTTGCTAGTATAATGGCTTAGTAACAATGAGTTTGAGTGTGCAATGCAGGCAGAGGTGCTGCAAATATCTTTGCACTACTGGGGCAATACAGCAGTCCAACAGCCACGTTTAGGATGCCACTAAGTTCACTCAGTGTTTGCTAGTATAATGGCTTAGTAACAATGAGTTTTAGTGTGCAATGTAGGCAGACGTGCTGCAAATATCTTTGCACTACTGGGGCAATACAGCAGTCCAACAGCCACGTTTAGGAAGCCACTAAGTTCACTCAGTGTTTGCTAGTATAATGGCTTAGTAACAATGAGTTTTAGTGTGCAATGTAGGCAGACGTGCTGCAAATATCTTTGCACTACTGGGGCAATACAGCAGTCCAACAGCCACGTTTAGGATGCCACTAAGTTCACTCAGTGTTTTCTAGTATAATGGCTTAGTAACAATGAGTTTTAGTGTGCAAAGGGCAGGAGGGTACAGTGGCAGGGTTGTGGGGCTCTGGGTAGAGGAAAGGAAGCTTGCCTTTCTATCCCTCCTAATGGGGAAATGCAGCGAGGAAATCCCTGACCTTAGCTACACAGACGCTGTCATCCTGTGTAGCTGTTAAACTCTGTTTTAAACTCTGTCACCCTGCCGGTATGAGCCCTTAAAAGGACTGATAGAAAGTGCTATCCCTAAGCTGTCCAGCGCTGTGTATGGAGCGTATACAGCAGTATCGGCGATAGGAGCTGCGCCAGTGATGTCTGACACCAAGGACGCAGAAGGCAGATAATGGCGTGCTGGAGGAAAATGTCCGGTTTTATAATGCAGGGACATGTGACATGGACATCCTATCACACATGCCGTTGCTTCTCTGGATAAAAGTACACTTAGCTGTGTGTGTGTCTGGGATTGGCTGACATGCTGCCCCGCCCCTCTACACGCGCGCGCTTAGGGAAGGAAGACAAGGAAAAAAATAAATAAATTATTATACATACAGCAGTGATCTGAATGCGCTGTTCCCGCACACTATACACTGAAATGTCATAATAGTGTGAGTCACAGAGTGACTTACACTATTACAGCGGAAAGCCAGCTAGGAATTAGCTGTTTTTTTGCTGCTAGAACCGTTCTCGAACGTATCTAGAACTATCGAGCTTTAGCAAAAAAGCTCGAGTTCTAGTTCGATCTAAAACAGCCCCCAAAATCACTCGAGCCGCGAACTGGAGAACCTCGAAACGCGAACCGCGCTCAACTCTATTCTTCAGCCAAAAGAGCCCAGTGAGCTGAGTTTTATAAGGTGCAACAATGAGAGTAAGCCAAACCGCATTAGCCGAGGCATCTGCTAAAAAGTCCTTTGGTTTATGAATTGTTGGAAAATAGCCACTACTTGATCACGTGGACGTTTCCTTTGATTCTGAGACTGTAGCTAATCTAGCTATATGATCAAAGACAATGCTGTGCACATTGCATCAAAATTAGCTTTAAAGGCTCTTGCTGCTGACTCCTGTGCCATTTTAAGAAAATTGTTTGCTTTTTTAGCAAGAGGATCTTTTAAGAGCCCTGTGTCTTCAAAAAATAAAGCAGATTTCCAAGACACCCGAGAAAGGGTTGCATCAATCTTAGGGGCTTTTTCCTTATACTCAGAAACATCAGATTCAAAAGGGTATTTTCTAATTCTCCATCTTCTGATTCCTCATCAGAAATGTGTCCCACAAGACTTCATGTCTACTTGAACAAGCATAAGGGGCCTTATTCTTAAATCCCTTAAATGAGTATTTGATCTCCGCTTTAATTACAGCTTTAATATTTTTCACAAGGGATGGGGATTCTTCTGCTAGCGTCTTCTCAATGCAAGACTCAGGGCTGTATTTTGCCTTCGTGCTGCCCTAGGCACTTTAAGTGGTTGCGCCCCTTAGTGACAACGTAACACTGAGTTTTCGCACACGACATCTGTTTAAGGCAGATCTACTCTGTAAAACACTTGAAAAAGTATCAATGAGAAACGAAGGGCACTAACCCCCCCCAATGGGGATCACCACGGGCACATCAAAACATAGCATGAGTATATGTCACGCTCCCCGGGTCCTTGGCTTCCCTCCCCGGGTCCTCTGCTCCGCTCCCCGGGTCCTCAGCCCCGCTCCCCGGCTCACCTGCCACGCTCCCCGCTCTCCAGCCTCCGGTCCCCGTCCTTCCCAGGCCCCCTGGTCCCCGATCGCGGCGCCCGACGGCTTCCCAGGCCCTGGCCGGCTCCCCTGCGTCCTCTTCTCAGCCTCCTTCCCTGGCTTCTGGCACCCGGGCTGCGCGCATGCGCATTAGGGCGCGCGCGCGGTCACTGACCCTTTCTTAAAGGGCCAGCGTCCATTAACAGGTAATAAGGCTAATCAGGTACAGGGTATAAAGGGGTGTATTGTCCAAGGGGGCGGGGCCTGATCTTCGTGTTCCCTAAGCTAGGAGTCAGGTCTCCTGGTGTTTCAGTGCATGTACTCACCTATCTCTCTTTGTAGAGCCGTGCTTGCCTCGCCATCCAGTCTGCCGCATCCTGAACCCCGAACGCTGTCCTTCTGCCATCCTGACAGTCCGCACCATCTCGGATCCCTGCGGTGACCCGTCATCTTGCTCCCAAGGTTCCGGACCCCGCCTGACATCATCTCGGCTTCCGAACCTGAGCTGCGTCACCCGGACCACCACCCATAACTCCGTGGTCCCAGGGACTTCTCCGCTATTCCCGTGTGCAAGGACTGTTCTGCTGTTTCTAGTGTTCCAGCTGCCGGACTCTTTCCTACCATCTAGGAGTTCGGTCCAGTGGATCCACCTCCTGGGCTTGCCCGTACACCTGGCCGTGACAGTAAGATCAGGCCATGGATCCCGCTGCAGCACTATTGGCCCTGCAAGAGGAACTCCAACGCCAGCGTGAAGTCCAGACCCGCATGCTGCAATTTATGACCTCCGTGGACACCCGCCTGTACACGTTACAAGCATCAATGACGCCTGCGGCAACCAGGTCCCCCACTAGGCAATCCACGGCTCCCGCACCAGTGGCAGCCGCGTCGGATGCCTCCCGACTCCGTTTGGCGTCACCACCTCGTTATGCTGGAGATCCCAAGACCTGCAGGGGCTTCATAAACCAATGTTCCCTTCATTTCACGCAGCTGCCACATCTGTTCGCCTCCGACCAAGCCAAGGTCGCCTTTATAATGTCTCACCTGGAGGGCGAGGCACTGGCGTGGATGAACCCCTTGTGGGAGAAGGAGGACCCCATGACCAAGGATCTTCAAGAGTTCCTGCAGGCCTTTCGCAGTACCTTTGACGAGCCGGGACGCGCCTCTGCGTCTGCTTCATCACTTCTCCGCCTACGTCAAGGAACACTGACGGTGGGCCAATACGCCATCCGTTTCCGCACTTTGGCTTCTGAACTCGGGTGGAATAATGAGGCCCTGACAGCCGCCTTCTGGGAAGGACTTTCGAGTCGCATCAAAGATGAGTTGGCGGGTCGTGACGTGCCCTCCACCCTAGATGCCCTGATTGCCCTAGCAACTCGTGTGGACATTCGTTTTCAGGAGCGCTCCAAAGAGCTGTCTCGGGAGAGACGTCCGGTACGACATTCCCCTCCTCCACAGAAGCCCTCCGTATCGCAGTCATCAACAGCTGGGATTCCCGTCCACGAGCCCATGCAGATCGACCGAGTACGGCAATCTGAACAACGTCGAGCAGAGCGGCTCGCCAAGGGCCTCTGCTTTTACTGCGGAGAGGACACTCACCTCCTACGCTCCTGTCCGGAAAGGCCGGGAAACTCCAAAGCCTAGGGTTGGTAGGAGAGGCCACCCTAGGTGCTGGGACTCTCTCAGACCCGGTTATGTGGACTGTGCAAGTGTCAACGGGAGAGACGCGCTTCACGGCTGAGGCATACCTCGACTCTGGAGCAGCAGGCAATTTCATCCAGCAGGCCACGGTGGACAAGTACCAGCTGCCTGTTACTCTACTCGAGAAGCCCCTAGTGATTGCCTCTGTGGATGGGAGACCCCTCTCTGATACCATCTCCTGGGTCACCAGACCGGTCGAACTGCGTATCGGTGCCCTGCACACCGAGAACATCACTCTCTATGTCCTTCCACACATGTCCCACCAGATCCTGCTGGGACTTCCCTGGTTGCGGACACACGAACCATCAGTCAGCTGGGGTACTGGCGAAATCACCCGATGGGGTTCTGCTTGTCATGAGAAGTGTCTGAAGTCCATACAACCTATCCGACGACCTCCGGTTCCAGAGAACCTACCGGAACTGCCCTCGGCCTATTGGTCCTTCGCAGACGTTTTTGACAAGAAGGAGTCTGAGGTACTTCCGCCACACCGTCCCTACGATTGTGCCATCGACCTGCTCCCAGGAACAACACCACCTCGAGGACGGATATATCCGTTGTCTCCGGCCGAAACCAGGGCCATGTCCACCTACATCACGGAAAGCCTGGCAAAGGGATTCATCCGGAGATCCTCCTCTCCTGCGGGAGCAGGCTTCTTCTTCGTGAAGAAGAAAGAGGGTGACCTACGCCCATGCATCGACTACCGGGGTCTAAATCAGATCACCGTCAAAAACAAGTACCCTCTGCCGCTCATCCCCGAATTGTTCGACCGGCTCAGAGGAGCCCGTGTGTTCACCAAGCTGGATCTTCGTGGTGCCTACAACCTAGTTCGTATCCGCTCTGGGGACGAATGGAAGACCGCGTTTAATACTCGCGATGGGCACTATGAATACTGCGTGATGCCCTTCGGCCTGTGTAACGCACCAGCAGTCTTCCAAGAATTGGTGAACGACATATTCCGGGACCTCCTCTACGTCTGTGTCGTAGTTTATCTGGATGACATCCTTATCTTCTCTCCGGACCTCCAGACCCATAGAGAGAACGTACAGCTGGTTCTGCAAAGACTGAGGGAGAATCGTCTTTACGCCAAATATGAGAAGTGCGTCTTTGAGCAGTCTTCTCTCCCTTTCCTGGGATACATCATCTCGGGCACTGGACTGCAGATGGATCCAAAGAAGGTCTCCTCCATACTCAACTGGCCTCCTCCTTCTGGACTGAAGGCAATCCAACGGTTCCTGGGATTCGCCAACTACTACCGCCAGTTTATCCCTCACTTCTCTGCCCTGACTGCTCCTCTCTCCGCTTTGACCAAAAAGGAGGCTAATCCAAAGGACTGGTCACCTGCGGCCGACGCCGCGTTTTGCTCCCTGAAGCGAGCATTTGCCTCCGCTCCTGTACTCCACCGTCCGGAGTTAAACCGCCAGTTCACCTTGGAAGTGGATGCCTCCTCCTCGGGGGCTGGAGCAGTGCTCATGCAGAAATCCTCCTCCGGCAAGATGGTGACTTGCGGTTTCTTCTCCAAGAGCTTCTCCGCGCCGGAACGTAATTACACCATCGGTGACTGAGAACTATTGGCGGTCAAACTGGCTCTGGAGGAGTGGCGTTACCTCCTGGAAGGAGCAGTGTACCCCGTGATTATCTACACGGACCACAAGAACCTGGAATACCTGCGGTCCGCTCAGCGACTGAACCCACGGCAAGCCAGGTGGTCCTTATTCTTTGCCAGGTTTGACTTCCAGCTCCATTTCAGACCCGCGGACAAGAATGTACGCGCTGATGCCTTGTCTAGGTCTTTCGTGCCCATGGAGCAGGAGGGAGAGACTACCCAACCTATCATCCCTCCTAGCAAGATTATTCCGGTGGCCCCTGTCACTCTGGCCCAGATACCGCCCGGGAAGACCTATGTCTCTGAGACTGACAGGCAAAAAGTGTTACACTGGGGTCATGCCTCCAAAACAGCCGGTCATGCAGGCCAGAAGAGAACATGGGGTGCGATTGTACGCCATTACTGGTGGCCATCCCTTCGCACGGACGTCGCTGCTTATGTCTCTGCCTGCTCCTCTTGTGCCAGGAACAAGACGCCCAAACACCTGCCCTATGGCCGTCTTCTGCCTCTGCCTATACCCTCAGTTCCGTGGCAACACATAGCGATGGATTTTATTACGGACTTGCCATTATCCTCCGGACACACAGTCATATGGGTCGTGGTGGACCGGTTCTCCAAAATGGCTCACTTCGTTCCTATGGCCGGACTGCCCTCTGCTCAGGAACTCGCGGAAGCCTATATACATCACATCTTCCGCTTGCATGGCTTTCCATCCCACATCGTGTCCGACAGAGGAACTCAGTTCACCTCCCGCTTCTGGAGGGCGCTCTGCAAGCATCTGGGAGTGACTCTGGACTTTTCTTCTGCTTACCATCCTCAGTCTAATGGCCAAGTGGAGAGAGTCAATCAAATCTTGACATCCTTCTTACGTCACTATGTCAACGCCCATCACGACGACTGGTCCACGCTTCTGCCTTGGGCTGAATTCTCACATAACCACCATATCAGTGAGTCGTCCTCCAAATCTCCCTTCCATGTCGTTTACGGACTTCAGCCCTCCGTTCCATTGCCTATATCCCCTTCTTCGGATGTCCCTGCGGCTGATACTGTAGCCCGTGACTTCGCTACCATTTGGGACTCTGTCAAGGCGTCCCTTGGACGCGCTTCCCAGCGGATGAAGAAACACGCTGACAAGAGGCGTCTGGACCCTCCGTGTTTCTCTCCTGGTGACCTGGTCTGGCTTGCTTCCCAGTACATCCGATTGAAGATACCTTCCTACAAGCTGGGTCCTCGCTATATCGGGCCGTTTAAGGTCCTCAGCAAGATCAATGAGGTCTCCTACAAGCTACAGCTCCCGGCCACGATGAGGATTCCCAACTCTTTCCACGTCTCCCTGCTCAAGCCGGTCGTCCTTGGTCCCTTCTCCGCTGCTGCCAGTCCGGCTCCTCCACCTATTGCCGATGACGACATCTATGCGGTAAGGGATATCGTGGCCATGAAGACCGTTCGAGGTCGTCAGTTCTTCCTGGTGGACTGGGAGGGGTATGGTCCTGAGGATAGGTCCTGGGAGCCCAGGGAGAACGTGGGCACTCCTCTGATCCGTGCCTTCATGTCCCGGTTGCGGGGAGGGGGGCGTGGGGGGGGGGGGTACTGTCACGCTCCCCGGGTCCTTGGCTTCCCTCCCCGGGTCCTCTGCTCCGCTCCCTGGGTCCTCAGCCCCGCTCCCCGGCTCACCTGCCACGCTCCCCGCTCTCCAGCCTCCGGTCCCCGTCCTTCCCAGGCCCCCTGGTCCCCGATCGCGGCGCCCGACGGCTTCCCAGGCCCTGGCCGGCTCCCCTGCATCCTCTTCTCAGCCTCCTTCCCTGGCTTCTGGCACCCGGGCTGCGCGCATGCGCATTAGGCGCGCGCGCGCGGTCACTGACCCTTTCTTAAAGGGCCAGCGTCCATTAACAGGTAATGAGGCTAATCAGGTACAGGGTATAAAGGGGTGTATTGTCCAAGGGGGCGGGGCCTGATCTTCGTGTTCCCTAAGCTAGGAGTCAGGTCTCCTGGTGTTTCAGTGCATGTACTCACCTATCTCTCTTTGTAGAGCCGTGCTTGCCTCGCCATCCAGTCTGCCGCATCCTGAACCCCGAACGCTGTCCTTCTGCCATCCTGACAGTCCGCACCATCTCGGATCCCTGCGGTGACCCGTCATCTTGCTCCCAAGGTTCCGGACCCCGCCTGACATCATCTCGGCTTCCGAACCTGAGCTGCGTCACCCGGACCACCACCCATAACTCCGTGGTCCCAGGGACTTCTCCGCTATTCCCGTGTGCAAGGACTGTTCTGCTGTTTCTAGTGTTCCAGCTGCCGGACTCTTTCCTACCATCTAGGAGTTCGGTCCAGTGGATCCACCTCCTGGGCTTGCCCGTACACCTGGCCGTGACAGTATAAAATATTCCCACCACACCATCCCGACTTATATACTGTGACTGTCACACTGCCCCTAACAAACTACACACTGCCCTCCCTTATAAATTATACCCACCACACCTTCCTCAATTATGAAATATGATCTGCACATTGACCTCACATCATGCTGCCCCCTCCTCACAATGTCCCATGCATGCTTCCCCCTTCTCACAATGTCCCATGCATGCTGCCCCCTCCTCACAATGTCCCATGCATTCTGCCCCCTCCTTACAATGTCCCATGCATGCTGCCCACTCCTCACAATGTCCCATGCATGCTGCCCCCTCCTCACAGTGTCCCATGCATGCTGCTGCCTCCTCACAGTTTCCCATACATGCTGCCCCCTCTTCACAGTGTCCCATGCATGCTGCCCCCTCCTCACAGTGTCCCATGCATGCTGCCCCCTCTTCACAGTGTCCCATGCATGCTTCCCCCTCCTCACAATGTCCCATGCATGCTGCCCCCTCCTCACAATGTCCCATGCATGCTGCCCCCTCCTCACAATGTCCCATGCATGCTGCCCCCTCCTCACAATGTCCCATGCTTGCTGCCCACTCCTCACAATGTCCCATTCATGCTTCCCTCTCCTCACAATGTCCAATGCATGCTGCCCCCTCCTCACAATGTCCCATGCATGCTGCCCCCTCCTCACAATGTCCCATGCATGCTGCCCCCTCCTCGCAATGTCCCATGCATGCTGCCCCCTCCTCCCAATGTCCAATGCATGCTGCCCCTTCCTCACAATGTCCCATGCATGCTGCCCCCTCCTCACAATGTCCCATGCATGCTGCCCTCTCCTCACAATGTCCCATGCATGCTGCCCCCTCCTCACAGTGTCCCATGCATGCTGCCACCTCCTCACAATGTCCCATGCATGCTGCCTCCTCCTCACAATGTCCCATGCATTCTGCCTCTGTGACACCCTGGGCAAGCCAGGGGTCACAGGTCATCACACCACTACACCCTACACCCCAGTTAGGAACACCCAAGCTACCAAAATCTTTGTTGCTTTCCTCCATGGGCTGATGTTCACACCAGGGGGTGGGCAAGGTGGTTGGCTCCGCCCACCGAGGAGTACACAGCCCTGGAGGCGGGAGGAACCAGGAGTGCAGAAGAGTTTAGGAGAGTGAAGAGTAAACAGTAGAGTGGAGTGAGGAAAGTGAAGTGAAGTGGAAGGAAGTAGTAGTGGAGCTAAAGAGAGAAGCTGAAGTGACAGTAGTAAAGCCTGAAGTTGGTCCGGGTGTGTGCCCCGGACTGTGACAGCAAGGTCAGCAGACGGCGGTGATAGTCCGCAGGGGTGACTGCTCGGAGGTTGCTGGAAGGACCGCGGACGGGTAGTGGCCCGGCGGTCTGGAGCAGTATACGAAGAACAGTCAGCACCAGGGCAGGGGCCTTTCGGATCCCGGCAAGGCTAGAAGTCGCCATAATTTGCCAAATCCGTCAGTGAAGGGGACGTCTGTCTCCAAACAACCAAGTCCCGATTGAAGGCAACAGTCCGACCGTTACGGAGAGACACCGCCACCGCCAGGGCACCAGTTTCTCAGGGCCAGCGCCTGCGGGCAAAGTAGGGCTCCTCCGGCCCATATCCAAGCCGGGGAGCGGGTTACCGGTGGGAACCCATCGCAACCATCATCAACTTAGGTGCAGGACAGAGGGACCGTCACCGTCACCTACTGGGGAAAGCAAGTGCAGCCGTCTGTGGGAACCGTCTTTCCAGCCGTGTGGTTTACCGAAAAACTGTCAACGTCTCAGGCTGAGTGAGTACCACAGTGCCGCAAGGCACAGCGCTGCCCCCGCGTCCCTGCACCCCACCAAGCCCTGCATCACCCATCTAATCACTGGGCCCCGGGATGACCAACCCCTACCCACGGAGGGGCAACACAACAACTGGCTGCTCCATACCATCCTTCCCGGGATCCCCATACAGAGCAGCGGTGGTGTCAACAAATCACCACAACCGTGGGTGGCGTCACGGACAATAACCAATCCCCACACCCAAATCCCCTTTCATTCACGGGCGAGGAGCGCCGCTAGAGTCCCCGGGATCCGGCCCATCGCTCGAGCCACCGAGCAGCATCAGGCCGCAGCAGCCGCGGCAGCCGGTCCCGAGCAGTGGGAGAGCGCGGCGTCCCCTCCTCCGCCCGCGACACCTCCTCCTCCCAATGTCCCATGCATGCTGCCCCCTCCTCACAGTGTCCCATGCATGCTGCTCCCTCCTCACAATGTCCCATGCATGCTGCCCCCTCCTCACAATGTCCCATGCATGCTGCCCCCTCCTCACAGTGTCCCATGCATGCTGCTCCATCCTCACAATGTCCCATGCATGCTGTCCCCCCTCACAATGTCCCATGCATGCTGCCCCTCCTCCCAATGTCCCATGCATGCTGCTCCCTCCTCACAGTTTCCCATGCATGCTGCCCCTCCTCACAATGTCCCATGCGTGCTTCCCCCTCCTCACAATGTCCCATGCATGCTTCCACCTCCTCACAATGTCCCATGCATGCTTCCACCTCCTCACAATGTCCCATGCATGCTTCCCCGTCCTCACAATGTCCCATGCATGCTGCCCCCTCCTCCCAATGTCCCATGCATGCTGCCCCCTCCTCAAAATGTCCCATGTATGCTGCCCCCTCCTCACAATGTCCCATGCATGCTGCCCCCTCCTCCCAATGTCCCATGCATGCTGCCCCTTCCTCACAGTGTCCCATGCATGCTGCCCCCTCCTCAAAATGTCCCATACATGCTTCCCCCTCCTCACAATGTCCCATGCATGCTTCCCCCTCCTCACAATGTCCCATGCATGCTTCCCCCTCCTCACAGTGTCCCATGCATGCTGCTCCCTCCTCACATTGTCCCATCCATGCTGCCCCCTCCTCACAATGTCCCATGCATGCTGCCCCCTCCTCACAGTGTCCCATGCATGCTGCTGCCTCCTCACAGTTTCCCATACATGCTGTTCCCTCCTCACAATGTCCCATGCATGCTGTCCCTCTCCATGAGCTCCTAATGCTGCCTTCCTCTTTTCCATAATGACACCTCCATGCTGCCCCATTCATCATACTAAGACCACCACACTAACGCTTATGCTGAGACACCCCTCCCACACACACACATACACTACCCCACTCTTGATATTGACTCCCCTACATTGCTCCACTCCATACTGAGCCCACACATGCTGCCCCTTCTCCATAATGAGCTCCCAATGCTGCCCCCCTCTCATTCTGAGTCCTTACACTCCCCCCATCGATTTTGTCATTGCAGTATCCCTCAACCCTTGTCCTCTGTCTCTTGGATTGGCCCCTCTCTCCCATTCCCCCAGCAGCAGCCGCTCTCCCCAACCTTCACCAGCAGCCTCTCCCCCTGCATCAGCCTCTCTCCCCCCAGCCCCCCCAGCATCAACCTCTCTCCCCCCAGCGTCCCCCAGCATCAGCCTCTCTCCCCCCAGCCTCCCCCAGCTTCAGCCTCTCTCCCCTCAGCCTCCCCCAGCTTCAGCCTCTCTCCCCCAGCTTCCCCCAGCATCAGCCTCTCTGCCCCCAGCATCAGCCTCTCTGTCCCCAGCATCAGCCTCTCTGCCCCCAGCCTCCCCCAGCATCAGCCTCACTCCTCCCAGCCTCCCCCAGCATCAGCTCCCCCAGCATCAGCCTCCACCCTCCCAGCCTCCCCCAGCATCAGCCTCCCCCAGCATCAGCCTCTCTCCTCCCAGCCTCCCCCAGCATCAGCCTCCCCCAGCATCAGCCTCTCTTCTCCCAGCCTCCTCCAGCATCAGCCTCTCTCCTCCCAGCCTCTCCCAGCATCAGCCTCTCCCCTCCCAGCCTCCCCCAGCATCAGCCTCCCCCAGCATCAGCCTCTCTTCTCCCAGCCTCCCCCAGCATCAGCCTCTCTCCTCCCAGCCTCTCCCAGCATCAGCCTCTCTCCTCCCAGCCTCCCCCAGCATCAGCCTCCCTCAGCATCAGCCTCCCTCCTCCCAGCCTCCCCCAGCATCAGCCTCTCACCTCCCAGCCTCCCTCAGCATCAGCCTCCCTCCTCCCAGCCTCCCCCAGCATCAGCCTCCCCCAGCATCAGCCTCTCTTCTCCCAGCCTCCCCCAGCATCAGCCTCTCTCCTCCCAGCCTCTCCCAGCATCAGCCTCTCTCCTCCCAGCCTCCCCCAGCATCAGCCTCCCTCAGCATCAGCCTCCATCCTCTCAGCCTCCCCCAGCATCAACCTCTCTCCTCCCAGCCTCCCTCAGCATCAGCCTCCTTCCTCCCAGCCTCCCCCAGCATCAGCCTCCCCCAGCACCAGCCTCCCCCAGCATCAGCCTCTCTCCTCCCAGCCTCCCCCAGCATCAGCCTCCCTCAGCATCAGTCTCCCTCCTCCGAGCCTCCCCCAGCACCAGTCTCCCCCAGCATCAGCCTCACTCCTCCCAGCCTCCCCAGCATCAGCCCCCCCAGCATCAGCCTCCACCCTCCCAGCCTCCCCCAGCATCAGCCTCCCCCAGCATCAGCCTCTCTCCTCCCAGCCTCCCCGAGCATCAGCCTCCCCAGCATCAGCCTCTCTTCTCCCAGCCTCCCCCAGCATCAGCCTCTCTACTCCCAGCCTCCCCCAGCATCAGCCTCCCTCAGCATCAGCCTCCCTCCTCCCAGCCTCCCCCAGCATCAGCCTCTCTCCTCCCAGCCTCCCTCAGCATCAGCCTCCCTCCTCCCAGCCTCCCCCAGCATCAGCCTGCCCCAGCATCAGCCTCTCTTCTCCCAGCCTCCCCCAGCATCAGCCTATCTCCTCCCAGCCTCTCCCAGCATCAGCCTCTCTCCTTACAGCCTCCCCCAGCATCAGCTTCCCTCAGCATCAGCCTCCCTCCTCCCAGCCTCCCCCAGCATCAGCCTCTCTCCTCCCAGCCTCCCTCAGCATCAGCCTCCCTCCTCCCAGCCTCCCCCAGCATCAGCCTCCCTCAGCACCAGGCTCCCCCAGCATCAGCCTCTCTCCTCCCAGCCTCCCCCAGCATCAGCCTCCCTCAGCATCAGCCTCCCTCCTCCCAGCCTCCCCCAGCATCAGCCTCCCCCCTCCTAGCCGCCTCCAGCATCAGCCTCTCTCCTCCCAGCCTCCCCCAGCATCAGCCTCTCTCAGCATCAGCCTCTCTCCTCCGAGCCTCCCGCAGTATCAGCCTCTCCCAGCATCAGCCTCCCTCAGCATCAGCCTCTTTCCTCCCAGCCTCCCCTAGCATCAGCCTCTCTCCTCCCAGCCTCCCCCAGCATCAGCCTCCCCCCTCTTAGCCGCCCCCAGCATCAGCCTCTCTCCTCCCAGCCTCCCCCAGCATCAGCCTCTCTCAGCATCAGCCTCTCTCCTCCGAGCCTCCCGCAGCATCAGCCTCTCCCAGCATCAGCCTCCCTCAGCATCAGCCTATTTCCTCCCAGCCTCCCCCAGCATCAGCCTCTCTCCTCCCAGCCTCTCCCAGCATCAGCCTCTCTTCTCCCAGCCTCCCCCAGCATCATCCTCCCTTAGCATCAGCCTCCCTCCTCTCAGTCTCCCCCAGCATCAGCCTTCCTCAGCATCAGCCTCCCTCCTCCCAGCCTCCCCCAGCATCAGCCTCCCCCCTCCTAGCCACCCCCAGCATCAGCGTCTCTCCTCCCAGCCTCCCCCAGCATCAGCCTCCCTCAGCATCAGCCTCTCTGCTCCGAGCCTCCCGCAGCATCAGCCTCTCCCAGCATCAGCCTCCCTCAGCATCAGCCTCTTTCCTCCCAGCTTCCCCCAGCATCAGTCTCTCTCCCCCAGCTTCCCCCAGCATCAGCCTCTCTGCCCCCAGCATCAGCCTCTCTGCCCCCAGCATCAGCCTCTCTGCCCCCAGTCTCCCCCAGCATCAGCCTCACTCCTCCCAGCCTCCCCCAGCATCAGCCCCCCCAGCATCAGCCTCCACCCTCCCAGCCTCCCCCAGGATCAGCCTCCCCCAGCATCAGCCTCTCTCCTCCCAGCCTCCCCCAGCATCAGCCTCCCCCAGCATCAGCCTCTCTTCTCCCAACCTCCTCCAGCATCAGCCTCTCTCCTCCCTCCTCCCCCAGCATCAGCCTCTCTCCTCCCAGCCTCCCCCAGCATCAGCTTCTCTCCTCCCAGCCTCCCCCAGCATCAGCCTCCCCCAGCATCAGCCTCTCTTCTCCCAGCCTCCCCCAGCATCAGCCTCTCTCCTCCCAGCCTCTCCTAGCATCAGCCTCTCTCCTCCCAGCCTCCCCCAGCATCAGCCTCCCTCCTCCCAGCCTCCCTTAGCATCAGCCTCTCTCCTCCCAGCCTCCCTCAGCATCAGCCTCCCTCCTCCCAGCCTCCCCCAGCATCAGCCTCCCCCAGCACCAGCCTCCCCCAGCATCAGCCTCTCTCCTCCCAGCATCAGCCTCCCTCAGCATCAGACTCCCTCCTCCCAGCCTCCCCCAGCATCAGCCTCCCTCCTCTTAGCCGCCCCCAGCATCAGCCTCTCTCCTCCCAGCCTCCCCCAGCATCAGCCTCTCTCAGCATCAGCCTCTCTCCTCCGAGCCTCCCGCAGCATCAGCCTCTCCCAGCATCAGCCTCCCTCAGCATCAGCCTCTTTCCTCCCAGCCTCCCCCAGCATCAGCCTCTCTCCTCCCAGCCTCCCCCAGCATCAGCCTCCCCCCTCCTAGCCGCCCCCAGCATCAGCCTCTCTCCTCCCAGCCTCCCCCAGCATCAGCCTCTCTCAGCATCAGCCTCTCTCTTCCGAGCCTCCCGCAGCATCAGCCTCTCCCAGCATCAGCCTCCCTCAGCATCAGCCTCTTTCCTCCCAGCCTCCCCCAGCATCAGCCTCTCTCCTCCCAGCCTCTCCCAGCATCAGCCTCTCTCCTCCCAGCCTCCCCCAGCATCAGCCTCCCTTAGCATCAGCCTCCCTCCTCCCAGCCTCCCCCAGCATCAGCCTCCCTCAGCATCAGCCTCCCTCCTCCCAGCCTCAGCCTTCCCCCTCCTAGCTGCCCCCAGCATCAGCGTCTCTCCTCCCAGCCTCCCCCAGCATCAACCTCCCTCAGCCTCAGCCTCTCTGCTCCGAGCCTCCCGCAGCATCAGCCTCTCCCAGCATCAGCCTCCCTCAGCATCAGCCTCTTTCCTCCCAGCCTCCCCCAGCATCAGCCTCTCTCCTCCCAGCCTCTCCCAGCATCAGCCTCTCTCCTCCCAGCCTCCCCCAGCATCAGCCTCCCTCAGCATCAGCCTCCCTCCTCCCTCCTCCCCCAGGATCAACCTCCCTCAGCATCAGCCTCCCTCCTCCCAGCCTCCCCCAGCATCAGCCTCCCCCTCCCAGCCTCCCCCAGCATCAGCCTCCCTCAGCATCAGCCTCCCCCAGCATCAGCCTCCCCCAGCATCAACCTCCCTCAGCATCAGCCTCCCTCCTCCCAACCTCCCCCAGCATCAGCCTCCCCCTCCCAGCCTCCCCCAACATCAGCCTCCCCCCTCCTAGCCTCCCCCAGCATCAGCCTCCCCCCTCCTAGCCTCCCCCAGCATCAGCCTCCCCCCTCCTAGCCTCCCCCAGCATCAGCCTCCCCACTCCCAGCCTCCCCCAGTATCAGCCTCCCTCCTCCCAGCCTCCCCCAGCACCAGCCTCCCTCCTCCCAGCCTCCCCCAGCATCAGCCTCCCCCAGCATCAGCCTCTCTCCTCCCAGCCTCCCTCAGCATCAGCCTCCCTCCTCCCAGCCTCCCCCAGCGTCAGCCTCCCCCTTCCCAGCCTTCCGCAACATCAGCCTTCCCCCTCCCAGCCTCCCCCTGCTCAGACTCTCTCCTCCCACCCCATACGCAGATCTCCAGTCTGCATTAGAGACACCCCCACACTCCTTATGAATCTTCAGCTCTGCGAGCACTTACCTGCTCCAGGGCCCGCCGTCATCTTCCTGGCTCACGTGAGTATCCTCTTCTGACACCGGCTTCCATCGCGGTGTCCTCTGCGGCGTCCTGCTGTGAGCTCTGCATGTGAAATCCACACAGCATTGGACGCAGCACAGAGGAAGGAGCTGATTGGCGCGCCTGTGACCCCGGAAGTGCAATCGCCGGCAGTTCCAGGGTCAATCAGCTCTCTGTGCCCGGCCGCCGCAGTTTGTCTGTATTCGCGTCTTAATTGACGCGGATACAAATAAATAAAGGTGCGCCTCTCCCCCCTGCCCCTCCGAAAATACAGCGGATTTAATGAATGTGTAAAAAAAAAAAAAAATTTTTTTTTACTGCTAGAAGGTGCCGCCCCACTGCATCCTGCTACACCAGGCACGGGACCACGGGTGCCTAATGGTAAATACGGCCCTGGCAAGACTGACACAATTTCTTATCATAATTTGGTAACAACCTAGCTTTACATAGACCACATTCTTTTTTTCTTGGTCTTTGCCTGTGCCTGGCTGTCCTCCATCTGGAAACGCTTCTATGGGAACAGGGCATGCACCTTCTTACAGCTATTGTGGTCCAATTTTAAACTTCCCGTTTTCAACTGAAGTGCCTGCGCCCCACCAGGCCACATATCCAGAAGTGACCTCAGAAGTTCCATCATGTCATGTCAGTGCGCATGTGTAAAGTGCCGCAGAGGGGCAGTCGTTAGCGGAAGGTTTTGGTAGTCCTCAACTCACCCTGGCACAGTACAGACACGGGTGGCAGAGTAGAGTGGGTAGTAGGTGGTGTGGAGGTGTTACCTTTCAGTTGCCGTACATCTGGGTCCTGTTCACCTTCATGGGCCCTGTGCCCTGCTTGGTCAGGAATGAGGCAGACACCCGTTAAGACTTGCGTATCTTTACTTAACAACTTGCCGGCAGACAATTTCCATTTCTTTACAGCAGACTTGTCATCGTCATTTCTCAAGAACATCAACTTCTCTAACTGGCTCAGCTCTACAGGGAAGGCTGTAATGGGGCAACTTATCCTGCCATTTCGGACCCACTCCTTCAACATGGTAGTGGATCGTGTGGCCTGGCACACTGGACAGACGTACTCTCTTGCCCTCCCACCGCAACTGCGTTCCCTGACATACTAGCAGGTGCCAGCCTAAGTTAGGAGCACCCCAACTTCTCCTTTACGTCTCCATGACACACTAGACTTACAGTCCGCTGCAGTCTAGCCCCCTTCAGGTGTCTTTGCTTCTCCCTCTTCTTTCTCTCTTGTCTCTGCTCTGCTGCTGTCACCTTCACCCTATGCACTCCACTCCGCTTCTTATGACCCTCCTGGACCTCTCTTTCTTGTTCTTCACACTACACTAGCAGTTCACTTTCTCCCCTGTAACAGGAAGTTCCTCCTTCTATATCTTTTCCTGTGCTGGGGACCCTCGTCCCCTCACTTAGCTTCAGCCATTCCCTCAACATTCCCTCACACTAAGGGACCTAGTGACACCTAGTGGCAGAGTTGGATATGTTACACAGGAGAACTCATGCATCAAATACAATGCAGCAAAACACATCAGAAAAATACAGTACATTAATCACAAACATTAACAGTTACAGTACTCTTGGCCACCATATCAGCCTGGGGGCGGTAGGGTACTGGACACCCTATTACACTCCCCCTACTTTAAATTCACCAGTCTTGTGGTGGGGGGAATCTTCCTGCAATAAATAGAACAAGGCATACATGTACACATACATCATTAAGCTCTCAAACACTATAATACTAAACACACTGGTCCTCTCCAGTAGCCGCAGACCCGATTCTGTTTCCACTGGATGGAGATTCTCAGGGAGGGGATGGAGTAGGGCAAAGTCCATAGGAGCAAAGTGGGTCAAAGTGGGAAAAAGTCCAAGGGGGCAAAGTGGGGCAAAGTCCATGTCCATAAAAAGGACCAGACCAAATCCGTCGCAGGACAAAGTCCAAGGTGCAGGGCAATGGGGACAGGGCCCCTGAGTGCTGCAGGGCAAGTCCCAGGCTGAGGGCACAGTCCTCCTCTAGCCCCATGGGGTCACAGAATCCTCACATCCAGCAGGGGGGTAAAACAACGTAACTCAAAATTCTTAGCCAGATCCAGCCACTGGACACCCTATTACACATGCAGTCTACTCCGGAAGCTCACAGCCACCATCATCAGAATGAAACCCGGGGACCACACACTAGTGAGTGGTCATGTAACTATAGGTCCCCTATCCTAAGGAACACCAAGGGAATGCCTGACCTGCTGGCTCCAACATATGTGGCCATCCTAGGAACTCTGGGAGCGACTCCTCCCAAGTAGGTAGCCAACTCTCCCCTGGGTCAACCAGGGGCTGTAGGATCTAACCAAGAACAGGAAACCGCTAAAGCTGGAAAAGAGGATACGCCTTTAAATCTGTAGGTTTCCTGTCTTTGGGGCGGATCCTCTCTCTCTCTATCATGTTGTCAATCGGGATGGGAAAAAAATCATTATACTCACCTCCTCTGTCCAGTCCTCATCATGTCTTGAGATTGTCATGGTCTGTGCTGAAATCCCCATGTCTCGCTTGTTACACAGAGGCTTCCTAGTTTTCTATGCCCTGGAGGATTCTGCATAAGCACCCACAAAGGTTGCTGTCTGTGCCATGACATCATATGACCTTTGCAGGTGAACGCAAAGAACCCTCCTGGGCTCAGCAAACTCAAAAGCTTTGCCGTAGTAAGCAAGCCATGGGGATTTCAGAAAGGCCGAAGGGAATCCAAATACTGTATATTGACAAGGACGAAACCAGTGGAGGTGAAGAGCAGAGGAGCTTTAAAGGTGACATTTATTATTCACTGGGCCCTAGAGAGAACCCAAAGTTTAATAAGATACATGGTGAAGTTTAAAAGGTGACAAGGCAAATGAAAAGTTTGCCTGATCTGTTCATCTGTACTATTCATCTATTACTCCTCTGTTTAGCCATATCGTTACAAGTACCAGTTACCATTAAATCTCTGCTATACTGCTGCTTGCTACGGATTGTCTATACATCTACTTTTCATGTGTGTAACTTCACGTCTGGCTTTGCTTCATTCACTGCTTCATGCCCCACTTGCCTGTCTGTCATGCATACCCCGCTGTCCTGTCCTGGTTATTGATGATCCACGTGCCATCCGGCAAGACCTATTCTGTAGCTCTTTTGCCTCCAATCCATGCTGCTCCTCCTGACCTATGGTTTAGAATCCATCTCACCAGGGGAGCCCATAAGAAACAAAGACTCCCAATACTTAATGTTTACAAATTCAATGAGTTATCCTCCTATTATAGTACCCTAGTACTATACAAATCTTCTTCCCTCCAGTAAATTAATCTTCCAGTTACAGTTCCTGTATTATATTATGTTTTGATGGCAATGTCAACTATTTTACTGTCAGCACATTGATTTTCCTGCTTTCTTTTTTTTTGCTTGTATTTTTAGCCCAGTTCTTGGCACATAAGCTCACCATTATCTCTGCCTCCTTACAAATAGGATTCTATCACACAGTAGGTTTTATTTGACACTTTCCTTTGAGGATACAATGAATTAACAGGAAACATAAAAGAATCAGTTACCTGGTATCTTAACCATAAACCTTTGGTATTGTTAGCCACAAAAAAATGAAGATATATTGTATACGTGTTCCTGTTTGTCCAGCTGTTGGCCCAAATATAAAGTATAAAGTAAAAATTCTGAAAACTTTCAGATTCTATTTCTACAACCTTTATATAATTAGAGAAGACCTGTAAATTCTGAAGTTACTTGAATAATCTGAATAGGCTTGACAAACCCTAATTTATATACCTTACACATCAAAGAACTTGACTGCAGAATGTCTGACTGACCGGTCTTACATTGCCCGTCCGACCATCACCCACACCCCATTTCCCGAATCCTTACCTAAAAATAAACACGAATACTGTGTGACAATTCGATATAAAATTCCACAGCAGCCCCGTTTATTAAATAATAAACAATAACATCAAATAATAAATAACATTTCAATAACATTTTAATACCCGTAACCATGAATAGAAAACTCGAAAGGAGGAGGGGTAAATGTTGGCCAACCAATGTCCCGCTGAGACCTCAAGCCAGCAAGGATCCATGTTAACCAAACAATTGCACCACCAGGGGTAACCTGCTCCTGCACTGGGTTCCCCCTGGCTCTTTTGTGCAAACCCCACCTTCAAATACCCCTCCATTGCGCCACAACAAGCATGAATGACACCTTGTACGTGCGAGTCCCAACACAACACCAGAGCTTTCTCCACACCATCCATGAGCCTCAAGGCCCACATGTCAGTACCGACCGAGTTCAAGTGCACCCCATCTCGCCTTAAACATTCAGGAGACGAGGACTCCAGATCACGGTGCCAAACCACTACCCCTCCCAATCGTGCAATGAAGCAAGCAACTCCCCGATTCACTTTCACCTGTGCTTTGTTTACATGCTCCACAGACAGAGCATGCCACAATATCAGACCACACAAGCACTAAACCGAGGTGGAAAGACAGAAGCCTGTGGCAGTCGCACTTGATGTCACGGATCAAGTTTCTGGAAGCCCTAGCACCTAAGTCACCCCCCCCTCCCGCCCTGCGTGCAGCACCAGCACATCCAGAGGTCTATCTAAATCAGCATGACAGCGCCAGGTAGGTAACCCACCAGTCTACAACATACCCCTAATCCCAATCCACCTCTCCATTGCTGTCTCTCTGGGGACCCTCAACTGCTGGCCATCTGGTCGAACGTCCACCCAAAGGGCGCCCCAGTAGACAAACAAATGTCCCAGCATCCACACCAACAAAGGGGTCCTAAAAACACAAGGTGAAATGATGGAAGGGAGTAGAGGGAAAATAGAAGGAAAAGGGGAAGTAGCCATCAGGATCGAGCTAAGCAAAAACCCGATGCTTACAATTACAACACTGAGCTGCCCCCACAACATGGATGGACGTATATATGAGCAGTACCTGGCAGACTCCCAGTGACCAATCTTACGCACTGCCTGCACACCCAATCCCAAGGGAGCGGCGTGTGTCGCCGCCTCAATCCTAAAGGAATGGGATGCAAACTCCACGTCATTAAAACCACAAATGCACAGGCACCTCCGAAAAATACACATGAACGGATAGCTCGACAGAGCCGACCCATCTTGATGCACAAAAAAGGAACCTGGACACGTGCCTCTCACCTCCAAAAATGAAGACACCCACCTGACCGGACATTCCGCTAAACTCTGGACACCACAGAGCTTGACCACACGACCTCTACCACACTAATCTATCTGGACTTCTGCGAAAATTATTGCACCGCATCTGCACCACAAACTATATCACCCAGCAACAAACCCCCGTGGCATCTCTTATTTCTACTCACCAACTCACCGATCATAAAGGTCCCAAAGAAAGCCAGTTTAAAAGCCGCTCCAATCAACCTGCACTCATAATCGGAGCTACATACCAGGCAAAGATTCAAACAATCGCGTCAAAATATGAAAAGACTGAAAAGACACCAGTCGCCTCCATTCCTCCCACACCCCTTTCTTCTGATAACCTTTTAATACCTGGTGCACCAAGAAATGTTTTGTGACATCACGCCAGCCTAATAGCTTAAAGAAAAACGTTATTCCGGCAAGCCTGCCAGAAAATGACATGCTCTCTTCCATCGCTTGTCCCACCATATATAGCACTAGATAAATCCTTTCACAATCCAAAACATTACTACCAACCACATCAACCTTCTCCTGCCATCGATCCACGTCTCTTTATAACTTCTCCATGTGTTGGGTGCCACCGACTCTCGAATCAACTTCCAGGCTGGATGCAGACCAACTGCCACAGCCAGATGGGCTAAGTAGTCTCCTGCTGCTCTGCATCCAGTTCCAGTGCTTGACACCGTTCCACTGATAAAAGAAACCTCCTTATGTTTTTTTTTTTATCGGAGAAAAACTGATGACACTCTGACATAACTGATAACAAAAATTGTCACTGACTGAACTGATGACACACAGACTGTTATTTGTGTATGTGAAGACTCACTGCCGTGTGAATGAGCCTTCCATTAGGTTGGGTTCACACCAGTGTATTTTTGGGTGAGTGCTGTATGTGATAAAGCAGACATTGAACTTACCGCACATGGAGTGATGTTATTCAGTGGGGCAGTGCAGAGGAGCAATTTTTGTTCTTCACTGACCAAATCTGCGTGTAAAAAAAAATCCCATAATGCACTTGTTTCTTCTGTGTGTGAGGTCAGACTCGCCCATTCAAGTCAAAGGCCAGGGTCAGAGGAGCGTAGATCATGGGATGCCATATGCTGATGACACTCTGCTCTGGCTCTGCTTTTTTGATTTTCTCATTGCTTTCATCCAATTTACACTCTAATATAAGCAAGCCCTAAGGCTGTGCAGAAAAAGTGGATCCCATACAGAACATCCTTATAGCATGCATTTTTTTAACAGATTCACTGCAACTCTTTAAATGGTCTTGTAAATTATTATATCAGTGTTGGTCTTTGTGTAGAGATTTATTGTCAGTAAGGCCGGTGTCCCACTTGCGATTGCCTCCCGTGTATCTCGCACGAGTTTCGTGGAGCATCACCCGTCACAAACTCACACTCTGCTCACCGGAGTGGGTTGGTTGCATGCATCTCTATACAGCCGACCCACTCCTGTGAGCAGAGTGTGAGTCCATGACGGGTGATGCACCGCAAAACTTGCACGAGATACATGCGAGGCACTCGCAAGTGGCATACCGGCCTAACAGCACAGTGATCTGCTGAGGTTCCCCTATACCCATATATAAAAAACATATACATTTGTTAATTAATTAATAAAATTAAAAAAAACAAATCCGTTATTTCATTAAGGCCAACTGGTTTCAAAGTATTAAATTTATAAATCCAGAAGGTTTCCTTCCTACTCAATGCTTCCAACTTATTTGGGATATTTGGAGGGATTTGTTCAATTGGAGTCACCCTTAATGTAACTGTTTTATTGTGTACTAATGTACAATGTTTGAAAGACCATGAAATAAAAAAACATTTTTTACATTATGTCTGTGTGAGTTTAATATTTTATGTAAAGTTTGAGAAGTCCTTCCTATATACTGTTTATTACAATCACATTCAATCATTCAATGAGATAGATCACATATTCTGATTGGCATGTGAGTCTAATTTTTATAGGGAAATATTGTAATCCTGAAATGGAGATAAAAGTAAGTCTTTTATGCTGGATGAATTTACAACAATGTCGACATTTCCGTTGCATGACACCACCCCTGACGTAGGCATCCCCCGAAACTGACGTCCGTCAGGTGGGGGGGTATCCGGTGTGTGCGGTGAGGCGTTATCTTGTTAAGCAGCATATATTGTGCCATATGGCATCACTGTTTGATCTGCTGTCCTGACCGCGGAGGGTCTGTGTTGATCCCCATTCAGACAATGTTATTGTGATATACTGTTAGGGCCAGGTGGACGGGCAGACCCAGGAGGTGGATCCACTGGGCCGAACACCTTACTGAAGGCAAGGGGTCCGGTAGCCGGAGCACTACAGGTAGCAGGACAGTCCGTTCAAAAGAGTGGAGTGGAGAAGTCCCTGGGACTACGGAGTCACTGATGGTAGTCCGGGTGACGGAGCTCAGGTTCGGAGGCCGAGATGTTGTCAGGCAGATTCCGGAACCGATGGAGCGAGAGGACGGGTCACCACAGGGATCAGAGATGGTACGGACTGACGGGATGGCAGACAGTCAGCGTTCGGGGTTCGAGAATCGTCAGGACCGGATGGCGAGGCAGGAGCGGCTCTAGAAGAGAGATAGGTAAGTATACCAGCAGACGCAAGGAAACCTGACTCCTAGCTTAGGAAAACACGAAGAACAGGCCCCGCCCACTTGGACACTAAACCCCTTTATACCCTGTACCTGTGTGTTCAATATCCTGTCAGTGGACGCTGGCCCTTTAAGAGAGGGTCAATGACCGCGCGCGCGCCCTAATGCGCATGCGCGAGGCCCGGGTGCCAGAAGCCAGGGCAGGGAGCGGTGAATAGGAAGCAGGGGAGCCGGCCTGGAGCAGAGCTGCCGACGGGCGCCGGGAGCGGGGACCGGGCCGCCTGGGGACCGCAGGTGATGGGGGCTGGAGGCTGTGGAGCGGGGGACGCCTAACAGAGGAGCCGGGGAGCGTGGCAGGTGAGCCGGGGAGCGAGGCAGGGGAGCCGGGAAGCAGGGCAGGGGACCCGGGGAGCGTGACATATACCCTATGGTTAGAGATAGTATTATATGGTTGAAATGATTTGTCTGACTGGGTGTCTGCAGATACTCTCCATTATTCTTATTGTTACATTGGTGGATATCACCGGATAGTGCACCCCTCTTGTGTATGCTTTTTCTCCATACCCTGCACCTGTGTTTAATAAAAATCTTTACAATTGCATAGGATGTCTGATCGCCTTTTTTCTTTCTTTGGTTTGGATTTCTTATAAGGTAATTATCATTGCTAAATGTTGGGATTGAATTGGAGGAAAAGTCATGAGCTACAGGGGATAAAATAGTTGCAGTATTTTGTTTTATCAAATCCTCCTGTTTCATTTCTTTAGTAATTCTAAAGGCTCTTTTTAAGATAGACTTTAGGGTAATCCTTTTCCACAAAACGTGTTTTAAAAACATCCACTTGTTCAAGAAAATCAGTATCAAAAGTGCATTTTTTTCTAATCCTCTTATACTGATTTAAGGGGATATTTGTAAGTCATTTATTATAGTGGTTACTTGAAAAATGGATGTAGCCATTGATATCCACTTTTTTGAAAAACGTTTTCGGAATAATCTGACCATCAGAGTGAGAAATGGTGAGATCAAGAAAATCAATTTTTGTTTTCTAGAAAGATGTAGAGAATGATAGGCCCCACTCATTGGTATTAATATGATCAAAAAAAGAGTTCAATATTATTATCACTATGGTCCCAAATCAGGAAGAGGTCATCTATACATCTTTTGTATAGGACCACATATTTATAGAACTGTGAATTGTAAATGTATGTAATATTCTGATATTGCTGTTGCTTTCAGAAACACGGTGATCGCGCCAACTTTTGAATATCTGGGGCGGTCCCCTATATGTTGTTGATGTATATTAAGGGTGTTCTTCCCTCTGTATAAAAGACAGTTTGATGTTCCTAATGTCCTGATTAAGAGGATAGTCAGTCCCTGAAACGCGTTGACCTGACCTGTGAAAGAAATAAAGAAATGGAATAATCAATTCTTGTCATTGCTGATAGCGCGGCACACAACACTCTCATTCTCTTGTACACAAGGCATCTTCGGGCTGCTGCTTTTGCCATCTTTAAGCTACACTAGGAGTTGTGCCTGTCACAACCCTAGTAGGTGAGTTGAACACCTTTATTGACACCACTGTTATATGTGATAAGACCCTATTGCGCTTTCTCCCTCCAAAGTTTTCTTCTCCATTTCCACAGATTCCTGGTTTTGGACCGGACCTCTTTGGGGATTATAGCAGCATAAGGGTCTCTTTTTCAAGTTATCTACCATGAAATATTTTAATCATCGATTGTCAACCAGAGAGCAACTGATCCTTCAGACAGTGGGTTCACCGGAGATACTCTGATGAACTAAATCTGGATCCACCTGAATCTTTTACAGATGAAGATACAAATAACATGAAAAATCTCTTTCAACAGTTAGAAGAGCTCTTAAAGGATGAATTGCAGTATGGCTTAGATGCAAGATTTATTACCATTTATATGGAAGAAAAACTATGTCCAAGGGAGTTAATAATTAACCACACCTCCCCCTTTCCTATTTTTACAGATGAATGGGATGGTATTATTCTGAACTGCATGCAAGGTATGTTGCAATGCCTATACAAAAAAAGAACTATAATTGCAAAAGACGCAGCCTCTGCGATCTCCAGTGTATGTAATGAATTATCTTGCTTTGATCTTCATCATGTTCTCATGAACAGGCTGAGCCGGTGTGTGCACCTCCAACACCCCGCCTATTACCATTTCTACGACAACCTCATCCTGATTTACCACTAATGGTTAATGTACCCTTCCCCTTTTAAACAGATGTTGCACAACTCTACGACCACACCTGTCAGACACCTGACACAAAAGATTAATTATTTAGTTAGTAAAAGTTAGAAGAACATCGTTTTACGTTGTTCAATAAAAATTTCTCAGCAGGCAGCACTACCAATACCTATACATTTATTTCAGTGCGTAATTTACAGCAGACCCAGAAAAGTGGAAATAAAGACTTTTTAGATACTTCACTAAAAACTTTATTAGGATCACCAATAATACGGGGTTATACCCAGAGCGCTGTTTTTTTTTTAAATTTTCTAAACTCAATTTAAATTTGAAGATGCAGTGTGTAGATACTGCACTAAGGGATACTTTGCACGTTGCGACAACACTACTGCGATGTTGTCGGGGTAAAATCGAAAGTGACGCACATCCGGCACCAGTAATGACGTCGCACTGTGTAAAGCCTAGATGCACCGATAAACGATTGCAAAAGCGTCGTAAATCGGTGATATGTGTAGTGTCAGTCATTTTCATAATTTAACTGCAGCAAGAGGTACGATGATATTCCTCGTTCCTGCGGCAGCACACATCGCTGTGTATGAAGCCGCAGGAGCGAGGAACATCTCCTTACCTGCCTCCACCAGCTATGCGGAAGGAAGGAGGTGGGCGGGATGTTTACGTCCCGCGCATCTCCGCCCCTCCGCTTCTATTGGCCGCCTGCCCTGTGACATCGCTGTGACGCCAGAGCGACGTCGCAGGGCAGGTAAATGCGTGTGAAGCTGCCATAGCGATAATGTTCGCTACGGCAGCTATCACAAGATATCGCATGTGCGACGGGGGAGGGTACTATCGCGCTCAGCATTGCTATCATCGGCTAGCGATGTCACAGCGTGCAAAGTACCCCTAACAATTTTTTATGGACCACCAATAATACTTGGCTATAGTGGTTACAACCACAGCAGTGGTTTTACATTTTTCTAAAGGCAATAACAATTGCCAGCATGCACTGTGTACAGACTGCACTAACAATACTTATTGATGTCCTGACCTCAGCCTGTGGAATTTGGAGGAGGCACCAAGAATTATTTAGATGTCTCACTGTCTGGCAACTATTTTTCATGAACAAATACCTGTAATCGATATTTCTATGATTTCATGTACCGATTTTTGGCACAACACCTCTCCCTAAACTGCGCATCTATGTTCTAAACTATCGCTAGCCTATGTAGCTAAGATGCAGAGCATTAAACTCTTACTCTCACTATCTAGCAGCAGCTTCCCTATTAAACAACATGCATGAAATGATGCCGAGACAAAATGGCTGCTCCTTATATCCTCACTGACATGTGACTTAGCAAGCCAATTACAGATGCCCTTCTGTCTCCACCTTGAGAATTATTCTTCAGCCGTGATTGGCTGCAGGAACATCCACAATTAAAGTTGAGAAAGAAAAATGCCATGGCCAAAAGCCGTCTTCCAATGCCGATTACCTGCCTCCTACAGAACCTGACCAAATAACACCTTATATAAAATATGTCTTTATTTAGAAAAAGATTAATCCAATAAACATTTAACATATAACGACAGTGGGAAGGAGGAAAAATACAAAATAATGCCTAAATCTCCACCCTAACTGTCCCTTCCTGACAATGGAGGAATTATTTGATGGATATCCCCCGTTCAGCGACGGCTACTCCTATTTATCCCTGGGTTCCACTAGTAGGGACCATCACCACACGTACTCCCAGTGCTTGAAATAGACAGACAACACATAAAGACAATGGACAAGTGTAGAACTGTTAACTGGTGAATATTTCAGTTCTCCACAGGGAATTTACCTACTGCCCCTACGTTAATTTTCAGAAGGGCAAGGATCAACAAAATAATCCTGCTAATAATAAACATATATAGTATTACAGAAGGGAGAGCTTATATAATGCACCACCCCGTTCTGTATATCCCAATTGGATGTACATTTGCACCTTGCACTATGTTATGAGTTTATAATTTTAGATTTGTATATTTCTAAATAAAAACATTTTTTATATAAGGTGTTATTTGGTCAGGTTTTGTATTAATTATCACCTTATTAATTATCTATATTGGTTTCTAGTTAGATTACCTGCCTCCTCCAGGGTTTTTTCACATTCCCACATCAAACAGCACCGGAATCTTATACAAAACCCGTAAATGCTATTAAAAAATAATTTTTGGAAATGCATCCAGCGTTCGGGGTGGCAAAGTAACATAAACAAATGTTATCGAGTTTTGGGGGAGGGGATCTTGTTTGCAGAGCCCGAACGAACAATCCCAGGCCTGTACTGAACCTGAAATTGGTGAGCCACTATCGAACAGGTTTGCTCATCTCTAGCCAATAGCATACCTACCAACCTTTGAAGAGCAAAAAGAGGGGCAAATCAAGCATCAAATTTTGACCACGCCCCTAGCCACACCTTAACCCACACTCATCATTTATTTCTACCCTGGCAGGAGGAGATGTCAAAGGGGTAGGTGACAGTGATGGACATAAAGCAGAAGCCTGAAAGTACAGGGCATTGAACCACTTTTTGGACTGTCCTGCTATATCCAGGATGGATGGGACTGGAGATGAGCAAATGAATTGACAGGTCTCTGGTCCAGTGTCCAGGCACCTGGCAGCTCGACAGCAGACCTACGAATCTCTTACCTTCTGGCTTCCCTGGCGCAGCGTTTTATTATCCAGGGCTGATGTGACATCATCTGTGCATCCTGCTCATCTCCACTTGAGACTTATGAATTTATTTTTTGTTCATTCATTCATAGTCATAGCAGCCAGAACTCTATACATCTAGCTTTTTTCCCCTTATTTGATGCATTTTTGGTGCAGCGGTGAAGCCGCATAGGGAAGGAGGTTATGTTATATGCGGGGGCTGCATGCTTGGGGGGCTGCATGGGGAAGGGTTATGATTACTTGGCTGGGGCTGCATGGGGAAGGGGGTGTTATATATGTGTGGAAGGGAAATGTTAAAGGGAACCTGTCAGATGCAATATGCACCCACAACCACTAGCAGTTCTGGGTGCATATTGCTAATCTTTGGCTAACTGTCCCTGTATATAGTAGTATGCATAAAGAGATCTTTAGAAAAAGTATTTCTAAAGATCCTTTATGAAATGCTAATGAGGCCAGGGACTAGTCACAAGGGCATTATTTCCCCTGACTAGTCCGCCCTCTTAGCATGTTAACACGCCCACAGTGGCGTGCTAATATGCTATTCATTGCCCAGTGTCATCAGCCATAAAGTGCGGACCTGAGTCCGTTGTTACTGCCTCAGATGCTGGGTTTAGGGTCAGTGAGCATAATCCAGTTCTGACAGTTCCAGTCATATGCACTATGAAGCCGGGTGTACGCATCCTGGCTTCAGAGAGATCTTGTGCACATGACCGGAAGTGCCGAGATTTCTGATCTTGTGCACGGACCCTAAACCTGGCGTCTAAGGCGGTGACAATGGATACAGGTTCGTGCGTCACCGCTGATGATGCTTGGAATTGAATAGCATTTTAGCCTGCCCAGAGGGGTGTGCTAATGTGCTAAGAGGACAGACTAGTCAGGGAAAATAATGCCCTTGCATCTAATCCCTGCACTCATTATGTATGCTTCTGGATGCTGTGACAGTTAGGCAGGGATTCTAGATATGCACCCAGAACTGCTCATAGTTCTGTGTGCATACTGTACCTGACAGGTTCTTTTTAAGTATGTGGGGAAGTCCTCCCCACCCCACAATTCATTATAAAGTCCGCAGTGTCTTCCCCACCCCACAGGCCATAATATGACCCTGATACCGACCTCCCCGTGCCACAATTCATTATATAGTTCTCCGGGTCCTCCCCACAATTAATAATACGGCCTCGATACCCTCCTCCCCATGCCACAATTCATTATATTGTCTTCCGAGTGTTCTCTCCACCTCACAATTCATCATATGGTCCCGATCTGGGAGGAAGCAGCCGATAATTGTTCTAAGACTTTTATGCAGCTTCTGATTGAGATGAATGGGATTTCAATCCGGGACGTGGAGGCAGGGATCATAGACACTCAGGCCCAGTTATCCTCAGAGCATTTCCCCGAAGAGATGGCCAAATTCAATGAATCTCTGGATAGAGAGTTTGCAAAATGGGAAAAAGAGATTCTGAGTACCAAAACCAAAAAGTACCAATGCGATATGTCTGATTACAAGAATGGCAAGGTATTCTGTTGGCGAGGTGCCCTTAAAAATAAGAAGAAACACAATGCATCATCAGTATCTATTGCCGCATCATCAATTTCCTCACTGGATGAGGAATGTGTGCTGGAGAGCGCAAGAAATCTGAGGCCAAATACGAGAGCTACCAAACTAAAAATAAACCTGTCAAAAATCTTGGTGAGGGGGGTGGGGGGATCCTCCCCCACTCTCAAACAAGAAGGACAGGGGCACAAATCTTGAGGTGATTAATTTATCAAAATATCAGTTAACTCTTCCTCAGATAGAAGTCCTTAAGTTGGGTCTAACTTTTATTCCCCAGTCTAACTTTGTTCAGTTTTCAGTAATAAAGGACCTCAACCTGTTCCTGCGGAAGATAGTACTACATAAATTACATGCCAAAAAACATTCTGGAGAGCCCAGTATGTCCGTTTTGGAGCAGGAAGCTTTAGAGGCCCTTGAGGAGTTGGAGGAGGAGTCCACAAGCTATCCATCAGGTAATTTTCCTCAACATATGCCAAAATCTACCACGTTTTCCCCCTTGTCGCTATCTCCACCGATTCAGATCTTTGGTCACTAGAGATCTGGAACATATCTCCTCTAGAGGAAGTATTAATCATCTTTCTAAACAACAGAAAAAGGCCTTGAGTGAGCTACAGGCCCTGGTGGGGGTTGTTATTAAACCACCAGATAAGGGGGGAACATGGTAATATGGCCTGTGGAACTCTATGAAAAGGAGGCATGGAGGCAGTTAAGAGATTGGGAGTCCTACGAACTCCTCCAGTACAACCCAGGGAGAGGAGTTTTACATGAATTGGAGGTGATACTGATGAGAGCATTTCAAGTGGGAATTATTTCCAAGAAAGTGTATGATGGACTCCTTGTCAAGCTGCCAGTGACACCTACTTTTTACCTCCTTCCAAGAATTCATAAAAATCCAAATATACCACTGGGGCGTCCCATTGTCTTTGACATAGGAGGGCTATGTGACGTCACATGTAAATTTATAGAATATTATCTACACCCATTGGTGGAGATATTGCCCTTATATGTCAGAGACACCTTTGACATCCTGCGGAGGCTTGATGGCCTGATTTTAGAGGAGGGTGTGTCACTGGCGACAATGGATGTGGAGGTTCTCTACTCTAGCGTTGGCCATCGTGAAGGGCTAAAAGCTACACAATTCTTTTTGGATATTTGTAGCCTGGATAGATCACTATCTCAATTAATCATGGAATTGTTGGAGTTTGTGCTGATGCATAACTTCTTTGTCTTTAGGTATAGGTTGTTCCTCTAGCGGCGCGGCACTGCGATGAGGGCAATATGTGCGCCATCTTACTCAAACCTTTTTCTTGGTTATTGGGAGAGGGAGGTTTTCGGGGATGGTGTGTCGGCTAGCTCCCATGCGTAGTGCTGGCTCCGCTACATCGACGACATTTTTGTTATCTGGGGGAAACCATCTCTGAATTTGAGAACTTTGTGCGTCGGCTTAACTCCAACGACCTAAATATTGTACTGATGTATCGCTTTGACTTTGAGAAAATCGATTTTCTCGATATCCAGATTTCCATTGAAGTCAATGGAATGGTGTCCATGACTATCTTCCATAAATCCACCGCGGTGAATTCCCTCCTGCATGCCACTTCAGGACATCCTACAACTACAATTAATGCCATTCCAACAGGCCAATTTCTGCGATTGCACAGATTGTGTTCCTTGGAGGACACTTTTCTTGACGAAGCAAGGCAAATGTGGAATAGGTTCGCCAGCAGGTGATATAGTGGGAGAAGCATTAAATGTGGATACCAGCGGGCTAAATGCTCCAAACGGGATCAGCTCCTATTTGGAAGCACTAAAAGGGAGAAATTATCTTCCAAGTCTATGGTTAGATTCATATCACATTTAGTCAACAGTGGAATCAAATCAGGGGGATTTTGCATAAACATTGGGGGACCCTTAACACTAGAAGTCCCAGAAATTTCGAGCTCCCCCCTGAAGTCCCGAAAGAGGGTCAAATGCGTTTTGATGACAAGAAGGGGAAGAAGTCTCAGGGATATGATAGCCCACAGCCATTATGTGGTGGAGAAGCCCCCCTCTTCGGCTGTGGGCCGCAGCGTGTGGGCTGCTATCCCTGTGGCTCCTGCCACAGGTGTCAGAACATCATCCATGCCACCTGTCTCCATTCAGCGGATGGGAGAAAGGAGTTCCGCATCCGTGAATATGTCTCCTGCAGCACATCAGATCTGAGGCTGTGGGAAGATATACATTGGTCTGACTTCCTCTGAACTCCAGCTTCATACTAGGGAGCATGTTCGTGACATCATAGTGGCTAGGGATGTCATGGACATAGGCTCCCTGAAGATGATACCCGTCATTATAAGGAGTTCCACAACTGTGACCCCAAAACTCTTAAGATTTGAGGGATTAATAGAGTTCATTTAGGCATTCGTGGGGGTGCCATTAAAAAAAGACTAGCACAAATTGAGTGTCGCTGGATTTTCATTCTTGGGACTATGTCCCCCCACAGCCTGAATGAACGCCTAAGTTTCTCTTCATTCCTATAATTAGGAGATATGATTTGGGTTCTTTTCCTTTTGGCCTAATTAGATCCACTCCATCCATCTTTTACCTATATATATAGTCTTTTGTCTCTGCGGTTCTTGGAGTGGTTTTATGTGATGGTTTTCAATTTCAACAGTGTGTCTTTATTTCTATTTTGTCTAGTATGGTACCTTACCCTTGTCACCCTTCTTGCCATCCCTCCGGATTTATGCGATCCGAATGGTTCTATTATGAATCCACAGGAAGATTCCGACTTCCAATCATACATTGTGCTGTGGCACGACAAGGAATATGAAGATGCGTTAAAGTCATTCTGACATATGAAGACACTCTGCAGTATAATTGGCAATAGGCTTGGTAGAAATTGTTGTATATATATATATATATATATATATATATATATATATATATTTGGCCCCCTTTTTTTGCCCTACTTTAGCAAAGATTTCATATGTTTTTCCCCCATGAGTATGGAGCTGTGTGTGACTTTGTATGTACGGAGGAGGATGTTCCTTGGAGACATTAATACAGGAGTGGGTATGCTCATGACATGTTGTTGGTCTGCAGTGTTTCTAACACAAGGAGGAGGCGTTTCTTTTGACGCGCTCCTGCAAGTGCCTGCTCTCATACCGGTCTGAACTGTTTCCCTCGGGAGTCCAACACAGGAGGGGGTGTGCCCATGATGCGCTCCTGGGAGTGTCTGTTCTCATGCAGGTCTGCAGTGGCGTCCTTAACGACGGAGACCCGGATATACTAAATGACGTCCCAGAAAGTATTCTTCCATCCGGTCTCAACTGCGAACGCCGAACAGCAGCATGCCTCTGAACACAGAAAACCAGGTGTGCATAATGTGTGATTTTTCATGGATGTTAGTGAGCTACAATCCATTGATGTAGTCCCGTTATTTAATGTCAGTTTCCACTGTTTCTCATCACTGGACTAATATACTAATATATTATATTTACTGGTTTGTTTATTCCGGGGACACGTGGGGTTCTTTTCCCCTTTTGCACTATATCCCTTCCTCAATTCTGTTTCTATTAATTGTTTGCAAAAAATTGTGAGCAAAAAATTCAAATAAATTAATACTAAATATAACAGTGCGGGCTATTTGGATACTATGTTTACTCTTGGCAAAACCAAAAGACTCCTCCTTCTCTTTGTTTGGTTTCTAATATGGTCCCGATATGTAAGGTGTAAGGTTTGGTAACGTACATAACAACTCAGAACACCATGTAATATAAATATATATATATATATATATATACAGTTAGGTCCAGAAATATTTGGACTGTGACACAAGTTTTGTTATGTTAGCTGTTTACAAAAACATGTTCAGAAATACAATTATATATATAATATGGGCTGAAAGTGCACACTCCCAGCTGCAATATGAGAGTTTTCACATCCAAATCGGAGAAAGGGTTTAGGAATCATAGCTCTGTAATGCATAGCCTCCTCTTTTTCAAGGGACCAAAAGTAATTGGACAAGGGACTCTAAGGGCTGCAATTAACTCTGAAGGCGTCTCCCTCATTAACATGTAATCAATGAAGTAGTTAAAAGGTCTGGGGTTGATTACAGGTGTGTGGTTTTGCATTTGGAAGCTGTTGCTGTGACCAGACAACATGCGGTCTAAGGAACTCTCAATTGAGGTGAAGCACAACATCCTGAGGCTGAAAAAAAAGAAAAAATCCATCAGAGAGCTGGCAGACATGCTTGGAGTAGCAAAATCAACAGTCGGGTACATTCTGAGAAAAAAGGAATTGACTGGGGAGCTTGGGAACTCAAAAAGGCCTAGGCGTCCACGGATGACAAAAGTGGTGGATGATCGCCGCATACTTTCTTTGGTGAAGAAGAACCCATTCACAACATCAACTGAAGTCCAGAACACTCTCAGTGAAGTAGGTGTATCTTTCTCTAAGTCAACATTAAAGAGAAGACTCCATGAAAGTAAATACAAAGGGTTCACATCTAGATGCAAACCATTCATCAATTCCAAAAATAGACAGGACAGAGTTAAATTTGCTGAAAAACACCTCATGAAGCCAGCTCAGTTCTGGAAAAGTATTCTATGGACAGATGAGACAAAGATCAACCTGTACCAGAATGATGGGAAGAAAAAAGTTTGGAGAAGAAAGGGAACGGCACATGATCCAAGGCACACCACATCCTCTGTAAAACATGGTGGAGGCAACGTGATGGCATGGGCATGCATGGCTTTCAATGGCACTGGGTCACTTGTGTTTATTGATGACATAACAGCAGACAAGAGTAGCCGGATGAATTCTGAAGTGTACCGGGATATACTTTCAGCCCAGATTCAGCCAAATGCTGCAAAGTTGATCGGACGGCGCTTCATAGTACAGATGGACAATGACCCCAAGCATACAGCCAAAGCTACCCAGGAGTTCATGAGTGCAAAAAAGTGGAACATTCTGCAATGGCCAAGTCAATCACCAGATCTTAACCCAATTGAGCATGCATTTCACTTGCTCAAATCCAGACTTAAGACGGAAAGACCCACAAACAAGCAAGACCTGAAGGCTGCGGCTGTAAAGGCCTGGCAAAGCATTAAGAAGGAGGAAACCCAGCGTTTGGTGATGTCTATGGGTTCCAGAGTTAAGGCAGTGATTGCCTCCAAAGGATTCGCAACAAAATATTGAAAATAAAAATATTTTGTTTGGGTTTGGTTTATTTGTCCAATTACTTTTGACCTCCTAAAATGTGGAGTGTTTGTAAAGAAATGTGTACAATTCCTACAATTTCTATCAGATATTTTTGTTCAAACCTTCAAATTAAACGTTACAATCTGCACTTGAATTCTGTTGTAGAGGTTTCACTTCAAATCCAATGTGGTGGCATGCAGAACCCAACTCGCGAAAATTGTGTCACTGTCCAAATATTTCTGGACCTAACTGTATATATATAGAATTTTGTGAGACAGGGAATATAGCTCAGCTGGGATCTTTGCTTTGGTCCAAGCGAGTGGCTATGGATTCACAGATGACAGCGGCAGACTGGCAGGTTCCAAACAGATACGGCCACTGGCGTGTTTATTGTGTACACTTATCTCTCAGTGTTACACATGCAAAAACAGGAAAATAAACGTCTAAGGCCGTTTGGCCACTAACTAACAACAGAATGCTAACTACAAAATAAACCTATGTAACAAACAAAACAGTATTCTCTTACTGTGTGGGTTCCTCAGCACAGCCAGTGGAGGTATGGAGTCTCAGCCCCAGCAGCCATGAGCCTGTCCTGCTATCCTCAGCAGGTTTCCTTGTTCTGAATGCCTCCTGATTATTTCAGCTGATCCAGTGAGGAATCAAAACCCTGGATTGAATGTGGAGAAGGGAGCAACCAGTCCCACTGCCATTCCTACTGATTGCTCCAGGAAAAACCGAGCCCAAAATTACAATGAAATAAACAGGCTTCAGTGACTAACTTATTGCTGAGCCAGATATAACTTTCCCAACTTTTCCCAGCCCATTTGCATGGGCCAACCGCTCCACAATCAATACATGGAGACATATGAAATGAACCGAGGGGAAACATACCTGTTCTCTAGTACTTCTCCCCTCGGCATCTCACAATATATATATATATATATATATATATACACTGGGTGCAGAATTATTAGGCGAGTCATGCTTTAGCGGATTTTTTGCTAGCTTGCTAGCATCTGAGTCGGAGTGGAGCTCTCTGCCCTTTACTGATCAACCCCTGGCCCATCCATCTGGCCCATCAAGAGTCACTCTCATTTCATCAGTCCATAAAATCTTTGTAAAATCATTCTTAAGATATTTCTTGACGTTTTATCTTATGTTTCTTGTTCAAAGTTGGTCGTCTTTCAGCCTTCCTTACCTTGGCCATGTCCCTGAGTATAGCACACCTTGTGATTTTTACACTCCAGTAACGTTGCAGCTCTGAAATATGGCCAAACTGGTGGCAAATGGCTTGTTGGCAGCTTCTCGCTTGATTTTCCTCAATTCATGGGCAGTTATTTTGCGCCTTTTTTGCCCATCACGCTTCTTGCGACCATGTTGGCTATTTGCCATGAAACGCTTGATTGTTTGGGGATCACGCTTCAAAAGTTGGCAATTTCAAGACTTCTGCATCCCTCTGCAAGACATCTCACAATTTTGGACTTTCAGAGCCCGTCAAATCTCTCTTCTCTGACCCATTTTGCCAAAGGAAAGGAAGTTTCCTAATAATTAAGCACACCTGATGTAGGGTGTTAATGTCATTACACCACACTCCTCCTCATTACAGAGATGCACATTACATTATTTACTTAATTGGTAGTTGGTAGTTGGTTCTCAAGCCTATACAGCTTGGAGTTTGATCAAAATACTCATTTGCCTAATAAGTCTGCACACATTGTATATATATATATATATATATATATATATATATATTTACATTAAATATATATATTTGCAGCTATGTTGCCATAAAAACACGGGGGCCCAGGCACAATTTCTTGGCTCCAAGTTGTAAGTATCCACCATTGTTCCATATAGAAGTCTCTAAAGAAAAAATTTGCCAAAACTGCACAGTTCAAATGCGTCTTTAGACACATAGTAGGAGGAGTGTTCATGAAATCACATCTGATTTCATTGGACAGTTACACACAGCAGACTTTCTGTGCAAAAAAAAAAAAAGTAGCAGAAAAAAATCACAGCATTTACGCTACATGTGAACACAGCCTCACAGCCTAAATGTCCAATCAAAGTGGATCTGATTTCATGAAATCTCCTGCCCTCAGTGCGTCTAAAGATGCTGCTCAATGTATGGTTTAGGGGTTTTTTTTCCTCTATAGGCTTCTATGTGGAGCTTGAAAAAAGAATCATGTATAAAAAGAATGTATAAAAAGAAGCGCTGTTGCATTTTTAAGTGCATAATAAAAGCTTTTCCGTGTAACCCACGATTAAGCTGCCTCAGTGGGCAGGGTGTCAGGTAGTTCTCACCTCAGTATGGCACAGATCCTCTGCTTATATCTTCCTGGGAGCTCTAACAGGAGGATCACCTCTTCTGCCAGGATTCTACTATGATAACCGCTGTCCATGCTCCCTACACACTCATAAGAGATGACATTAAAACAACCCAATACAATAGACAAAGGTTAAATTGTGTAAAAGGCAGGGGCTATAACAAGGAACAAATTATATTACACAAACACAGCAGATATACAACCTTCTTAAAGGTAAAAGATGTGCTTTGCATTGTGTATATGTTGTGTATATAATGTGTTTAATGCATAGAGGATGTGTGGTCATCTAGTGGCTGATACTAAGTAGTGCTCATAGATGTAAATAGAATCTACTTAGCAACAGGATGACTGTACTACGGAAATAGTTAAGGAGTGGGAATAGCCCACAAGGGGAGGAGCCAGTCACAGGCAACAGGCTGACTCCATGTCAGAGAGGTAGTTAGGGACTAATTAGTGAATTGATCAGATGTGCAGATTGCTCAATACCTTTGACTGCAGTTAATGGGTGCGAGTTATCCCAAAAAGTAGCCTACCGATAGTGAGACACTGTTAACCCTAAAGAAGCAGCCAAACATGCGTACGTGTGGCCCCTGAAACCGGTTAGTGCCACAAACGGGTGACTTCTACTATGGAAAGGTCTACTGGAACACACTTAACATAGGCCTGGGCAAACTGAGTGCTACTGTAAGCGACAGTAGGCAAGCAGAGTCCGGTCAGCGGTCGTACCACTAGTGAGTGGGTTCCTGTAGGTAGGATGGCAACCTTGAACTAATAGGGGACTAGATGACTCCAATGTGCAGGATCGTGATGCCAGGCTGGATGGAGAAATATGGAACTATAATATCGGAGAGGCTATTGCCAGAGGGTATGAAGGAAGATTACATGTGTCATGCTATGATAATAGCTCCTAAATTAGGGAATGTGCTTGTGGATCTACTGTCGAGCAGGCCTCTGGCCTATCCCGGCAGAGAAGAGCAGCTAGTAGATGGCAGTATTCCATCATCCTACTCAGCACCTTCAATGGTGTCTGTGAATGTAAGGCCCCTTGCTATGACTGTGGGTAACCCCTTATTCTCCTCCTGATCTGTATTGGCAAGAGTCACCAGGGCTTGGACAGGAATTATCAAATAATATCACCAGTCATAGTCACTGTTTTTTGAGTGACTTTCTGACTCAAGGGATAAGAAGGCAGTCCAATAAAAGTTTAAGGGGTACTCCCATCTCCAAGATTCTCAGAATGTAGTAAGCGTAATAATAAGAATATTTGCAAATACCTCCTATTTTAAACATAGTCTAGTTTTCCTGATAAGCTGTCACATACCTAATTTGCAGGCATGGCAGTAGCTTAGGTATCCATGGTAATGATAACTGTCGCGGGCGGATGAGGATGACGCCGCTGCGCTGCGCTCGCTAATGCTCGGGTCCGGTGCTGCTGTGGCTGCTGCTCGGTGGCTCGAGCGGTGGGCCGGATCCGGGGACTCGAGCGGCGCTCCTCGCCCGTGAGTGAAAGGGGTGGTTGGTTTGAGGGATTTAGTCCGTGACGCCACCCACGGGTTGCAGTGAAGATGGGCACCACTGCTGCTGGTGACGGGGATCCCGGGAGCAATGGTGGGGAGCATCTGGGATGTTGTTTTCCCCCTCCATGGGTAGGGGTGGGTGATCCCGGGGCCCGGTGAGGTGATGGGGCTGCAGGGCCGGTGAGGTGCAGGGTTGCAGGGACAGCGCGGCGCAGTGCCGGATGGCACAGATGTACTCACTCAGCAAATGAGGCACAAAGTCTCCGGTAAACCAAAGGGCTGGATGGACGGGTCCCGCAGCCAGCTGCTGTATCTCTCCCTGGACAGGTGATGGTGGCTGTCTCTCCCTGCACCTCAGTGTTCTTGTTTGACTACGATGGATTCCCAATGGAAGTCTGCTCCCCGGTGTATAGGTGCCGGAGCAGCCCCTTTGCCCGCAGGCGCTGGCCCTTGGGTCTCTAGCCGTTGGCGGTGGCTGTATACCCTCACGGTGTGGACGGTTGCCTTCAATCGGGACTTTTGCTGTTAGGAAACCCCTGGGGTTCCAGTCACATTCGGATTTGACTGTTGTCGGTGGCTCCAAGCCTGGCCGGGGTCTGATGTCCCTGCCTGTGTGTGCTGGCTTCACTTCGCTCCCCGGTTGGTACCGGCGGGCCGTCGCCCGACCCCGGTCCTACGGTTCCGTGTTGCTCCACCACTCCTGCAGACGGCCACCACCATCTGCCAACCTTGATGTCAGTGCCTGGGCTCCAACCCAGACACCCAAGTGTTTACTCCTCTCACTTCAACCTCCTCAACTAAAACTGTCACTTTTCCCGCCTCCAGGCCTGTGAACTCCTCGGTGGGTGGGGCCAACCACCTTGGCCCCGCCCCCACCTGGTGTGGACATCAGACACTGGAGGGAGGCAACAAGGATTTTGTGTTTGACTAATGTTGCTGTCCTAGGGGTGGGGGTGTTTGTGTGTTATCTGTAACGACCTGGCTAGGCCAGGGCGCCACACAACCACTAGCAACTACTGTCCCTATATGTGTGGCCATACCCTTGGATAGCTAAACTACTGTAATGCCCTGCACATGAGTTAAGTAACATATTTTCATATTGTTAAATGAACAAAAAAAGAAAATGGGCCAATGCAACAGTTTGGGCACCTTGCATGGTTAGTAGAAAGTATCACCCCCTCTGGTAAGTATCACAGCTTGTAAATGCTTTTTGTTAACCAGCCAAGAGTCTCTCAATTTTGTTTGAGGGTTTTTCATCCATTCTTCCTTGGAAAAATCTTCCAGTTCTGTGAGATTTCTGGGTCATCTTGTGTGCACTGCTCTTTGGAGGTCTAGCCACAGATTTTCAATAATGTTCAGGTCAGGGGACTGTAATGACCATTGTAAAACCTTCAGCTCACGCCCCTTGAGATAGTCTATTGTAGATTTTGACGTGCGTTTAGGATCATTATCTATTTTCTAGAAGCCATCCACTTTTTAATTTCAGCTTCTTTACAGATGGTGTTATGAATCCATCAAGAATTTGTTGAAATTTAATTGGATCCATTCTTCACGCTACCTGGCAAATGTTGACCATGCCATTGGCTGTAATAAAACCCTAATGCTTAATGGCTGGCGACATATTGTTTTCTTTAAATTGTATACCCTTTATTTTCCACACATACCTTTGATCATTGTGGCTAAAAATCTTTTTTTTAACCTTCTCTGTCCATAGGACATGTTTCCAAAATCCATCAGGCTTTTTTAGATTTTTTTTTGCATACTTCTGACGCTGAATTTTATGGTGAGGACACAGGAGAGGTTTTATTCTGATAACTCTTGTATGAAGGCAATATTGGTGCAGGTGTCTCTGAATAGTAGAACAGTGTCCCACAACTCCAGAGTGTGCTAAATATTCCTGAAGGTCTTAGGCAGTCAAGCTGATATACTGATTTGCCTCTATAGCAATCCTACGATCAGGTCTCACTGAAATTTTGCTTGGTCTTCCAGACCTTATCTTGACCTCACTGTTCCTGTTAACGACTATTTCTGAATTACATTTCGAACTGAGGAAAGGGCAACTTGAACATGCTTTGCTTTCTTCTTATAGGCTTCTCCTGCTTTGTGGGCCTCCACCACTTTCATTTTCAGAGTGCTAGGCAGCTGCTTAGAAGAACTCATGACTGTTGTTTTTTGGAATAAGATGAGAGTAGTCTGGGTTTTTATAAAGCTGTGAAATTTGCATCCCCTACCAATGATAGTGAACAAGCCATAACCCTAACAGGCTAATTAAGATCTTAAACCTTGGTCAAAGTTATATGTTTGAAACTGAAGGTAAGAGTGAAGAAAAGGGAAAATAGGAAAAAAAAGGCATATAATATAAATATAAGAGTCCTTATAAAAAGAAAGAGAGGGGAATTGAACCTGTATATGTTAGTGTTTGAAAGTGACCATAGTACGACAAGTGTTTCACCAAACCAGAAAATGGGAAAAATAAAAAATAAAAATAATAATCAAAAAATTAAAATAAAAATTGAAATCTTTATTGAAAAAGGTGATTAAATAAGAGTGTTTTCTAGCGTAGAACATTCTTGTAGGATGTCTACCTCGACTGTGTGTCATTTAATGAGATTGGGCTAGGCGAATAAGGCAGGGACAGGAGCACATGCTCTAAGAAGTCACCCTCAGTCAGGACCGTGTGAAAAAAATCAACCATGAAAGCGTGTGCACAGGCTACTACGGGGCGAGGAGTGGGGGGAAAAAAAATTCAGTGCCCAGGTGCATACTGTAGGGTGATATGCAGGCCTGGACTGACCATAGGGCAATTCTGGCAAATGCCAGATGGGCCGGTCCCTGTAGTGGGCCGGTCCCTGTAGTGAGCTGCTGTATCTGCAGTCACCGTCGCGCTCCTCAGCAGTGTGTACATGCCAGGCACTCTAGCTGCAGCAGGACCAGGAAGCAGCACGCTGTGCTGTGTGATAGTGTGCCCGGCATGCACACACTGCTGATGAGCGCGGCGGTGGCGGTGCCAATGACCGCAGCTTCCTGCTTCCTATTCAAATATATGTGCGTCTTTCAGACGTAAATACATTTGAACAGTGCGCCGGGACTGGGCCCCACCCCCGACGTGCAGCAACATGATGAGATCAGCACCTTGCTGACGTCATCACAGTGCTGCGGGCGCCACACTGGAAGCATCAGGCAGCGGTAAGCGCTCCATGGAGGAGCCAAAGAGACAGATTTAATTAATGGGGATGAGTGGGGAGGGGCTGAGGACACATAACGGGGAACATTTGTGAAGGAACACAGCTTTGTGACAGGCAGAGGGGGAGTACTGTATTCCAAGGGAGGGGGGGAGGCAGGAGTGTGTAGTGATGGGTTAGTGTTTTTTGTGTGTGTAGGGGGTAATGGGGGGTGCATTGTATTATGTCTGGGGAGGGGGTAATGGAGGGTGCATTGTATGGTGTGTGGGGGAGGGGTAATGGGGGTGCATTGTAATTGTGTGTGTGTGTGTAGGGGGTAAAAAGGGGTGCATTGTATTGTGTGTGGGGGGAAGGGTAATAGAGGGTGCATTGTATTGTGTGTGGGATGAGGGTTAATGGGGTACATTGTATGTGTGTGTGTGTGTGTGTGTGTGTGTAGGGGGAGATGGGGGGTGCATTGTATTGTGTGTGTGTGGGGGGTGTAATGAGGGTGCATTGAATTGGGTGTGTGGCGGAGGGGTAATGGAAGGTGCATTCTATCGTGTGTGTAGGGCTAATGGGGGTGCATTGTATTGTGTGTGGGGGGAGGGGTAATGGAGGGTGCATTGTATTGAGTGTGTGTGTAGGCGTAATAGGGGTGCATTGTATTGTGTGTGTGTGGGGGGTGTAATGAGGGTGCATTGAATTGGGTGTGTGGCAGAGGGGTAATGGAAGGTGCATTCTATCGTGTGTGTAGGGCTAATGGGGGTGCATTGTATTGTGTGTGGGGGGAGGGGTAATGGAGGGTGCATTGTATTGAGTGTGTGTGTAGGCGTAATAGGGGTGCATTGTATTGTGTGTGTGGGGGGGTGGAGTAATGGAGGGTGCATTGTATTGTGTGTGTGTGTGTGTGGGGGGGATTACAAAAGAGCAGTTTCAGTTTGGGGGGAATATATAAATAGAAAATAATAATAAAAATGGGGCAATATGGGGGATATTATGGATAGAGGCAATGTGGGGGTATGTAATAAAGAGAGCAGTGTGGAGGTGACATTATGGAGAGAAGCTGTGTAAGGGGACATTATGGAAAGAGGCAGCGTGGGGGTATATTAAGGAGAGAGGCAGTGTGGGAGGTATTCTGGATAAGGGCAGTGTGAGGGGATAGTTTGGAAAGGAAGCACAGCAATTATTTATTCAGGGGCGCAGCATGGGAGATATTTATATTTATATTTATGGGGCAGTATAATGATACTTTTATTTTTAAAGGTGCTGTGTGGGAAAGTGCTGCTGAAAAATAAAGAGGGAGGTCTTCAGAGACGAGCAGTGGGCACGAAACCTCATCATGGCGTCTGTACTGCGTGGAGACAAAAAGGATGGGAACGACTCAGAAGATGTCACCTATAAAGGTACCTGGATGTAAATGATTATTTGTGATACTGCCTGCGTCTTATCAGTATTGTGGTTCCTGTATGGTCCTGAGTCTGATAACAACAACTCCCAGCATCTCCTTACCATTGTTAAGGACAAGCTGGGAGTATTAGATTCCAACATGTTCCGAGCCTTTCCATTAATCTGCATTGTAAAATACAGAATGTTTTCCGAGTGGAAAACACCAGAAAAATGGAGCGGCCACTTCTTTTAATCACTTGGTAAAAGATGCTCAAAATCCTGAACCTGTGCACAGCGAGTAGATGCAGATGGTCATTCCAGTATTTTTCATAGTCGTTTCCATGGTGGGATCTGCCCCCAAAAAATGTCATTGCACATTCCCTAAGGCCTAAAACACACTTCCGCAAAAAAAACATACGTGTCTCACGGTCCGTTTTTCGGGTCCGTGTTCCGTTTTTTAGGGGCGTTTCTCCGGTACGTATGGCATTCGTGTGATGGCGTATGCGAGCCATGTGTGCATGTGGAATGTCCATATTGACATAAAATACGTACGTGTGCAGTCCGTGTGCTGTCCGTTTTTTCAGATCCGTATTTTCACACAAATAACCTTGTTAGCCCATCATAATGTGCTCCTGGTGTGTTAAATTGGTCAATTAACTACCCAATTTGGTTAGTTTGCTTAAAAGACCTTTAAAAACATGGCTTCTGAGCTCATACTCACATTATACACACTCCAAAATGTCTCTCTCCAATGAAGCAACCATGTATTTGCTCTGGTTGATATCTAGGAGATTTGGGGTTAGGCGACATATGATTGAAGAAAAGCCACCACTGGAGATAAGGATGTGGATTCACCCCCTTGTGAAGCTCAGGAAAACACATGGGCATTTTAATATTCTCTATGGCGAAATGCGGAAATTTCCACCAAAATTCCAAGCCTACTGCCATCTCACCATGAATTCATTTGACAACATCCTTGGCCTTGTGTACCATCGTTTGAAGCATCAGGACACCTGTATGCGCCTCAGCATCTCCCCTGAGGAACGACTGTTGGTGACTTTACGGTAGGTGTTGTCATGTATACTCATGCTTTTTTCTGTTATTTTGAAATACATGTTAAATCTCAAAGGCATCATTTTGTAGAAATTATGTAATTTTAAATTTAGGTATTTGTTTTGCTGAAAATTTATATAGATCACATAACCTCATTGTAATCTTAAAATATGATCTGAGAGCTCACATCTACCATTCTATCTCTACCAAAATTAAAGAAACAAGAGTCATAAATCAAACAATCTTGTTTATTAAACAGAAAAGTAATTATTTTTCCAATATGGAAAGTAAATATCAACACATATGTTTTTCCAAAAAAGCAATAAAATAATAGTCATACACAGTATCTCGCCAGTCATTGGATGACACAAATATTTGTTTTGAAAAACAACTTTCATGAATAGTCAAAGTAATGTCATGTTTTTTTTCTATTTCAGTTACCTTGCAACTGTGCAATCCATCAGCAGTCTACATTTCGAATTCTTATTGGGAAGGTCTACAATTGGCAAGATTATCCTGCATACCTGCACTGTGCTATGGGAGACCCTTAGGCATCATATCATGCAGCTGCCTTCAACACAGGAATGGATGCACATTTCTGAAGAATTTTTGGAGAAAACAGCTTTCCCTAATTGTATTGGTGCCATTGACGGAAAGCACATTAGACTGAAGAAACCACCTAACTCTGCATCAAGATATTTTAATTATCATAAGTTTTTTTCTGTAGTTATTTTGGCCATGGTAGATACAAACTCTTGCTTTGTATTTGCTGATATTGGGGCCTATGGCAGTGCCTCAGATGCACGCATTTTCAGAAGCTCACGTTTAGCAAGACGATTAATGTCTGATAGTTTAAGTTTGCCTGCACCAAGTCCATTGCCTGGTAATAATGGCCCTATTGTTCCTTTTGTCATGGTTGCAGATCAGGGGTTTGCATTGTCTAGGCATTTGATGCGTCCATATCCCAGAAGGGGGCTGGACAGATCAAAAGCCCTATTTAATAGCAAATTGGCCAGAGCACATTGCTATGTGGAACGTACCTTTGGCATTTTGGCCTCAAGATGGCGCATTTATCAAACCACCATCCAACTCCAACCAACCACCGTCAAGGCTGTCATTAAAGCTACAGTAGTGTTACATAATTACTGTAGATTACATGAAAGCAATGATGAAGACATTGAGGAGTTGCCAGCTTTAAATGCACTATTTGTAGAGAATGGTAGTGTTAGAACCAATGTGTCCACTTCTGGTCTACAAGTGAGAAATCAGTCTAAAGATTATTTTAGTTTAAATCGCCATAGTCATGTATAAATTTGACATTGTTATAGTTTTTTATCACTTGGTTACATAATCACAAACACATATGTAATACAAAAGAGAAAATGACCATACATAGGTATAATTTGTGGGGTTTTTTGTTGGTTGGTTGTGTTTGTGGTACCAATAAGCTATTGTGATTTAACTTTATTGCTATAACATCAGGAATTTTTGTTTTGCAAGTAACAGTACTACTGAATGTACATGACTAATAAAAATATGGCAAATTGGATTTGAAAAAATTAGTCCAGATTTTTTATTGAACCTATGTATGTCTGTTATCTTTTGCAAAACACCCTGTATTCTATTATTTTTTTAACAGAATTTTGTCAGGGACATTAGCCCATACAAAACACCATACTTTATTATGCAATAATGTCACGCAAACATAATTTGTTTGACGCTATTGGAATACAAGTATGGGACCAGACCATATGCAGATACTGCATAGTGGCTGGATTTTTAATAATAAAAGTGTCTGAATGTTAGTGTAGTAGTTTATGTGCATGCATTTTTTCCCTAAACCCAGTTTTTTCTAATGGATGGTCCAAACAACATGTCCAGAGCAAGGCAACATTCTAACAGGCAGGTATTGTTTTGGAAGTGATAGAGTAATTTCTATTGAATCTTTGGAAAGGAAAACACAAATATGACCCCATGCATATAGAGTAAGTAATGTGTTACATTTTGAAATGTTTTCCGACCAGCAATACCCTAGAAAACATACCAAAATGTAAAATAATACATACAATATCACATTATGATTCAACTAAATCCTCTAGGCTAGTGATGCTTTCCTGTGTAGTCTCCATTGCATTGACACCTACAGAATATGTTTGCTACACAACACTAGATGTTGTAGTGAGTGTCTGATCAGTGTTTCCACTAGTAACAGTTGTTGTACTTGGAACAAATAATGATGCAGTTGTTTGAGCAGATGGAAGACCAAGTGTAGGTGGTACATATTGATGTGTTGGAAGAGGCTGAGTATGTGTGTATGTGAAGTTAGTTGGGTAAGTCTAATGTTGAAAGTACTGTTGCTGTGAATTATTAGGAACATGGTAGGATGTTGGTTGTTGAAACATTTGAGGTAGTCTATGAACATTACTAACAATACTAGGATAGTTAAAAGAGGTTTGCATTGGTGTCTGTTGGGGTACTTGTGGGACAAATGATGGCTGTTGAGATGGCCTTTGTGTCATTAATGTACCTGTTTGGTGTGGGACAATTGTTGGCCTAATTTGTACATCACTTCCCATAGAAGAAGATGGACACTGTATATGTGTTACTTGCACTACAGGATTTAGTTGAAAATTAGAGTAATGTTCATCAGTTTGGGTTTCCACAGTTTGTTGGGTTGTGTTTGTGTGTGGACCACGTGGATTAGCTCTCCATTGTTCTACCACTTCAAAACAATATATGGGTTCTGGCTCACGTTGGGTAGCAGATATTAGTGTTATTAAGGACGCCCTCAATCTGTCCTGCCTATCAGCATGAACCAATGCAAGAGAGGGAGAAAGGGAGCGGCAAAATCTCTCTCCATCACTCTCTGGTATCAGTGAATTCATCATGTGTGTTATTCTGGTATCAATGATATCTGGCAGGGAACGTAAATCTTCATAACGCCTATGTCTGCGACCAGTGATAGATTGGGCTACTGTGTGCATGGTATTAGTTGTTATTCTTGGCTGTGTGCTTGCATGTTGCTGTGGACTACTCTCTGCCAGAACTGGTGAAGGGCCACTTTGTTGCCCTGTAGACTGGCCTGGAATTACATTAGTGGATTGACTTGTTCCCAAACCCAAATCAGAGGACATTTCTTCTGCGTCTGGCTGGCTGGTGTTGGGGATTGTTGGTGGTTCATATGAGGTTGGCTCCATCTCGGAAGCAGAGGTCGCTGGTAATACTGCTGACTGGGCTTCCTCACTATCTTCTAGATTATCCTCTGTACTTTGAAGAAAGAAAAATAAAAAAAAATTAATGTGTGCATTTCAAAAAAAACGCCATGTGATGTAATGGTTTAAACTTACTTTGGTACTTCCATAATGGGCATGAGGAAGCTGAGTCTTTCATAATCGACATATTTTTTTCTTTTTGGCTGCGGCAGCTGTGGTGGCCACTGGGTTATATTCTCTTCTGAACTGGTCACGTGCTGAGCGCCATCGCCGTTTTACAAGATCCACTGTTTAAAAACAAAAAATTGTATAACAAGGTCACAAATTATAACAATTGAACAATAAAAAAATAAAACATTATTCTTGTATTGCAGCAATTTAAATAAATTGGAACACACATCCATGTGTATGAAAACAACAACCCATGACACTCATATAGTGACATAATAACACAATAAGCATGAGAAAGAAGACAAGATCTCCAGTAAAAAGATTAAACCACTGTATAATCATTCATCTCCTTTTTTACTTACAAAAATAAAAAAAACAAAACCTTCAGTAAGCCATGAGAAACAAAATGTCTATAAACCCATGAAGTGCCATATGTTCCTCAAAGATTTTCCATTATACACTACACATTACTGTTACCATTCCAGACATGGTGACACCAAGGAACATGCATAATAAACCAAACATGAAAATACAACTCAAAATGTATAGACAATTCACAGCACATTTACAATAGAAATAGCACAAAATTGAAAACACATATATTTCAAACATGTTTAATTGTTGCTTGACCACCCTGAAATGCCTTTTGTACATGCATAAAATGCTTTGCAGGCAACATATACACATGCTGACATTACTAGAAAACTGCAATGAATAGTTCAAAAGGCCAAAAAACGACACTATCCTGTTTGTGAGTCTCCAGTGTAGCTCAAAATGAGTCAGGCCCATTAATACATGCCAAACAAACTATACAAATATGTTTATACTCTGCCTACAGAATGAGCACATGTAGGTAAAGACAGAAGCAATGCAAATATCTGTACTCACCATATCTATTTTTCTTTCCAGGGGTGCATTGAGACCATCCATTCCTAGGGTAGACTAGCTCTGCCACAGCCATCCATGCTCGTTCCACCATTAACCTATCATGATAGCCATCAACACGTGTGTCCCACAGCTCTGGATGCCTCTTTACTTCTCCAATCAGCCTCTCTGTATCGATTCTGGGCGCCATGCTCAGTACCTGTGTTGTTCTCTGTGCTCAAAGTTCCCCTGCAGTGAGAGGACAGGTGCCCAGCTGCCGTCTGGCGTGCAAATGAGACAGGAAATGTATGTTTGGCACCAAAATTAATGGCCTACAATTGACCTAATAGATTGGAAACAAGTGTTTCATATTTTGTGATGAAAAACGGACACGGACGATACCTGCTGAACACGGACATACTCCGTGTGCGGTCCGTGCAGGCACGGACCCATAGACTAAAGGGGATCCGTGCCTGCGTGTTGCCAGCCAAAAACGGACATGTCATCCGTGTAGAAAAGCGCACACACGTACTTACCACACGGACACACGTTCCGTGTGATTTTACGTACGTGTGCCATCTACCATTGAATAACATGGGTCTCCGTGTGTACGTGTATCCGGTACGTGCAAATACGTACCGCACACGTACAAAAAAAACGGATGTGTGTTGCAGGTCTAAGTGGTATGTGTCCAAAATTATCACCAGTGACAACAACAGCTTCCCTGATCACCTATCTGTAGAATAGGTCATCAATATTAGTTCAGGGGATGTGATTTTGTATCCCTGCCCATCAGCTTTGTGACCGCAGCATTATGTGGTGAGCAGCATCCTCTTCATTATCTGCGAGACCCAGCTCTGTAGGAAAATAACGGCTTCACCAGGTACTGCTACTAAGAGCAATAAATAGGCCTGAGCTGTAATACTGGACATAGCTATGACTACATGTTATATGGTCGTGTTACACAATCTACAAGTGCACAAAGATATTACACATTCACCACGTGAAAAGTGGGCCTGTATATCCCCAAATGCCAGGGCTGAATGCGAGTGCCTGTCCGACCCTGGTGATATGTTAAACACAATGCGGATAATAGGGAGAAAGTTCAAGAAATTGTCTGTGCAGGAAAAAGTTAAACATATAAATATAATTGGATGATCCGTAAGAAAAGGACCTACATAAAGTAAATGTGTATAAGACTAGAATAATGCATTGACAAAATAAAGAGCCTATATTTAAATATGTGGAAAACTGGAATAAATATAAGTGTATATAAAAAAAGAAGTTATTTAAAATGGAGTTAATTCAAATTAAAACAAAACTGAATTATGTAGCTATACTGTATAAATACATAATTTAGAATATATATATCTACAGTGCTGGCCAAAAGTATTGGCACCCCTGCAATTCTGTCAGATAATACTCAGTTTCTTCTTGAAAATGAATACAATCACACATTCTTTGGTATTATCTTCATTGAATTTGTGAATTGAATGAAAAAAAAAAATAAAAATTGTCATAAAGCCAAATTGGATATAATTCCACACCAAACATAAAAAAGGGGGTGGACACAAGTATTGGCACTGTTTGAAAAATCATGTGATGCCTCTCTAATTTGTGTAATTAACAGCACCTGTAACTTACCTGTGGCACCTAACAGGTGTTAGCAATAACTAAATCACACTTGCAGCCAGTTGACATGGATTAAAGTTGACTCAACCTCTGTCCTGTGTCCTTGTGTGTACCATATTGAGCATGGAGAAAAGAAAGAAGACCAAAGAACTGTCTGAGGACTTGAGAATCCAAATTGTGAGGAAGTATGAGCAATCTCAAGGCTACAAGTCCATCTCCAAAGACCTGAAAGTTCCTGTGTCTACAGTGTGCAGTGTCATCAAGAAGTGTAAAGCCCATGGCACTGTAGCTAACCTCCCTAGATGTGGAAGGAAAAGAAAAATTGAGGAGAGATTTCAACGCAAGATTGTGTGGATGGTGGATAAAGAACCTCGACTAACATCCAAACAAGTTCAAGCTGCCCTGCAGTCTGAGGGTACAACAGTGTCAACCCATACTATCTGTCGGTGTCTGAATGAAAAGGGACTGTATGGTAGGATACCCAAGAAGACCCCACTTCTTACCCCGAGATGTAAAAAAGCCAGGCTGGAGTTTGCCAAAACTTACCTGAGAAAGCCTAAAACATTTTGGAAGAATGTTCTCTGGTCAGATGAGACAAAAGTAGAGCTTTTTGGGAAAAGCCATCAACATAGAGTTTACAGGGAAAAAAAAGAGGCATTCAAAGAAAAGAACACGGTCCCTACAGTCAAACATGGCGGAGGTTCCCTGATGTTTTGGGGTTGCTTTGCTGCCTCTGGCACTGGACTGCTTGACCGTGTGCATGGCATTATGAAGTCTGAAGACTACCAACAAATTTTGCAGCATAATGTAGGGCCCAGTGTGAGAAAGCTGGGTCTTCCTCAGAGGTCATGGGTCTTCCAGCAGGACAATGACCCAAAACACACTTCAAAAAGCACTAGAAAATGGTTTGATAGAAAGCACTGGAGACTACTAAAGTGGCCAGCAATGAGTCCAGACCTGAAACCCATAGAACACCTGTGGAGAGATCTCAAAATGGCAGTTTGGAGAAGGCACCCTTCAAATCTCAGGGACCTGGAGCAGTTTGCCAAAGAAGAATGGTCTAAAATTCCAGCAGAACATTGTAACAACTCATTGATGGTTACCGGAAGTGGTTGTTCGCCGTTATTTTGCCTAAAGGATGTGCAACCAAGTATTAGGCTAAGGGTGCCAAAACTTTTGTCTGGCCCATTTTTGGAGTTTTGTGTAAAATGATCAATGGTTTGATTTTTGTTTCACTCTCTTTTGTGTTTTTTCATTGCAAGCAAAATAAATGAAGATAATACCAAAGAATTTGTGATTGCAATAATTTTCAAGAAGAAACTGAGTATTATCTGACAGAATTGCAGGGGTGCCAATACTTTTGGCCAGCACTGTAAACATAAAAATATAAACATATAATTATAAACAATTAATAATATTTTAATACAACTGATCACTCACAACATTAAGACCCTGAGGTTTGAGAGTACCCAATTTACAGTATTGACCAAAAGTTTTGCATTTTTTTTTTTTAAAGTGTGATTACTTCTGTTTGGTTGTTGTGATGCCATTTTCTGGGTGATTTTAGTAAACCGGAAGCAAATGATTGCCAGCTCTGAGATGAAAATTGTGTTTGAGATTGTTTTATCCCTTTATGTGTTAGTTTTCCACATTTGCTTGGCCAAATATTTAGCATATTTTGTCATGGATAGTCTAATTTTGCCTAAGTTTTTTTTGTTTTTTTTTTGGTTGGTTGTTATTCGGATAAAACATGGCAAAGACAAAGCCAAATGTATCACCAGATGTCAGGAAGCTTATTATTCTGAGAGTGAAGTCAGGCAAAAGCCAAAAAGACATAGCTATGGAAGAATTCATTTTTCACAGTCAAGTGTCACATGTAATAAAGAATATTTTATGAAAATATTTTAGAGTAGGACTGCCCCAAAGAGATTTGCCGTGACGTGGCGGCGTACCTCAAGAAATTGTAATTTTTTGCCAAAAATCTCAAATTTATAAAATGTAAAGTTGGAATGTTTAGTGCTGTAGTGCACATTTAGTGCTGGCTTTTTTGTTTTTTCTTCATACAATAAAGAAAGAAAAAGAAGGTAATGGAACAGCTGGCAAACCTAGAATTGGACAACCACACAAAACGTCCGCTAAATTTGATCACATTATTAACTGACGACGTTCCCATACGTCCTAAATCACTGGTGATCACCGCTGGTTGCTGTAGTGAGCCTGTGGCGTTCCTCCCACATATCAGCTGATTTGAACAGCTGACGTTTGCCTTGCAGGCACAGGTGGATGTGCGATCCATCCGCACTTGTAAACTCCTTAAATCGCACTGTCAAAATGTGACAGCATGATTTAAATGCCCGGAGCGGGTAAGGCACACTTATCCATTGCCATTAGAAGCCCTGTGACATGATCATGGGGAGCCGATAATTGCCTTGGTAGCACAGGGTCATGTGATGACTACAGTGCTATTATGACTCACTTGCTGTTTCAGCCGGCAGAGCACCTGCTGTTACAAGAGATTAGCATTTCTCCTGTTCTGAGCTGTGCAGCTCTGATCACGAGAAATGAATGAGCGATCAGACAGCTGATCCTTATAGTCCCCTAGAGGGACTAGTAAAATAAAATAAACAAGTAAAAAAAAGTTTTTGATAATTTAAAAAAAAAACCAAAAACTAAAATTTCAAATCACCTCCTATTTGCCCCATTGAATATTAAAGGGTTAAAAAAAATGAAAAATATACATATATTTGGTATTGTCACGTTCAGAAACGCTCAATCTATCAAAATGTAAAATCAATTAATCTAATCAGTAAACAACGTAGCGTCAAAAAAAATTCCAAACGCTAAAATTACGTTTTTTGGTTGTTGCAAATTTTGCGCAAAATGCAATAACAGGCGATAAAAACATAGCATCTGCGCAAAAATGGTACAGTTAGAAACGTCAGCTTGAAACGCAAAAAATAAGCCATCACTGAGCCATAGATCCCAAAAAATGAGAACGATATGGGTCACGGAAAATGGCGCAAAAAGTATGTCACTTATTTTTGGACAAAACTGAATGTTTTTTAACCCGACTTGGTCCGACTTGAGTTTCCTAAAAACAACAGCTAATGGAAAGAGACATATTGGGCTAAGGTGGTGTGGTCAGATGAATCCAAGTTCCATCTGTTTAGTAGTGATGGCAAGCACTATATATACCGCTCAACTGGAAAATATAATGATGTAAGGTACCAAATACCTACAGTGAAACATGGTGGTGGTAATGTCATGGTTTGGGGCTGATTTTCTGCATTGGCCATTTGCCCTCTGCATAGAATTGAGGGAAATATGAATGATACCATCTACAAGGATATACTGGAGAATGTAATGCTGCCACATGGTAAAATCAAAATAGCAGGGGCTAGAAATTCCAGCAAGACAATGATCCTAAGCACACATCCAATTTAGTAAAAAATTGGTTAGCTAAGAAAAATGTTCCCCTGTTGCAATGGCCAAGCCAATTACCTGATGTTAACCTTATAGAGAACCTTTGGGATGAGTTAGAACAACGAGTTGGGGCCCGTACCCATAGCAATAAAGATCAATTGTTTGTAGATTTGCAAATGGAATGGAGCAAGATACCTCAAGATGTCTTGAATACCCTAGTGGCTTCAATGCCCCATTGGTGTGCTGCAGTATTTAACCCCTTCACCCCCGGCCACTAAAACACCCTAATGACCGGGCCATTTTTTGCAATTCTGACCAGTGTCACTTTGACAGGTTATAACTCTGGAACGCTTCAACGGATCCTGGCGATTCTGAGATTGTTTTTTCGTGACATATTGTACTTCATGTCAGTGGTAAATTTAGGCCGATATGTTTTGCGTTTATTTGTGAAAATTTAGGAAATTTGGCGAAAATTTTGAAAATTTCGCAAATTTCAAACTTTGAAAATTTATGCCCATAAATCTGAGAGATATGTCACACAAAATAGTTACTAAATAACATTTCCCACTTGTCTACTTTACATCAGCGCAATTTTCGAAACAAATTTTTTTTCCGTTAGGAAGTTAGAAGGGGTCAAAGGTCATCAGCAAATTCTCATTTTTCCAACAAAATTTACAAAATAATTTTTTTAGGGACCACATTACATTTGAGGTGACTTTGAGAGGCCTAGGTGACAGAAAATACCCAAAAGTGACCCCATTCTAAAAACTACACCCCTCACACTGCTCAAAACCACATCCAATAAGTTTATTAACCCTTTAGGTGCTTCACAGGAACCAAAGCAATGTGGAAGGAAAAAATGAAAATTTTACTTTTTAACACAAAAATGTTACTTTAGCCATAAAATTTTCATTTTTACAAGGGAGAAAAGAGAAAGTACACAATACAATTTATTGTGCATGTTCTCCTGAGTACGCAGATACCTCATATGTGGTGGAAATCAAATGTTTGGACACACAGCAGTGCTCGGAAGGCAAGGAGCGCCATTTGAATTTTTGAGTGCAAAATTAGCTGCACCTGTTAGCGGACGCCATGTCGGGTTTGAAGACCCCCTGAGGTGCCTAAACAATGGAGCTCCCCCACAAGTGACCCCATTTTGGAAACTAGAGGCCTCAAATAATTTTTCTAGATGTTTGGTGAGCACTTTGAACCCCTGGGGGCTTCACAAAAGTTTATAGCGTTGAGCCGTGAAAAGAAAAAAAAAATTTTTTACCACAAAATGGTTGCTTCAACTAGGTAGCTTTTTTTCACAAGGGTAACAGGAAAAAATGCACCATAAAATGTATTGTGCATTTTCTCCTGAGTACGCAGATACCTCATATGTGGTGGAAATCAAATGTTTGGACACACAGCAGTGCTCGGAAGGCAAGGAGCGCCATTTGAATTTTTGAGTGCACAATTAGCTGCACCTGTTAGCGGACGCCATGTCGGGTTTGAAGACCCCCTGAGGTGCCTAAACAATGGAGCTCCCCCACAAGTGACCCCATTTTGGAAACTAGAGGCCTCAAATAATTTTTCTAGATGTTTGGTGAGCACTTTGAACCCCTGGGGGCTTCACAAAAGTTTATAGCGTTGAGCCGTGAAAAGAAAAAAAAATTTTTTTACCACAAAATGGTTGCTTCAACTAGGTAGCTTTTTTTTCACAAGGGTAACAGGAAAAAATGCACCATAAAATGTATTGTGCATTTTCTCCTGAGTACGCAGATACCTCATATGTGGTGGAAATCAAATGTTTGGACACACAGCAGTGCTCGGAAGGCAAGGAGCGCCATTTGAATTTTTGAGTGCAAAATTAGCTGCACCTGTTAGCGGACGCCATGTCGGGTTTGAAGACCCCCTGAGGTGCCTAAACAATGGAGCTCCCCCACAAGTGACCCCATTTTGGAAACTAGAGGCCTCAAATAATTTTTCTAGATGTTTGGTGAGCACTTTGAACCCCTGGGGGCTTCACAAAAAGTTTATAGCGTTGAGCCGTGAAAAGAAAAAAATTTTTTTTTACCACAAAACGGTTGCTTCAACTAGGTAGCTTTTTTTTTCACAAGGGTAACAGGAAAAAATGCACCATAAAATGTATTGTGCATTTTCTCCTGAGTACGCAGATACCTCATATGTGGTGGAAATCAAATGTTTGGACACACAGCAGTGCTCGGAAGGCAAGGAGCGCCATTTGAATTTTTGAGTGCAAAATTAGCTGCACCTGTTAGCGGACGCCATGTCGGGTTTGAAGACCCCCTGAGGTGCCTAAACAATGGAGCTCCCCCACAAGTGACCCCATTTTGGAAACTAGAGCCCTCAAATAATTGTTCTAGATGTTTGGTGAGCACTTTGAACACCTGGGGGCTTCACAGAAGTTTATAGCGTTGAGCCGTGAAAAGAAAAAATTTTTTTTTTACCACAAAACGGTTGCTTCAACTAGGTAGCTTTTTTTTTCACAAGGCTATCAGGAAAAAATGCACCATAAAATGTATTGTGCATTTTCTCCTGAGTACGCAGATACCTCATATGTGGTGGAAAGTAATTGTTTGGGCGCATGGCGGGGCTCAGAAGAGAAGGAGCGCCATTTGACAGCAAAATTGGTTGGAATCATTAGCGGACGCCATGTCACGTTTGGAGACCCCCTATGGTGCCTAAACAGTGGAGCTCCCCCACAAGTGACACATTTTGGAAACTAGAGCCCTCAAATAATTTTTCTAGATGTTTGGTGAGCACTTTGAACACCTGGGGGCTTCACAGAAGTTTATAGCGTTGAGCCGTGAAAAGAAAAAAAATTTTTTTTTACCACAAAACTGTTGCTTCAACTAAGTAGCTTTTTTTTTCACAAGGCTATCAGGAAAAAATGCACCATAAAATGTATTGTGCATTTTCTCCTGAGTACACAGATACCTCATATGTGGTGGAAAGTAATTGTTTGGGCGCATGGCAGGGCTCAGAAGAGAAGGAGCGCCATTTGACAGCAAAATTGGTTGGAATCATTAGCGGACGCCATGTCACATTTGGAGACCCCCTATGGTGCCTAAACAGTGGAGCTCCCCCACAAGTGACACCATTTTGGAAACTAGAGCCCTCAAATAATTTTTCTAGATGTTTGGTGAGCACTTTGAACACCTGGGGGCTTCACAGAAGTTTATAGCGTTGAGCCGTGAAAAGAAAAAAATTTTTTTTTACCACAAAACGGTTGCTTCAACTAGGTAGCTTTTTTTTTCACAAGGGTAACAGGAAAAAATGCACCATAAAACGTATTGTGCAATTTCTCCTGAGTACGCAGATACCTCATATGTGGTGGAAATCAAATGTTTGGACACACAGCAGTGCTCGGAAGGCAAGGAGCGCCATTTGAATTTTTGAGTGCAAAATTAGCTGCACCTGTTAGCGGACGCCATGTCGGGTTTGAAGACCCCCTGAGGTGCCTAAACAATGGAGCTCCCCCACAAGTGACCCCATTTTGGAAACTAGAGGCCTCAAATAATTTTTCTAGATGTTTGGTGAGCACTTTGAACCCCTGGGGGCTTCACAAAAAGTTTATAGCGTTGAGCCGTGAAAAGAAAAAAAAATTTTTTTACCACAAAATGGTTGCTTCAACTAGGTAGCTTTTTTTTCACAAGGGTAACAGGAAAAAATGCACCATAAAATGTATTGTGCATTTTCTCCTGAGTACGCAGATACCTCATATGTGGTGGAAATCAAATGTTTGGACACACAGCAGTGCTCGGAAGGCAAGGAGCGCCATTTGAATTTTTGAGTGCAAAATTAGCTGCACCTGTTAGCGGACGCCATGTCGGGTTTGAAGACCCCCTGAGGTGCCTAAACAATGGAGCTCCCCCACAAGTGACCCCATTTTGGAAACTAGAGGCCTCAAATAATTTTTCTAGATGTTTGGTGAGCACTTTGAACCCCTGGGGGCTTCACAAAAAGTTTATAGCGTTGAGCCGTGAAAAGAAAAAAATTTTTTTTTACCACAAAACGGTTGCTTCAACTAGGTAGCTTTTTTTTTCACAAGGGTAACAGGAAAAAATGCACCATAAAATGTATTGTGCATTTTCTCCTGAGTACGCAGATACCTCATATGTGGTGGAAATCAAATGTTTGGACACACAGCAGTGCTCGGAAGGCAAGGAGCGCCATTTGAATTTTTGAGTGCAAAATTAGCTGCACCTGTTAGCGGACGCCATGTCGGGTTTGAAGACCCCCTGAGGTGCCTAAACAATGGAGCTCCCCCACAAGTGACCCCATTTTGGAAACTAGAGCCCTCAAATAATTGTTCTAGATGTTTGGTGAGCACTTTGAACACCTGGGGGCTTCACAGAAGTTTATAGCGTTGAGCCGTGAAAAGAAAAAAATTTTTTTTTACCACAAAACGGTTGCTTCAACTAGGTAGCTTTTTTTTTCACAAGGGTAACAGGAAAAAATGCACCATAAAACGTATTGTGCAATTTCTCCTGAGTACGCAGATACCTCATATGTGGTGGAAAGTAATTGTTTGAGCGCATGGCGGGGCTCAGAAGAGAAGGAGCGCCATTTGACTTTTCAAACGCACAGACGCAGTGCACTGATCGGCCGCTGCAGGACGCACGGTCGGATGCGATAAAAAAAAGCGTCGGGGATACGTAAAAAAAAAAGTCACGCCAAAAATTGACCATGGATGCAGATACGTTATGTGCATCCCTGATCAGCGCTTGGCGGGACGCACGGACGGATGCGATACAAAAAGCGTCGCAAATACGGAAAAAAGTCACGCCAAAAATTGAGCAGGGATGCCGATCCGTTATCTGCATCCCTAATCAGCGCTCGGCGGGACGCACGGACGGATGTGATACAAAAAGCGTCGTGAATACGGAAAAAAGTCACGCCAAAAACTGACCACGGATGCAGATCCGTTATCTGCATCCCTGATCAGCGCTCGGCGGGACGCACGGACTGATACGATACAAAAAGCGTCGTGAATACGGAAAAAAGTCACGCCAAAAATTGACCATGGATGCCGATCCGTTATGTGCATCCCTGATCAGCGCTTGGCGGGACGCACGGACGGATGCGATACAAAAAGCGTCGTGAATACGGAAAAAAAAGTCACGCCAAAAATTGAGCAGGGATGCCGATCCGTTATCTGCATTCCTGATCAGCGCTTGGCGGGACGCACGGACGGATGCGATACAAAAAGCGTCGGGGATACGGAAAAAAAAAAGTCACGCCAAAAATTGAGCAGGGATGCCGATCCGTTATCTGCATTCCTGATCAGCGCTTGGCGGGACGCACGGACGGATGAGGTGTAAAAATGGACAGGGGATACGGAAAAAAAAAAAAAAGTTATACTCACAGTACCCAGAGGACTAGCAGGAGGATCACTGACCAGAAGAGCTGCAGAGGAACAGATGGCAGAGAGATGCACAGCTTTACAGGAGCAGCAGGCAGATCAGCAGAATGCCCAGGAAGGACCCAGCGATGGACGCAGATGTGATCAGGCCGGTGAAGACAGGTAAGAGGACGTCGGGGGAGAGCAGAGGGGGAGAGGGGGGGGTGAGAGGAGAGGGGGGGGGGTGAGAGCAGAGGGGGGGTGAGAGCAGAGGGGGGGGTGAGAGCAGAGGGGGAGGGGGGAGAGCAGAGGGGGAGACCGGAGAGGGAGCTGCAGAAGCAGAATAGAAATAATGGGGGAGGCAGTCAGATCGCGGGGGGAGCGGATCGGGATGTCGGGGGGGGGGTGGTTGGGGGGAGCAGATCGCGGGGGGGGGGCACGGCAGCGCGCAGGGGCACCACGGGAGCGCGCACGGGCTGCAAAGTGAGCACAGTACTCACTTTGCAGCAGCAGCGGTGACCTCAGCAGCAGCGGTGGTAGCAGATCGGGATGCCGGGGGGCAGATCGGGGCGTAGGGGGGCAGATCGGGGCGTAGGGGGGCAGATCAGGGGGGGCACGGGCAGGGGCCTTCACGGCAGCGCGCAGGGGCACCACGGGAGCGCGCACGGGCTGCAAAGTGAGCACAGTACTCACTTTGCAGTAGCAGCGGTGACCTCAGCAGCAGCGGTGGTCGCAGATCGGGATGCTGGGGGGCAGATCGGGGCGTAGATCGGGGCGTAGGGGCGCAGATCGGGGCGTAGGGGGGCAGATCGGGGGGGGCACGGGCAGGGGCCTTCACGGGAGCGCGCAGGGGCCTTCACGGGAGCGTGCAGGGAGCGGAATACTTACCATTGGAGCAGGAGCGGCGGAGACATCAGAGGCGGCGGCGGCAGCAGCAGCGGTGGTGTGGTACCAAAAGTACCAGCCACTCCACGCTGCAGACATGTTGGGGGAGGGCTCACAGGCCAGCACAGGCCTGGGGAGGGCGGCCACCGGCAGATCAGACCGCCCCACTGCACACTGATTGGAGCGATTGCGCGTCATAGCACGATCGCTCCAATCAGTGCTGCAGGGGCTGGGGGCGGCATGTTTGAGGTCCACCTATGATATGCTGCTGCAGCTGCGGCATCTCATAGCTGGATCTCACAGGATCGCACTAATTCGGGCATTATTTTTGCCGAAATTAGTGCGATCGATGTGGTTGGCGGTTCAGATTTGAACAGCCAATCACATCGATCGTCGATAGGGGGTGGCGATGCCGCCCCCCCTGGGGTCAAGCAAAGGTCCCCTGCTGTAAGAAACAGCAGGGGACATCATTTGAAAGCCGTTGCTATGGCCACGGCAATCAAATGAAGTTTAGGCAGTAAAATTACGTCCCTGGTCGTTAAGTCACGTTAAAATAGGACGTAATTTTACTGCCCGCGGTCGTGAAGGGGTTAAAGCAAGAGGTTATGCTACAAAATACTAAGTTATTGCATGGTAAACAATGAATTGCTCTCTATGTTGTGATCAATACATACAGTAGTAAATGCAAAACTTTTGGTAGTCAGTTTTCTTTAATTAAATGACCATACCTATATTCAAAAGCATTCTGGTTAAAATTAAGGTCTTGCATGATAACAGCTTCATGCACTTTCAATTCATCACCAGGAAAATTGCATCACAACAACCAGACAGAAGTTATCACAAACCTTTTGCTGCAACTGTATATATCCAAACTCTTATTATCCATTATACAAGCATAAGACCCTATATGCAACTTTCTGTCTTTCTGGTAAGAGTATCTCCTTTACCAAAAGACATGTGGGATACTCCCTAAATGTATGGAGGAAGATGCTGTGGTCAGATGAGACCAAAATTGAACTTTTTGGCCACCAAGGCAAATGCTATGTTTGGGGTCAAACCAACACAGCTCATCACCCCAAGAACATTATTCCCACAGTGACACATGGTGGTGACAGCATCATGATGTGGAGATGTTTTTTGACATAAGGGACAGAAAAAATGGTCTGATTCGAGGGGAAGGTGAATGGTGCAAAATACAGGGATATTCTTGAACAAAACCTGTTTTAGTCTCAGTGATTTGAGACTGGAACGGAAGTTCACCTTCCAACAAGAAAATGACTCAAAGCATACTGTTAAAGCAACATTCAAATGGTTTAAGGGAAAAGTGTAAATATATTGGAGAGGCCTAGTCAAAGCCCAGACCTTAATTCAATTGAGAATCTGTGGTCATATTTGAAAATTGCTGTTCACCAAAGGAAACCATCTAACTTGAAGGAGTTGGAGCAGTTTCGCCTTGAGGAATGGGGAAATATCCCATTGGCAAGATGTTGAAAGCCATTAGAGACTTATCCAAAGCGAATTACAGATGAAATGACAGCAAAATAAGTCTCTACAAAGCACTGGTTTTAGGGGCTGAATAGTTATGCACACTAAAGTTCTCAGTTATTTTGCCCTATTTGTTGTTTGCTTCACGTTAAAAAGAATAAAAAATGGTCACTGTTGTAGGCATGTTCTTTACATGAACTGACGTATACCCTCAAACAAAACCAGTGAAATTACAGATTGGGAGGTAGCAAAACATGAAAAAAGTCAAGGGGGGGAATACTTATGAAAGCCACTGAATATACAATTTATCTCTATGTACCAGTACCATCTGCCTATAGGTTTCAAGCCTATGGCTCATAGCTTTAGCTAGTGACTGTGATGATGTGGTTTGTGGGTTTGACTAAATTTGTCTAGAAAGAAAAAATTAAATAAGTATTTTCACAATGTTTTAGTACACAGCCACGGCTGCCATCAGAAGACAGTGAAGCTCTGGAACTGAGCCCTTCCATCCGCCTGCTACAGCTGACGGCACCAGAAACAGCTGATCAGCGGGGTTGCCAAGTGTCGGACCCTGGCTGATCAGATGTTGATGACCTATCCTAAGTATATGCTGTCAATATAAAAGTAGTGGACAACCTCTCTAATAAATCAGGCACCTTTGACTCCAGCACGCCCCCCATCAAGACTGACGTCAACAATGCTGGTCTTGTAAAATCAGGGCTTATGCCTCCTGTAATGAAACAATACAAAAATAAAAAAAAATATTTGTACTGGGCAAGTTCTTAAAGGGTTAACAATATTGGCTGTATGTTTGTTTGCTGAGATGCCATAAACATTCAAGGAACCACCACCATATAACATTGTTGCTTACAGACACCACTGTACTGCTCTCTAAGCCTTTATCAAATAAAAAGCTTTTTGTTACAACCAAATATTTAAAATTTTGACTCATCAGTCCAAAGTACTTGCTGTCATTTTTCTGCACCCCAGCTAATATGTTTTCTTGTATAGTTGAGACATTTGGCCTTGTTTCCACGTCGAAGGTATGACTTTTTGGCTGCAATTCTTCTTTAAGGAACACTTTTGGACAAACCTCTCCAAAAAAGTAGATGGGTGTTGCTGAGTCCCACTGAATACTGCTAGTTCTAAGCTGATAGCGCTGCTGGATATCTGATTTCAAAGTAAATAAGCAATGGTGTATCTTTCATCTACTGTATTGAGTTTCCTTGGCTGACCACTGTGTCTACATTCATCAAGATTGCCCATTTCTTAGTGCTTCTTCGAAAGAACATGAGAAGCATATCTTTTAACCCCAGAGTTAACCAAAGAAGTCTCCACAAAACCATATTAAATCCTATTGTTAGGTCCGGGTGATGGTGGATCCTCTGGGCCGTGTACCGGACTCCCCCAGTGAGGCAACCTGGAGCTAACCCCTATACAGGGACTGTCCAGTCACCCCACCAGAGGGCCTAGGTACACGGTAGCCGGAGTACTAGTGGAACCGGGGTAGCGTCCCACAGGGAACTGGTAAAACGGAGTCTTTGGAGCCACAGAGTCCTCGGAGATAATTACGGAAGTCCAGTACGGGTGACGTTTAGGAAGCTCAGGCGGGATCCGGGTTAGCTGGGTGTGATGGAAGGCAGCTGGGTGAAGTCGGAGATACCAGACAGGCACAGGCTGCCGAAACGGTGGTTGGATTCCCCGCCGACGGACACCGGAGGACCTCTTGGCAAGACTGGATTCAGGGACCGGTTATGGAGGCAGAGCAGGCTCTACGGAAGAGACAAAGTTTTTAGTATGAGTAAGACACAAGGGGACCTGGACTTCTAGCTTGCAGAACTCGACGAACAGGCGACGCCGTCCAGGCAGGGAGCTCCTAATATACCTGACCCTGACTGATGCAATATCCTGTTAGGGAGTGCAGGGCCTTTAAGAGGAGGTCAGTGACCGCGCGCGCGCCCTAATGCACATGCGTGACGCCCGGGTGCCGGAGGCCAGAGCAGGGATCGGTGCCAAGGAGGACGTGTGGCTGGAGGCAGGGGACCGGAGCGGTGAGTGAGAAACGACGTCGGGACCCAGGGAGCGTACTGCAGGGGCAGGAGCCGTACTTATGCAGAAGTCCGCCACCGGGAAGATGGTCACCTGCGGCTTCTTCTCCAAGATCTTCTCAGCCCCAGAACGCAATTATATCATTGGTGATCGAGAGCTCCTGGCCATTAAGATGGCGTTGGAGGAATGGCGATATCTCTTGGAGGGAGCGGTTTACCCGGTGATCATCTATACTGACCACAAAAACCTTGAGTATATACGCTCCGCTCAAAGGCTAAATCCGAGCCAAGCACGTTGGTCTCTCTTCTTCGCTAGGTTTGACTTTCAGCTACACTACCGGCCCACGGACAAGAACGTACGGGCAGATGCCCTGTCTCGGTCCTTCGTTCCGGTAAACCAAGAGGAGGAGCCAAGCCAGACCATCATCTGTCCTAGCAAGGTCATCCCGGTGGCTCCCATCTCCCTGGCACAGATCCCTCCTGGGAAGAATTACGTCACGGAGACCGACCGACTCAAGGTCCTCCAATGGGGACACTCCTCGAAAGTGGCCGGACATGCCGGCCAGAAGAAAACCTGGGGCGTCATCGCCCGTCACTATTGGTGGCCGTCTCTTCATACGGATGTCACCGCCTTCGTCTCTGCATGTTCCTCCTGTGCCCTGAACAAGACGCCTAAGCACCTGCCCTTTGTTCCTCTTCTCCCTCTGCCGACTCCTTCCATTCCATGGCAACACATAGCCATGATATCTGTCACACCCATCTTTAGATATAAAGGCCCTGAATTGGCCCTCAAATGGGAAAAAGAGGTTACTGACTGCTCACTCAGGCTGATGGCATGTTTATTGGAGGAGGAGGAACGGAAAACCTTGGCAGGCTTAGAATTAGCCTTAAAGGAACAGATTGATATAACAAAAAAATTTTCTGGTGACGGTGAATTTGCGGCAAAAGAGGTGACCTTGCAGAACACCATCAAAAATTTCAATATCATCTAAAAGAAAAAAAACATAAGTTTTATATTAGAGGTCTACAAGAATTCAGAGATAACAAGGCTTATACTTTCTTCTCCAGTAGACCAATCAGACAGAGTGAGCCAGAAAGTACCTCTACGGACACAGAAGTGTCAGACTTGGAAGGGAGGAACACAGCTTCCCGCGGAAAAGGGAAAAATAAAGTAAAGGGACGGAGGAATTTTTGTTTTTTAGAACAGACGCATTACTCCCTCAGAAACAAACGACAAAACAACATTCCCCCACCGCAAGGTCAGCCCAGACAATCAATCTGTCAGGGCATATTCTAACAGAGGCAGAGAGATCAGTTTTAAATAAATTTCTGGTGTTTGTGCCTACATCTGATTTTGATAAGTTTGAAGGGGTGAAGGATTTAAATCTATTCATCCGTAAACTCAAATGGAGGAAATATCATATTATTGAGGATAAAAAACAAAGCGCCGAGTTGGGTATATCTGAGGACATCTTGGAGGACGTGAGACTGTTGTACAGTATTGGTGAGACCGATCCAAATTTAAACGGCCAGGGTCCATTTACACAAGTTGAACAAAAAAGTGACAAAATGCCGCCATCAATGGGTGATGTGGGCTCTATTGAAATCTTTTGCAATTTGGTCACCCGTGATATTGAAAATCTCCAGTTGGGGCGCTCCCGGGATTTCAATCTCTCCAAAAGAGAAATGGAGGGTTTGTTATCGCTGGAGCGCTCTTCCGATATAGTGATAAAAAAATCGGATAAAGGTGGAAATGTTGTTTTAATGGATGTTGATAACTATAAGGATATGTGTTTAAACATCTTGAGTGACGTCAATGGATATGGCAAGCTTGCCACTAAACCAACTAAAACTTTTCTGTGCGAGTTGAAGGATATTCTTTTGAGAGCAAAAGAAAACGGTTTGATAGATAATAGGGAATTCGAGTTCCTACTCCCGAGATTTCCAGTGACCTCTACCTTTTACTGTCTCCCAAAAATACATAAGGGACCTAATCCACTTAAGACCGATAGTCTCGGGAGTGGGTAGTCTTACCCAGAACTTGGGAAGTTACCTAGATGAACTTCTTAAACCGTTTGTTGTTTCCCTCAACTCGTATTTAAGGGATACGACGGACCTTTTGAAAAAACTTGAGGGTATCACTCTTGAAAAAGATGTGATATTAGCCAGTATTGACGTTGAATCATTGTACTCCTCAATAAAACATGAAATAGGTCTCAAAGCTGTAGCACACTTTTTGAATGGTCGAGGTATACAATTTACTGAACATAATGCTTTCTTATTGGAAATTTTGGAATTTTGCCTTACACGTAATGTCTTCACGTTTGGGAACCAGCTTTACCACCAGCTCAGGGGCACCGCGATGGGCAGCCCCTGTGCGCCATTGTACGCAAATTTGCTCCTGGGCTGGTGGGAGGAAACATTGGTGTTCGGCAAAGATTCTGGCCTGCCCACAGATAAAATCCTGCTGTGGTGCAGGTTTATTGATGACATCTTGTGGAAAGGTTCAGAATTAGAGCTATCTCAAATGGTAAAAGAATTGAACAAGAATGACCTAGGTCTGTTTTTCACATTTGAAGTGAATAATTCTAAATTGCCCTTTTTGGATGTCCTAATTGAAAAATCTAGTGAGGGGAATATTGTCACCAGTACCTACCATAAGGAAACGGCAACGAACTCATTACTAAGATGGGAGAGCGGTCATCCAATAGCTGAAAAAAAGGGCATTCCCAAGGGCCAGTTTTCCAGGATCAAGAGAAATTGTTCAAATGAAGAAAAGTGTTTGCTGCAGTTTGATGACCTTGAAAACAGGTTTTGTGAAAGAGGGTACCCTGGTAGGGTCATAAAAAAGCACGAGAGGAGATCAATGGTGCGGGTAGGCCGGCTCTACTCTACCCCCCCACCGAAAGTGGGGGATACAGCTGAGTTGGTCCGCTTTATTACAACATTTAATAATGGATCAAAGGCCATGAGAGCGATACTGGAGAGAGATTGGCCCATCCTTAAAATGGATTTAGACATTGGCAAATTTGTCCCTGTCAAACCCCAAATTACCTATAGGAAGGCAAGATCACTGCAGGACAGGTTGACACATAGCCACTTTGTCGATAGCAGAGGTACAGGCTGTGATTGGCTTAAGAGTAATCTGATAGGATGCTTTCGCTGTAGTGGGTTTCTGGCCTGCAGTGCTTTGAAGGTAGGAAAGAAATTCTGGAGTCATAATACAAGGAAGGAATATGACATACGGTGTTTTGTCAATTGCCGCACGAGAGGTGTTATTTACAAAGGCACATGCTCCTGTGAGTTGGAATATATAGGCAAGACTAGGAGAGAGTTCAGAAGGAGAATAGGAGAGCATCTGAGGGACATTAGACTAAGAAATGACACTCCACTGGCAAAGCATGTGAACACTATTCATGGGGGAGGTACTGGCCATGTAATTTTCCAGGGTATTGATGTTGTCCCACCACTTAAACGGGGAGGTGACTGGGACAAGAAAATCCTCCAGAAAGAATGTAGGTGGATTTTCCGGCTTAAGACGGTTCACCCCCTTGGTCTGAAGGAATCGCTGTCTTTTGCAGCCTTTTTGTAGGTGGAGGATAAGTGATAGCTAGGAGGGATAGCCGTCGCACGAGCGGGGACGCCAACCACCGTACTTTAGGGTGCCAACCTCCGCAGTTGGGCAGGGAGACCTACATGTAGTCAGTTTAGTTGGTGGTGGAGTGGTTAGGTTTAGTGATGAGCGAGTACTAAAAAGCTCGGGTGCTCGAAGCTCGGGCCGAGCCTCCCAAGATACTCGTGTACTCGGGCCGAGCAACGAGCCCAATGTTATCCTATGGGAGACCCGAGTATTTTTGTGAAATGACCCCCCGGCAGCATGGAGAAACCCTAAAAATGTCACAAAAGTCTCAGAAGAGTGCTCAAATGACATGGCAACAGCATGGGGAAGACCCCTTGAAGCATTTATCACTCAAAAGTCACAGCTGTGAACAATTTTGTCCGCGTTTCACGCCATTTTTACGGACTCACCAGAAAACCTTCCAAAATGACCCCAAAATGATTTTTCATGGCAGAAATGTTAAGGGCACATACGCAATAGTGAGATAGAGCTGGTGTATGTTACTTTTTGAGATTAATACATGAAAGATTTTACGTGAAAACATTGTGTGGCACTCCGATGTCCCTGAGAAGAGACGTACATGAAGGCCTCTTGAGTCTAATGTGCCCATTTTGAGGAAGTGAGTCTTTGTAGTATTTTCCTTTGCCAGGGCAGTCCAAAATTGTGAGGTTCACCAATGCCCCTGCATACAGACGTGCATGAGGGCCTGTAAACCTGAAGTGCCCATTGTAAGGAAGTGGGTCTATTTTAGTATAGCCCTTTGCCAGGGCAGCCAAAAATTGGGAGGTTCCACGTTGTCCCTGGATAGAGATGTGCATGATGACCTGTAAACCTGAAGTGCCCATTGTAAGGAAGTGGGTCTATTGTAGTATAGCCCTTAGGCAGGGCAGCCAAAAATTGGGAGGCTCCACATTGTCCCTGGATAGAGACGTACATGATGGCCTGTAAACCTGAAGTGCCCATTGTAAGGAAGTGGGTCTATTGTAGTATAGCCCTTAGGCAGGGCAGCCAAAAATTGGGAGGCTCCACGTTGTCCCTGGGTAGAGACGTGCATGAGGGCCTCAAAACATTAAGTGTCCATTGTCAGGAAGTGGGTGTATTATAGTATAGCCCTTAGGCAGGGCAGCCAAAAATTGGGAGGCTCCACGTTGTCCCTGGGTAGAGACGTGCATGAGGGCCTCAAAACATTAAGTGTCCATTGTCAGGAAGTGGGTGTATTATAGTATAGCCCTTAGGCAGGGCAGCCAAAAATTGGGAGGCTCCACGTTGTCCCTGGGTAGAGACGTGCATGAGGGCCTCAAAACATTGTTCCCATTGCAAAGGAGCGGGTCTCCTGTCGTTGTAATGTCCATTCTGCAAAGAATGGGCGAAAAAATTTACCACTGGGGGTATACCTGAAACAAAGGCCTAAGTATTGCAATTTGTAATGGTCATCATCATGGTGGCGCATGAGGAGAAGGAGGAGCAGTCCAGCGATTATCCAAAGTCCAGAAGTGTGTACCCATGGGTGAGTGGAGGTACATGGCAAACTTTAAATTCCGCTCTCATTTGCTGGTGGTGTGGTGAAGTCTGGCCCAATCCAACCCTTGTTCATCTTGATCAGAGTCAGCCTGTCAGCATTTTCAGTTGACAGGCGGGTGCGTTTATCTGTAATGATTCCACCTGCGGCACTAAAAACACGCTCTGACAAAACGCTAGCAGCAGGGCAGGCCAGGACTTCCAAGGCGTAGAGAGCCAATTCATGCCACGTGTCCAGCTTGGATACCCAATAATTGTAAGGCACAGAGGAATGTCGGAGTACAGTTGTTCGATCTGCAAGGTACTCCTTCAGCATCTGGGCAAACTTAGGATTTCTTGTGGCACTACCCCGCACCTCAGGGGCTGTGGTACGTGAGGGGCTGAGAAAACTGTCCCACATCTTAAAGACTGTTCCCATACCTCTGGCGGATTGGACTTGTGCCTCTCTCGGCTGTACGCCTCGGTTGTCCACTGATTCCTGACCTATGCCGCTAGTGTTTTGTGAGGGGAATGCTTTGCCTACTTCCGTGACTATGGCCTTCCGGAACTGCTGCATTTTGGTTGACCTCTCCTCCACGGGAATAAGAGACAAAAAGTTCTCCTTGTAGCGTGGGTCTAACAGTGTTAGCAACCAGTAATGATTGTCGGCCAAGATGTTCTTAACGCGAGGGTCACGAGACAGGCAGCTTACCATAAAGTCAGCCATGTGCGCCAGACTCTTAACAGCCAGGACTTCAGTAGCCTGACCAACAAGATGACTGAACATGCTGTCCTCCTCCTCCTCCTCCTCCTCCTCATCTACCCTGTCCTCTGGCCAGCCACGCTGAACCGAGGATATGACTGGTGTGCATGTCATATCCTCAATTTGGCCGGAGAGTTGCTCCATGTCTTCATCCTCCTCCTCGTCATAGTCCTCCACTGCACGTTGTGATGAGACGAGGCTGGGCTGTGCGTTATCACCCACACCCACTACTGTTTCTTGCTGCAACTCATCGCGCTCCGCCTGCAATGCATCATGTTTGTTTTTCAGCAGAGACCGTTTTAGAAGGCAGAGTAGCGGTATGGTGACGCTAATAATGGCGTCATCACCACTCACCATCTTGGTGGAGTCCTCAAAGTTTTGGAGGATGGTACATAGGTCTGACATCCATCTCCACTCCTCAGGTGTTATGTGTGGAGTTTGACCCATTTCCCGACGGCTTAGGTGATGCAGGTACTCAACAACTGCCCTCTTCTGCTCACATATCCTGACCAACATGTGCAGAGTTGAATTCCAACGCGTGGGGACATCACACACCAGTCTGTGAGCCGGAAGATGCAAACGGCGCTGAAAGCCGGCAAGGCCGGCTGAAGCAGTAGGTGACTTTCGAAAATGTGCAGACAGGCGGCGAACTTTTACCAGCAGATCAGACAGCTCTGGGTATGACTTTAGAAACCGCTGAACCACGAGGTTGAGCACATGGGCCACGCATGGAACATGTGTCAGCTGGCCTCGCCTCAAAGCCGCCACCAGGTTCCGGCCATTGTCACACACGACCTTTCCTGGCTTTAGGTTCAGAGGTGTGAGCCAGTGATCTGCCTGCTGTTTCAGAGCTGTCCACAGCTCTTCTGCATTGTGGGGTTTGTCACCTATGCAGATTAGCTTCAGCACAGCCTGTTGCCGCTTTGCCGAGGCAGTGCTGCAGTGCTTCCAGCTTGTGACTGGTGTGGAGGGTACAGTGGATGAGGATGCGCAGGAGGAGGAGGAGGCTGAAGAGCATGACATTCCGGAGCTGTAGAGTGTGGGTGAAACACTGACTGAGGTAGGGCCTGCAAACCTTGGTGTGGGAAGGACGTGTTCCGTCCCTCGCTCAGACTGGGTCCCAGCTTCCACAATATTAACCCAGTGTGCCGTCAACGAGATGTAGCGGCCTTGCCCACAAGCACTTGTCCACGTGTCTGTGGTTAGGTGGACCTTGGGTGAAACAGCGTTGTTCAGGGCACGTGTGATGTTTTGTGACACGTGGTTATGCAACGCGGGGACGGCACACCGGGAGAAATAGTGGCGGCTGGGGACCGAGTAACGTGGGACAGCTGCCGCCATCAGGTCACGGAATGCTTCTGTCTCCACCAGCCTAAAAGGCAACATTTCCAGCGCAAGCAGTCGCGAAATGTTAGCATTTAGAACTGTGGCATGTGGGGTGTTGGCAGTGTATTTGCGCCTGCGTTCAAAGGTTTGCTGAATGGATAACTGAACGCTGCGCTGGGACAAGGACGTGCTTGATGATGGTGTTCTTTCTGCGTAGGCAACTGCAGGTGCAGGAGTGGAGGAGGCTTGTTCGCAGGCAGCATGGACAGGGGATTGGCTCGCATGCACAACCAGCGAAGACGTAGCAGTGACATCAGCAAGCACTGCTCCTCGACTCTGTTGTACTTCCCACAAAGTCGGGTGCTTGGCTGACATGTGCCTGATCATGCTGGTGGTGGTCAGGCTGCTAGTTTTGGTACCCCTGCTGATGCTGGCACGGCAGGTGTTGCAAATGGCCTTTTTTGAATCATCTGGATCCAACTTAAAAAACTGCCAGACTCGGGAAGACCTAACATTTGTACAGGCACCTTGTGTCGTCGTGTTGTTCCGGGGAACGGTTGCCTGACTTCTGCCTGGGGCCACCACCCTGCTTCTTACTGCCTGTTGTGATGCTACGCCTCCCTCCCCCTGTGCACTGCTGTCCTCGCTCTGCATATCCTCCTGCCAGGTTGGGTCAGTTACTGGATCATCCACCACGTCGTCTTCCTCTTCCGCACCCTGCTCCTCCTCCTGACTTCCTGACAATTGTGTCTCATCATCGTCCACCACCACTTGTTGAGACACGTTGCCAACTTCGTGAGAACGTGGCTGCTCAAATATTTGGCCATCTGTACAGACGATCTCCTCATGACCCACTTCAATATGAGCTGGCGAGAGGCCAGAATGTGTGAATGGAAACGTGAACAGCTCTTCCGAGTGTCCAAGTGTGGGATCATTAATGTCCGAGGAGGACGTGTACTCAGCCTGGTGGTAGGAAGGAGGATCAGGTTCAGAAATGTGCGGTGCAGTATCACGGCTACTGACACTTGACCGTGTGGAAGACAGAGTGTTTGTGGTGGTGCCAATCTGACTGGAAGCATTATCTGCTATCCAACTAACAACCTGTTGACACTGGTCTTGGTTCAAGAGCGGTGTACTGCTGCGGTCCCCAAGAATTTGGGACAGGACGTGCGAGCGACTAGATGTGGCCCTTTGTTGTGGCGAAATTAGAGCTTGCCCACGACCTCGGCCTCTGCCTGCACCACCATCACGTCCACTTCCTTGTTCCTTGCCAATGCCCTTGCGCATTTTGCAATGCTGTGCACTGCTGACGTGTATATTCACTACTTGTGCGTTATATCAAAGTTTCTGGAAATTGCACACAAGTGCACCTGTACGCTGCCACCAACAGGCACACACGTGCGGTTTTAAAAACCAAGCACGGACGCAATAAGAACCTAACAGGTTTTTTTGGGGAGCGACAATTACAGACAAGTCAGACACTATCTGGACTGTTTTACACTGTGTACACCAGCCCCAGATATGATGAAGGCTGGTATACGGTCACCACTACCCTGCCTGCCTGTATACTGGTACAATAGTCCTGACAAGGACTCTTTTGGTCACTAGCCTGTATTCAGACCTGGCTATACCCTGCCTGTATATAGCAACAATAGTCCTGAGAAGGACTCTGCTACTGTACTCCGACCTGGCTATACCCTGCCTGCCTGTTTACAATTAGAATAGTCCTGAGAAGGACTTTTGGTCACACTGTTTGCAGCCCTGCAACTGAAAAAGCTATAAAGGGCCACAAAGCTTTCCCTGAATCAGCGACACTCTCCCTGCACTGACAGTCTGGATAGCTGTGAGCAGAGCACAGCGCGCCGGCCGATATAAAGGCTCGGTCACGCTGTGCAGGCCGGCCAATCACTGCAATTCCACAACTAACAGGGCTGTGGCATTGCAGTGGTCTGCCAGCCAATCCCTGCATGAGGGCTGGCTCTCAAAAGAGCGCCAACATGCAGAAATGAAGACCACGAGTACAGCACGAGTATCGCGAGATTACTCGGTCCCCGCCGAGCAGCCCGAGTACAGCGATACTCGTGCGAGTACCGAGTAGTTACAAGCATGCTCGCTCATCACTAGTTAGGTTGTTTCCCTTCCTTTTTTCCTTGGGGTGCCATTTGGCTCTCCTAAATTAGAACTGAGACCTTTGGATTCCCTCTATTCTGCCTTGTTTTCTATATGTGGCCATTCTGTCTCTCCGGTCTCTCTCAATGTCAGATCAGTCCTTAATTGCAGTGTAGTCTTTGATAGTGTAATAGTCCTCCTATTTGTCATCTCTATTGGGATTTGCTCCCTGGGTTTAAAACTTCCTCAGAGGCTCAGTTAATGAGCGATTTCCTGGGTTTTATAAATCCGTACGTATTATCTGGTAGTTATTTGCCCTGCTCCCTTTCCGCTATGTGTTACAGAAGTGGTTGAAAATACACAGAAAGAATTGTCCGCTTCATGGACTTAGCGCATGCGCGATAAGGTATAGTGCTGTGCACTGTTTCTAATCTGTGAAGGGGTGGGCTTTGTGGGCACTATTGCGTTCCAGCCATGTGTCTCAGCTTTGAAACATCATGAATGCGCCGGGAGGTTCTGACGTCGCATGCTATGGGACTTGCGTTCCACTGATGCGTTCCACCGCGTAATGCGGAAGCAGGGAGCGCAATCACGAATGTGACGTCAGACGCCAGCGGGAGAGCTACGATTATTTAAACTTGATGGTTGCTAACAGCGGTGTACAGTAGAGAGGATTCGTGCTGTCACCGTCTGGTAAGTCGTCTGCTTCTCTTTGTTTCTCTATTTAGGGAAAGCTATAAAGGGGGTTTATGTGTTTGAAACCCCTTTTGTTTATTGTCCCGCTTTCTCTCTTTGTCTTCTAGTTAACCCATGAGAGGTTTCATATTAGAAACCTATATCTCCTTATTCAAGCTCCCCTGATGAATAAAATTTAGGAAACGCGTCGGGAGAAGGAGAATCTGGGATAGGACAGCAAGTCCATTCTGAAGGGATCCCGAGCCCAGACTAAGAGGGGCCTGGAGTCGCCTACAATGATGACAAGCTGTCCTTTTGGAACAAGGTTACACCAGAATGGGTGAGATCGTTCCAATTTTTTATGACATTGCTTTGGTTGAGATTTTAATGTATTGTTATCTCCGAGCATTGTCATTTCTATTCTGAACCTGGGGCACATGTCTGGCTTTGATCTGATACCTTGACATCAGTATAAGGTGTTGTGGTATTTAACTGGTTGTTGGTATGCACGAGTCCTCTTTATGAAGCAAGGGGTGTTGTTGCACTATACTGTAAGCAATGGTATAGTGGAAACATCAACTCATTAAGTCCCTGGGCATTGCCATTTGTGCAGAGCCAGTGTGTGCCTGATTGGTCAGTTGTGACACCTTGTTTACACCATCTGTGATATCCTGACATGTCATGTGGCAGGGTGCACTAGTCCCCTTTTTGTCATTTGAAGGGCATTGCAGCACGTTAGTCTCTGCAGTAGACATTGTCATTTTTAAATAGTGGTAAGGTGGTCTTCCCCCTTTTTAGAGGAACTATTAAAAGTTACATTTTAGGTATTTTTTTGCTGTATTTGTTCTCACTCTATCTCCAATACCATACCAGTTGCTGTATTGAGTCTCCACAAAACCATATTAAATCCGATAAGGGAGCAGGGTGCCCGAAAGGGGTCACCCTGCCACCAACTCAAACTCCATAGAAAATTACAAAAACAGGAGGACAAGGGAGTTAATAGTGTTAAATTAAATCTCTATTTATTAAAAGTGAAAAATTAATTTTATTTTTTTATATTATTCTTGATATATATTTTATACGCATTCAAGGAATAGAAAGTGATGACACAACTACACATAAAAGCACATAAAAAACACATAACAAAAAGGGACATCAATACAATAATAGAAAGCAAAACAGCAGGGGCACAAGAACATTTTCTGACAAGCTGAAAAACGTAGGCAGCCTGGCCTAATTAAGAGGTTCAGTCCCCATTCCGCCTCTTTGCTGCTTGTGCTTCAGGCTGACTTGGTTGGCGATGGACCCTGGAGATCTTCTCGCCTGGCAGAGTTAACAGCTGACCATAAAGTGTCCCAATGTCCTACAGTCTGCACCCCGCCTTGTGCTGAGTCCTATAATCCTTGGTTCCACACTTTGACAGGCCTCCCGTGGTTCCTGGAGTTTTGCACTTCTACAGGTAACACACGGTGCCTGGAGTCCTGGTTCCGTACTCCACAGTCCCTCACTCCTTTTACACCACTCCGGTGGTTCTTCAGGTCAGTTTCTTTACTTTTCACTCTTTTCTCCTCACCACTCTTCTACTTCACTTCTCTCTACTTCACTTCCTCACTTGACTCACTCACTACCTAACTTCTTCCTGCCAGTTTCCCAACTGACCACTCGCCCCTCCTCCTCGTTCTGTCTCTCCCTACAGGTTGGGTGGCTACATCCAATCAGTGCCCTCCCCTGTTTTCTGTTACTAGGCAGTCTCCCAGTCTGGTGTTGGGGTTGTGTATGTGGCCTGAAGGTGCTGGTGTACTGGCCGGGTCAGATATTCCAGGGTTTGGATTTCCACTGGTTACATTTGTGGCACCTGGTACCGCAGGGGTGCTACATTATCAATTGTCCTCCACATCCAGGGAGGTTGGCTACAGTCCCATGCATCTTACATTTCTGAATAATATGGCCAATCTAGTCACAGGAACTTAAAGCTGCTTGGAGATGGTCTTATAACCTTTAGCTTTAACATGTTTATCTACAAATTTCTTTCTAATCTGAGACAACTCTTTCCTCCGCTTCCTCTGCTCCATGTTGACTGTGGCACACACCATGTCACCAAACAGCACACTGAGTATCTGTAGCCTTATATACAGGCCCACTGACTGACTACAAGATTGTAGACACCTGTGATGCTAATTAGTGGACACACCTTGATTTAACGTCCTTTTTGTCAAATTAGTTTCAGAGGTTCCATCATTTCTGTCCAGGCCTATTTCATGAGTTTTATTTATTTTTTTTTTAAAAAAATTGTATGAAAACATGGTTGAAATGCAATGTCTGACTTTCATTGGTTCATTTCCATAAATTTTGTATTTATTATTACTTTTCTCAGATTCAAGTTATTTTTGTGACCATTGTGGGTTTTTCTTTCATTAAATGAGGGGTACCAACAATTCTGACCACGTGTGTGTATAATATATATATATATATATATATATATATAAAATATATAATATATCTGTATTATAGTCAACCACTAGCTATTTAGATACATTTGTTTTACTTTAGTGTGGCACCAAGGGAAAATCGTAAACATCAATCATTTTTCGAATCAGGCACAAAAGTGTCTGTCTTTTTAGAAGTAAGGTCAAATAGCTTCTTATTACTGAAATATCAGTCCACCCTCAGCATCTTGATACACTGAAAATCCCTATATATACAATGTAAACAAATATATAAAGGAAAGAGCAACGAATAAGTGCAGTGAAATAGAAATGCCAGTATTTACTAATTTGTTGAAAATAATAACAGGGCTTCATTACCATTTTGATATCCGTCCAGACATATTTTTTCCTGTTCATCTGCTGATATTGAATAAAGAATCCTCCTACATATTAGCATACACAAGTATCTCCATGGTGTTGTCTACTTCAGGCCTGGTTGCTGATATCAGTATTTGGCCAGCAGCCATCATCTGTTATTCAATCATACATCACTGATCATATATAGAAAATGATGTGTACTAATATATTTATAACTAGTACAGCACACCAAATGTATCTCTAGAATAAATACTGTATGCAATCATGATTCTAATTATTGTCTATGTTTGGAATACTACCTACAAAACAAGGAGTATCATATAGTTTAAATGACCTTCCAAACATACTCTCCTATCCTTGTTAACGCCTTCACAACCAATGATCTATATTTACATCGTCGGTGTCCCTGCCTTTGATGCGGGCTAACATGCTGACCCACATCTTTTTCCTCACTTGATGTATGATTTAATCAGCCAGATGCTTATAACAGCGGCATTTAACACACCCAGACAGGAACTACATCATTGATCCCATCCAATTGATCGTGGGACATAGATGGGTTATCATGACAGTCGGGGGTCTGCTGAAGACCCTTGTGCATGTCTTCATGATCCTCCTGTGATAAATGGCGGAATGAGAAAAAAATCAAAACTTCAGAATTACATTTCTTTGGTCACCACAACATTGCACTAAAATGCAATAAAAGGCGATCAAAACATTATATAGTGGGTACAGAAGGTATTCAGACCCCTTTAACTTTTTCACTCCTTGATTCATTGCAGCCATTTGGGAAATTCAAAAAAGTTCATTTTTTTTCTCATCAATGTACACTTTGCACCCCATATTGACAGAAAAAAACAGAAATGTAGAAATTTTTGCTAATTTTTTAAACAAGAAAACCTGAAATATCACATGGTCATAAGTATTCAGACCCATTGCTCCATATTGAGTAGAAGCACCCTTTTGAGCTAGTATAGTCATGACTCTTCTTAAGAATGATGCAACAAGTTTTTCACACCTGGATTTGGGGATCCTCTGCCATTCCTCCTTGCAGATCCTCTCCAGTTCCGTTAGGTTGGATGGGGAATGTTGGTGGACAGCCATTTTGAGGTCTCTCCAGAGATTCTCAATTGGGTTTAGGTCAGGGCTCTAGCTAGGCCAGTTAAAAATGGTCACAGAGTTGTTCTGAAGACACTCCTTTGTTATTTTAGCTATGTGCTTAGGGTCATTGTCTTGTTGGAAGGTGAATCTTTGCCAAGTCTGAGGTCAAGAGCACTCTGAAAGAGGTTTTCTTCCACGATATCTCTGTACTTGGCCACATTCATCTTTCCATTAAGTTCAACCAGTCATCCTGTCCCTCCAGCTTAAAAACACCCCCATATCATGATGCTGCCACCAGCATGTTTCACTGTTGGAATTGTATTGGGCAGCTGATAAGCAGTGCCTGGTTTTCTCCACACATACCACTTAGACTTATCACTAAAAAGTTCTATCTTATTTCACATAGTCTCGGAGTCCTTCATGGTTTTTTTTGCAAACTCTATGCGGGCAATCTTGCACTGAGGAGAGGCTTCTGTCGAGCCACTCTGGCATAAAGGCCTTACTGTTGGAGGGCTGCAGTGATAGTTGACTTTGTGGAACTTTCTCCCATCTCCTTACTGCATTGCTGCAGCTCATCCACAGTGATCTTGGGGTTCTTCTTTAACTCTCTCACCTAGGCACTGCAACCACAATTGCTCAGTTTGGCTGGGCGGCCATGATTCTCATTTGGTCTGATATGCACTGTGAGCTGTGAGGTCTTATATACAGTGTGTCCACCCATATCCTGTCCACTGCCATTAACATGAGAACGGCGGCAGCTATAGGCAAGTGGTGTCTAGGTATAGTAAAGTAGCCATGCGCTATGCAATGAAACCACCTATAGCGCCACCTGGTGGAAAACAACGGAGTTATCATTTTTATCTCGAAAACGGAACGAAATAGGGAAAAATATATAAATAGAGAAAAAGGGAATTACAAAGTTGTAGGGCATCATCAATTCAATCCAAATCGACACCTTGCATACAGAAATGCAGAAATGTCCATCTTCCCACTATTTATTATTTATGCTAATTCCATTATAGAAGGTTGTGGCTTTAAATTATGGTAGCTAGAAGGACCTTGCTGACGCCATACCCATGTGACCAGAAGGGGCGGGGCCTCAGCCAACATAGCTGATACCAGAAAGCAACATTATTTTTCTGTTGGCTGAGGCCCCGCTGTGACGGGGTATGCAAAAGAGCAGGCAGGGACACCAGGCTGATGAACAATCCAACAAGTTTTATTGAGGCAGGGAGCATAAAACATCCAATATCCAAATAGTTCTTTAGAGTCCACAATGAGTCCACACAAAGAAAACAGATCCTGGGGCGCCACCCAGCAATCCGACGCCAAGGAAAATGCCACAACAGTCCTTAGATGAGTTCCTTAAATCCGGTAGCGTGGCTGAGACAACACAATCCCACATAGCAGCTGTTCTTCAATGTCCCATAGTCCATACACTGGCACCAGGACCTGCCCTCAGGACAGATCCTCGCCCTTCACCCAACAAAACAACAATCAACTAAACATGTGGCTGATTCTTCCACCTCTCCTTAGATCCACCCACTGGATGGGAAAGGGTTCACACCCACTTTTGAGTATGTGACTTTATATTGAAAAGTTTCTAGGAACTACAGGCTGGTATTGGAGGAGTCCCATGCGGAGAAGAACAAAGACACAGTCGCCCACTAGATGTTGACCTAGGCCTAATTATACAACCTACAAAGAACTACAACACTTTTACATAGAAAATATCTTTATTAAGAGAATATGTATATAAAACAAGATAAAAATGCACAGCAATACAATGACATGAGGATAGGAGACAGCTTTTTCTCTGATTGAAATCACATGGTGGCCAGCAATAATAAATATATATCTCCTAGTCAGATGAAGTGTAAACAAAATTCCCTCTGAAAATTACTTTCAGGAATTTATTTAAAAAAATTCATCCGACTGAATAAAATTGAATACTTTGGCCAAACATACAATGAAAAAATCTCAAAAGCTGAACCCAAAGTCTGTACACCCTGTACAGCAATTGGATGGCAAGAAGAAATCAGGACAGTATGTCTATAGCAAGAGTGACAGATGTGACACTGCACGGACTGTAGAAATGCATGAACATTTAGTAGTGTAATGGGGAATGTCAGGAGTCAATGCCATTTATAAATAGGTAATGCCATAACCAAATGAATGGAATATGGGGTAATAATAACAAGAAATGAGAGGCCTGACATGCCGCAACACACAAAATAGATAGTCACATGCAAGTGTACAAAAACATCTAGAGTAATCACATACTGTTATGGTTGCTGTGGCTCTGGAGAATATGTCCGGATTTCTTGCTTTGGACTTTGGGTTCAGCTTTTTTCATTGTATGTTTGGCCAAAGTATTCAATTTTATTCAGTCGGATGAATTTTTTTAAATAAATTCCTGAAAGTAATTTTCAGAGGGAATTTTGTTTACACTTCATCTGACAAGGAAATATATATTTCTTTATCGTTCCTATGGGAGACCCAGACCATGGGTGTATAGCTACTGCCTCCGGAGGACACACAAAGTTACTACACTCAAAACGTGTAGCTCCTCCCTCCCAGTATATACACCCCCTGCTAGCCAGTCCTAGCCAGTTTTTTGCTTTGTGTCAGGAGGCACATGCATCCTTTTTTTTTTTTTTGATTTTCATTTTTTCAGAAAAGCGGGTCCACTGGACCCCCGGCATGTCCCTTCACACCCCCCTGGCGGCGGTGCTGTTAAGGTTGATTCAGGGCAAGAGCCCTTCATGCCGCGCTTCTTCACCATCCCATGCTGGGGCTCTGGCTTGAAGTGGGAGCCAACACGGTTCTCACTGCTTTGCAGGAGACCGGCCTCCATCCGCAGCCCTTTGACAGGACCCTGCTGGACGGAGCACTGGACCCCCACCCCACCAGGGACTGGACCCTGCGTCTCAAAGCTAAGTATAGAGACGTTATTCAAGGGTCCTTCTGCAATGTGGGGCACTTTATTAGGGGGACAGTGTTTGACTTTGATAATGCTGCTTGTACTGTGTTTCCGGCCGGTTCCACTGTTTTTTTCTGTGTACCGCGCCGATGATGCCTGATTTTCGGCCGCATGTTTAACTCTAGGCCCCAGCTTCGGCCGCGGCCTAGTTTCGTCTCGTTCCCCTGCATGTCAGTCATGCAGGGGGACGCTGCAGCACCGCCCGCCGGCCGCTCTGCACAGGGGAGGACACTCCTTGTTGAGGAGATGATTCCCTCCCCTGTACATTTCTTAGCCCTCCGATTCCCGCTCCTGGGTTAACCCCCGCCCTCCCCCCTCACTCTAGCGCCATTTTCTCAGCGTTCTTAGTACGCTGATCGGCGCTGGCTGCTCTGCAGTGCAGAGGGAGTGAATATCTGGGGGGGGCTGGGGGTCCAGGCTTGGAACCTGGGGGGGGCACTCACAGCGGCCTGACAAGTCACAACCTCTGGTTGTGCACTTTTATATACTATCAGGGCATCGTGAAGGAGTTAATTCTTTATTATAGAACCTCCTCCTCAGCAGCATGTCTCACTAGGAGCAAAGCTCCAAGGCTGTACACTACATGTTCTGCATGTAAGCTCATATTGCCTGAACCGGCACAGGCCATACTGTCATGGTTCTTAGGTGGTGGTGCCTCAGCCTGGAGACTCCCCAGGCTGAACCCCTGTCTTGTGTTTTCTACACATTCTAGACAGAGCCCCCCACCTCTGCAGCAGGTCTCACAGAGCGAGGCTGCAGGCTGTTTTTTATTATCCACTGCTGGTAGTCTCGTACGGCTGTACCGAGCTCATAACCGCTGTGGCCCCTCAGCTTGGAGCCTCATGCATGGTCCCTCCAGCTGCTCCGGGTTCGGTGGCTGACCCCTGGGGGAATCTCTTTTTCCAGGGGTCGGCTGTTCCGGCATCCCCTGAGCATGCAACCCCCTTCTCAGGGCGTTTTCTGCTTGCTCAGCAAAGCTCACAGACCCCGTCCTCCTGACAGGGAGACGCAGGGTCCTCTGTCCTCCCCGTTCCGCAGCTCCGATACGAGCTGACCCACTGGACGAGGAGGATGTCTCTATCAGGGGCTCGGACGCTGCTTTACGTACTTTGATCCGTCCGTAGATGACGGGGATGCGAATGATTAGATTGTGTCCATTATATTGGACCTCCATCCGCCTGTATCAGGGGAGTATTCCCCGCTGGCAAAAAGGCATCAGTATACCTTTAACAAGACGAGGAGTGTGTTCCTTAACCACTCCAGTTTTCAACCCGCTGCGTCCAAGCCCGCAGCCTGTCCTGCAGATCCCACAGCGGGGTTCTGCTGCCTGTCTCCCCCTCCCATCAGAGGTGGTCAAGGAGTGTACTCATTCGCCAAGCGTGGCCACTCCGGTGTCCAGACTTTCAGCCCGGATAGTTGTATCAGTGGCTGACGGCACCTCTATAAGGATCCCACGGTACATTAACTTTGTACTGGACCTCAATCCGCCGGAGTTACCTTATCTAGGTGAACACAACGTGTGTTCCTTAACCACGCCAGTTGTCAGGCCCCTGTAACCAGCCCAGGGTCCGCTCTGACAGTCGCTTCCCATGAAGCGTGATTCTGAGGACTGGGTTTCCCCCGTCCACCAATGATGGTCAAGAGGTGGGCTCATTCACCTCAGGTGGCTCAGCCCGGACCGTTATGTCAGTGGCTGATGGCTCCTCAGAGGAGATGCATTCCCTCACAGGGACTCTATGCCCAAGACGGTTGCCTGAACTTCCAGACTTCAGTTTTTCCATCCTCTGCCAAGTCTGCCATGCTGGACACCGCACAGCGGTGGTTTTGGCTACTTTCCTCGCTATCCGCAGGTGTGGCTTCGGCAATGGAAGGCAGATGCCTCTATAGAGGTTCCTTGCTGGGCTCCCCTTTGGTGGGACCAGTCTCTTCGGAACCAACTAGATGAAATTTAGGAAGCTCTCGGCGACGAGAGTTCTTCCTTGCCACAAACCTAAACCAGGGCAGGAATCAGTTGAGGTTTCGGTGGTTTCCGTTCCTCCTTCTGATCGTCCTCTAGCTCGGCCTTAGTTCATAGAACCAAATGGCTTGAAGCTGCGTCTTCAGAAGACCGCAGGAGATGCTACCTCGGAGTAAGCTTCCTCCGAGCTATCTGGCCACGCCAACCACCTCCTTGGTCGGTGGCAGGCTCTCTCCACTTGGCGACGTATGGTTCTACCACGTCTCCGTTCAGTGGGGGCGAGTTTATATCTCCCATGGCTACAGGATGGAATTCTGTCCACCCGCCAAACAGATTTTTTCTGTCAACTCCTCCCGGCTCCAAGGCCGCCGCCTTCTCACAGGCCGTGGCATTTCTTGCAGGCCAACGGAGTAATTGTTCCGGTTCCCGACTGGGAACGGTTCTGAGATTTTTGCTTAAATCTATTTCTAGTCCCCGAAGAGGGCGGTGCCTTCCGACCTGGATCTTTAGCTTTTCAAGCATGGTCAGGTGTGGCGTTTTCACATGGAGTCTCGGTCTTGTTCCGTGTGTTTTTCACCGGATCAATCAAGAACCCAAGGAGATTCCCTAGCAGCCATCGGCATCAGGGATGCCTTTCGGCAAGGATCAATCGCAGTTTCACACCAGCGTTGACTACGTTTTGCCATCGGAGTGGTCCAATTCGTGGCTCTTCCCTTTGGGTTAGCCACGGCCCCTCGAGTATTCTCCTTGGGGCTGCTGTGATTAGGGTCCTGCACCCCTAGGGGTTGGCAGTGATCGTTTGCCCTGGACGGTTTTCTTCTCGGGGTTTCATCCAGCGCAGACTCTTAGTAGAGTACTTCGCTTATTCTCGCCACTCTAATCTATTCGGGTGGCTTGTCATTCTGTCCAGGTCCACTCTGACTTCGCACCAGAGGTTTTCAGGGACGCAATTCGAGACTCTGTCGGCACTTGTGAAGCTGCTCTTAGTCGATCAGTAGTCTCTCCGGGTCGACGTCGTTCTATCAGACACCAAATAAGGTGCTGGTCAGACGGTGGCGTCAATGGAAGCGATTCCTTGCCCAGTTTCTCCTGCGTCCTCTGAGACTGGAGGGTTTCCGCTGTACACGCGACCTCCCTCCTTCTCGGAGTGGTGGCTTCGCCACTGACCAGGGGCTCCTTGCAGTGGTGGTTTCGGCCACTCTGTCTCAGGGATGCTCCTTCCTAGCCCCGTCCCGGGTGATCCTCACCAGGGTGCTGGTCTTTCCGCCTTGGGAGCAGTATATCTCCACCGTGGAGCGCAGGGCGCTTGGACTCTGTCCGATTCAGCCCTCTGGTTCAATGTGCTGGAAATCAGGGCTGTATTTCTAGCTCTCTAAGCCTTCACCATCTGTTGGCGGCTAGGCACATTCGAGTCCAGTCGGACAACGTGACAGCGTTTTCCTACATCAACTTCCAGGGCGGGACATTCAGCCGTCTGGCAATCTTGGCGGCTCATCATTCTTCAGTGGACAAGGGACTCCTAGTCCACCATATCCGCAGCCCACATCCTAGATGTGAAAACTGCGAGGCAGACTATTTCAGCTGTCCAACCGTGGTCCATTGCGGTAGGCACACTGGTTCATATTTGATCCCAGCTTCGTCTCTACCTCTTGCCCAGAGTCCTGCGCAAGATCAGTTAAGGGGGCCGTCGGGTCATTCTCATTCTCCAGACTGACCCAGGCAGGCTTGGTACCCTAACCTGCTCCTTCTGTCCGTTGGATTGCCATGGCATCTTCCGGACCGTTCAGACCTTTTCTCAAAAGGGTCCGTTTTTTCCGTCAGAATTCTGGATTCTCAGATTGACGGCGGAGATCTTGAGTCCTGGATCTTGGCGACTTCTGGTATCCTTCCTGAAGTCATCTCCACTATGACTCGAGCTTCAAAGTGTCCTTTGACCTTTTTAGCCTTGCCGACCCTCCTGTCTCTTTCACAGTCCGGTTTACAGCTAGGACTATCCCTCATAAGGGACAGGTCTCGGCTCTGTCAGTATGTGCCAGCGGCGTATCGTCCGGCTGGCTCCGGTGCGCTCCTTTCAGGGCGCATCTCACATTATTCCGCCTTTCCTGCGGCCTATGGAGCCCTGGGACCCTAATCCGGTCCTCCCGGTTCCCGGAAACCCCCCTTTGCGCCTCTTAGGGAGGTTTCTTTGTTTCATCTTTCACAGAAAGTAGTCTTCTAGTGGCTATAATTTCCCGCCAGAGAGTTCTAGCTGTACTCTCTCGGAGTCACCCGCTTCTTGGCCTTTTGCATCAAGACAAGGTGGTCTCCGTCCGACTCCGGACTTTTTTCCCTGAGGTGGTTACTGCTTCCACCTTATCCGGGGCAATTTTCCTGCCTCCCTTTTGTCCGGCTCCTGTTCATCGTTTGAGAAAGCGTTGCATATCCTGGATCTGGTGCGGGCGCTCCGGATCTATGTGTCTTGCACCGCCGTTATTAGGCAGTGCACCTCTCTCTGGTGCTGACCGCTAGTCAGCGTAGCGGTCTCTCGGCATCTAAGCCGACCCTGGGTTGTTGGCTTAGGTCGGCCATTTCCGAGGCCCAACAAGTGTACTCAAGTGCCTTCCCCGCCGGGGATCAGAGCACATTTGATCAGACCTGTCGGTGCCTTTTGGGCTTTCAGGCTCCAGGCTACGGCTCAGTAGGTCTGTCAGACTGCAGCTCGAATTAGTCTGCATACTTTTTTCGAAGCTCTATCCAAGCCATGCTTATGCTTTGCCAGACGCGGGCTTAGGCAGACGCATCTTTCAGGCGTCTGTCGCCCATTTGTGAAGTTAGGTTTTGCCTGCTTCTCAGTTGTCTGTTTATTCCCACCCATGGACTGCTTTGGAACGTCCCATGGTCTGGGTCTCCCATAGGAACGATAAAGAAAAAGAGAATTTTGTTTACTTACCGTAAATTCTTTTTCTTATAGTTCCGTCATGGGAGACCCAGCACCCTCCCTATTGCCTGTTGGCAGGTTTCTTGTTCCGGTGTCTTCACCGGCTGTTATTGTTGTAGACAGAGGTTCCGGTTCTTCCGGTTTTTACTCTGTCTCTTCTTGTGGGTGGATGTCCTCCTTCAGCTTTTGCACTAAACTGGCTAGGACTGGCTAGCAGGGGGTGTATATACTGGGAGGGAGGAGCTACACGTTTTGAGTGTAGTAACTTTGTGTGTCCTCCGGAGGCAGTAGCTATACACCCATGGTCTGGGTCTCCCATGACGGAACTATAAGAAAAAGAATTTACGGTAAGTAAACAAAATTCTCTTTTTATTATTGCTGGCCACCATGTGATTTCAATCAGAGAAAAAGCTGTCTCCTATCCTCATGTCATTGTATTGCTGTGCATTTTTATATTGTTTTATATACATATTCTCTTAATAAAGATATTTTCTATGTAAAAGTGTTGTAGTTCTTTGTAGGTTGTATGATTCACTGTGAACTACATGAGTGTGTGTGATCACATTGGCTCTTTTTTTGAGTAGTGATCAAATTCTTAGGTTTATCTAGGCCTAATTATATTAAAAGGCACCAATTTTTAGAACAAAAAATTCTAAAAGAAAAACCGATTTGGTCAAAGATAACAATTTTATTATTGATTAAAAATTAATGAATGCCAACTGGCAGAATAACTAGAACAGGGGCATCACATGTATAAATATTAAAAAGTCAAGAACAGGTGTCACTGCATAGGTATTAAAAATACTATAGCCGTTAAATTATTTAGCTGTGAAAAATTGGTGTAAGTGAGGATTAGAGATGAGCGAACCGGCCGTGGTTCGGCTCGAGTTCGGTTCGTCGAACGGGTGTCCCGTTCGAGTTCGGTTCGGCGAACGTTCGACGAACCGAACTCGAACCGCATAGGATACAATGGCAGGCAATCACAGACACATAAAAACACCTAGAAAACACCCTCAAAGGTCTCCAAAAGGTGACAAACAACTCACAACACAACACAAACACATGGGAAAGTGACAAGGACATATACTCATGCGAAAACAAAAGAGCTGGACAAGGAAAAAGAGGAGGAGACACAGATATAGGCATGGCACGCCCTTCTAAAATCATGTAAAACACCGCAAGGTGACTCCAAGCGGAGTTCTCCCTTTTTTCCAAAAATTGGGCCACACACACACCCACCCCTTCAGTGGCAGCACTTGTGCCCCAGTTGTACACTTCACAGCTAGATTTGCATCAAGCACATTCAAAAATACGCCATACTTAACCGTCCCCAGGAGGACACCGGGGTAGGTAGCTAAGTCTTTGCTGAACCATGACTTGTTCATCTTGGCTCCTTTTAAAAAACACAGCAAGCAAGGGTTACTCCAAGCGGAGTCTCCCTTTTTTCCAAAAATTGGGCCACACAGGCACTCACCCCTTCAGTGGCAGCACTTGTGCCCCAGTTGTACACTTCACAGCTAGATTTGCATCAAGCACAATCAAAAATACGCCATACTTAACCGTTTCCAGGATGACCCCGGGGTAGGTAGCAAAGTCTTTCCTGATCTCAGATCTGTTCATCTTGGATCATTTTTAAAAACAATGTAAGCAAGGGTTACTCCAAGCGGAGTCTCCCTTTTTTCCAAAAATTGGGCCACACAGACACCCACCCCTTCAGTGGCAGCACTTGTGCCCTAGTTGTACACTTCACAGGTAGATTTGCATCAAGCACAATCAAAAATACGCCATACTTAACCGTTTCCAGGATGACACCGGGGTAGGTAGCAAAGTCTTTCCTGATCCCAGGTCTGTTCATCTTGGATCATTTTTAAAAACAATGTAAGCAAGGGTTACTCCAAGCGGAATCTCCCTTTTTCCAAAAATTGGGCCACACAGACCCACCCCTTCAGTGGCAGCATGTTACGAACCGGCGCCGCCATAGCCGCAAGCAGCCTGCTGCGGTTCCTGTTGCGCCCAGGCGCCGGCTGCCATTCTTGGCCGTGCCTCGGGTCGTCCAGTTGGCTGTTCCTTCCATCACGTCTAAGTGTGGAGAGGCGGCTAGTGCGCATGCGTGCGCCGATTTACCCCAGCCAGAGTTTAAGCCCGGTGTTTTGTCTAGTGAGCATGCTCAGCCTGTTTGTGTTATGTCTGAGACTAAGTCCTCAGTTCAGGCTACTGAGCATGCTCCCACAATTAACCCTAACAGCCTCTTTGCACAGGTACTTAGACTTCGTGCTGTGTCTAAGTTCTGGGATGTGCCTACTGAGCATGCTCAAACTGATAGTCTGCTTTCTAAGCCTGTTGCTCAGGCTACTGAGCATGCTCAGGCACTTAGTGCATCAGAGGCTAGGTCCGGTAAGGACCTCACTGAGCATGTCCGTGAGGTGGCAGGCCCTGATAGGGCAGAGGGTGTCAGGTGTCCTGATGACGTGGCAACTCCGGACTGGCTCGCAGAGGCCTGTCCCTATGATCTGGCACCCCACCATTGGCGATGACTGGTGAAGTGTTTGGGGCGTGGCTGCCATGAGGTCATCAATGACGTGGCGGTTCCGGATAGGTCGCATGTGACGTCACTGAGGACATGGCACTCTGCTATTGGACCTTGGTGGTTCCACCCTGGGTTTGGGGCGGACCCAGGTTATAAAAGGGGCTGGAGACAACATGGAGGGGCGCAGTCTTCATTTAGAGTTCTTGGTGGCATAAGCCTTGTTGGAAGCGGTAGGTAGGGCTAGGCGAACGGTGCCTGTCACGCCAAGATTCGTGGCTCAGCACATGAGGGTCAGGCGCCGTGCTTCCTTGCTACCCTTCCTGTTGTGCTAGAGCAGTCCAGTGGCGTTAACTGGGCTGCGGCTGCTGCATCACCTGTTCAGTTGTACCTCCTACGCACAAGGACAGAATACCTGTTGCGTCACCTGTCCGAGAGTGCCCTCTACGCACACGGACAGTGTACCTGCTGCGCCACCTGTCCGGTTGTGCCCACTACGCACACGGACAGCGCACCCCAGAACCCCTGTGAAGTTAACAGGGTGTTCCTGGATTGGGTGTGTGAACCCTATTATCCTCCTCGGCTTCCCAGTCAAATGCTACTGGTGTGACTACCTGGTCTGACGTGTCCTTTACACATGTGGCCAGTCGAGTGGTGGCCAGAAACGCTAATCGGAGGACCGCTCGGCCTGACGTGTCTTACACACGTGGCCGCCAGGGCGCTGTCGCAGCGGTCTTCTCGGTCAACGCTAACTGGTTACCATCTGGCCTGACGTGTTGTTACACACGTGGTCGGAGTAGCGTCCGCTCCACCGAAACGCTAACTGGGTTGTCGTCCGGTCTGACGTGTCCCTACACACGTGACCGGTTCCTTGAGTTATCTCAGAGCTATCCAGCTCTATAGTCTCCGCCTAACCCACAGGGTGCCAGCAGCTCCATTACCATCTGGAGCACGGTGGGCCCCGACTGGCGATTGGGATATATACCCCTGGTCCTAGTCTGCCGGCCCCCCCGTAACACAGCACTTGTGCCCTAGTTGTACACTTCACAGCTAGATTTGCATCAAGCACATTCAAAATCCACAAGCATTTACTCTCCCCAGGATGACACAGGGGTAGTAAATTCCTTGTGGATCCATGACTTGTTCATTTTGATGAACGTTAGTCTGTCCACATTGTCACTGGACAGACACGTGCGCTTATCTGTCAGCACACACCCAGCAGCACTGAAGACACATTCAGAGACAATGCTGGCAGCTGGACACGACAAAATCTCCAAGGCGTAAGTGGAGAGCTCTGGCCATTTTTCATGATTTGAAGCCCAAAATGAGCAAGGCTCCATTTGCAAAGTAATGGCATCAATGTTCATTTGGAGATACTCCTGTATCATCCTCTCCAGCCGTTGACTATGTGTCAGACTTGTTGTCTCTGGTGGCCTTGCAAAGGACGGTCTAAAAAAATTATGAAAAGATTCAAAAAAATTGCTTTTACCAGCACCAGATACGGTGCTACTGGTACGGGTAGACTGTTGAAGATGACGAGACCGTCCCTTGTTTGTCAAGTTACAACTGGGAGATTCACTCCCTGCACCTGCACGGTTGTTTGGTGGAAAAGCCGAGCTAAGATCGAGTAACAGCTTCTGCTGATACTCCTGCATACGTGCATCCCTTTCTATGGCTGGAATTATGTCACAAAATTTGGACTTGTACCGGGAATCTAATAGTGTGGCAAGCCAGTAGTCATCATCACTTCTAATTTTGACAATAAGAGGGTCATGTTGGAGGTAGTGCAGCAAGAAGGCGCTCATGTGTCTTGCGCAGCCATGCGGACCAAGTCCACGCTGTGTTTGTGGCATAGAGGTGCTAACCGTTCTTTCTTCCTCTGACATCTCCCCCCAACCTCTTTCAACTGAAATTTTACCTAGGTCTCCCTCATCCGCTGAGTCTTCCATGTCTATGGACAGTTCGTCCTCCATTTCTTCATGTTCTCCTGCACCTTCCTCAACATTTCGCCTGCTACCATGCGCCCTTGTTGATCCCTGTCCCCCATGGTTCCATGCCTGCCGCGTTGGTGATGATGAACGTCTGGACCTTGGTGATGTTGTTGTGTCTTGCGCATATGAATCCTCCTGTAGTTCCTCCCCTTCCTTTTGTCCCACCCCCTGACTCCGAATAGTGTTTAGCGTGTGCTCCAGCATGTAAATGACTGGAATTGTCATGCTGATGATGGCATTGTCAGCGCTAAACATATTCGTCGCCATTTCTAAACTGTGCAGAAGGGTGCATAGGTCCTTGATCTGAGACCACTCTATCAGGGTGATCTGCCCCACCTCTGCATCTCGTTGGCCCAGGCTATACGTCATGACGTATTGCACCTGGGCTCGGCGGTGCTGCCACAGTCGCTGTAACATGTGGAGAGTTGAATTCCAGCATGTCGCCACATCGCATTTCAGGCAATGAACCGGCAGGCCGAAAGACGTCTGGAGCGATGCAAGTCGCTCAGCTGCGGCGGTTGAACGGCGGAAGTGAGCAGACAGTTTTCGTGCCCTGGTCAGAAGGCCATCTAGGCCGGGATAGTGTATTAAAAATTGCTGGACAACAAGGTTCAACACGTGAGCCATACAAGGCACGTGTGTCACCTTGCCCAGGCGAAGGTCCGCACCCAGGTTTGCAGCATTGTCGCACACGGTCTTACCAGGCTGTAGGTTGAGTGGAGACAACCATTTACCAAACTCAGTCTCCAGAGCTGCCCACAACTCAGCCGCTGTGTGACTCCTATTTCCAAGACATGTCAAGCTAAAGACCGCCTGATGCCGTTGCGCTCTGCTGCCAGCATAGTAATGAGGGGTGCGTGATTCCTTCTGCGCAGTGAGAACGCTGGTGGCCTGACCAGGCAGGCTTGGGGCGGAGGTGGAGGACCCAGATGAGGTGGAGGAGGCAGAAGCAGTGGCGGAACTTGGACAGACAGAGGATTGACACACAAGTCGTGGGGACGGCAAGACTTGTGCAGCAGACCCTTCACCATCTATCACCATAGTTACCCAGTGCCCAGTCAGTGACATGTAACGTCCCTGTCCATGCTTACTGGTCCAAGTATCGGTGGTGAAATGCACCCGTTCACACACAGAGTTTCTCAAGGAAGCGTTGATGTTGTGTGCGACATGCTGGTGTAGCGCGGGCACACCTTTCTTAGAGAAGTAGTGGCGACGGGGCATCTGGTACTGGGGCACAGCGACAGACATAAGGTCTCTAAAATCCTGTGTGTCCACCAGGCGGAAGGGCAGCATTTCGGTAGCCAAGAGCTTACAGAGGGATAAAGTCAACCTCTTAGCTTTGTCATGGGTTGCAGGAAATGGCCTTTTATTTGTCCACATCTGAGGGACAGAGATCTGGCTGCTGTGTGTAGACGGTGTTGAGTAGGGTGTCCCTGGAAAAATGCAGGTTTGTGAGGAAAGTGCAGGTGTAGACATGATGTTTAGAGTTGAGCGCGGTTCGCGGTTCGAGGTTCTCCAGTTCTAAGCTCGAGTGATTTTTGGGGCTGTTCGAGATCGAACTAGAACTCGAGCTTTTTGCAAAAGCTCGATAGTTCTAGATACGTTCGAGAACGGTTCTAGCAGCAAAAAGCAGGGCTTTTTACAGCTACAGTGAGCAGGAGCCATCGCTGGCAGCCTGCCACAAGCTGGTAACCAAGATAAACATCGGGTATCCAAGCAAAGCGCTTTGGTTAGTAACCCGATGTTTATCTTAGTTACGTGCAGGAAGCCCACACTTCCCCGCTCAGCTCGCTCCGCCCCCTCCTGCCCGCGGCATGTACACATACATACACACACACACACACGCACACACACACACACACACACACACAAACCCCCCCCCTGTCACTTTCCTCCATGGCCGCCGCCCGCTTGTCACATCACCTCTCGCTTCCGACCCGAGACTGACTAGCGGTGACATCACGGACCTCTCGCGATACTTGAGGGGAAGGCGCCGGTCATTGAACTCAGTGACAGGGGCTGTCAGTGTGCTGGAGATCAGCGCAGGTAATGTACCTCGCTGACAGCAGCACTTGTCATCCCCTGCAGTGACCTGGGCTGACCCATTGATGTTAGCTCAGGTCACTGCACTGCTCTCCCAGCCAATGGGGAACATCCTGCTCTTCATTGACTGGGACAGTGTGGATCGTCATGGCAACCCCTTGGATTACAGCAGACCTGGATTTGTTTTTCAATCTAATAAATTGGTTAAAGAGGGAATGTTTTGGGGAGTGTTTTTTCAAATAAAAATGTGTTTGTCGTCTATTTTTTTTTATTACTGACTGGGTTGGTGATGTCGGGTATCTGATAGACGCCTGACCTCACCAACCCCAGGGCTTGATGCCAGGTGACATTACACATCTGGTATTAACCCCATATATTACCCCGTTTGCCACCGCACCAGGGCGCGGGATGAGCTGGGGCGAAGCACCAGGATTGGCGCATCTAATGGATGCGCCACTTCTGGGGCGGCTGCGGCCTGCTATTTTTAGGCTGGGGAGAGTCCAATAACCATGGACCTCCCTAGTCTGAGAATATCAGGCCCCAGCTGTCTGCTTTACCTTGGCTGGTGATCCAGTTTTGGGGGACCCCTACGTGTTTTTTTTTTAAATTATTTATTTAATTTAAAATAACAGCGTGGGGTGCCCTCAGTTTTGGATTACCAGCCAAGGTGAGGTTGCCAGCTGTGGTCTGCAGGCTGCAGCCGTCTGCTTTACCCTAGCTGGCTACAAAACTAGGGGGAACCCTACGTCATTTTTTTTTCATTTTTTTGGCTAAATACAAAGCTAAGCACCCCTTAGTGCCACATGAAAGGCACCAAAGGGTGCTCCACTTTTTCTCCACTTTTTCTTTACTTTTTCTCCACTTTTTCTCCACTTTTTTCTCCACTTTTTCTCCACTTTTTCTCCACTTTTTTTCCATTTTTTTCTCCACTTTTTCTCTACTTTTTCTACATTTTTTTCTCCACTTTTTCTCCACTTTTTCTCCACTTTATCTCCACTTTTTCTCCACTTTTTCTCCACTTTTTCTCCACTTTTTTTCCATTTTTTTCTCCACTTTTTCTCCACTTTTTCTCCACTTTTTCTCCACTTTTTCTCCACTTTTTTTCCATTTTTTTCTCCACTTTTTCTCCACTTTTTCTCCACTTTTTCTCCACTTTTTCTCTACTTTTTTTCCATTTTTTTCTCCACTTTTTCTCCACTTTTTCTCCACTTTTTCTCCACTCTTTCTCCACTTTTTTTCCATTTTTTTCTCCACTTTTTCTCTACTTTTTCTACATTTTTTTCTCCACTTTTTCTCCACTTTTTCTCCATTTTTTTTCTCCACTTTTTCTCCACTTTTTCTCCACTTTTTCTCCACTTTTTCTCCACTTTTTCTCCATTTTTTTTCTCCAATTTTTCTCCACTTTTTCTCCACTTTTTCTCCACTTTTTCTACATTTTTTCTCCATTTTTTTCTCCACTTTTTCTCCACTTTTTCTCCATTTTTTTCTCCACTTTTTCTCCACTTTTTCTCCATTTTTTTCTCCACTTTTTCTCCACTTTTTCTCCACTTTTTTTCCATTTTTTTCTCCACTTTTTCTCCACTTTTTCTCCACTTTTTTTCCATTTTTTTCTCCACTTTTTCTCCACTTTTTCTCCACTTTTTTTCCATTTTTTTCTCCACTTTTTCTCTACTTTTTCTACATTTTTTTCTCCACTTTTTCTCCACTTTTTCTCCATTTTTTTCTCCACTTTTTCTCCAATTTTTCTCCACTTTTTCTCCACTTTTTCTCCACTTTTTCTCCACTTTTTCTCCACTTTTTCTCCATTTTTTTCTCCACTTTTTCTCCACTTTTTCTCCACTTTTTCTCCACTTTTTTTCCATTTTTTTCTCCACTTTTTCTCCACTTTTTCTCCACTTTTTCTCCACTTTTTTTCCATTTTTTTCTCCACTCTTTCTCCACTTTTTCTCCACTTTTTCTCCACTTTTTCTCCACTTTTTTTACATTTTTTTCTCCACTTTTTCTCCACTTTTTCTCCACTTTTTCTCTACTTTTTTTCCATTTTTTTCTCCACTTTTTCTCCACTTTTTCTCCACTTTTTCTCCACTTTTTTTCCATTTTTTTCTCCACTTTTTCTACATTTTTTTCTCCACTTTTTCTCCACTTTTTCTCCACTTTTTCTCCACTTTTTCTCCATTTTTTTTCTCCACTTTTTCTCCACTTTTTCTCCACTTTTTCTCCACTTTTTCTCCACTTTTTCTCCATTTTTTTTCTCCAATTTTTCTCCACTTTTTCTCCACTTTTTCTCCACTTTTTCTCCACTTTTTCTACATTTTTTCTCCATTTTTTTCTCCACTTTTTCTCCACTTTTTCTCCATTTTTTTCTCCACTTTTTCTCCACTTTTTCTCCACTTTTTTTCCATTTTTTTCTCCACTTTTTCTCCACTTTTTCTCCACTTTTTTTCCATTTTTTTCTCCACTTTTTCTCCACTTTTTTTTCCATTTTTTCTCCACTTTTTCTCTACTTTTTCTACATTTTTTTCTCCACTTTTTCTCCACTTTTTCTCCACTTTTTCTACATTTTTTTCTCCACTTTTTCTCCACTTTTTCTCCAATTTTTCTCCACTTTTTCTCCACTTTTTCTCCACTTTTTCTCCATTTTTTTCTCCACTTTTTCTCCACTTTTTTTTCCATTTTTTTCTCCACTTTTTCTCTACTTTTTCTACATTTTTTTCTCCACTTTTTCTCCACTTTTTCTCCACTTTTTCTCCACTTTTTTCTCAATTTTTTTTCTCCACTTTTTCTCCAATTTTTCTCCACTTTTTCTCCACTTTTTCTCCACTTTTTCTCCACTTTTTCTCTGTTCTTTTTCTATGGTCGGTCTACCCATTAGCTCTGCCATGCATACTGTAGCTCTACACCTACTGCACATGTTACTTTATGATTGACATCTCTTTCGTACCAGAGCTGTCTAAGTCTACTCTGACCCCATATTTGTCATTACTATATTGTCATTGTACTGTATTATGACATTTGTATCATGTGTTTCATTTCTTGCTGTGTTGCAATTTTTTTGCTGCATCCCAATTGTACCTCTACATTGTTGTAGTTTATGTTATTGTTCTCTCACTCTTATGTGATACTGATTATTGTCATTTTTCATGATTACATGCAGATAAGTCCAATCTGACGAAGGCTCAGGCCGAAACGTCATTTGTGACTTGTTTTGGACAAAAACATATATGCTTATGAAAAATTTTTTTTTCTTAATACGGACCAATAAAGAGTGATTTTGCATTACTATCCGTTGTGACTTACTGACTTAGTCTGGGAGATTTAGAGTGCTGAGGTTACTCACTAATTTTATCTATTATTACCTCTGAGCACCTATATACCAGTGAGCAGAGCTTCCTCTACAGTAGTTCTCCTGATTAGGCATGCCCTTACCTCATGAGCAGGGCATTGCAGCTTTGGTAGCAACCATTACGACATGGACTCTGCTGCTGTGGACCCGGGGAGAGTGAGTGCAGATTCATTGCACCCACACTCCTCACATGAAGGGTCCGCACTCCTAGAAAATGGGGGATACGTTCCCTGAGTGTCTCCCCCCCATATTCTAGACGGTCCAGAGTCGTCGTGGGACCCCTTTATTTTTTTTCTTACAATAAATTGGTGAAAGAGGAAATGTTTTGGGGACTGTTTTTTCAAATAAATTTCTTTTGTCGATTTTTTGTTTTTGTTAGTACTGACAGTTTATGATGTTGGGTATCTAATAGACGCCATGACATCACAAACTGCTGGGCTTGATCTCAGGTGACTTTACAGCTAGTATCAACCCGATTTATTACCCCGTTTGCCACTGCACCAGGGCACGGGATGAGCTGGGGTGAAGCGCCAGGATTGGCGCATCTAGTGGATGCGCCACATCTGGTGTGCCTGCGGCCTGCTATTTTTAGGCTGTGAAGGCCCAATAACTATGGACCTTTCCACCCTGAGAATACCAGACCACAGCTGTCCGCTTTACCTTGGCTGGTGATCCAATTTGGGGGGGACCCTACTTATATTGTGTAATTATTAATATTTATAAAATAATTATAAAAAAGAGCCTGAGGGGACCTCCACATTGGATCCCCAACCACGGTAAAGCTGCCAGCTGTGGTTTTCAGGCTACAGCCGTCTGCTTTACCCTAGCTGGCTATCAAAAATGGGGGGACCCAACGTCATTTTGTTTTTTAACTATTTTTTAAATAGAAAAAATTAATGGGCTTCCCTGTATTTTGATTGCCAACCAAGGTAACGGCAGGGAGATGGGGGTGGCAACCTATAGCTGTCTGCTTTATCTGCGCTGAGAATCAAAAATACCGTGGAGCGCTACGTCATTTTTTTAAAGATTTATTTTTACAGCACTGTGATGTCCAGCAATCAAAATACAGGGAAGCCCATTTTATTTTTAGTTATTTAAATAAATAATTAAAAAAAATATATATGGGCTCCCGCTGCATTTTTTGTATTGCTAGCTAAGGGTAATCCAAGCAGCTACTGGCTGCTAACCCCCACTGCTTGGTGTTACCTTCACTGGCAATGGAAAATCCAGGGAAGCATTTTTTTTTTTTTTGCCAAAAAACTACAAAAAAAACGACGTGAGCTTCGCCATATTTTTGTATGCTAGCCAGGTACAGCAGGCAGCCACGGGCTGCCTCCAACCCCCAGTTGCCTATTTGTACCCGGCTGGGAACCAAAAATATAGGGAAGCCCGTTTTTTTTAATTATTTCACTTATTTCATGAAATAATTAAAAAACAAATGACGTGGGCTTCGCCCCATTTTTGTGTCCAGCCGGGTACAACTAGGCAGCTGGGGATTGGAATCCGCAGCACAGGTTAGCCCGAGGTTTCTGGGCGCCTCTACTGCGGATTTCAGTCCGCAGCCGTCCCAGAAAATGGCGCTCTCATAGAAGCGCCATCATCTGGCGCTGTATCCAACTCTTCCAACAGCCCTGGAGCCGGGTGGCTTGTTGGGTAATCATGAGTTAATACTGGCTTTGTTTTACTAGCCAGTATTAAGCCAGAGATTCTTAATGTCAGGCACGTTTGACCCGGCCATTAAGAATCTCCAATAAAGGGTTAAAAAAAAACACCACACAGAGAAAAAATACTTTAATAGAAATAAATACACGGACACATTAGAGACTCCATCTTTATTACCCCCTGTCAGCCCTCCACGATCGTGCTCTTCTGTCTTCTTTCTTTCTAGTGTAGTAGTAGTGACGATTGTAGTGAGGATGAGATTCACCAGCTCATCACTTGGGGCTGGGGAACCTCCATCCTCACTACAATCCTCACTAGTGTAGTAGTAGTGACGATTGTAGTGAGGAAGGATGAGATTCACCAGCTCATCACTTGGGGCTGGGGAACCTCCATCCTCACTACAATCATCACTACAATCGGGAAGCAGCGTGCAGCCTTCACTCCGTGAGTGATCAGTGCTGCTAGCGGAAACAGCGGTAACGCTGACAGACGCGTTACCATAGCAACGGTGCTCTCGGAGCCGCGGTTAGCGGTGACATCACCGCTAACTGCGTTACTATGGCAACGGTGATCTCCGTTAATGACCGGCTGTGTCAGCCGGTCCCTAACGGAACGGGGAGTCGACCGTGTGCTAGAGCATGTCGCCGGTACACGGCGATACACAAATGTGCACCGTGTACCGGAGAGATGCACTCGCAGGTCCTACATGACGTGTCATAGTCATGTGACCAGTCTGTAGCCAATGAGATAATAGCCACGTGACTGGTCACATGGCTATTTTGACGTCACGATAGGTCCTGCATCTCTGCTGGCAGTGCCATCACCGGGAGGATTCAGCGATCATCGGATGGAATAGCGGCAGGAGACAGAGTGCAGAAGGGATCGCGAGGACCGGTAAGTGTTATGGCAATGTTTATTAACTGTTTGTGTACATTTATCATGCATTTTTATGTGTTTGTGATTGCCTCCCATTATAGCCTATACGTTCGAGTTCGGTTCGTCGAACGTTCGACGAACCGAACTCGAACGGGACCCCCGTTCGGCGAGCCGACCTCGAGCCGAACCGGGACCGGTTCGCTCATCTCTAATGATGTTGCCTTCATCCAACGTTGGTGCTATTAATGTCTGAGAGAGCTGTACACACGCACTTGTTTCCCCTTCCAAACCAACTGACGACCTACCAAGCAAACTACCTGTTGCGATTACAGTGGTGGAAGTTGTGCGTGGAAAACCAGGTGTGACAGCTGTCCCCACAGTCCTAGAAGATGAAGAGCGCGCGGATGCACTGGAAGGGGCAGGCAGTGGATGGTTCGCTCCGCTAGGCCGCATTGCAGCACGGTGAGCTTCCCACTGGGACATATGATATTTATTCATGTGACGATTCATGGAAGAAGTTGTCAAACTGCTGAGGTTTTGCACTCTACTAACAGAATCACGACAAATTTTACAGATCACATAATTTGGCCGATCTTTTGCTATGTCAAAAAAGGACCAGGCTAGGCAAGGCTTAGAGGGCATGCGACCTGCTGAGCCCCCCCGACTAGTGCTCAGAGGCAGAGTGGTGGCTGAGGATGCAGTTGTAGACGTGCTACCAGTGCTCCGACTCTGTCCAGGAAGGCGCAAGGTAACTTCGTCGTCGGTTGCATCCTCCTCCACCGCCTCTGTTGACCTCATCGAGTGCCTGACTGTGAGTTGACAGTAGGTGGGATCTAGAACTTCCTCATCAATTGTTGTGTTTGCACTACCCTCACCCTCAGACCGAGCCTCTTCTTGCCCTGACCGAATATTTAAGTTGTCATCCCAATCTGGTATCTGCATCTCATCGTCATCAGTATGTTCCTCATTGTCTATAACAACAGGTGTTACAGTTTGTGAAAAAGGGTCAAAATTATGCTCAGAAACTTGGTCCTCACGGCCTGAATCAGAGTCACAAAGGTTCCGGGCATCACTGTAGACCATTTCCTGGTCTGTACTCACTGTAGCTTGGGAGCAGACCTCTGATTCCCAGGCTATAGTGTGACTGAACAGCTCTGCAGACTCAGCCATCTCAGTTCCACCATACTGTGCAGGGCTGATGGAGACTTCAGAGCTGGGAGAAAGCAAGTTTGATTGGGATGACAACTCAGAGGACGGGTGTTTTTTGGATGCGGTAGTTGAGGTGGCTGAGAGGGCACTTGTTGGACCACTTGAGATCCATTCAAGCATTTTCCCTTTTTGGCCATCATCTACCTTTGTTCCTGTTGTTCGTGTCCGTAAAAAAGGGAGCACATCGGATTGTCCACGGTAAGTAGTAGACATCTTACTTTTGCTGGTAGATGGTCTATCTTCAGCAGATGTTAATGGAGCTTTGCCACCTTCCCCACGGACAAACCCTTTTTTTCCTTTTCCAACACGCCTCTTCCCCTTTCCACCAGCATCTGTCATTTTGCACTCATTTTGATTGCGACAAGATTGTGCACTTAAAATGTGGTAGTAAAAATTGAGAGGTGGTGTAGATTTCAGCGGTGGTCTAGCTTTATTAACAGCAGAATAAACAACAATAATTATCCCTGACAATGCAACTTCGGCCCTTAAACTGGCAGCATAGTTTGCTAGTATAATGGCTTAGTAACAATGAGTTTGAGTGTGCAATGCAGTCAGACGTGCTGCAAATATCTTTGCACTAGTGGGACAATAATGAAGTCCAACAGCCACTTTTAGGATGCCACTAAGTTTCCTCAGTGTTTGCTAGTATAATGGCTTAGTAACAATGAGTTTGAGTGTGCAATGCAGGCAGACGTGCTGCAAATATCTTTGCACTAGTGGGACAATAATGAAGTCCAACAGCCACTTTTAGGATGCCACTAAGTTTCCTCAGTGTTTGCTAGTATAATGGCTTAGTAACAATGAGTTTGAGTGTGCAAAGGGCAGGAGGGTACAGTGGCAGGGTTGTGGGTCTGGGTAGAGGAAAGGAATAGTGATGAGCGAGCATGCTTGTTACTACTCGGTACTCGCACGAGTATCACTGTACTCGGGCTACTCGGCGGGGACCGAGTAATCTCGCGATACTCGTGCTGTACTCGTGGTCTTCATCCCTGCATGTTGGCGCTCTTTTTAGAGCCAGCCCTCATGCAGGGATTGGCTGGCAGACCACTGCAATGCCACAGCCCTGTTAGTTGTGGAATTGCAGTGATTGGCCGGCCCGCACAGCGTGACCGAGCCTTTATACCGGCGGGCGCGCTGTGCTCTGCTCACAGCAATCCAGACAGTCAGTGCAGGGAGAGTGTTGCTGCTTCAGGGAAAGGTTTGCGGCCCTTTATAGTTAGTTCCGGAGCAGGGCTGCAAACAGTGTGACCAGAAGTCCTTCTCAGGACATACAATAAGTTGTATACAGGCAGGCAGGGTATAGCCAGGTCGGAGTACAGTAGCAGAGTCCTTCTCAGGACTATTGTTGCTATATACAGGCAGGGTATAGCCAGGTCGGAATACAGGCTAGTGACCAGAAGAGTCCTTGTCAGGACTATTGTAGCAGTATACAGGCAGGCAGGCAGGCAGGCAGGGTATATAGCCATTCCTAGTGGTGACCGTATACCAGCCTTCATCATATCTGGGGCTGGTGTACACAGTCTAAAACAGTCCAGATAGTGTCAGACTTCTCAGTAATTGTCGCTCCTAAAAACCTGTTAGGTTCTTATTGCGTCCGTGCTTGCATTTAAAAACCGAACGTGTGTGCCTGTCGGTGGCAGCGTACAGGTGCACGTTTTGCACAAACTATTATATAACGCACAAGTCTAGTGAATAATACACGTCAGTCAGCAGTGTCTGATAGTGTCAGACTTCTCAGTAATTGTCGCTCCTAAAAACCTGTTAGGTTCTTATTGTGTCCGTGCTTGCATTTAAAAACCGCACGTGTGTGCCTGTCGGTGGCAGCGTACAGGTGCACTTGTGTGCGTTTTTCACAAACTATTATATAACGCACAAGTGTAGTGTATAATACACGTCAGTCAGCAGTGGCTGATAGTGTCAGACTTCTCAGTAATTGTCGCTCCTAAAAACCTGTTAGGTTCTTATTGCGTCCGTGCTTGCATTTAAAAACCGCACGTGTGTGCCTGTCGGTGGCAGCGTACAGGTGCATGTTTTGCACAAACTATTATATAACGCACAAGTCTAGTGTATAATACACGTCAGTCAGCAGTGGCTGATAGTGTCAGATGTCTCAGTAATTGTCGCTCCTAAAAACCTGTTAGGTTCTTATTGCGTCCGTGCTTGCATTTAAAAACCGCACGTGTGTGCCTGCCGGTGGCAGCGTCAGGCTCCATATTGTCCCTGGATAGAGATGTGCATGAGGGCCTCAAAACATTGTTCCCATTGCAAAGGAGCGGGTCTCCTGTCGTTGTAATGCCCATTCTGAAAGAATGGGCGAAAAAATTTACCACTGGGGGTATACCTGAAACAACGGCCTAACTATTGTAACGGTCATCATGATGGCGCATGAGGAGAAGGAGGAGCAGTCCAGCGATTAGCCAAAGTCCAGAAGTGTGTTACCATGGGTGAGTGGAGGTACATGGCAAATTCCCGTTACAAACTTTAAATTTCGCTGTCATTTGCTGGTGGTGTGGTGAAGTCTGGCCCAATCCAACCCTTGTTCATCTTGATCAGAGTCAGCCTGTCAGCATTTACAGTTGACAGGCGGGTGCGTTTATCTGTAATGATTCCACCTGCGGCACTAAAAACACGCTCTGACAAAACGCTAGCGGCAGGGCAGGCCAGGACTTCCAAGGCGTAGAGAGCCAATTCATGCCACGTGTCCAGCTTGGATACCCATTAATTGTAAGGCACAGAGGAATGTCGGAGTACAGTTGTTTGATCTGCAAGGTACTCCTTGAGCATCTGGGCAAACTTAGGATTTCTTGTGGCACTACCCCGCACCTCAGGGGCTGTGGTATGTGAGGGGCTGAGAAAACTGTCCCACATCTTAAAGACTGTTCCCCTACCTCTGGCGGATTGGACTTGTGCCCCTCTCGGCTGTACGCCTTGGTTGTCCACTGATTCCTGACCTATGCCGCTAGCGTTTTGTGAGGGGAATGCTTTGCCTACTTCCGTGACTATGGCCTTCTGGAACTGCTGCATTTTGCCTGACCTCTCCGCCTCGGGAATAAGAGACATAAAGTTCTCCTTTTAGCGTGGGTCTAACAGTGTTACCAACCAGTAATGATTGTCGGCCAAGATGTTCTTAACGCGAGGGTCACGAGACAGGCAGCTTACCATAAAGTCAGCCATGTGTGCCAGACTCTTAACAGCCATCACTTCAGTATCCTGACCAACACGATGACTGAACATGCTGTCCTCCTCCTCCTCCTCCTCCTCCTCATCATCTACCCTGTCCTCTGGCCAGCCACGCTGAACCGAGGATATGACTGCATGTCATATCCTCAATTTGGCCAGAGAGTTGCTCCATGTCTTCATCCTCCTCCTCGTCATAGTCCTCCACTGCACGTTGTGATGAGACGAGGCTGGGCTGTGTGTTATCACCCACACCCACTACTGTTTCTTGCTCAAACTCATCGCGCTCCGCCTGCAATGCATCATGGTTGTTTTTTGAGCAGAGACCATTTTAGAAGGCAGAGAAGTGGTATGGTGACGCTAATAATGTCGTCATCGCCGCTCTTGGTGGAGTCCTCAAAGTTTTGGCGGATGGTACATAGGTCGGACATCCATCTCCACTCCTCAGGTGTTATGTGTGGAGTTTGACCCATTTCCCGACGGCTTAGGTGATGCAAGTACTCAACAACTGCCCTTTTCTGCTCACATATCCTGACCAACATGTGCAGAGTTGAATTCCAACGCGTGGGGACATCACACACCAGTCTGTGAACCGGAAGATGCAAATGGCGCTGAAAGCCGGCAAGGCCGGCTGAAGCAGTAGGTGACTTTCGAAAATGTGCAGACAGGCGGCGAACGTTTACCAGCAGATCAGACAGCTCTGGGTATGACTTTAGAAACCGCTGAACCACGAGGTTGAGCACATGGGCCACGCATGCAACATGTGTCAGCTGGCCTCGCCTCAAGGCCGCCACCAGGTTCCGGCCATTGTCACACACAACCTTTCCTGGCTTTAGGTTCAGTGGTGTGAGCCAGTGATCTGCCTGCTGTTTCAGAGCTGTCCACACCTCTTCTGCATTGTGGGGTTTGTCACCTATGCAGATTAGCTTCAGCACAGCCTGTTGCTGCTTCGCCGAGGCAGTGCTTCTGTGTCGCCCTGGACAAGCCAGGGGCCACAGAGCACAACACTTACACACCCCACACTCCCTGCAGGCATATCATAATCAAAACACAAAATCCTTGTTGCCTTCCCCAGGGGCTGTTGTCCACACCAGGGGGTGGAGCCAGGCGGTTGGTCTCCACCCACCAAGGAGGAGGGAAAACACAGGCAGTGAGAGTTAAGCTAAGGAAGTGGAAGGAGGAAAGTAGTAGAGAGGAGAAAAGTGACAGCAAAGAGCCTGAAGTTGGTCCGGGTGTGTGGCCCGGACAGGACAGCAAGGTTGACAGGATGTGGTGATCGTCTGCAGTGGAGGCCGATTGGAGTCTGCCGTAAGGACCGTGGACGGGTGGTGACCCGGCCGTACCGGACCGGTATACAAAGAGAAGCCAGCACAATTGGCAGGGGCCTTTCGGATCCCGGCAAGGCTTGGTGTCGCCGTGAATTTGCCAAATCCGTTAGTGAAGGGGACCTCAGGGTTTCCAAACAGCCAAGTCCCGATAGAAGGCAACCATCCAACCGTGAAGGGGAGACACCGCCACCGCCAAGGGCAACCGTCTCCCAGGGCCAGCGCCTGTGGGCAAAAGGGGCTCCTCCGGCCCATATCCAGGTCGGGGAGCGGGTTACCGGTGGGAAACCATCACTACCAACACTGAACTTAGGTGCAGGGAGAGACAGTCATCACTAACCTGCAGGGAGGAACAACCGCAGCCGTCCGAGGGACCCGTCCATCCAGCCACTTGTTTTACCGTGAACTGTGTCATCATCATTGGGCTGAGTGAGTACCTCCGTGCCGTGCGGCACAGCGCTGCCCCTGCGACCCTGCACCTCATCAGGCCCCGCAACCCGCCTGTCATCCATCTCTACCCCATCACCGGGCCCCGGGACAACCAACCCCCCTACCCACAGAGGGGAGAAATAACAACAAAGCTGCTCCCTGTCACAGGCTCCCAGGATCCCCGTCCAGAGCAGCGGTGGTGTCCACACAATCACCACAACCGTGGGTGGCGTCACGGACAATGTCCCCAAAACCCAAACGACCCCTTTTCACTCACGGGCGATGAGCGCCGCTCGAGTCCCCGGGATCTGGCCATCGCTCGAGCCACCGAGCAGCAGCAGCCGTAGAGCAGCGGCAGTCGGACCAGAGCAGTGGGAGAGCGCAGCGTCCCCTCCTCCGCCCGCGACACTTCCAGCTTGGGACTGGTGTGGAGGGTAAAGTGGATGAGGATGCGCAGGTGGAGGAGGAGGCTGAGGAGCATGACATTCCGGAGCTGTAGAGTGTGGGTGAAACCCTGACTGAGGTAGGGCCTGCAAAACTTGGTGTGTGAAGGACGTGTTCCGTCCCTCGCTCAGACTGGGTCCCAGCTTCCACAATATTAACCCAGTGTGATGTCAACGAGATGTAGCGGCCTTGCCCACATGCACTTGTCCACGTGTCTGTGGTTAGGTGGACTTTGGCTGAAACAGCGTTGTTCAGGGCACGTGTGATGTTTTGTGACACGTGGTTATGCAATGTGGGGACGGCACACCGGGAGAAATAGTGGCGGCTGGGGACCGAGTAACGTGGGACAGCTGCCACCATCAGGTCGCGGAATGCTTCTGTCTCAACCAGCCTAAAAGGCAACATTTCCAGCGCAAGCAGTCGCGAAATGTTAGCATTCAGAAGTGTGGCATGTGGGGCGTTGGCAGTGTATTTGCGCCTGCGTTCAAAGGTTTGCTGAATGGATAACTGAACGCTGCACTGGGACAAGGACGTGCTTGATGATGGTGTTATTTCTGCGTGGGCAACTGCAGGTGCAGGGCCGGAGGAGGCTTGTTCACGGGCAGCATGGACAGGGGATTGGCTCGCATGCACAACAAGCGAAGACGTAGCAGTGACATCAGCAAGCACTGCTCCTCGACTCTGTTGTACATCCCACAAAGTCGGGTGCTTGGCTGACATGTGCCTGATCATGCTGGTGGTGGTCAGGCTGCTAGTTTTGGTACCCCTGCTGATGCTGGCATGGCAGGTGTTGCAAATGGCCTTTTTAGAATCATCTGGAGCCAACTTAAAAAACTGCCAGACTCGGGAAGACCTAACATTTGTACAGGCACCTTGTGTCGTGTTGTTCCGGGGAACAGTTGCCTGACGTCTGCCTGGGGCCACCACCCTGCTTCTTACTGCCTGTTGGGATGCTATGCCTCCCTCCCCCTGTGCACTGCTGTCCTCGCTCTGCATATCCTCCTGCCAGGTTGGGTCAGTTACTGGATCATCCACCACGTCGTCTTCCTCTTCCGCACCCTGCTCCTCCTGACTTCCTGACAATTGTGTCTCATCATCGTCCACCTCTTGTTGAGACACGTTGCCAACTTCGTGAGAACGTGGCTGCTCAAATATTTGGGCATCTGTACATACAATCTCGTCATGGCCCACTTCAACAGGAGCTGGCGAGAGGCCAGAATGTGTGAATGGAAACGTGAACGAACAGCTCTTCCGAGTGTCCAAGTGTGGGATCAGTAATGTCTGTGGACGTGTACTCGGCCTGGTGGTAGGAAGGAGGATCAGGTTTTGAAATGTGCGGTGCAGTATCACGGCTACTGACACTTGACCGTGTGGAAGACAGAGTGTTTGTGGTGGTGCCAATCTGACTGGAAGCATTATCCGCTATCCAACTAACAACCTGTTGACACTGGTCTTGGTTCAAGAGCGGTGTACTGCTGCGGTCCCCAAGAATTTGGGAGAGGACGTGCGAGCGAGTAGATGTGGCCCTTTGTTGTGGCGAAATTAGAGCTTGCACACGACCTCGGTCTCTGCCTGCACCACCATCACGTCCACTTCCTTGTTCGTTGACAACGCCCTTGCGCATTTTGCAATGCTGTGCTGATGTGTATTCACTAGACTTGTGCGTTATATCCAAGTTTTTGCAAAACGCACACAAGTGCAGCGGAAAGCTGCCACCAACAGACACACACGTGCGGTTTTTAAATGCAAGCACGGAGGCACTAAGAACCTAACAGGTCTCTATCCAGGGACAACGTGGAGCCTCCCAATTTTTGGCTGCCCTGCCAAAGGGCTATACTACAATAGACCCACTTCCTTACAATAGGCACTTCAGGTTTACAGGCCCTCATGCACGTCTCTATCCAGGGACAACGTGGAGCCTCCCAATTTTTGTCTGCCCTGCCTAAGGGCTATACTACAATAGACCCACTTCCTTACAATGGGCACTTCAGGTTTACAGGCCCTCATGCACGTCTCTATCCAGGGACAACGTGGAGCCTCCCAATTTTTGGCTGCCCTGCCTAAGGGCTATACTACAATAGACCCACTTCCTTACAATGGGCACTTCAGGTTTACAGGCCCTCATGCACGTCTCTATCCAGGGACAACGTGGAGCCTCCCAATTTTTGGCTGCCCTGCCTAAGGGCTATACTACAATAGACCCACTTCCTTACAATGGGCACTTCAGGTTTACAGGCCCTCATGCACGTCTCTATCCAGGGACAACGTGGAGCCTCCCAATTTTTGGCTGCCCTGCCAAAGGGCTATACTACAATAGACCCACTTCCTTACAATGGGCACTTCAGGTTTACAGGCCCTCATGCACATCTCTATCCAGGGACAACGTGGAGCCTCCCAATTTTTGGCTGCCCTGCTAAAGGGCTATACTACAATAGACCCACTTCCTTACAATGGGCACTTCAGGTTTACAGGCCATCATGCATGTCTCTATCCAGGGACAACGTGGAGCCTCCCAATTTTTGGCTGCCCTGCTAAAGGGCTATACTACAATAGACCCACTTCCTTACAATAGGCACTTCAGGTTTACAGGCCCTCATGCACGTCTCTATCCAGGGACAACGTGGAGCCTCCCAATTTTTGGCTGCCCTGCCTAAGGGCTATACTACAATAGACCCACTTCCTTACAATGGGCACTTCAGGTTTACAGGCCCTCATGCACGTCTCTATCCAGGGACAACGTGGAGCCTCCCAATTTTTGGCTGCCCTGCCTAAGGGCTATACTACAATAGACCCACTTCCTTACAATGGGCACTTCAGGTTTACAGGCCCTCATGCACGTCTCTATCCAGGGACAACGTGGAGCCTCCCAATTTTTGGCTGCCCTGCCAAAGGGCTATACTACAATAGACCCACTTCCTTACAATGGGCACTTCAGGTTTACAGGCCCTCATGCACATCTCTATCCAGGGACAACGTGGAGCCTCCCAATTTTTGGCTGCCCTGCTAAAGGGCTATACTACAATAGACCCACTTCCTTACAATGGGCACTTCAGGTTTACAGGCCATCATGCACGTCTCTATCCAGGGACAACGTGGAGCCTCCCAATTTTTGGCTGCCCTGCCTAAGGGCTATACTACAATAGACCCACTTCCTTACAATGGGCACTTCAGGTTTACAGGCCCTCATGCACGTCTGTATGCAGGGGCATTGGTGAACCTCACAATTTTGGACTGCCCTGGCAAAGGAAAATACTACAAAGACTCACTTCCTCAAAATGGGCACATTAGACTCAGAGGCCTTTATGTACGTCTCTTCTCAGGGACATCGGAGTGCCACACAATGTTTTACGTAAAATCTTTCATGTATTAATCTCAAAAAGTAACATACATTAGCTCTATCTCACTATTGGGTATGTGCCCTTAACATTTCCGCCATGAAAATTCATTTTGGTGTCATTTTTGAAGGTTTTCTGGTGAGTCCGTAAAAATGGCGTAAAACGCGGAAAAATTGTTCACAGCTGTGACTTTTGAGTGATAAATGCTTCAAGGGGTCTTCCCCATGCTGTTGCCATGTCATTTGAGCACTCTTCTGAGACTTTTGTGACATTTTTAGGGTTTCTACATGCTGCCGGGGGTCATTTCACAAAAATACTCGGGTCTCCCATAGGATAACATTGGGCTCGGTGCTCGGGCCGAGTATACGAGTATCTTGGGATGCTCGGCCCGAGCCTCGAGCACCCGAGCTTTTTAGTACTCGCTCATCACTAGAAAGGAAGCCTCCCTTTCTATCCCTCCTAATGGGGAAATGCAGCAAGGAAATCCCTGACCTTAGCTACACAGACGCTGTCATCTTGTGTAGCTGTTAAAATCTGTTTTCACGGACCTGACTGTCACCTATGGCTCTGACCCTGCCGGTATTAGCCCTTACAAGGGCTGAAAGAAACTTCTATCCCTATTCTGTATAGCGCTGTGTATAGAGCGTACACAGCAGTATCGGAGACAGGAGCTACGCCAGCGGTGACTGACACCAAGACGCAGAAGGCAGATAATGGCGTGCTGGAGGAAAATGTCCGTTTTTATAATGCAGGGACATGTGACATGGACATCCTATCACACATGCCGTTGCTTCTCTGGCTAAAAGTCCACTTAGCTGTGTGTGTGTCTGGGATTGGCTGACATGCTGGCCAGGCCCCACTACACACGCGCGCTTAGGGAAGGAAGACAAGGAAAAAATAAAAAAATGACGATCGCCATTATCCAAACAGCAGTGATCTGAATGCGCTGTTCCCGCACACTATACACTGAAATTTCATAATAGTGTGAGTCACAGAGTGACTTACACTATTACAGCGGAAAGCCAGCTAGTAATTAGCTTGTCTTTTTGCTGCTAGAACCGTTCTCGAAAGTATCTAGAACTATCGAGCTTTAGCAAAAAGCTCGAGTTCTAGTTCGATCTAGAACAGCCCCCAAAATCACTCGAGCCGCGAACTGGAGAACCTCGAACCGCGAACCGCGTTCAACTCTAGTGAGGATATAAAAAATACCATAAAAATTAGACTCAAGTGTTCACAGTTGTAGTATATATAGCAATCATGTGATAACAAAAGCCAGGATATGTAGTGTTTAAAGAATATATATATATATATATATATATATATATATACATATATATGAGTCCAACAATGTAGACCAGCTCACTCCTGTGAATCACCTGGATCCTCAGCTGACCTGGTTAACTCCGTTGTGCCCGGATCAGGACGTAGGAGTCCATCCATACAAATGTGAACAACAACAAGGCAGAGTCCAGCAATAACGTGAGCAATCCAGGATGCTGTTAAAAAATTTTTTCCTTCTTTTTATTCATAAATTCATTAAAATATAATGTTCCAAGCAATTCAGAACAGCATTATCGCAGGAAAATAGCGCAGATAGGACTACGCGTTTCAGCGGTAAAATCCGCCTTCTTCACGGTCCAGAATCTCTTCTGCTTTTTTAACAGCATCCTGGATTGTTCACGTTATTGTTGGACTCTGCCTTGTTGTTGTTCACATATATATATATAGATATATATGTACATATATATATATATATATATATATATATATATATAGAGCTGACTATTGATATTATTGGGGGTCAAAACTATATATACTGCTAATAACACTTGCATTGATATGTACAGTGATTATAGCTGTAATATACATTGTGTATAGTTACAGCAAAAGGTATCACTTATATGGCTTGTTATACATTGATATCCAGATCAGGTATGTAAAGAAACTGCTCAAATGGAGACATGATAGGAAGTATTTACCTGTGCAAGAGAAGACCTGTGTACACATGTGACCCCAGCCCCGAAGCATACGTTTCGGCGTCACCTTCGTCAGGGGATGGAGTCATCATGGTAAAGGTCCTGTTAAATATTGGAGAGACACAGTGGTGGTCCAATGGAAAAGCGCGGTGCATATACGTATGTATCACATGTCTAAGAAACGAGTTCTTTGTGGCTCATATAAAGATCACTCACGATCTGGCTATGACAGCCATAGGTGGAAAGTGTGTTACCGGAAGTATCCCCCAGGGAAGCGCACCAGCACTCTGTCCCCCCGCCATCCACAGAAAATTGATTACAATAAAGTCTAGACACATAGGCCAGGGAGGGACACGCTATTACAATACTGCTGGAGGCTTGATTAAATTATGGTGCAGGCTGGGGAGACACACTGTTATAACCCCTTTTCCCCTCAAGTTGTGTATGGACTAGTGACCTCTACAGGTCGCTTGTCAAATACACGTAAACATGGCTGACCTGACTCAGGGCTCCTCCTGTCTGGACAATCCATTGGCATTTTGTGTTGGCTCCATCTTCTTTAGTGTATGGTGAAGGTAAAGAGTTGAAGGGTCGGGCTCCAGTTTGTATCTTCCTTGACTTAAACTCTACTTCCTGCACCCACAAATCGGCATTGTAGATCTCCCACATCATTGCCTAGGAGAATATCTGCTGGCAGGCTGCTCATCACCCCAACCATGCATTGCTTGACCCCAAAGCCAAAGTCCAGTTCTACAGTTGCTTTTGGGATATTTCTCCTTTGTCCTCCAGCCAATTCAATAGTAAACCCTGGCACTGGCTGTTTCTCCTCTGGCCGAACCACTTGGGGATCAACTATTGTGAGAAATGCCCCAGAGTCACAAAAAACAAGAACTCTCTGTCCATCCAGTACAACCTCCTGTAAGTGCTTTCTTGGGTGATAAGAAGTACTCGGGGCTGTGGCCTGCACCCCATAAACACCTAGTGGTCGAACATGAGTGTCTGAGTCATTAGGCAAGTCAACTAGAAGGCGTGACACCTGTTCCTTCATTTTACTTGGCTGTATATAATTAACAGTTCGATTTGGTGCTGGATCATTCCTCAGTTGACCAGCTGGGCAAGTGTCTTGTAGATGGCCAGGCTGCCCACATCGATAACATCTGTGCTGCGTCTCACTCCTTCCAGTTTGCATTCTGGAGAAGTAGGTAGGAGCACTTGGTGACTGATATGGATGTGCAGGTGCTGGAGGTGGTTGTCAATTTGGATAATGACTCCACTAGATAGATGGTCATGTGGCTTGCAGATGCCTGGGATGCCCACAGCTATAACATCTTTGCTCTTCTACTTTCTTTCCTCGTCGCATTCCAGAAAATGTGGTAGGAACAACTGGAGGCATATTCACACGGGTATCCACATGAGGACCTAGGAGGTCGAGGAACATTGGTCACTGAAGGACAAGGAACCTCTGGTGTTGGGGTGCTGGTCATTTTTTCTCCATTCACTAGCAGCTTCTTCCACTGAGACTTGATAGTGAGCACTAGAGATGAGCGATGTTCGATTCGAACCGTTCGCCAATTTCAAATTAGAGTGATTTTGGCCGGTGTTTGAGTCGTTTGCTTCAAGTTCGGCCGTTCGAGTTACCGTTCGATAATGGTTCAATCACCAAAAGCGTGGCTTTTCACAGTAAGGCTATGTGCGCACGTTGTGTATTTGCATGCGTCCTGCGTCCCCAGCACAATCCCTCTCTCTTTCCTACTCACCGATCACAGGCGCGGCGATGCAGGACTGTCACGAAGCTCCGGTGGCTTTTCCTCTCTTTGAAAATGGCTATCGCTCATTATTCAATCTGGTATTCCCTGCTTTCCCCGCCCACAGGCGCCCATGATTGGTTGCAGTCAGACACGCCCCCACGCTGAGTCACAGCTGTCTCACTGCAACCAATCACAGCCGCCGGCAGGCGTGTCTATATCGTGCAGTAAAATAAATAAATAATTAAAAAAACAAACAAACCTGTGGTCCCCCCAATTTTGATACCAACCAAGATAAAGCCACACGGCTGGAGGCTGGTATTGTCAGGATGGGGAGCGCCATGTTATGGGGAGCCCACCAACCTAACAATATCAGCCAGAAGCCGCCCGGAATTGCCGCATCCATTAGATGCGACATTCCCGGGACTCTACCTAACTCATCTCAAATTGCCCTGGTGCGGAGGCAATCGGGGTAATAAGGTTAGGTTAATCATGACAGGTCGTCTCCCAGAGATACCTTCCATGATTAACGTGTAAGTGAAAGTAAATAAACATACATAACGAAAAATCCTTTATTTGGAATAAAAGACAAAAACACACCCTCATTTACCTTTTTATTAATCCCCAAACAACAATCCAGGTCCGAAGTAATCCACATGATGCTTTCAGCTCTGCTACATGAAGCTGACAGGGAGCGCCATAGAACACGAGCGCTCTGTGTCAGCTCCACACAGCAACTGACGTTTCTCTCTCCTCTTTGTAGCTGAATAATCCACTTCTGCATTCTCTACTGCAATACAGAGGTCAAGATTACCAAATCTTCCTATGCTTTTCATTAGAGTCAGTGGCTCATTGGGTAGAGCGACTGCCTAAAGAAAATTAGTTCACGAGTTTGAGTCCCGGCCGTCTCGGTAAAGAATTGAATTTTAAATTATAATTATTATTTATTTATAATTATAATTTAATTTAATTTAATTATGCACTGAAGGGAGGAGCCGGACATCAGCTGTGAGCTGCGGGACACACCTCTAAAATCGGAGCAGTTCACGGAATGAGGCTGCATTGCTCTTTCCTCTCTCTCTCTCCTCTCTATCTCTTCTCTCTCCTCTCTCTCTTTTCTCTCTCTCCTCTCTCGCTCTCTCTCTTTTTCTCTCTCTCTTTTTCTCTCTCTTGTTCTCTCTTTCTCTCTCTTTTTCTCTCTCTCTCTTTTTCTCTTTCTCTCTCATTTTCTCTCTTTTTCTCTCCTTTTCTCTCTTTCTCTCTCTTTTTCTCTCTCTCTCTTTTTCTCTCTTTTTCTCTCTCTCTTTTTATCTCATTTTCTCTCTCTTTTTCTCTCTCTTTTTCTTTCTCTCTCTTTTTCTCTATCTCTTTTTCTCTCTTTTTCCCTCTCTCTCCTCTTAAGGAGAATTAGTTCACGAGTTCGAGTCCCGGCCATCCTGGTAAAGAATTTAATTTAATTTATTAACTACAAGGCTCAGCATACTCCATCCAGGACTGTATGCAGGAGTTGATGATGTGGGCTTCGCCATATTTTTGTATGCTAGCCAGGTACAGCAGGCAGGTATGGCTGCCCCCAACCCCCAGCTGCCTATTTGTACCCAGCTGGGAACTAAAAATATAGGGAAGCCCTTTTTTTAATTATTTCATGAATTTTATGAAATAATTAAAAAAAAAACGACATGGGCTTCGCCCCATTTTTGTGTCCAGCCAGGTACAACTAAGCAGCTGGGGATTGGAATCCATAGCACAGGTTGGCCCAAGCTTTCTGGGCCCCTCTGCTGCAAATTGCAGTCTGCAGCCGCCCCAGAAAATGACGCTTTCATACAGTTAGCCTCCTCTCCAGCAATGCCCTCTCTTGAGCTCTGCGAATAACTTCCCTCTTATCTTCTATGGTGGCTTCATCTCCCAGCAGTGCCATCTCCTCCTCATACCACACAACCCACTGACTTTTTTGAGTATTTACCTCCAGCTCCTGTCTTTCCTCCCCTTGTTGTGGAAATACTTCTTCAGTGCCATCTTGCAGGCTAGCGTCTTCCAAAGCCTCAATTAGTTGTTCCTTGGAGAGTCCTTTGTAGCAGACGTCTAATTCACGGACCTTAATAATAATAATAATAATAATAACAGTAATAATAATAATAATAATAAAGTTTATTTAAATAGCGTCAACATATTCCGCAGCACTTTACAATCCGGTGGGGGGGTTGTATAGACAAAAACAAAACAAATAACTATATAATTCAACAGCTACAGTAGCAATGAGGGCCCTGCTCGAAAGCTTACAATCTATGGGGAAAAAGGGGGAGACAAAAGGTGAAGCACACTTGTAGATCTGGCCGACCATCGTTATGCTAGTTTATTGGTTACATATAAAGATGAATGATCTGATCTTTAGACAGTAACCTTTTTGCTGCCCTTACGTGCTATTGGTTGTATGTAGGATGTGAGGACAGAAATAGGAGAGAGAAGGTTACGAGTAGCATTTAGAAGGTGGGACAGGGGAGAGTTAGGTTAGTAAGTTATTATGATAAGCTTGTCTGAAGAGATGTGTTTTAATGTATGCTTAAAAACTTGGGGGCTGGATATTAGTCGCATTCTTTGGGGTAGTGCATTCCAGAAAACTGGCGCGGCACGAGAAAAGTCTTGGAGACAGAGGTGTGAGGTTCGTATTATGGAGGATGTTAGTCTAAGATCATTTGCAGAACGAAGGGGGCAAGTAGGATGATAGACATAGATGAGGGATGAGATATATGGTGGTGCAGAGCCTTGGAGAGCTTTGTGGGTGAGAGATATGAGTTTGTATTGTATTCTGTAGCTGATAGGTAGCCAGTGTAGTGACTTGCACAAGGTGGAGGCATCGGTGAAATGGCTGGACAGGAATTTGACCCTGGCTGCTGCATTCAAGATGGATTGGAGAGGGGAGAGTTTGGTCCGAGGCAGACCAATCAATAAATAGTTGCAGTAATCCAGACGGGAATGAATAAGAGCGACAGTAAGGGTTTTTCCAGTTTCGAAAGTAAGAAATGGTTGGATTCTGGAGATGTTTTTGAGATGTAGGTAACATGTGCGAGTGAGTGATTGTATATGGGGAATGAAGGAGAGTTCTGAGTCAAATATGATCCCAAGACAGCGAGCATGCTGCTTGGGAATAATGATTAAATCATCGAAGGTAATTGAGATGTCAGGTGCAGGTTGGTTGGTAGAGGGAGGAAACACAAAAAACTCAGTTTTGGAGAGATTCAGTTTCAGATAGAGGGAGGACATGCTTTGAGAGACAGCAGACAATCTCTGGTATTTTGTAACAAAGCAGGGGTGATGATTGGAGATGATGTATATAATTGGGTGTCATCAGCATAGAAATGGTAAAAACCAAGGAGAAAAATTGTATGAAAAATACCCTGAATATAAAATAAATTGCAAGTGCTTAATAACAGGGTACTTAGTGTATACATTTTTGCAAAAAGGTAAAAAGCTGTCTCACCTCGTCACGGTGTACCCATCTGAGACAGTCCCTAACCTACTGAAGTTAAAAAACTTGTGTTTTTTGTATGTTACCTTGCTTTATTGCAAGTTGGGGGTGCAGCCCTCCTAATACTGAGACTGAACAACTGATTGCGTCTCACTTTGCTGTGTATTCTATCTGGGACACAGCTGACCACTTGCCACCATCCACATTGGAGTTTTGACATGACACAAGTCAGGTATTGATAATGTTTTTAACTTCAGTAGGTTAGGGACTGTCTCAGATGGGTACACCGTGACGAGGTGAGACAGCTTTTTACCTTTTTGCAAAAATGTATACACTAAGTACCCTGTTATTAAGCACTTGCAATTTATTTTATATTCAGGGTATTTTTCATACAATTTTTCTCTTTGGTTTTTTCTAGTCTTAAGGCTGCAATTCACATGCTTAATGTTGCATGTTTACTGAACATTGTTTCAGCTCAGGTTTTTGTGTTTTTTGTATGTTACCTTGCTTTATTGCAAGTTGGGGGTGCAGCCCTCCTAATACTGAGACTGAACAACTGATTGCGTCTCACTTTGCTGTGTATTTTATCTGGGACACAGCTGACCACTTGCCACCATCCACATTGGAGTTTTGACATGACACAAGTCAGGTATTGATAATGTTTTTAACTTCAGTAGGTTAGGGACTGTCTCAGATGGGTACACCGTGACGAGGTGAGACAGCTTTTTACCTTTTTGCAAAAATGTATACACTAAGTACCCTGTTATTAAGCACTTGCAATTTATTTTATATTCAGGGTATTTTTCATACAATTTTTCTCCTTGGTTTTTTCTAGTCTTAAGGCTGCAATTCACATGCTTAATGTTGCATGTTTACTGAACATTGTTTCAGCTCAGGTTTTTGTGTTTTTTGTATGTTACCTTGCTTTATTGCAAGTTGGGGGTGCAGCCCTCCTAATACTGAGACTGAACAACTGATTGCGTCTCACTTTGCTGTGTATTTTATCTGGGACACAGCTGACCACTTGCCACCATCCACATTGGAGTTTTGACATGACACAAGTCAGGTATTGATAATGTTTTTAACTTCAGTAGGTTAGGGACTGTCTCAGATGGGTACACCGTGACGAGGTGAGACAGCTTTTTACCTTTTTGCAAAAATGTATACACTAAGTACCCTGTTATTAAGCACTTGCAATTTATTTTATATTCAGGGTATTTTTCATACAATTTTTCTCCTTGGTTTTTTCTAGTCTTAAGGCTGCAATTCACATGCTTAATGTTGCATGTTTACTGAACATTGTTTCAGCTCAGGTTTTTGTGTTTTTTGTATGTTACCTTGCTTTATTGCAAGTTGGGGGTGCAGCCCTCCTAATACTGAGACTGAACAACTGATTGCGTCTCACTTTGCTGTGTATTTTATCTGGGACACAGCTGACCACTTGCCACCATCCACATTGGAGTTTTGACATGACACAAGTCAGGTATTGATAATGTTTTTAACTTCAGTAGGTTAGGGACTGTCTCAGATGGGTACACCGTGACGAGGTGAGACAGCTTTTTACCTTTTTGCAAAAATGTATACACTAAGTACCCTGTTATTAAGCACTTGCAATTTATTTTATATTCAGGGTATTTTTCATACAATTTTTCTCCTTGGTTTTTTCTAGTCTTAAGGCTGCAATTCACATGCTTAATGTTGCATGTTTACTGAACATTGTTTCAGCTCAGGTTTTTGTGTTTTTTGTATGTTACCTTGCTTTATTGCAAGTTGGGGGTGCAGCCCTCCTAATACTGAGACTGAACAACTGATTGCGTCTCACTTTGCTGTGTATTTTATCTGGGACACAGCTGACCACTTGCCACCATCCACATTGGAGTTTTGACATGACACAAGTCAGGTATTGATAATATTTTTAACTTCAGTAGGTTAGGGACTGTCTCAGATGGGTACACCGTGACGAGGTGAGACAGCTTTTTACCTTTTTGCAAAAATGTATACACTAAGTACCCTGTTATTAAGCACTTGCAATTTATTTTATATTCAGGGTATTTTTCATACAATTTTTCTCCTTGGTTTTTTCTAGTCTTAAGGCTGCAATTCACATGCTTAATGTTGCATGTTTACTGAACATTGTTTCAGCTCAGGTTTTTGTGTTTTTTGTATGTTACCTTGCTTTATTGCAAGTTGGGGGTGCAGCCCTCCTAATACTGAGACTGAACAACTGATTGCGTCTCACTTTGCTGTGTATTTTATCTGGGACACAGCTGACCACTTGCCACCATCCACATTGGAGTTTTGACATGACACAAGTCAGGTATTGATAATGTTTTTAACTTCAGTAGGTTAGGGACTGTCTCAGATGGGTACACCGTGACGAGGTGAGACAGCTTTTTACCTTTTTGCAAAAATGTATACACTAAGTACCCTGTTATTAAGCACTTGCAATTTATTTTATATTCAGGGTATTTTTCATACAATTTTTCTCCTTGGTTTTTTCTAGTCTTAAGGCTGCAATTCACATGCTTAATGTTGCATGTTTACTGAACATTGTTTCAGCTCAGGTTTTTGTGTTTTTTGTATGTTACCTTGCTTTATTGCAAGTTGGGGGCGCAGCCCTCCTAATACTGAGACTGAACAACTGATTGCGTCTCACTTTGCTGTGTATTTTATCTGGGACACAGCTGACCACTTGCCACCATCCACATTGGAGTTTTGACATGACACAAGTCAGGTATTGATAATGTTTTTAACTTCAGTAGGTTAGGGACTGTCTCAGATGGGTACACCGTGACGAGGTGAGACAGCTTTTTACCTTTTTGCAAAAATGTATACACTAAGTACCCTGTTATTAAGCACTTGCAATTTATTTTATATTCAGGGTATTTTTCATACAATTTTTCTCCTTGGTTTTTTCTAGTCTTAAGGCTGCAATTCACATGCTTAATGTTGCATGTTTACTGAACATTGTTTCAGCTCAGGTTTTTGTGTTTTTTGTATGTTACCTTGCTTTATTGCAAGTTGGGGGTGCAGCCCTCCTAATACTGAGACTGAACAACTGATTGCGTCTCACTTTGCTGTGTATTTTATCTGGGACACAGCTGACCACTTGCCACCATCCACATTGGAGTTTTGACATGACACAAGTCAGGTATTGATAATGTTTTTAACTTCAGTAGGTTAGGGACTGTCTCAGATGGGTACACCGTGACGAGGTGAGACAGCTTTTTACCTTTTTGCAAAAATGTATACACTAAGTACCCTGTTATTAAGCACTTGCAATTTATTTTATATTCAGGGTATTTTTCATACAATTTTTCTCCTTGGTTTTTTCTAGTCTTAAGGCTGCAATTCACATGCTTAATGTTGCATGTTTACTGAACATTGTTTCAGCTCAGGTTTTTGTGTTTTTTGTATGTTACCTTGCTTTATTGCAAGTTGGGGGTGCAGCCCTCCTAATACTGAGACTGAACAACTGATTGCGTCTCACTTTGCTGTGTATTTTATCTGGGACACAGCTGACCACTTGCCACCATCCACATTGGAGTTTTGACATGACACAAGTCAGGTATTGATAATGTTTTTAACTTCAGTAGGTTAGGGACTGTCTCAGATGGGTACACCGTGACGAGGTGAGACAGCTTTTTACCTTTTTGCAAAAATGTATACACTAAGTACCCTGTTATTAAGCACTTGCAATTTATTTTATATTCAGGGTATTTTTCATACAATTTTTCTCCTTGGTTTTTTCTATTCTTAAGGCTGCAATTCACATGCTTAATGTTGCATGTTTACTGAACATTGTTTCAGCTCAGGTTTTTGTGTTTTTTGTATGTTACCTTGCTTTATTGCAAGTTGGGGGTGCAGCCCTCCTAATACTGAGACTGAACAACTGATTGCGTCTCACTTTGCTGTGTATTTTATCTGGGACACAGCTGACCACTTGCCACCATCCACATTGGAGTTTTGACATGACACAAGTCAGGTATTGATAATGTTTTTAACTTCAGTAGGTTAGGGACTGTCTCAGATGGGTACACTGTGACGAGGTGAGACAGCTTTTTACCTTTTTGCAAAAATGTATACACTAAGTACCCTGTTATTAAGCACTTGCAATTTATTTTATATTCAGGGTATTTTTCATACAATTTTTCTCCTTGGTTTTTTCTAGTCTTAAGGCTGCAATTCACATGCTTAATGTTGCATGTTTACTGAACATTGTTTCAGCTCAGGTTTTTGTGTTTTTTGTATGTTACCTTGCTTTATTGCAAGTTGGGGGTGCAGCCCTCCTAATACTGAGACTGAACAACTGATTGCGTCTCACTTTGCTGTGTATTTTATCTGGGACACAGCTGACCACTTGCCACCATCCACATTGGAGTTTTGACATGACACAAGTCAGGTATTGATAATGTTTTTAACTTCAGTAGGTTAGGGACTGTCTCAGATGGGTACACCGTGACGAGGTGAGACAGCTTTTTACCTTTTTGCAAAAATGTATACACTAAGTACCCTGTTATTAAGCACTTGCAATTTATTTTATATTCAGGGTATTTTTCATACAATTTTTCTCCTTGGTTTTTTCTAGTCTTAAGGCTGCAATTCACATGCTTAATGTTGCATGTTTACTGAACATTGTTTCAGCTCAGGTTTTTGTGTTTTTTGTATGTTACCTTGCTTTATTGCAAGTTGGGGGTGCAGCCCTCCTAATACTGAGACTGAACAACTGATTGCGTCTCACTTTGCTGTGTATTTTATCTGGGACACAGCTGACCACTTGCCACCATCCACATTGGAGTTTTGACATGACATAAGTCAGGTATTGATAATGTTTTTAACTTCAGTAGGTTAGGGACTGTCTCAGATGGGTACACCGTGACGAGGTGAGACAGCTTTTTACCTTTTTGCAAAAATGTATACACTAAGTACCCTGTTATTAAGCACTTGCAATTTATTTTATATTCAGGGTATTTTTCATACAATTTTTCTCCTTGGTTTTTTCTAGTCTTAAGGCTGCAATTCACATGCTTAATGTTGCATGTTTACTGAACATTGTTTCAGCTCAGGTTTTTGTGTTTTTTGTATGTTACCTTGCTTTATTGCAAGTTGGGGGTGCAGCCCTCCTAATACTGAGACTGAACAACTGATTGCGTCTCACTTTGCTGTGTATTTTATCTGGGACACAGCTGACCACTTGCCACCATCCACATTGGAGTTTTGACATGACACAAGTCAGGTATTGATAATGTTTTTAACTTCAGTAGGTTAGGGACTGTCTCAGATGGGTACACCGTGACGAGGTGAGACAGCTTTTTACCTTTTTGCAAAAATGTATACACTAAGTACCCTGTTATTAAGCACTTGCAATTTATTTTATATTCAGGGTATTTTTCATACAATTTTTCTCCTTGGTTTTTTCTAGTCTTAAGGCTGCAATTCACATGCTTAATGTTGCATGTTTACTGAACATTGTTTCAGCTCAGGTTTTTGTGTTTTTTGTATGTTACCTTGCTTTATTGCAAGTTGGGGGTGCAGCCCTCCTAATACTGAGACTGAACAACTGATTGCGTCTCACTTTGCTGTGTATTTTATCTGGGACACAGCTGACCACTTGCCACCATCCACATTGGAGTTTTGACATGACACAAGTCAGGTATTGATAATGTTTTTAACTTCAGTAGGTTAGGGACTGTCTCAGATGGGTACACCGTGACGAGGTGAGACAGCTTTTTACCTTTTTGCAAAAATGTATACACTAAGTACCCTGTTATTAAGCACTTGCAATTTATTTTATATTCAGGGTATTTTTCATACAATTTTTCTCCTTGGTTTTTTCTAGTCTTAAGGCTGCAATTCACATGCTTAATGTTGCATGTTTACTGAACATTGTTTCAGCTCAGGTTTTTGTGTTTTTTGTATGTTACCTTGCTTTATTGCAAGTTGGGGGTGCAGCCCTCCTAATACTGAGACTGAACAACTGATTGCGTCTCACTTTGCTGTGTATTTTATCTGGGACACAGCTGACCACTTGCCACCATCCACATTGGAGTTTTGACATGACACAAGTCAGGTATTGATAATGTTTTTAACTTCAGTAGGTTAGGGACTGTCTCAGATGGGTACACCGTGACGAGGTGAGACAGCTTTTTACCTTTTTGCAAAAATGTATACACTAAGTACCCTGTTATTAAGCACTTGCAATTTATTTTATATTCAGGGTATTTTTCATACAATTTTTCTCCTTGGTTTTTTCTAGTCTTAAGGCTGCAATTCACATGCTTAATGTTGCATGTTTACTGAACATTGTTTCAGCTCAGGTTTTTGTGTTTTTTGTATGTTACCTTGCTTTATTGCAAGTTGGGGGTGCAGCCCTCCTAATACTGAGACTGAACAACTGATTGTGTCTCACTTTGCTGTGTATTTTATCTGGGACACAGCTGACCACTTGCCACCATCCACATTGGAGTTTTGACATGACACAAGTCAGGTATTGATAATGTTTTTAACTTCAGTAGGTTAGGGACTGTCTCAGATGGGTACACCGTGACGAGGTGAGACAGCTTTTTACCTTTTTGCAAAAATGTATACACTAAGTACCCTGTTATTAAGCACTTGCAATTTATTTTATATTCAGGGTATTTTTCATACAATTTTTCTCCTTGGTTTTTTCTAGTCTTAAGGCTGCAATTCACATGCTTAATGTTGCATGTTTACTGAACATTGTTTCAGCTCAGGTTTTTGTGTTTTTTGTATGTTACCTTGCTTTATTGCAAGTTGGGGGTGCAGCCCTCCTAATACTGAGACTGAACAACTGATTGCGTCTCACTTTGCTGTGTATTTTATCTGGGACACAGCTGACCACTTGCCACCATCCACATTGGAGTTTTGACATGACACAAGTCAGGTATTGATAATGTTTTTAACTTCAGTAGGTTAGGGACTGTCTCAGATGGGTACACCGTGACGAGGTGAGACAGCTTTTTACCTTTTTGCAAAAATGTATACACTAAGTACCCTGTTATTAAGCACTTGCAATTTATTTTATATTCAGGGTATTTTTCATACAATTTTTCTCCTTGGTTTTTTCTAGTCTTAAGGCTGCAATTCACATGCTTAATGTTGCATGTTTACTGAACATTGTTTCAGCTCAGGTTTTTGTGTTTTTAGCATAGAAATGGTATTGGAAACCGAATCTGCTGATGGTTTTTTCCAATAGGGGCGGTGTATAGAAAGAAAAGGAGAGAGACCAAGACTGAGCCTTGAGGAACCCCGAAGGTGAGGGAGAGAGGAGTGGAGTAAGAGCCAGGAAAGGAAACTGTGAAGGAGCGGTTGGAGAGATAGGAGGAGAACCAGGCGAGAACGGTGTCCTTGAGGCCAATAGAGCGGAGCATGGTGAGGAGAAGTTGGTGATCCACAGTGTCAAAAGCAGCTGAGAGATCCAAGAGAAACAATAGGGAATAGTGGCTCAACAAAGTCCAGTTCTTGTACTCTGAGGTTCTGGTGTCAGATGTTGATGGGCGATTGTCCTCCATTCCTTCTGCTCTGATCCCTCTGCTGCCAACCAGTTTGTGATGGGGTATGCAAGAGAGCAGGCTGGGACACCAGGCTGATGAACAATCCAACAAGTTTTATTGAGGCAGGGAGCATAAAACATCCAATATCGAAATGGTTCTTTAGAGTCCACAATGAGTCCACACAAAGAAAACAGATCCGGGGGCGCAACCCAGCAATCCGACGCCAAGGAAAATGCCGCATTAGTCCTTAGATGAGTTCCTTAAATCTTGTAGTGTGGCTGAGACAACACATTCCCACGTAGCAGCTGATCTTCAATGTCCCATAGTCCATACACAGGCACCAGGACCTGCCCTCAGCACAGATCCTCGCCCTTCACCCAACAAAACATCAATCAACTAAACATGTGGCTGATTCTTCCCACCCAATTTTGAGTATGTGACTTTATATGGAGAAGTCTCCAGGATCTACAGGCTGGTATTGGATAAGTCCCATGCAGAGAAGAACAAAGACACAGTCACCCACTAAATGTTGACCTAGGCCTGATTATACTAAAGTCTAGACACATAGGCCAGGGAGGGACATGTTGTTGCAATACTGCTGGAGGCTTGATTACATTATGGTGCAGGCTGGGGGGGGACACACTGTTACACCCACCCCTTTTGGTCACATGGGTATGACATCAGCACAGGTCCTTTTAGCCACCAGGATTTATAGCCACAACCATTAGTAAAACACTTCTAGAATGGAATTAGCATAAATAATAGATAGGGGGAGGATGTACAGGCAGGAGGCGGAAATCACTATGAATCCCCACCCCAGCTATCAGCTTATCGGCATCTGCTGTCAATCACAAAACTGTTCATTTTACAAACTTTACTTGCTTTTGTTTTAAAACCTATACATCTAAGCTGACAACTAATGGTATGTATAGAATCAGCCTGATAGTGCCAGTATAGCACTGGCTTTAGGCTATATAGGAAAATCCTGGGGATTTGTGTGCTCTAAGCTAGATTGGGCAGGAATGCATGCCTGAAGAGACACTTAACCTGTTAAGGATCTAAAGTACTTTATTTCTATTCCTACTTTTTACATACAGTGGATATAAAAATTCTACCCATCACTGTTAAAATGTCAGGTTTTTGTCATGTAAAAAAAATCATTAACACAGCAAAAAAGGGCAACGGTATTTATTTGCCCAGGTCACAAATGCACTAACAGGACGCAGCAAACCCACTTAACCCCTTTACGACCAAGGATGTGCTGGTAACGCCTTAGATTGCACTGTCAAACACTGACAGTGCGATTTAAATGGCTGCAGTGGGGATCGCACCAATCCGCACTACCATCTGCAATCCCGTTACATTTTTGGTGGCCGCAATATTTTTTTAAAATGCAATAAGAGGCAATCAAAACATCGCATGTACATAAAAACCGTATAATTAAAAATATTAGCTTAAGACGCAAAAAATAAGCCATCACTGAGCCTCAGATGCCAAAAAAATGAATGCTACAGGTCTCGGAAAATGGCGACAAAAACGCTGTTCTTAGTTTGAATAAACTTCTGATTTTGTTAACCCCTTATATAAAAGTAAACGTATATATGTTTGGTATCTATGAACTCGTATTGACCTGGGTCATCATACGGAAACATCAGTTTTACAATTTAGTGAACATGGTAAATAAAAGACCACAAAAACTATCAAACTTTTTTTACAATTGCACTTTTTTTGCACCTGGATTTTTTTCCCTTTTTCCAGTACACTATATGGTAAAACTAATGATTTAGTTCAAAAGTACAACTCGACCCACAAAAAATAAACCCTCATATGGCAACATTGACGGAAAACTAAAAAAGTTTTGGCTCTCGGAAGAAGAGGAGCAAAACACAAAAACAAAAAACGGAAAATCGCCAGGGTGTGAAGGGGTTAAATACTGTATCTTTTTTGGTTGTTATTTCTTACATTTTTTAAGACATTTTATTTCCTTTTTCTGTGGCTTTGCTTTTAATTTTTGTAAAAAAAAATAAATCATATCAAACAGAATGATTTCAGAACTATTTCTATATTTAATGTCACCCATAATTTGTTCAAATCCATTGAGGAACAAACTTTTAAGGGGGATGTAAAAATAGCAGCAAAACAAAAACAATGTGGTTGCATAACTGTGACCACCATTACATAAATGGGGATGTGGTTATGTTCACAATTAACCAATTACATCTAATCTCGTGTTAAATAGTAATCAGTACACAGCTGCCATCATTTGCACTGATTCTTACTAACCCCATAGAAAGTTTACCTGTTTTAGGCCAGAATCACACTTGCTATTGCATCACGTGTAACTCGCGTGAGTCTCTCATGGTAGAACCCGGCATGGCCGCACACTATGCATACAGGAGCGTCTGAGCTGCATAGAGATACATGCAACCGACCCGCTCCTGTCAGGGGAGTGTGCGGCCAAGCCGGGTTCTACCATGAGAGACTCGCGCGAGTTACACGCGAGGCACTAGCAAGTGTGATTCTGGCCTTAGTAGAATTCTCCTGACAATTTCTTAGTTTAATTTTACAGCAAAAGCCATGGTCCATAAAAAGCTTACAACACAGCAAAGGGATCTCATTGTAGAAAGTTATCAGTCAGGAGAAAGGTGGAAAAAAAGGCCATTAAATATACCATTGACAACTTTAAAGACAATCATCAAGAAGTGACTAAAATTTGGCAGAACAGTGATATTACCTAGAATTAGATGTCCTTCAACCATTTATGAAAACACAAGAAGAAAATTGATTTGGGAGGCTGCCAAGACCCATAATGCTACAGTATTGGAGCTGCAGGAATTTTTGGCAAGTATTGGTTGTGTACTGCATGTTACCACAATCTCCTGTCTTTTCCATATTTTCCTAGTATGGTAGGTTTGCAAGATGAAAACTTTTCTTACAAAGAAAAATATCCAACCTAACTGTATTTGTCGAAACCTACATCAAGTCTGACAAACACAGGTAGGAAAATGGGTTGTGGACTGATCAGACCAATTTGAACTTTTGGGCCATAATTCCAAACGTTATATTTGGGATAAAGCTAAAATTCACTATCATCAAAAGCTCATGATAACCACAGTGAAGAATGGTGGAAGAGCAATAGCTTTTTGGGTCTGTTTTTCTGCATCTAGATCTGTGGTACTGATCAAAGTGGAGAGAATTATGAACACATCCAAATATAAATTTTGCAGCAAATTCTTCAGGTCTCTGCTAAAAAGCTGAAGATAAATTGCACTTTTCAGCAGGACAACAACCCTAAGCATATGTCCAAATAATTAAAAGAATGGATTCTTCATGTGAAGAACAAAGTTTTGGAATGTCCCAGTGAGACCCCAGATTAATCTGATAGAAAATCTGTGGGGTGACCTGAAGAGGGCTGTACAAAGGAGGTGCTCTCACAATCTGACAGATTTGGAAAACTACAGTCATGGCCAAAAGTTTTGAGAATGCTACAAATATTAATTTTTACAAAGTCTACTGCTTAAGTTTTTCTAATGGCAATTTGCATATACTCCAGAATGTCATAAAGAGTGATCAGCTTAACAGCAATTACTTGCAAAGTCAATATTGGCTAAGAAAATGAACTTTAACCCCCAAAACACATTTCAACATCATTGCATTCCTGCCTTAAAAGGAGCAGCTTATATTGTTTTAGTGATTGTTCCATTAACACAGGTGTGGGTGTTGATGAGGACAGGGCTGGCGATCAATCAGTCATGATTAAGTAAGAATGACACCACTGGACACTTTAAAAGGAGGCTGGTGCTTGGTATCATTGTTTCTCTTCAGTTAACCATGGTTATCTCTAAAGAAACACATGCATCCATCATTGCTGTGCACAAAAATGGCCTAACAGGGAAGAGTATCGCAGCTACAAAGATTGCACCTCAGTCAACAATCTATCGCATCATCAAGAACTTCAAGGAGACAGCTTCCATTGTTGCCAAAAAGGCTCCAGGGCGCCCAAGAAGAACCAGCAAACGCCAGGACCGTATCTTAAAACTGTTTCAGCTGCGGGATCGGACTACCAGCAGTGCTGAGCTAGCTCAGCAATGGCAGCAGGCTGGTGTGAGTGCTTCTGCACGCACTGTGAGGCGGAGACTGCTTGAGCATGGCCTGGTTTCAAGGAGGGCAACAAAGAAGCCACTTCTCTCCAGAAAAAACCTCAGGGACCGACTGATATTCTGCAAAAGGTACAGAGAGTGGACTGCTGAGGACTGGGGTAAAGTCATTTTCTCAGATGAATCCCCTTTTCGATTGTTTGGGACATCTGGAAAACAGCTTATTAGGAGAAGAAGAGGTGAGCGCTACCACCAGTCTTGTCTCATGCCAACTGTTAAGCATCCTGAAATGATTCATGTGTGGGGTTGCTCCTCAGCCAAGGGAATCGCACCACTCACAGTCTTGCCTAAAAACACAACCATGAATAAAGAATGGTACCAGAATGTCCTCCAATAGCAACTTCTCCCAACTGTCCAAGAGCAGTTTGGCGCCCAACAATGCCTTTTCCAGCATGATGGAGCACCTTGCCATAAAGCAAAGGTGATCACTAAATGGCTCATGGAACAAAACATAGAGATTTTGGGTCCATGGCCTGAAACTCCCCAGATCTTAATCCCATTGAGAACTTGTGGGCAATCATCAAGAGACGGGTGGACAAACAAAAACCATCAAATTCTGGCAAAATACAAGCATTGCTTATGCAAGAATGGACAGCTATCAGTCAGGATTTGATCCAGAAGTTGATTAAGAGCATGCCAGGGAGAATTGCAGAGGTCCTGAAGAAGAAGGGTCAACACTGCAAATATTGACTTGCTGCATTAGCTCATTCTAACTGTCAATATAACCTTTTGGTACTCATAATATAATTGCAATTATATTTCTGTATGTGATGTAAACATCAGACAAACACAATTAAAAACCAGAGGGCAACAGATCATGTGAAAATATAATTTTGGTGTCATTCTCAAAACTTTTGGCCATGACTACTGCAAAGAACAGTGGGCAAATACTGCCAATTCTAAATTGCTAAGTAACTTCTAAACAAAAAGACAAAATACAAACACTACTTAAGCAAAGCATTAGTTTAAGGGTGAGTATACTGTATATAAGCAATCACATTATTTTAGTTCTTTATTTTCCCTCTTCTACCCAAAAAATGTTTAGTTTGTTTTTCAATTGAATTGTACATATTATCGGTAACATTAAAGATGAAAAAAGTTCTGAGATGATTGGCACAATTAAAATAAATATGTATTGTATGTGTATGTATACAGTATATGGAGATAGATATCTCCAGTTTGTCTTGTTATATCCACTGTACATGTAGAGCCAACGTATTTTGCAATAGTGCACACAGTAAGTAGTCACTTACACCAAGCCTTCCTCATAATAAGACCACAAAAGAAAATATACCTATGTCAGGTGAATAGTGCACAATATATGGCTTCTAATCGGAAGATTAACCCCTTCACGACCGGTCGATTTTTCGCTTTCCGTTTTTTTTTTCGCCATTCTTCTTCTGAGAGACGTAACTTTTTTATTTTTCAGTCAATATGGTCATGTGAGGGCTTATTTTTTTGCAGAACGAGCTGTACTTTTAAATGAAACCATAAGTTTTACCATATATGGTACTGGGAAATGGCAAAAAAATTCCAAATGCAGAAAAATTGCAAAAAAAGTGCAATAGCACTATTGTTTTTGAGATATTTTATTCACTGTGTTCCCTATATGGTAAAACCAATGTGTGGGTGTTATGCCTCAGGTCAGTGCGAGTTTGTAGACACCAAACATGTATAGATTTACTTTTATATAAGGGGTTAAAAAAAATCGGAAGTTTGTCCGAAAAAAGTGGCGCACATTTTACACCATATTCCATGACTCGTAGCGTTCTAATTTTTCGGGATCTATGGTGCAGTGATGGCTTAATTTTTGCGTATCAAGCTGACGTTTTTAACTGTACCATTTTTGCGCAGATGCTACGCTTTGATCGCCTGTTATTGCATTTTGCGCAAAAGTTGTGGTGACAAAAAAAAGTCATTTTGGAGTTTGGAATTTTTTTGCTGCTATGCCATTTACTGATCAGATTAATTGATTTTATATTTTGATAGATCGGGCGTTTCTGAACGCGGCAATACCAAATGTTTGTATATTTTTTTAACCCTTTAATTTTCAATGGGGCGAAAGGGGGTAATTTGAACTTTAAGGTTTTTTTTCAATTTTTTAAAACTTTTTTTTTACTTTTTTTTATTTTACTAGTCTCCCTAAGGGGCTATAGCGATCAGCAATCTGATTGCTCTGCCCTATCTGCTGATCACAGCTATACAGCTGTAAACAGCAGATACGCTCACTTTCTGATTTACTCGGCTCCGGGCCGAGTGAAACTGAAAGTAGTTCATGTCTAGCACAGGAGTCATCACATGACCCTGTGCTAGCATGACAACCACCGGAAGTCACGTGATCACGTCACGTGACTTCCGGTATCAGGCAGTAAGTAAAAGTTTACCGCGATTGCGATTATAATGGCGCTGTCACATATTGACAGCGCCATTTAAGGGGTTAAATGGAATGAGCAGATAACGATTCTGCACGTGCCTAGCAGGCACACATCTCAGCTGTGAAAATCAGCTGAGATGTGTGCCGATCGCGGCATGCTGCTGGCAGCAGACCGGGGGCAGTAACATTATGACTGCTAGGACGTAATATTACTGCCCGCAGTCATTAAGGGGTTAATGAAATGATTAATCTATCATTATATTTTTGTCAAGTTTAGGAGGACACCCACACAAAGCAGGATAAAATAAATATTTTATTAGGCTATGGGATTGGTCAAATCAAGTGTGTTGTAGATATGAAACAATTGATATATTTCCCCTGCTGAAAGCACCCCTTAACAATAATATGATCTTCCATCAAGAAATTGAAATAATGATAAATATACATGGTATTTTAACTATAATCTCTTACTCCTACATAAAAGGTGATCTATACCAGAGATGAGCGAACCCGTGGAAGTCCAGTTCGGCAGCTTCAGCTGAACCATACCTCCACTGGTTTGGATTTGGCCTGAACCCCAATCGAAATCACTGATTGGCAGTTTGAGTCTCTGCCCACATACAGCCAGCCATAAGCAGAATACTTCTGCAAGAGGGTGGGCCAGGTTTTTTCATTTTCTTGGAGGTATTGCATACTACATCTGATCACGCTGTTGTTATCCTCAATGCAAGACGTTCAAGCGGCTTGCATCAAGCACCAAGCATACTTGAGCAAAGCGATGATCGTGCCAGTGGTCAGTACACTTAACCCCTTCAGCGCCCAGCCTGTTTTCACCTTAAACACCCGGCCATTTTTTGCAATTTTGATCAGTGTCACTTTGACAGGTTATAACTCTGGAACACTTCAACGGATCCTGGCGATTCTGACATTGTTTTTTCATGACATATTGTACTTGATGTCAGTGGTAAATTTAGGCCAATATGTTTTGCGTTTATTTGTGAAAATTTCGGAAATTTGGCAAAAATTTTGAAAATTTTGCAGTTTTCAAAATTTGAAATTTTATGCCCATAAATCTGAGAGATATGTCACACAAAATAGTTACTAAATAACATTTCCCACTTCTCTGCTTTACACCAGAGCAATTTTTGAAAAAAAAAATTTCCCTTAGGAAGTTAGAAGGGTTCAAAGTTCATCAGCAATTTCTCATTTTTCCAACAAAATTTACAAAAACAAATTTTTTAGGTACCACATCACATTTGGAGTGATTTGAGAAACCTAGGCAAAAGAAAATACCCAAAAGTGACCCCATTCTAAAATCTGCACCCCTCACTCTGTTCAAAACCACATCCAAGAAGTTTATTAACCATTTAGGAGCTTCACAGCAACCAAAGCAATGTAGAAGAAAAAATGAAAATTTTACTTTTTTAACACAAAAATGTTACTTTAGCCATAAAAATTAGTATTTTCACAAGGGTATCAGGAAAAATGCATCATAAAATGTATCGTGCATTTTCTCCTGAGTACGCAGATACCTCCTATGTGGTGGAAATCAAATGTTTGGGCACACGGCAGGACTCGGAAGGCAAGGAGCGCCATTTGAATTTTTGAGTGCAAAATTAGCTGCACTCATTAGCGGACGCCATGTCGGGTTTGAAGACTCCCTGAGGTGCCTAAACAATGGAGCTCCCCCATAAGTGACCCCATTTTTTAAACTAGAGCCCTCAAATATTTTTTATAGATATTTAATGTGCACTTTGAACCCCTGGGGTCTTCACAGAAGTTTATAACGTTGAGCCGTGAAAAGAAAAAAAATTTTTTTTACCACAAAACTGTTGCTTCAACCAGGTAGCTTTTTTTATCACAAGGGTATCAGGAAAAAATGCACCATAAAATGTATTGTGCATTTTCTCCTGAGTACGCAGATACCCCATATGTGGTGGAAATCAAATGTTTGGGCACACGGCAGGACTCGGAAGGCAAGGAGCGCCATTTGAATTTTTGAGTGCAAAATTAGCTGCACTCATTAGCGGACGCCATGTCGGGTTTGAAGACTCCCTGAGGTGCCTAAACAATGGAGCTCCCCATAAGTGACCCCATTTTTGAAAATAGAGCCCTCAAATATTTTTTCTAGATATTTAATGTGCACTTTGAACCCCTGGGGTCTTCACAAAAGTTTATAACGTTGAGCCGTGAAAAGAAAAACATTTTTTTTTACCACAAAACTGTTGCTTCAACCAGGTAGATTTTTTTATCACAAGGGTATCAGGAAAAAATGCACCATAAAATGTATTGTGCATTTTCTCCTGAGTACGCAGATACCTCATATGTGGTGGAAATCAAATGTTTGGGCACACAGCAGGACTCGGAAGGCAAGGAGCGCCATTTCACAGCAAAATTGGTTGGAATTATTAGCGGACGCCATGTTGCGTTTGGAGACCCCCCTGAAGTGCCTAAACAATGGAGCTCCCCCACAATTGACCCCATTTTGGAAACTAGACCCCTCATGGAATTTATCTAGCTGTTTAGTGAGCACTTTGAACCCCTGGAGGCTTCACAAACGTTTGTAATGTTCAGCCATGAAAATATTTTATTCTTTTTTTTACCACAAAATTGTTTTTTCAAACAGGTAGCTTTTTTTTCACAAGGGTATCAGGAAAAAATGCACCATAAAATGTATTGTGCAATTTCTCCTGAGTACACAGGTACCTCATATGTGGAGGAAATCAATTGTTTGGGCGTACGGCGGGGCTCAGAAGAGAAGGAGCGCCATTTCACAGTAAAATTGATTGGAATTATTAGCAGACAGAGTTGCATTTGGAGACCCCCTGAGGTGCCTAAACAATGGAGCTCCCCCACATGTGATCCCATTTTGGAAACTAGACACCCCCCCATACAAAAAAAATTAGTTTGGCGAAATAAAAAATACAGACATCAGTAAAAAAAAAAAATGAATAAAAAAAAAAAATATGAGCGCCTGCCACTAAGACCAGTGCCAAAAGTGAGAGCAATGCACGAGTCTCGCATCGCATCATCCACTCCAGTCTGGAAGCGAGCAACTGCGCTGGATAATGCGATGTGAGAGGGCGGGGCGGCAGATGAGAAAGGGCGCAGCAGATGGAAGATGGGAAAGTGCGCAGCGGATGGAGGAGCGGCAGAGGATGGGAAAGGGCGCAGCGGATGGAAGATGGGAAAGGGCGCAGCGGATGGAGGAGCGGCAGAGGATGGGAAAGGGTGCAGCGGATGAAAGATGGGAAAGTGCGCAGCGGATGGAGGAGCGGCAGAGGATTGGAAAGGGTGCAGCGGATGGAAGATGGGAAAGGGCGCAGCGGATGGAGGAGCGGCAGAGGATGGGAAAGGGCGCAGCAGATGGAAGATGGGAAAGGGCGCAGCGGATGAAGGAGTGGCAGAGGATGGGAAAGGGTGCAGAGGATGGAAGATGGGAAAGGGCGCAGCGGATGGAGGAGCGGCAGAGGATGGGAAAGGGCGCAGTGGATGGAAGATGGGAAAGGGCGCAGTGGATGGAGGAGCGGCAGAGGATGGGAAAGGGCGCAGCGGATGGAAGATGGGAAAGGGCGCAGCGGATGGAGGAGCGGCAGAGGATGGGAAAGGGCGCAGCGGATGGCTGATGGGAAATGGCGCAGCGGATGGAGGAGCAGCGGAGGATGGGGGGGAGGGAGGTGAGATAGGGATACCTACCTTACAGGATGGATCTAGGCAGACAGAAGAGGCAGAAGATGAAGGAGGCAACAGATTGAGGAGTGTGAGAGGGGGCAGTAGATGAAGAGGATGGGAGAGAGCAGGCAGCAGATCGGGGAGGGGGGGCAGAGTCTGATGGGAGAGAGAGATGGCACATGGAGAAGGGGAGGCCCCGGGGGGAGGGGGGCCCCCAGAACATGGAGGGGGGAGGGTGGCTTGCAGCACGTGTGGGGGGAGGGTGGCTTGCAGCACATGTGGGGGGAGAGTGGCTTGCAGCACATGTGGGGGGAGGGTGGCTTGCAGCACATGTGGGGGAGGGTGGCTTGCAGCACATGTGGGGGGAGGGTGGCTTGCAGCACATGGAGGGGGAGGAGGTGTAGTGGCGATGGAGAAGGGGCAGCCGATGAAGGAGGCAACAATCGGGAACAGTGGGGGCCGATTCGGGGGCAGCAGTGGCTGAAAAAGGTGGGTGCGACGGCAGCGGGGACAGTGGCAAACGTGGCGACAGGGACAGTGGCGAACGTGGCGGCGGGGACAGTGGTGGGCGGGGCTATCGGGGACAGCAGTGGGGCTGGCGGTGGCAATCGAAGACAGCGGTGGGGCTGGCGGTGGCGGGCGGGGTGATCGGCGACAGCGGCAGGGCTGGGGCTGGCGGGCGGGGCGATCGGAGACAGCGGCGGGGCGATCGGAGACAGCGGCGGGGCTGGCGGTGGCGGGCGGGGCGATCGGAGACAGCGGCGGGGCTGGCACTGGCGGGCGGGGCGATCGGAGACAGCGGCGGGGCTGGTGGGGCGATCGGAGACACAGCGGCGGGGCTGGCGGTGGCGGGCGGGGCGATCGGAGACAGCGGCGGGGCGATCAAAGACAGCTGCGGGGCTGGCAGTGGCGGGCGGGGCGATCGGAGACAGCGGCGGGGCTGGCGCTGGCGGGCGGGGCGATCGGAGACAGCGGCGGGGCTGGCGGGGCGATCGGAGACACAGCGGCGGGGCTGGCGGTGGCAGGCGGGGCGATCGGAGACAGCGCCGGGGCGATCGGAGACAGCGGCGGGGCTGGCGGGGCGATCGGAGACACAGCGGCGGGGCTGGCGGTGGCGGGCGGGGCGATCGGAGACAGCGGCGGGGCGATCGGAGACAGGGGCGGGCGGCGGGGGCAGCAACTTACCGATGTTCACCTGCAGAGACCGCTCTCCTCGGCTTTCAGGGACGGACACAGGTCACCGGCACCAGATCCACGGTAATTGGAGAGTTCGGTCACAAGACCGGTCTCTCCAATCAGAGCTGGGGGCGGGTGAAGCACCGATCACCCAGCTCCAGCCAATGGCCAGTGCTACAGCAGCACTGATCAGGGCTGGATTTCAATGTTCCAGCCACATTTACATAGGGAAGACAATCAGGTGCATGTACATACGCTTTAGAGAGCACTATAAATCGATTTCCACAGGGAAAGGTTCTCCTAGGTTAATAGAACACATTCGTACAGCACATGAAGGTAATCCCAACATCTTGCGCTTTGCAGGACTAGTCCAGGTTTCCCTGCCTCCACAAGGGAGCGATCTCCATAAATTATTGCTACGTAAAGAAGCAAGTATGATAATAAAATTTGGAGCGCAGGGAAACCTGGGTTTAAATGACCGTAACGACCTGGTGGTATTCTTATAAAATCGGTTTGCATAAAACCAATTTTTGTAAATTATTTTCGAGTGATTGATTCATTCTGGATCTTTTGACAAATGTGTGGTTATGTCATTAAAAAGAATAATATGAATATAATGTATTATGTGTCGATATGACATTGATAAATGCCCCTGTACCTTTCAGTGGAATTTTTTTTTTTTTTTTTCCCTTTTTTTTCCCTTTTTTTTTTTTTTTCCCTTTTTTTTCCCTGTTTTCATGTTTGTTTTTGAAATGTATGTCACATTGGTTGCATGACCATGTTTTAAATGGGATGTTTTTGTCTGCACTTATGTTAATCACTGTCATGTGTGCATTCCTCTGTTTTTAACGTGCGGTGGTGTGGCCTGGATGCACTCCCCTTTATAAGGTGTGTGTGGCCATTCCCCGACGTGGACCCGTAGAAGTCTGACTTACAGACGAAACGGCCGTCGTCCTTTGGAGGGACTCGCATCCAAGCCACCCCCCGCAATTTTATCTGCACCGATGAAAAGAACGTTTGAATAAAAAAGAATTTGTTTGGCATAGCAGCTGTTTGCGGTCGATTATTCATCTCCCTGTTGCTGGAACATTACAGTGACTGTAATTGGCTGAGCGGCGTTCATCAGCCAATCACAGCCTCTGTAGGTTCGGGGAGGAGGCACCACCCCTCCTGAGGTCAGGCAGAGGTCCCCTCCTTCCTGAATCTACAGTTTAATTAAACAAATTTGACTCCCCCGGGGCTCCGGGACCCCGATTTCGCCATGACGTACTGGGTACGTCATGGGTCGTTTAGCACCATGTCACCATAACGTACCCAGTACGTCAAAGGTCGTTAAGGGGTTAAAGCTTCCGAACTCCAAACTCAGATTTTTTTTTTGAAAGTCAGTGTTTGGCCCGAAAACCAAATACTGAACATTAGGTTCGCTAATCTATAATATATACATGTGGCTGTCACAAAATATTTTTATATTGTGGACAGTTTGTGCAGTATTATAGTTAACTAGAATACAACACCACATTAAAATCAAATAAAAACATAAATTGAACAGCTTATTCAATAATGATGTGACTATTTTTAAAGCCACTATGCAGCATCTATGGCACATTGTTTAGAAATATTCCAAGAACCCTATAAGTATTCCTTAACCACTTAACGACCACCAATACACTTTTCACAGAGACCTTAAGAGTCCTTATTCCACAGCGCTAATTTCCACGAAGTATGTAGAAAATAATGTATGTGACAGCTGATACTGTCACTCTACGGGTGTGTGACTAAAAGGGGCAGAGGGCTCTCTCCTTATTACTGACACCCTATAATCGTAATCACAAGTGCCGACATTTGCCATGGTAATTCAAGGTTATCTGTAAACTTCACGATATGGTGGCCTGTTAATGCCCTGTCACCCACAGAGATAAATCTTTGGCAGATCTGTGGTTTCAGTGAAGTCATGGATATATTGTTCCATTTGTACACAGCCACAAATCTGCCACTGATTGTCCACAATTTCACTGCAACCACAGATCTGACACAGATTTATCTCTGTGTGTGACAGGGCCTTTAGACACTGCTAAGCAGGGTCAAACATGCAGAGTCAGTGGAAAACTGACAAGTCTCCTGCACTGCAGTATACAATTTTTTAAAAAAATGAACTAAAAACTATTTATGTCCCACAGTGGGATTAAGTAAAAATGTTAAAAAGCAAATAAAAAAAAACATACAAAAATCACGAAAAGTATTTTGCCACTAAAAAGGCAGCTTTTGTATAAAAACAAAAGTAAACAAAAAAGTACACAGAAATGTATTGCCACATCCGTAATGACCCAGACTATAAAACTGTCATGTTAGTTATTCTATGTAGTGAAACTCATGCAAAAATATTAGTTTTTTTGTCATTCTGACAAAAAAATGTAATGAAAAGCAATCAAAAACTCATATGGAAAAAAAAATATATATAACTAAAAATGCCAAATCGTTCTGCAAAAAATATACCCTACTATGACTCTTTCAGCAATAAAATAAGTTACAGCTACTTGAATCATTTTGGTAAAATATTATTTTTAGTGTCAAAAAGTATCAAAGCACAAAAAAAAATAATCTGGTATTGTTATAATAATACTGAACAAAAGAGTAAATCAGTCTCATCACTTTTATCATTCAGTGAACCACATAAAAAGAATGTATAAAAACAATAAGTGAATTGTTGTTTTTTATTAATTTGGTGCCTGACAATGTCTCAATAAAAAACGATCAAAAATTGTATGTGCCCAAAATGGTACAAAAATAATCTTCAAGTCATACAAAAAAAAAACCCCTCATACAACTTTGTTTGCCAAAAAATAAAAAATGTACAAATATCAGAATATGGTGCCCCCCAAAATATATAAGCATTTTTAATATGATAGTAAAAAAAAACAACAATAAAAACCTGGTATCACTGTAATCACTAATCACACTGAGATGAAGAAAAACAGGAAAAACAGCATAAAAATTAGCTATTTTTGTGCTTCTGTTTATTTGCTCATTCTGCCTCCCAAAAATAAGAATAAGGGTGGCATCACATGCTACGATATATGAGGCGATATGTCGTCGGGGTCACGGATTTCGTGACGCACATCCGGCATCGTTAGACATATCGTAGCGTGTGACAGCTACAAACGACTGTGAACGAGCAAAAATACTCACCTTATTGTTGCTCGTTGACACGTCGTTCATTTTCATAAAGTCATCCCTCCTTCTGCGCGCCGGTTGTTCGTCGTTCTCGAGGCAGCACACATCGCTCCGTGTGACACCCCAGGAATGACGAACACAGCTTACCTGCGTCCCGCCGGTAATGCGGATGGAAGGAGGTGGGCGGGATGTTACGTCCTCTCCGCCCCTCCGCATCTATTGGGCGACCGCTGTGTGACGTCGCTGTGACACTGAATGTCCCTCCCCCTTCAGGAAGAGGATGTTCACCGCCCACAGCGACGTCGTCCAGGAGGTAAGTGCGTGTGACAGCCGGTTAACGACTTTGTGCGCGACGGGCACAAATGACGGGGGCGGGTACGATAGATCGTCCCGTGTGATGCCGGCCCAAGGCTCTATTTACATTAATCCTGTGCTCTCTGCTAAGCAGTTACATAGAGGATTCCGTGTAAATTCCCTAAACACACGATTTATACAAAAACTAATGGCATTAACCAAAAATCCACAATCACCATTTTGTTTAATCCAAATTGGCCTATAATTAAATGGGGCAATGGCATATATGCACAAACTCCATATCATTAGCAAAAACAAGAGAGCAGAGAGTATAACATGCAAATTTATTTTGATATCAAATCACAAATTTAATGTCAAAGTGACAAAAAGAGTATCTACATAATTTTACATACGCGGGACAGGACAGAAAGACAGTAAGTGCACAAGCACTTTTATAGCGATACATATATGATTTGATTTATACTAAACCACCACTGTTAGGCTAGACTCACACAAGCATATGGCATCCCTAGCGAGAGCACCGGATGCGATATGCTAATGACCCCCAGTGTAGTCTCATGCGACTGTGACCTGATCTTGCAATCGACTCACAGCTGTGAAGCTGAGGGCGGGTGCTGCAGGGAAGAGGGAGGGATTAATCCCTCCCCATCTCCTCTATTGTCCGCATGTGCATATATCGCACTGCACTGGGATAACATCCGAGTGCAGTCCGATGTTTCTCTCGCACCCATTCACTTGAATGAGTGTGAGTGATACGGCTCTAGCAGAAAATCGCAGCATGTTGCGACTTTTCTCACATTCAGAATTTGGATGCGAGAAAAACTGACCAAATGCTCTCCCTCATTGACTAACATTGGTCAGCATGCAATGCGAGATTTTCTCGCTTTGCACTTGTCCATTTTGCACGCTCGTGTGAGGGTGCCCTTATGAATACATGATTGCGTCACCCTGCCCACCTGTAACCCTAATATTCTGACAATATGTTCTTGCCATGATAATGGATTCTCTGCATTTACTGTCTTTCTGTCCTGTCCCGTATATGTAAAATTATTTAGATACTCCTTTTGTCAGTTTGACATTAAATTTGTTATTTGATATCGAAAAAAATTAGCATGTTATACTCCCTGCTCTCCTGTTTTAATTATAATGAGGCAGTTGAAGTCACTTTGTACTTCGTCTGGTCTCTGTTTTAGGCGGTGTCCCATTGTTTTAGACGTCTTTTAAGCACAAAAGTTTGGATAACCACAGATGTGTGCATGCTTAAGGCTTTGCACCCATTAGCGTATAAATGACCGCTCTGATAATCATCTTGTAAAGTGGAACGAATTATATAGAGTTTTCCAAATGTCATGCGAGTGCTATGAAAGTGTGCGATATTTTTCTTGTCTAGCGTTCGTATGATATGGGGTGTCTTCCATTTTTTAGAACAAATAAAGGTAAAGCAAACAGCTGTGGAATATTATCAGGCTGAGAAGGTCCATGGTTATTGGGAACTTCCCAGCCTAAAAATAGCAGAACGCAGCTGCCACAGAAGAGACACATTACATTAGATGCACCAATTCTGGTGCTTCGTCTCAGCTTTTCAGTATTGCCCTGGTGCAGTGGCAATCGAGGTAATAGTTTTTGGGGGTGATGTCAGCTGTGTAATTTCAGCTGGCATCAAGCCCTGGTGTTAGCAATGGAGAGGCGTCTATCAGACACCCCCATTCTAACCCAGTAAGTGAAAAATAAAATACACACACAAAAATACTTTATTTTAATAAACTCCCCTCCCTGGTTCACCAATTTATAAAAAAAAAACAACAAAAAAACATGCAGGCCCGAAGCTGTCTGCTTTTCCTTTGCTGGTTATCAGAAATAGGGGGACCCCAAGTTTTTTAAAAGTAGTTAATTACACTGGTTAACAAAAAAAAAGAAACGTTCTGTATCTGGTTTGAAAATGGGTGGTTTTGACTAATTTTGGCATGCTGATTTCAGTGAAAAAGTCAGATCCTTTCTATCACATCGCATTTTATAGATACACAGCATTTTAAAAAATATGATAAACTATTAGGCCTACTTAAAAGCTACACTATTAATGTCATAAAGTCGTAATGATGACTTAAAGTCATAATAATACTTAAACTATACACTTTCAGCTTAATTGCTATAAAAATGGAAATTCTAATCTCATGTTGTTTGGGCAAAATGGGCTGATGAGGCTTTCCTTTTGTATGAAGTCTTATCTGTCTCCCTACACAATATCCAGCAGTAGTCGCCCATCATTGCAGGATTCCAGCGTCCTTGGTAGCGTTTCTCCATGGCAAGAATGTCCTGGTGAAAACGCTCACCTTGTTCGTCACTAACAGAACCCAAGTTTCCTGGAAAGTCAAGGTGCGAATGTAAAAAATGAAAAATGAATTTTCAATGACATTCTACAGCCCATTTCTTTGTAGTTTTGCAATAACTCATTGACTATGGAAACATAGTCAGCATTTTTATTGTTACCCAAGAAGCCATCAACAATTGCTTTGAAGGAAGACCAAGCAGATGACTCATGCTTCTTGAGTTTTGACTCGAACGTTTCATCTTTTAGCAATTTCCTGATTTGAGGTCCAATGAATATACCTTCCTTTAACTTAGCTGCACTCAATTTTGTAATGATAGCAACCAATTGATTGAAAGCCTGACCCTCTTTATCAAGAGCTTTTACAAAGTTCTTGGTCAACAACAGCTTTATATGTAGAGGCGACAGAATTATTTTGCTTGGATCAACCAGTGGGATATATTTGATATTTTCTTTTCCAGGAATGTAGAATTTATAGCTCACGAGACTCGCCAATGCAAATCTACAGGTGTGAGAGAAAAAAAACAGATGGCACAAGCACATTCTGTGTACCATCGATCTTTTTCTTACACCCATAGACTTGTATTGGCCAATCTCATGTGATATACGTGCCCATGCGCTGCATGCTGCAATTTTTTCCTCATCCCAATTACAGCTAAGGAAAAATCACAGATGGACACTGCGTCATTGATTAACTTTGCTGTGAGTGCAATCTGATTTTCTATCAACTTGCACTCACCATTTTTAATCACAAGCGGTATCAAGGAGTAAAAAGGATTACACAGGAACAATAGAGTCCAAAGTGACTCTGACTGCCTCATTATAGCGAGTGGATCTGTTGGAGTTTTTCATCTGAATTGCATTTTTATGGGATTTACACGGAAACTTTAACATAAGTTCTCAGTGTAGAACACAAGAATGTTATCTTGGCCATAATCTGAAAATATAATATACCCCAAAATGTTACCAATAAAACTCCTAACTTATCCTGCACAAAACAAGCTCCCACTCAGGTCCACCATCGGTCACTGGAAATATAGGGATTTTTCCTTTTACTGGTAGAACAAAGTCTCCTGAAAAGAGACATGATGCATACCCATAAAATAGAATCCAGTATAATCTGCGCTCCAAATCCAAAAGCCCCCCTCTTTCTGAGCCCTACTGTGCCGAAACACCAATAAGTGCAATTTCTAAAATGGGGTCACTTTTGCAGCTGTTCTGCTCATGTGACCCCCTTAGGGTCACATGGTACATGGTGCCCGTAAACTACTCTAGCAAAATCTGTACTTCAAAAGCTAAATAGCGCATATTCCTACTAACAGCCCTATCATGTGACAAAAGAGTAGTTCCTGAAGACATTTGGACAGTACCACCTTTGGGAAAAATTGCACAAGATATGTGGGGTCCAATTTCACCCATTACCCTTTGTGTAATTGAATAATGTAAAAGTTCTGTGACACTTATTTGGGCTCAAAATGGTCAACAAACCCCTAGATGAATTTATCAAAGGGTTTACTTTCCAAAGTGGAGTCATTTGTGGGGGTTACTGCTGTTTTAGTCAAGGGCTCTCCAAAGGAGACATGGTGTCTGCAATCTATTTTACCTCTTACCCTCATGTTTAAAAGAAAAATTTGGTGCTAATAAAAAATTAAATGATTTACAGTAAAATATTATATTTCCATGTCTCAATGTTTTAAAATTCTGATGAATTCCTTAAGCAGTGAAGTTTCCAATTAAGGGTCACTTGGGAGGATTTCTGCTGTTTTGACATAGCAGTGGCTCTACAAACCCAGTGTTACGGTTGCTGCGAGCACTGGAGACTATGTCCAGATTTCTTGCTACTGCACATGTGCGAGCGCTGGAGACTAAGTCCAGATTTCTTGCTACTGCACATGTGCGAGCGCTGGAGACTAAGTCCAGATTTCTTGCTACTGCACATGTGCGAGCGCCGGAGACTAAGTCCAATCTTGGAGCCATTGCACATGTGCGGGTGACATCATCGCTGACACGAGGTCACATGTCTCTGACACCTTCTATGCCGATTGGTCGCTGGTCATGTGCTTGTGACGTCTTGCTCGGTGATAGGCCAGCATGACGTCACTCCTGTCGTTCTGGAAGCGGATTGGCTCTGGTGTCCTCCATCTTGGATGAGGCACAGAGTCTATATAAGACCCTGACACACGCCGCATGGTGCTCAGTCCTCTTGGTTCATGCATATGAGTAGACGCTCTGTGCGCGTTCCTCTAGGCATTCCTCTGTCTATGCTAGGTGAGCGCTACCGGCAGGGTAGCGTTCTTATACCTTACAGCTTCGGCTGCTGTCCGTATCCTTACCTCTTAGGGGAGCGGACATAGGCAGGTGCCTGAGGCACATGGTCTGGCTGGGCCTTGTGATTGTACTCGTAGGTGGACGTTGCCGCTAGGGTAACGTTCCTTATACTGCGTCTGGCAGTTGTTCGTATCCTCGCACACTAGGGGAGCGAACAGAGGTAGGAGCTTTGTGCGGCTTACGCTGCTGTTCGTCTCTTTTGCACCACTAGAAGAGCGGACCTAGGCAGGTGCCATATCTAGTGGTTCGTGTCCTCGCACACTAGTGGAGCGAACGCAGGTAGGAGCTTTGTGCGGCTTACGCTGCTGTTCGTCTCTTTTGCACCACTAGAAGAGCGGACCTAGGTAGGTGCCATTTCGCACACATTGCCTTTGTCTCTGTGATTATTAACAGAGATCATTCCACACACCCTCCAAGTAAGGGAGGAATTGCTTTACTTTCTTATTATATCCTTCTGTGAGTTAACAGAGGTATCGCACTCTGCCATAGTCTGCAGCAAAGTCTTTGCACGGTGGACCCTGACTGTCTGATACTCCTTTCGGTTATTATCAGACAGCCCCCCGTAACATTAGGACTGAGCCAAGGGTCTGGCAGTTATGGCAGAATATCAGCAGTTACACCGTTACATACAAGTACTTGAGTCACGGCTCAAGAGTATAGAGGATAAACCTCAGACCATGGTGACATCTGCACATGATCCTCGACTTGCTCTACCAAACAGATATTCTGGCGATGCCAGATCATGTCGTGGTTTCATTAGTCAGTGTCAGATACACCTAGAGGTTAACTCTTCTCGCTTCTCTACGGAGAGGTCCAGAGTAGGCTTTATCATCTCCTTACTTCAGGACAAAGCCTTAGAATGGGCGACTCCCCTATGGGAGCGCTCTGATGTGGTTACTCTGAGACATCAAGACTTTCTTGATGCTCTTAAGGCGGTATTCATGGGTCCGCAGGTTACCCATGATGCGGCCCTGAGACTGTTAGATCTATCTCAGGGTTCGTTATCCACTAGTTCTTATGCCATTGCTTTTAGAACTCTGGTGGCAGAACTAGATTGGCCAGAGAAGGTGTTGATTCCTATCTTCTGGAGAGGGTTGGCTGGCTATGTCAAGGATGCCCTTGCTACTCGTGAAGTCCCTGCTTCTCTGGAGGACTTGATCACAGTAGCAACGAGGATCGATGTACGCCATAAGGAACGTAGACTCGAGGTCTCTTCCTCACGCCCTAAGCATCGGGCTATTCCAGTTGTTGAGGGTCCACTACCATCTTCCTCAGCATCTGAAACATCTCCCACTCCTATGGAGTTAGGTCATACGTTCACCAGACTACGCAAGTCTGGTCCTCCTATATGTTACGTATGTCGTCAGGCTGGGCACTATGCCAACAAGTGTCCTAGTCGTCAGGGAAACTCCCTGGCCTAGTAACCATTAGAGGGGGGTTACTAGAGACATCTTCTGCACCCTCTAAGTGTTGTATCCCAGGTCAGCTCTCGTTATCTGAGAATACATGGCCTATTATGGCTTTTGTGGATTCCGGAGCTGACGGGATTTTTGTGTCCTCAGGATTTGTAAAGGGACACAATATTCCCTCTATCATGTTAGAGGCGCCTATTCCTGTCCGTGTTGTTAATGGAACTATGTTGTCTGACTCCATTACATTGAGGACAGTTCCCTTGCGCCTTTCCCTGTCTCAGGGTCACATAGAGGAGATTTCTTTTCTTGTTTTGCCTGAGGGTATAGACGACGTCCTTCTGGGTCTTCCATGGCTTCGGACTCATGCTCCTCACATTGACTGGGAGTCTGACAGCATTATTAGTTGGGGTTCGAAATGTCAGTCCCGATGTCTTCCCTTACCACCTAAGGTCGTTGCAGTTGCATCAACTGATCTCTCTCCCATACCTACACCCTATTTGGATTTCGCTGACGTGTTCTCCAAACAGGGTGCTGAGGTTCTTCCACCCCATAGGCCGTATGACTGTGCCATAGACCTTATCCCAGGTTCGGTTCCACCTAAAGGCAGGGTTTACCCCCTGTCGATACCTGAGTCGGAGGCCATGTCGACCTATATAAGAGAGAGCTTAGAGAAGGGGTTCATTCGTAAGTCTGTCTCTCCCGCGGGAGCTGGGTTTTTCTTTGTTCGGAAGAAAGAGGGTGATTTGCGTCCCTGCATAGATTACAGGGGTCTCAACGCAATCACAATAAAGAACAAATACCCATTACCTTTAATTTCGGAGCTCTTTGACAGACTGAGAGGAGCTCAAGTTTTTACGAAGTTGGATCTGCGGGGTGCGTATAACTTGGTACGAATTCGAGAGGGTGACGAATGGAAGACCGCTTTTAACACCCGAGACGGTCACTATGAATACCTCGTCATGCCTTTTGGGTTATGTAATGCACCCGCAGTATTTCAGGACTTCGTAAATGATGTGTTCAGGGATTTACTGTTATCCTCAGTAGTGGTGTATCTGGACGACATCCTGATTTTTTTCTCCTGATCTGGAGACTCATCGTCAGGATGTCGTTCGTGTCCTTTCCCGTTTAAGGGAGCACTCATTGTTTGCTAAACTCGAGAAATGTGTATTCGAGCAGTCCTCATTGCCTTTTTTGGGTTACATTATCTCACAAGAGGGTCTGGCTATGGATCCTGCGAAGCTCTCTGCTGTCCTGCAATGGTCCGAACCTCATTCCTTGAAGGCGGTGCAACGCTTCTTAGGATTTATAAATTATTACAGGCAGTTCATACCCCATTTTTCTACTTTGGTGGCCCCTTTGGTGGCCTTGACTAAGAAAGGTGCTAATCCCAAAGCCTGGTCTACTGAGACATCTCAGGCTTTTGAGGCAGTAAAAAGACACTTTTCAACTGCTCCCGTTCTTCAAAGACCCGATGAGACTAAGCCCTTCCTCTTAGAGGTTGATGCCTCTTCAGTGGGTGCTGGTGCGGTCTTGTATCAAAAGAACGGTGCAGGTAGAAAAAGGCCGTGTTTCTTCTTTGCTAAAACCTTTTCACCGGCAGAGAGAAACTATACCATTGGGGATAGGGAACTGCTCGCCTTGAGATTAGCCTTGGAGGAGTGGCGTCACTTGCTGGAAGGAGCGAAACATCCTTTCCAGGTCTATACAGACCATAAGAATCTGACGTACTTACAAACTGCTCAGCGTCTGAATCCTCGCCAAGCCCGCTGGTCCTTGTTTTTCTCCCGCTTTCACTTCTCCATCAACTATTTGTCTGGGAGTAAGAATAACAAGGCAGACGCCCTGTCTCGCTCTATGCTTTCTACCCAGGAAGAGATTGACAAACCTCGTCTTATCCTTCCCTCCAGGGTTTTTCATACGCTCTCCCCTGTGACGTTAGACCAAATCCCACCGGGCAAGACATTTGTTCCGCCTGATCGACAGAATGATATACTGTCATGGGCCCACACCTCAAAGGTGGGTGGGCATTTTGGTATTAGGCGGACACGAGAGTTACTGGAGAGGTGGTATTGGTGGCCACACTTAGCCAGCCACGTCAAGAGATATGTCGGTTCCTGCTACTCGTGTGCTCGCAACCGTCCATTACGGCAGAGACCGGCTGGGCTCTTGCATCCTTTACCAGTGCCAGATAGACCATGGGAGGTGGTAGGCATGGACTTTGTGGGTGATCTTCCATGTTCACAGGGACATAGATTTGTGTGGGTCATTACGGACCATTTCTCCCGGATGGTTCATCTCGTACCGTTATCGAGAATCCCATCTTCCAGGGTACTAGCCAAACTATTCCTCAAGCATGTCTTTAGGCTTCACGGGATGCCAGATCGTATCATTTGTGATAGAGGCCCGCAATTTACTTCCCGTTTCTGGCGAGATCTTTGTAGCCTTCTGCAAATTGAGTTGAATCTCTCTTCGGCATACCATCCGGAGACTAATGGTTTGGTTGAACGTACCAATCAATCTATGATTATATACCTTCGACACTTTGTTGCTGAGAACCACGATAACTGGTCCTCCCTCCTACCCTGGGCAGAATTTGCCCTTAACAATTCGCTGGCTGAGGCCACTGGGCAGACACCGTTCGTACTCAATAATGGGCAACACCCTAGGGTACCGGTACCGTTTCCCGCTGCTGCACCTCCTCCTCTTGTGGCCGACTGGGCAACTAATGCCAGAGAGGTTTGGGATCGGACTCAAGAGTCGATCCAAGCAGCTAAGGACCGTATGAAGACGGTGTCCGATCGGTTTCGTCGCCCGGCTCCTGTCTTTTCTCCAGGGGACTTTGTGTGGCTCTCTGCAAAACACGTGAGACTTAGAGTGAGCTCTGTCAAATTTGCTCCTCGCTTCCTGGGTCCTTATGAGGTTCTTCGACAGGTAAATCCTGTAGTCTATCAATTGAAGTTACCTGTCCATCTTAGGATTCATGACAAATTCCATGTCTCACTGCTAAAGCCGGCTATTTTACCTCACGCTCGTGAAGTGCACTCTCCTGCCTCTGATTCCTCTCGCTCTAGCTATGAGGTACGAGCCATAGTTGGTTCTAAGATGGTTAGAGGGCGCAGGTTCTTCTTGATAGATTGGGAGGGCTATGGCCCGGAACATCGCTCTTGGGAGCCTGAGGAGGCTGTCCATGCTCCCGACTTAGTTGCCGATTATCTGCGTCGCCGGGAGGGGGGCCCTTGAGGGGGAGGTACTGTTACGGTTGCTGCGAGCACTGGAGACTATGTCCAGATTTCTTGCTACTGCACATGTGCGAGCGCTGGAGACTAAGTCCAGATTTCTTGCTACTGCACATGTGCGAGCGCTGGAGACTAAGTCCAGATTTCTTGCTACTGCACATGTGCGAGCGCCGGAGACTAAGTCCAATCTTGGAGCCATTGCACATGTGCGGGTGACATCATCGCTGACACGAGGTCACATGTCTCTGACACCTTCTATGCCGATTGGTCGCTGGTCATGTGCTTGTGACGTCTTGCTCGGTGATAGGCCAGCATGACGTCACTCCTGTCGTTCTGGAAGCGGATTGGCTCTGGTGTCCTCCATCTTGGATGAGGCACAGAGTCTATATAAGACCCTGACACACGCCGCATGGTGCTCAGTCCTCTTGGTTCATGCATATGAGTAGACGCTCTGTGCGCGTTCCTCTAGGCATTCCTCTGTCTATGCTAGGTGAGCGCTACCGGCAGGGTAGCGTTCTTATACCTTACAGCTTCGGCTGCTGTCCGTATCCTTACCTCTTAGGGGAGCGGACATAGGCAGGTGCCTGAGGCACATGGTCTGGCTGGGCCTTGTGATTGTACTCGTAGGTGGACGTTGCCGCTAGGGTAACGTTCCTTATACTGCGTCTGGCAGTTGTTCGTATCCTCGCACACTAGGGGAGCGAACAGAGGTAGGAGCTTTGTGCGGCTTACGCTGCTGTTCGTCTCTTTTGCACCACTAGAAGAGCGGACCTAGGCAGGTGCCATATCTAGTGGTTCGTGTCCTCGCACACTAGTGGAGCGAACGCAGGTAGGAGCTTTGTGCGGCTTACGCTGCTGTTCGTCTCTTTTGCACCACTAGAAGAGCGGACCTAGGTAGGTGCCATTTCGCACACATTGCCTTTGTCTCTGTGATTATTAACAGAGATCATTCCACACACCCTCCAAGTAAGGGAGGAATTGCTTTACTTTCTTATTATATCCTTCTGTGAGTTAACAGAGGTATCGCACTCTGCCATAGTCTGCAGCAAAGTCTTTGCACGGTGGACCCTGACTGTCTGATACTCCTTTCGGTTATTATCAGACAGCCCCCCGTAACACCCAGTGTGGCATTCACAATCTATTCCAGTCAAATTTACACTCCAAAAATAAAATAGTGCTCTTTCATTCTGAGCCCAGCCATGTGCCTAAACAGCTGTTTCTGATTGCATATGGGGTCAAGTCGCATTCAGTACAATTTGCATAACAAATTATGGGATCCATTTTCTCCTATTATCCCTTGTGAAAATTACTAACTCAAGGGATATTGGAAAGGCTCAATATACTCCTAAATTAATTATTTGAGGAGTTTAGTTTAAAAAATGGAGTCACTTGTTTGGGTTTATGCTGTTTTGCCATGTCAAGGACTCTGCAAATGTGACATAATCCACAATCGGTTCCACCCAAATTTGCATTCAAAAAGTCAAATACAGCTCTTTAATGTCTGACACCTGCCATGAGCCCAAACAGCAGTTTTTGACCACATGAAATATTACCACATTCGGGAGAAGTTCCATAATACATTATGAGGTCCATTCCGTACTATTATCCCTTGTAAAAATTATAAACTTGGGGCTAAAATAGCATTTTGCTGGAAAAAAGTAATTTTTCGTTATAACACCCAAATGTTATAACGTTCTCTGAAGCACTAGTGTGCTTAAAATGCTCAAAAACCTCTAGATGAATTCATCTAGGGGTTTAGTTTCCAAAATGGGGTCACTTGTCTCTGCTGTTGTTGTTCCTCAGGGGCTCTGCAAATGAGATATGGTGTGTGCAATCTATTCCAGCCAAATTTATGTTCTACATACCAAAGAGTGCATCTTCCCTTCTGAGGCCTGTCATGCACCCAAACAGCAGTTTTTGACCACATATGGGATATTGTCACATTCAGGAGAAAGAAATTGTGTAATACATTTTAGCATTAATTTTCTGTGAAAAGAAAAGATTTGCAGATAAACTAAAATATTGGTGTAAAAAATGTAATTTTTCATTTTTTCAATACACTTTGCCTTAATTCCTGTGAAGCACCTAAAGACTTAACAAATTTCCTAACTACAGTTTAGAAACTTTTCAAAATAAAATGTTCTAGTGAGTGTACGAGTTATATCTGGTTATATGATTTGTATCCTGTATTTCTTTTTACCATCGCTTGCTCTTCATTTGCAATCCTATCTGAGCTGGTGGGAGGAGACTAGTTGTTATTATCACTTCCATATGCAGCACAGCTCGCAGAGATGGATTTATGCTCTTCATTCCTTTTTTAGCACACAGAGAGAAACAACAGCATGGAGAACATTATACATCAGTCCTGAGCTGTTTGGATGTGATTTCAGCTCTGGGGTGTGGTAAATGATGTTAGTCACCCCTCTCATGGTTCTAGGCCATGCTCTGCCACTTTCCTGTCTGGTCATTGCCCTTGCTGTGCCCTACATTAGGCGTTACAAGCTGCCTGACGAAGAGCGGGTAAAATACCGTATTTTTTCAGACTATAAGATGCACCGGACCATAAGACGCACCTTGGTTTTAGAGGAGGAAAATAGGAAAATAAAATTTTAAGCAACAAATGTGGTCATGACACACTGTTATGGGGCGAGGATCTGCTGCTGACACTGTATGGGGGTAATGTCCCCAAATTCTCTACTAAGTTGCCCCATCCTGGTAATGATCCTCCTGCCTTGTATATGATGCCCATCCTGATATATGCCCTTATCCTACTATATACTGGCATCCTGCTATATACCCCCATCCTGCTATATACTCCCATCCTGCTATATACTGCCATCCTGGAATATGCCCTCATCCTGCTATATACTCCCATCCTGCTATATACCCCCATCCTGCTATATACTCCCATCCATCCTGCTATATACCCCATCCATCCTGCTATATACCCCCATCCATCCTGCTATATGTCTCCATGCTGCTATATACCCCCATCCTGCTATATGGCATGTATCCTGTGTCACACAAAAAAACAAATAAACGTTTATACTCCCCTTTCCTCGCTCGATGCAGCATTACTCCTCCCCTTGTCTGTGGCGGCACCAGCGCCGCTGATCTGTGTGGAGCCGTCACCTTTGTCTGCAACATCACTTCTCTTCCGGTCTGCCTGTCAGCTGACCTGCGTGGAGACTAGTGGCATGCACAGCGATGACATCATCGCTGTGCTCACCGCTCTCTACACAGATCAGCTGGCCGGCACAGACAGGAGGAAATTGCGATGCTGCAGGGAAGTGACCGGTGAGTATACCGTAATATTCACTGCACCCCATGCTGATGATGATGTGCGGGGGGCAGTGAATACATCCGCACATGATCACTCCAGGCTGTAGTTGCTAGAGGTGATCATGCGGGCCGGCTGTTAATTATGCGCGCACCCCCCGCCCACCTGTATGAATGGAATGATGGGCGGGAGGACGGGCAAACATATGTAGTGAGCGGGTCCACATGGTCACGGCAGGCGATGCTACAGCCTGCTCGTGCCCCCGATGACCCGCTCCACCGCAGCACCCTCATTCCCCGCAGCCACATTCAGACTATAAGACGCACCCCTCCCTTTCCTCCTACATTTGGGGGAAAAAAGTGCGTCTTATAGTCCGAAAAATACGGTAAGTATTGAACATGTCACCAATTTTCTAAGTAAATATATTTCTAAAGATGCTATTGACATGAATTTATCACCAGATGTTGGTAACAACTAGTGATGGGCGGACCCAGACTGTAAAAGTCTGGATCTGTGCGGTTTCAAATGTGCCCAAGTGTCGGTCTCAGGCCCAGATTCTCAGGGATTTCCAGCTATTGATCCAGATCTGGCAACTCGTGCTTCATACTTACCGAGACTCGGGCGCAGTTGTAACTGATCCTGCGGCCGCTCATTCACGTACGGAGCCACTCATTATCACTCATCAATATGCACTGCTTTACCCCACAAGTGATTCTTGTGGGCAGGGACCTCCCTGTGTGTTTCGCCAGTTGTAACGGGCGTCTCACTGAGGAAACACACACGACGTGTGTGGAGCTGACAAGGGTCGCGCGAAATGACTTACTGGATTGCTGACATCATCCTGAAATAGGAGGTACTCCAAAGAGGTGTAATATATTTAAGGTGCCACATGCCTCCTGCCTGCTCCTCTGGGACCCCGTCCCCATGCCATATGCCCTAAAGGCACCTCCTCTACCTCTCCATTAGCTTCTCGCTTCTCTCTGACTCTGGCGAACTACGCCTGAAAAGTAAAAACGCCCTACCCATGGCAGAATCTGTGGACGTTTAACTCGTCCATACTCAATGGTCTCTCATAAAAGCAAGACCTTGACAAAGGTCTAACACAGGCCGAAATGTTGGCTTGGCTTTGCTCTATTGGTAGTGGCATTTTTTCTTTTTGCTTACAATCCACAAATAAAAAACTTTTGCATTATCCTTGTATCTGACTGAGTGCTTGGGATTCATCACAGTATCTGTAGATTTTTTTCCTTTATAGCACCTCCCCCATATAACAGTTGAGCCCAGCTTTACTCCCACTATCTGACTTTTGGCTATCTGATTTTTTGTCTCAGCTTGTCTACCCTGCATTGTCTGGGGAACCCAGAAACAGCCATCATGTGAGATATTTATTGGGTTCCACAGGGTGTGTTTGATAATGAAGTGTGATGAGTTTTTAATGTATCACATTGTCATATTTTCTATAGGCTGGTACTGGTGTATTCAGTCCCCTCACATTATCAGTAGTGTCTGAGGACCAGGTATAGTGTGTTTATTGGTGAAGGCACGATTCAGTAAGGATGTGAGTGTGCTTTTTTTGTACATTCCCCCATACTTGTTTTCCTTAGGTACCATGATGTGACACGCCTGCCCCAGGCCCGGGGGCACTCGGAACCGGGCCGGACTAGTCCGGGGATGTCAGCGGTGGTGGGGGTCCGGCTCCGTGACCCTGGCGGTGTGTTTTAATAATAAAGGGGAGATGATGATGGGAGTTATAGTTTATATTAAGTAAAATTCGTGACGCCACCTGTGGATTGTGGCTTTGGAGCTACGGCTTCTGGACAGGACCTCCAGGACTGGTGTTGTGGCAGCTGAGGTGTTCTTTGCTCCCCACAGGTTGAGTGGGTACCCCGGGGCAACCATTAGTAAAGTCTATGGTGAATGTTGATGAGGTGCAGGACAAAGCAGACGACACAGGGCTTGCAGTTAAGATGTTTTTACTCACTGTTCGTTTCAACACTGCAGCTGACACGTGGTATGCCCGGATTCACTGTCTTGGGCCTCCGCCGATCCCGAATGGTTCAAGGGTCAGTACCGGTGCACCCCTCAATGTGTCCTTCCCTGGTCGTCTCGTCTGACTAGCGCCGACCTTCACTAGACTGTCCTGCGCCTCCGTCACCGAGCCCGTCCAAAGGGTGGTTGACCTCAGTCTTTTTATTGCTCCCCCTTGCAGGTGATGGGTGGCAGGTTGTGTCCTCGGGTGCCTGAAGCAACCTCCCAGGCCATCGGGAAAAAGGAAATGTTTTTCTTCTTTAGTCTGGGGTCCGTCCCCGTTATTGCGACCAGATCCCTCCACCCCGGTGTTCTTGGTGGAACAATTCCACAGAGGCCTCCCGCACATCCGTGGCACTCTGGAATCCCTTCAATCGGTGTCACCTGGGCCTAGCAAGAACCCAGGATCGTCACCTAAAACCTCCTTTTGGCTAGACTCCTCACTGACTAGATCTTCTTGTCAACTGTCACTTCTCTGACAGACTGCCTCACACTGACTGAACTCCCCCTAACTGGTCCTAACCAGTTCTCCTTAATTGTTCACTTCTTAAGCCTAGCTCCACTCACTTTTCCTACTGACCCACTGACTCCTCTCACCCTCCCTCTTGCCAGGCTCCATCCCTTCAGGCCAGTGAATGGGACTTAAGGCTCCATAACCAGGTATACTGGTCGCTGCTTCTCAGCATTAATGGAGTACCTGCATTAAACGCTGACCCTGTGTGTGTCCTAACAATTGGTGTGTGCAGGTTTTGTCTGTGAACCGGTAGATGACGACCTTCTTACTCAGGATGAGATACCACACCTCTAGCTGAGGTGCAGTACCTCTGTGACGACAAAAGCCTCAGGGGCGCCACAGATGTATTTAAAATGTTTTGATCCCGCTCATACACTGTAGGACTGCGTTATCACTATATCTACAGCAGTAAGTGCGGGCATTGTGGGGAGTATTTTGCCCTTCCCTGTTTTCGCCCCTAATATATGACAATGTGCTTTTTAGGTGGCAGGACAGACTGGAACGAAAAGCGTCCAGGGTAGGATAAAAAGTGAAGCCACTATATTGCCAATCACATCCCATATTTGGGAACGATGAGACTAAGCACACTTTTGTCTGAGAGTTATATCATACTGGATTTTGCAAGGATTTCTTGGTACCATTTTGGTCTAAGTGACTTTTTAACATTTCTATATGGTTATTTATGACATAATCTTGGACATTAGCAATCATTAAAATCCCTGAGGAACCTCAAACCTATGAGGAGAAATGTGTTGGGTTGCTTGCGATATAATTATTAATGATACTTGCTTTACAATTATAATCTGGGTAATGCATGTATGCTACCATACAGTAGAAGAGGAATATGTATTTTTTTTGTATCATGTAATTTTTGATTCATGATATTTTAAGAATTCAATATAGTGTCTGACGTCTTGTGGACTGACGTTGGGTGGTAACTAGTCTGTTGAGGGAGAATTTAGAGGTTGTTATGTTGACCTGATTGGGACAGTTAATCACAGAGAAAAAAAATTATAGTCTCTTCAGACTTTGTGTGGGGGGGTTGCATGTATTTTTCTTATTTGTTACTGTACCTTTGCTTTTGGTCCTAATCTGTTTTCTGATACACACTGGGTTTTTTCTTTGGACATTCAGGATTGTCCATTGTAATATATATTAATAAACATAGTAATTTTTTATTGACATCTATTGTTCCGTAATTTTCTTTCCCCCGCCCACCGGTAGTCTCATCATCTGTGATTATTTGCAGTCAGACACGCCATCAGCCTGTGTGACAGCGTCTGACTGCAACTAATCACAGAACCAGTCTGCCTGACTATATCATACAGAAAAAATAAACAAATAAAAAAATTGGCATAGAGTCTGCCCATACTGTATTATGATACCCAGCACAGATAACGCATACTGCTACAGGGTGCAGCCCTAGCCACCTAGCCATGCACTTATCTAGACTGTGTATCAAAATAAGAGGAACAGCATGCGGCTTTTTGCCTTAAAATTATTTAAATAAATCATTTTAAAAAACACTATGCGGTCCCTCCAATTTTGTTACCTAGCCATGATAAAGCATGACAGCTGGGGGCAGATATCCTCATGTTGGGGAGAGCCATCGTTATTGGTCACACCCCCAGTCTAAAAATACCAGCCTGTAGCCGCCCGGGATTGTTGCATCCATTAGATGCAACAAGCTCGACGCTTTACCTGCCTCCTTCCGATTGCCCTGATGTGTTGGTAATCAGGGTAATTGCGGGTTAATAACAGCCCACAGCTGCCACTAAGCCCTAGATTAGTAATGACTGGTGTCTGAGACCCCCCCCCCCATTACTAATCTGTAAGTGAAAAGATATAAACTTTTATTTGAAATAGACAAAAAAAACCAAAACCTCTTTCAACACTTTATTAATTCTCAAACACCCCTGCAGGTCCGACATAATCCACACAAGGTCCCACAATGCTGCTAGCTCTGCTATTTTTTAATTCACAGCAAGCGCCATAGAACATGACTGCCCACTGTGAGGTTCAGGCAGAGACTGAGTGAGCTGCACGATCAGCAGTGAAGTCACTCAGGTAATTTCCGGTCACAGTTGGAGGCTCCCAAACTTTACTCAGCATCTGAACAGCCTCTGAATGCCAAACTCACACACAGACCTCCGTGAAAGGTCGTGTTCGAGTTCAAGCCTCGGACACAGGTGTCCGTCACGAACCCTGAACTTTACCTCATCCCCAGTTATAAATAAAATTCAGTTGTGTATTGCAGTCACATTCAAAGTTAAATTTTAAAAATAAATCCTTTAGCATAAAATATAATTATAGATAATTCTATTAACTTTTTGAACAATGGTTCCATACACTTCTTGTGCAAAATGGAGAATGCTGTCATTGCAGTAATGGATTTTGTCTGAGATACAGGATATATAACCACGTCAATTTTGAATGTGGTGCAATTCCGAGAGATGTGATCAATAGTGTGTCTCTGATGATTGCCAATATACTACACTTAAAAGTCATTAATAATTCAATTCTTATTAAAAATGTAATATATACTTTTAGCTGAGGATGCTCCTCGGTCTTTAAATGTACTTATGAGTTTTACAGTAGATCTTAGTACAGTAGAAATTGCTTGAAAGCTGGTTACCATGGTGATAAAATGGTTACGGATGGCATTTTCTTTTGGACTATTTCATCCCAATCTCTCTTTTCAAGACAAGGAGTTCTGTTGAGGCAGATGTTCCAATACTATATGCAAGTGAAAAATTCTGCAGTATTTTCAATGTACTAAATCTGGCTAAGTCGTTAAATATGTCACTGATTCTTACATTTTTCCCAGCTACGTTTCTTTCAAACATTAACAATGTTTCAGTCCTTTTTTTGATACTACTATATATACATGTATTGATACAAAGGTCTGTTTCCTATCAGGCACAAAATGAAGTCCAACACTAAAGAATGCTTTACACGCTGCAACATCGCTAGCAATCTCGTTAGCGATGTAACACGCCAGATCGCACATACGATTTGTCGAGATCGCACATGTGACCGGCGCTACAAAAAAAAATGACCTATGCGCGATCTCGGCAAATCTTATCTGCGATCTGGCGTCTCACATCGCTAACGAGATCGCTAGCAATGTCGCAGCATGTAAAGCACCCTTAAAAGGCCATACTCAATAAATAGCTGTTGGCCAAACCATTAGTTAGGCTAATCGTTGGCCCATCTGTTATCTCTCCTGTCTCCCCCATACACAGGAGTGAGTGATCACTCTGCTGAGCGCTTATTTGTTCTTTACAAGAGAGTCGCTGCCAGATTTGCCAAGAAAAAGTATTGACAGTCAGGGTATATTTGGGAGGCATATCATAATGTCTACAAAGCCCGAAGATAGAAGAAGATTGTTATTTGGCCGAAGTCAGTCTAATATGGATGGGGCCTTAAGCTTCAGTTGATTTTTGGTGTGATACATTTATTGAGGCTTAAGGTGCTACATATTTTGGCTCCAATTAAACAGTTTTTTAGCTAAAATCTGGCACAGAAGCAAAGTGTAACAAAATTTTTATTGCAATTTTTAGCATATTTGTCTGGGGTCAGCTGTACCCAACTGCGTGACAAGCACTGAGCTCTGATTCACTCTCCTGATGTCTGAGACTGACCACAAGTTCAAGAAATGTGTGAAATGTCCCACCTTTGCTACGTACCCATACATCCCGAATCTATCTAGATATGAATGACACTTGCTTTGTCTTGCACCACATAACAGCAGACGTTTAACTCCTAACCAGTGATGAGCAATCTCGAATAGTAAAGTTCAACATTCATGCTCGACACCTAGTGTACGTGTCCCCAACTCAAACACGGATTTCTCAGGGAAGTCAGTGTTCAAATTTGGTGTTAGGAGGCCAAACAGTTTTATTTTATTATTATTATTAAGGGCTGTAGAGGGTAGGAAAATCAGTGAAATCAGTAAAATCAGTGAAATAGTAGAAAACAGCTCTCAAAGGAATGGAAACAGAAAATAACAGCTATTCACATTTGACAGGTATTGACTACAACTGTCATCAGAGCCGTGACTCAATGCTGCCACGGCTCTTATGTGAGCTGTAGTCAGTATCTGGCAAATGTGAATAGTTATTCTTTACTTTTCCCATTCATTTCAGAGCTGTTTTCTACTATTTCACTGATTTCCCTACTCTCCTCAGTCCTTAATTTAAACACAAAAAAAAATAACGTGTGGTCCTCCCTTTTTTGATAACCAGCCAAAGGTAAAGAAAACAGCTGGGGGCTGATATCAGACTGGCAAGGAGCCAATATCCATGTCTCTTCCCTACCTGATAATACCAGCCCTGAGTTGTCTGCTTTACTTCAGCTGTTCAGCAAAAATAGAGGGAACCCCAAGTTTTAAATAAATAAATAAATAAATAAACAATTGAAAGAAAAGTCATGGGGTACCCCCTATTTTTTATTACCAGCCAAGGTAAAATAAACAGCTGGGGGCTGGTACTATCAAAGTGGGAAAGGCCATGGTTATTTGGCCCTTACCAGCCTAAATTTACCAGCCTGCAGCTGTCCAAGAGGCTGCATTAGACGCTCCAATTCTGGTGCTTTAACTGGCTGTTCCGATTGCCCTGGTGCTGTGGCAATTGGGGTAATATTTTTGCCATCTTTCAAATCACAGCTGACATCAAGAACAGGGGTTAGTAGTAATGGATCAGGGTCTATCAGACACCCCCATTACTAACACGCCAAGTAAAGAGTTAAAAAGACAAATAGGAAAAATGTTATTTTAAAAAACACTGCCTGACTTCCATGTTCATCAATTTATAAAAAAAAAAAAAAAAAATACAAAATACATGAAGATCAGACATAAGCCATAGAATCAGACATAGTCCAGTAATGGGAACTTGAAAGACATAAAAAGAGAGAGGTTAAATAAATCTAAATAAAAATAAGACACACTTCCTTGTTCACCACTTTATTAGCTCCCCCAAAGAAACCCTGAAAGTCTGATGTAATCCATAGCAAATAGTGATCCCACGACACCCGGAATTTCTTTTAGTGGATCCTATGGAGCCGGATTTAAGTGAGCAAGGCTCCATAAGTTACTCCTGGCCAGTGCACCAGCCCCTGATTTTTCCAGTAATCTTACACCACCTCACCACTTGTGAGACATTGCGGTTCTCGTTAAGTCTTTGCGCTGCCCCAGGCAAGAGTGGCGACGTCATTAACTTTACATGATCTGACTGCTCTCGCAGGGTATCACGGAGGGCAGTGATAGAACCATGTTTTACCACGACCGCTGAAGTTAGTGATTTACTGACCTCAGCACCCATGGGAAAATCCGGGGCTGGCGCACTGACCGGAAGTAACTTATGGATCATTGTTCTCTGAACGAGGCTCCTTAGCTTTTATTATAGAGTTGTCAGATGCATGGGATCAGCGGTATTTTTTGGGGGGAGCTAATAAAGTGGTGAATGAAGGATTATGTCTAGTTTTTTTTGTTTTGCGTTTTTTTTTTTGCCAGGTCCGAAGCAATCCATTTTGAATAGTGATCCCACTTGAAACTGGCTCCATAGTATCCATGAAAGAATCGCCTGATGTCATGAGATCACTATTCACTATGGATTAAATCAGACTTGCGCTGATTTTAGGGGGAAGCCAATAAAGTGGTGAACATGGGACTGTGTCTTATTTTTATTTATTTAACCTCTCTCTTTTTATGTCTTTTAGGTTCCTATTATTGAACTATGTCTGATTCCGTGGATTACGTCTGATCTTTATGGGTTTTTAAAAAAATAAATAAATTGGTGAGCGAGGGAGTCGGGGAATATTTTTCCAAATAAAATATTTATCCCTGTGTCTGTATCTTTTTCAACTTTATACTTGCCGAGTTAGTTATAAATGTGTCTGATATATGTCTATCCATTACTAACCCCTTGGCTTAATGCCAGCTGTTAATTCACAGCTGACATCAACTTCAAAAAAATTATCTTGATTGCTGCTGCACCAAGTCAATTGGGAAGAGACGGTTAAAATGTTATAATTGGCGCATCTAGTGGATGTGCCACTTCTGAGGGCGCTGCGGGCTGATATTTTTAGGCTGGGAAAGGCCAAATAACCATGCGCCTTTCCTGCCTGATAATACCAGCCCCCAGCTGTCTGCTTTACCTTGGTTGGCTATACAAAATAGGTGGGACCACACGCCGTTTAGTTTTAATATTTATTTACTTATTTGGGTCCCATCTATTTTTGCTAAACAGCCAAGGTAAGGCAGACAGCTGGGGACTTGTATTCTAAGGCAGAGAAGGACCATGGATATTTGCCCCTTCCCAGCCTGATATCAGCCCCCAGCTGCTGCTTTACCCTGGCTGGTTAGCAAAATAGGGAATACCCCCTTGTCATTATTGTTAAATATTTATTTATTTTTACACTACACTTGCAGGTGTCATGCTCAGGTTAGGAGAGCAGGCAACCAGTATGAGGATTTGCGGAATACAGCAGACTGACTGCAAGCAATCACAGACGCAAGCACAGAGTGTGGGAGCGGGAATAGGTGAAAGTTAATTTTGTTTAAACAGCGGGCCAGTATAGCAGTTTAACTGCTGTCTTATCTTCTGGGAAATATGGTATCTATAATTGTCCTGCTCTTACCCCATTTGCTTCCTTCTGCAGCCCTCTATTGCTTACTAAGATCATTTTACAGTACCTAAGTTTGGGTCCCCATATGGGGTTCTGGTCTTGGTTCAAGTTCTGGGAAAGTCCGGGAACCCTGCGAACCCCAACATCCATGGGTCTGTTCATCCCTACCCCTAATCAACTTTGTTACTGTAATAATGACATGACTCTAACTTACACAATGTGATATCTCTCAGCACCACAGTCACGCCACCAACAACTTCACAAAAATGCAAAGTCCAATGCAACACGATACAACATGGATACACATAACACTTGATCTTTTCCTCCAATCTACAAATATAAATTAAACACATATGCATGCAAAACCAAGTGCCATAAAATTGCTAAAGCTGGTGCTGCTGCAACATGACAGTCTTTAAATGGGCAGTCTCTTTATTTTGGAAAGTCAAAAGGAACAGTCAATTTCAACCTACAAACTCAGCTTTCAGATAATCTGAGCTCCCAAGGTGATTGCACTGGGCATAGTTCCTGTGCCCACATGATTGGCATGATGTAAATATATCTCAAGTTGCAAGAATTACTTCCCAAGGCCTTAAATAAGACTAACAATGTCAAGAACAGTTTAGATACTTGTTTATTCTTTAGGTTTTTACTTATTGTGGTTTTAAGTTAGAATATAAAGACAAAATCTACTACCCCTCCCAATAAAAGTGTTCTAAGCTAATTGCAAATTAATTGATTGCTATTAGTAAATACTTAAATAGTTTTTGGCCACTGGATGGGAAAGTTGTAAATCTTTTGCCTTTTGGGATCCTCAAAGTTGCTCTTTTTGCCCCAATGACGTCACGACAGCCCAGCTAATGTGCCGCCCCCGTGCCAGCAGCCGGCGCTGCACAGATCCGGGCCTTCAGGGGTGGTGGCTCGAGGGTCTCTGGACCCGGGGGTCTCGCGGACATGCTGAATAAATGGGGGGAACGTATATGTATGGGCTTGGCCGTATTAAGTTCGTGACACCACCCACGGTATGTGGTGAGTTGGGACACCACCGCTGCTGTTACGGGGCACCCGGGGGAGATGTTGCGCAGCAAGTTGTTAACCCCTCCGTGGGCAGGGATGGTGGCCCCGCGACCCAGTTGGAGTGTGCAGGGGATGGCGACCGCAGGGGGTGCTGGTGTACTCACTGTTAGTAAAACACACAAGTCTCTGGTAAACCAAGGTGATAGTGGCCAGTGCCGGGGCCGGTTGCGTTCTGGTCCCCCACCCGGCTGGTGGTCTCTATCCTTTTCCTGCACTGCTGGGTATAAGGTGGACTTTCCTAGTGTGAAACTCAGGAGTCTGCTCCCGGCTGGATGTGGCCTAAGGAACCATGCCCGCAGAAGCTGGAATCTATGGGCCCTGGCGGGGACCTCTTATACCTAATCGGTGGGCTGTTGTCTTCTATGAGGGACTTTGGGTGGGACAGGACCTCTAGTCCTGGCCTCAGTCGGTTAATTAATAAGGAATAACGTTTTGAACACCATTCTAAGTCTGAACTGGGTGCGAAAACCTAAAAAAACATCACTATGGAGAGATAAGGTATGCACACCAGTGACTATGCAAGGGGAATACATGTAATAGCAGAAACTGCTGTGTGAATACTGACTTGAAAAATCCAATAGCTATATGTAAGAGTGAAAATGTGAAAAATGGAATCTGCATTACTGCCATGAACATATGAATTAAGAGAAATTTAGCTACTGAATTGATCAATGCAATAGAGCCTCAACACTACGCCAAAGTATTTCTCTACGTTGGGGTCCCTAGCTTGTGTGTGTCCTCTCATGCAGTTAAAAAACTTACCGTGTATGGGAAGCTGAGACCCAGGCTATTTATGCGTATGATATGGATTGGCAATAGGTGTGGTTGGGGAGGGTTCACAAACGAAAAACTACTAACAAATAAGGAATAACGTTTGGAACACCATTCTATGTCTGAACTGGGTGCAAAAACCTAAAAAAACATCACTATGGGGAGATAAGGTATGCACACCAGTGACTATGCAAGGGGAATACATGTAATAGCAGAAACTGCTGTGTGAATACTGACTCGAAAAATCCAATAGCTATATGCTATCGGTTAATTAACCAGCTCCAGTTGGTTCTGGTCCTGGCTTCAGGGTCCGAGTACCCCCCTTTGTGCTACGGTTTCCGGGTCGGTTCCCCGTGTCGGTACCGGCGGGCTACAACCCTGTCCCAGTCCACCTCGGTTCCACTGAGCCGTTTTCCCATCTCCTGCTGATGGAGACCACCGTCTGCCTCCTAGCCAATGGCACCAGGGCTCCTACCCTGGTACCGTTCAACTTGAACTTCACTGCTGGAGCTACCCCTAGCTCCAGCCCACACTCCTCTCCAAACTGAACTCTCGAGCTTCACTGCTCTTCTCAACTGCTTGTTTTCCCGCCCCGGGCTGTCTGGACCCCTGGGTGGGCGTGTCCCAACCGCCTGGTCACGCCCACTGGTGTGTCTATCTTTCCCTAAAGGGGGGTGACTAGGGTTTTCTTGTTGGCTGTGTGTTTTCTAGTGAGGGAAGGTGTAATGCGGGGGCCTAACTGTGACTACCTGGTTTTGCCAGGGCGCCACACTAATATAAAGTCTTATTGGGGATCTGTAGCGGCCCTGAGGCTCTGGTCGCCACAGGGTACTGCACCTCAATTAAGGTGAGATATCTATCTCAGGTGGGGGGGTTAATCACTGGTATTCAACATTCCATACACTACATACAGCTTAGGAGCCTTCACACAGGGTGGGATGGCTCAGGGTAGGCAGGGGAGTGGCCATCACGATCATGGGACTTCCCCAGTTACTGAAGCCAGCCACCTGGGGGGCGGGTTCCACCTGGGGTAGAAATATGCGCAACACACTCACATCAAGAGCAAACCCGTCAGGACCATAGTTCTGGCAAGACATCTCTGGAAAAACTTTACTAGACCCGGGGCTTGGAGCGGTAGTTCAGCCAGGGTACCTAACTGCTGAAGGGGACACCCTAGAAATAGGACTCTCTCTCCTTCTTTCTCAAAACACCGGTGGTGACCCCTTACCGGATATGGGATTGACCAGAGCCCATCACGGCAGTGTGATCGGGCTGGTAGCTGAAGTTGTGAACCCAGCTGAAGTTGTAAACTACACCTTGAACCCGCAGAGACTGTGTTGGCTTGTCCTTACCGGCATCGCCGCCCAGCACTGGAGAGATGCATGCTCTGTTTAACTGTAGGGGAGAGCAAACGCCAGGCTAACAGGGTTCCGCTCTACTTCACCAGACTGAACTTGTGTTTGTGATCTACCCTGGATGGGCAGTGCTACACTTACTTCGGTCTTCAGGGGAGCGTCCACCTCCCCACAGCTAGTCACCATTGCTGACGTGGCAGGGCAACACATTACACAGAGAGTATCTTTACAAAACAACAAGTAATAGTTTATTTGTTCTTCAACCTTTTCGACAGACATGGCCATTCCTATCCTGTTCTGCTGCCGCTGTGCTCTGGGGTACTTCTTCTGCCTAGCCCGTGCCCTGAGAATTAATCTTCCAGCTGCTGACCCTAAGCTTCCAATTACCCTTGCTCTTCTCTCCGCAGCTACCTGTGTCCATTCACTACCTCGGACGGCCTCAGCCCCTCAACTTCCCTAGCCCTTTGTAAGTCCAGATCACTGTACAGGGGTTAAAGGATGAAGGTCAGTACAACACAAGGGCTCTGGGAAATGGAACAGCTTATGCCAAACCTGATCGCGGTAGCTATTTTAGCGCTGCCAGGAGACCACTGACAGTCCCAGTACACCCATCAAGCGACCATAGACTACTGACCTGACAGAATGGACCAGAGTCCTGTGAATCGATGCACTTAACTTTATTTATTACACGTCCCAAAAGCCTTTCCTGCTGCTCTCCTTACATGTCTCTACCCATATGCAGTATTAAAGGAATGCTGTCACATTGATCATGGCAGCATTTTCTAAAGCAAAGTAGACCTGCCACTATCTTGAGCCAATGGCACTGATACATGATGTTGTCAATAGAGAATTGGTTAGATTTCTTACAAATAAAATGGAATTCTGATTAACTCTCAACTGCCAGCGAGTCAGTGACCCATGTCAGAGCCCCATTCTCAAGACAGATTCAGGTCCTATTGATAAGACCCTCATCTACTATACATATATGGAATACCCCATGGGAAAAGCCATAAATGCACCAGATGGGAATACATTTTTAAATACAAAAATATTTATTATTTTTCTTTACCCAACATGGCAGAATTCTTCTTTTTATTTCATCTTGCTCTGTGTGAGGCAAATCCCGGGATATGACGATGAATTATGACTCCAGTCATAATCCCTCATCACTCCCTGGCAGTGCCCCCTCCCTTCTTGTTCTCAGTGTTCCACTTACACCTCCATGGCCATGTCCTGTGATATGGAGATGAGATGGTGTGGGAACAATGGACACAGGATGACTCCCTGCCGTCACCCTGTAGTAGGAGCTGCTAGCTAGTTAGCAAGGCTATGGAAATAGCCAGACAGAACGACTCCAGTAAAAAATGGTTCATATCTCGCAAGCCATATTTCCGATAAATATGGCAACCATAAAAATGGTGTCTCCGCATGCAGACGATGCCGGCACACCCTTTTTATGGGAGCAGGACATTGGGAAATGCCCCAGGCGTGATATCAGCCAATGGGGAACTGGCAGACAGGTCATGAGTCCCCTCGTTCTGTAGCTAAATTCATAACTGTCACAATGAGAGCATTGGCGTCCGCCTACGACGCTCCCAGGCAAAGTTATGGCCCATATTCCAGGTTGGGATATTGTCCATAACTCAAGCCAGGGGTGGAGCAGTGCTCCCTGTGAGGTCACGAAGGTAGGAGGGGACCTGGATTTGGCCAGGTTGATAACCCTACTTCGGCATTTTCCAGTGTTCTTTTCGCTGGGGGCACGTGTAGGAAACATCTGTGAGAAGGATCCTAGAAACCTGGGTACAGCGCCCCCCTGTGGCCAGACGCAACAAGGTAACTGCTGGAACTGTGTATGCCTGTTTGTAACCCATGCTTTGATTGTAACTGTACTCTGACATATGTATATTCTGTAGATTCCCTATTGTATATATTGTAGTTTCTAGTGTGCTTTAGGCTGATTAAATTATATAATTAATCTTGGGCTGTTCTGTTATCTCGATCTTGAATCCCACGTCTGTGTGTTCGGCTAATAGTTACCGTAAATCGGTTGGTGGCAGCGAATTGTGCCAAGGATTATTGTGGGGAGGCCAGTGAGATTCGGGGAGATTTTATATATTCCGCCTGCGGAGGTCGGGGGAATATATACCTTACTCTCACCGGGGACCCTTCAATAATCGGCATAAGTAGTATAGCGGCCTCCTTGCTTATGGTCGGGCAATTCCATAATTGGCCTGACTATAAGAGGGGCGCTAGAGAGCGCGTCACGTGCTCTGTCTGTCGGTCGGGAGGTATAAAGGAGGGGTGACCCCCACTTGTTACCCCCCGATTGTGACGTACTGGTAGCCAGCGCGGGGGATTTCTGAGAGACCCCCCCGGTGGTTTGTGACATATTGGTGGCATAGCGGTGGGATCGAGATAATAGTGTGTGTGAGTGTGAGACCCATACTCCCAGACACTAAAGACTGCCTGCAGCAGCTGTGGCTGCTGGGGTCTTCAGACTAGCTCAACACTAGAGTGTCAGAGTGCAGATACTGTAAGGTGTGTGGAGGCATCAGGTGTCAGTTCTGTGTCAGTGACCAAAAGTCTGCAAGAATGGCTGATGGCACCAGGAGCAGAGCTATGCAACTGGCCAATGCTAAGGCAGGAGCCGAAGAGAGGGAGGACGGTGCTGTGGACAGCAATGAGGAGGTTGCCCACGAGTCCTCCAGGAGCTCGACGCCAGAAAACCGTTCTGCCGAGGACATTGCGCAACCTGGCACTGCTGGACAAGATGAGGAGGAGCTCACCCAAGGTTCCTCAACGAGCCAGATGCCAGCCCTCCGCTCTGAAAGGGACAGTGAATCACCAGGCTCCGCAGCGTGCCGCAGATCACCACGTGCCATTCCACCGAGCCTGGGAGGCTCGGATAGCCTTCTTCAAATGGCTATGGCCCTTCTCCAGGCTGGAGACCAGAAGGGCTACAAGGAACTCCTGGCAGAGCGCAGGGCAGAGCGGCACGCAGAGCGTGAGGCTGCGGAGCGAGAGCGGCAGGCAGCGCGTGAAGAGCGAGAGCGACAGGCAGACCGTGACTACCAGCTGCAGCTAGCTCAGCTCCGGCCCTCATCAGCCACATGTGACCTTCGAGACACCAAACTTCCAAAGGTCCGTGTTGAGGACTTCCCAGTGCTGGAGAAGGATGGAGACTTGGACTCTTTCTTGACTGCTTTTGAACGGACTTGCTTGCAGCACCATCTGGACAAGGACCAGTGGGCCAAATACCTGACCCCCCGTTTAAGGGGCAAGGCCCTGGATATCCTTGGGGACTTGCCTGCTGAGGCAGATCAGGGCTACGACACCATCAAGCGGGCCCTGATCCAACAGTACAACCTCACTCCAGAGTCCTACCGCAAGAAGTTCCGGAGCCTACAGAAGGGACCAAAGGACTCCTGGGCTGACCACCGGCGGGCACTTGCCCGAGCTGCCGACCACTGGACCCAAGGCCTGCAGCTTTCCACCGGACCGGAGATCCTGGACTTGTTCATCACGGAGCAACTCTTGTGGAACTGCCCTGAGGATCTCCGCCAGTTCATCCGAGACCAGAAGCCAAAGGGGTCCACGGCTACAGCTGCCCTTGCCGATGACTACACCAACAACCGGGCCCCTGAGGCCAGGAGAGCGGCCACCAGCAGCACCTGGAGAGGGGGTAAGATGAATTCTGCGACTGCCCCACCTGCCCCTAGACTGCAGGGGGTGTCCCCCTCAACTCCCCTCTCCAGGCCCGTGGCGGAACCAAGACGGTGCCACCAGTGCAACCTACCTGGACACTTCAAGGCCATGTGCCCTCAGCGTCCCAAGGCCCCGGCTCCGTCCCCGTCCCAAGGGCCGCCCAAGGTGTATTGTGTGGGTGGGGGTGGTGGTAGGTCCCTGGACAGCTTCCAACCTGTCACCGTCGGCCGGTCTGTGACCATAGGACTGCGAGACAGCGCCTCGGAGGTGACTCTGGTGCGGCCTGAGATGGTGTCCCCCCAAGACTTGATCCCTGGAAAAACCCTCGCTGTCTCCGGGATTGGAGGCACTGACCCGGCGCTGCCTGTTGCTGACATTTATGTGGACTGGGGCGCAGGGCGGGGGGTGAGGGAGGTGGGGGTAACTGATCGGATCCCTGCAAACGTGCTACTTGGGACAGATTTGGGGCAGATAACCTCCCAGTTTGGGCCCCCCCAAGGGCTGAACCTTCAGCCCGTACTGACATGACTCCTAACAATGTTAATGTGTTATCTATGAATGATGTAAGGGAGGAGGGAGTGAACTCTGATTTTTCTGCTTGCATAGACACCATAGACACACACTCAGCTGCAGCTGTGACAGGGGAGGGGGTCAGAGAAAGGTGTGACAATGCCTCTACAAGTAACCAGCCTGTGAGCTGGGATCTGTTGCCCTCTGCAGGGATAAGCAGAGAGCAGGGTGCTGCAGGGGGAGGACCAGTGTGTGGGGTGGGGGCTACCACAGCAAATGTGGGGTCCCCAGAGATTTCACAGCGGGGTTCTGTTGCTGCAGGAGGGGAACAGGCAGGTGAGATTGGGGCCGGTCCAGGAGCGGAAGTGCTCCCAGGTAAGATCTCGGTGCATGGTTCCCCCACAACCGGGGTGTCAGGAAGCCAGGTAGGTCTGCCTGAACCGGCGACTTGGTCAGGAACGGAGGAGGAGCAGGCACGACCCACGGTCGCAGCGGCTGTGGCCGCTGTCACCCGCAGTGGGAGTGCTGGAAGCCAAGGGGCCTCCCGGAGGTCCGATAGCTCTTCCCCTTCTGACCAAGTGGCAGCCGAGTCAGGTGGAGGCCAGGACACAGGTCCCGGGGTACTGACTGAAGATGTGACAGTCTCGTCGATTCTGGCCACATCTAGTCAGGGGTTTCAGGCAGCGTTAGAAGCTGACGACAGCCTGAAAGCTCTTAAGGAGCAGGCGGCACAGCCTCCCTCGGACTCGGACCCGGAGCGAGTGGTCTGGGACCAAGGACGGCTGTACCGGGCCACGGTCCAGCAGGGTTCACCGGAGGCGTGGCCCAGGGACCGACAGTTGGTGGTACCCTATCCGTTCCGGACGGAGTTGTTGCGGATCGCACATGAGATTCCGATGGCCGGACACCTAGGGATCGCTAAGACCAAGGCCAGGTTAAACCAGCATTTCTACTGGCCAAAAATGGGGGCCGATGTGGCTGCCTACTGCCGTTCGTGTGAAACCTGTCAGAGAGTGGGGAAGGCGGGGCCACGCCCCAAAGCTCCACTAGTATCTCTGCCAATCATCGATGAGCCTTTCAGGAGGGTGGCTGTGGATCTGGTCGGCCCGCTGGCCATCCCCAGCAGCTCCGGGAAACGCTTCCTACTGACGGTAGTGGACTATGCCACCCGGTACCCAGAAGCAGTGGCCTTGTCGTCCATTCGGGCTGACAAGGTGGCCACCGCATTGCTGGAGATTTTCTCCCGAGTGGGTTTTCCCCAGGAAATGCTCACTGACCGGGGGACCCAATTCATGTCCCAGCTGATGGAGGCCCTCTGTAAGCAAGTCCAGGTGCGACATCTGGTGGCCAGCCCGTACCATCCACAGACTAATGGCCTGTGCGAGCGGTTCAATGGCACCTTAAAGCAGATGCTTAAGATGTTGGTCGACTCCCATGGGCGTGACTGGGAGCGGTATCTCCCACACCTGTTATTTGCTTACCGGGAGGTTCCACAGGCCTCAACAGGATTCTCACCGTTTGAGCTCCTGTACGGGCGACGTGTGCGGGGCCCCCTGGCTCTGGTGAAAGAGGCTTGGGAAGGGGATTTGGCCACCCCTGGAGTGTCGGTTATCGAGTATGTCATGCGCTTCCGGGACAAAATGCAGGCCTTGACGCAACTGGTACACGACAATATGGCTCAAGCCCAGGCCGATCAGAAGCGTTGGTACGACCAGAACGCTTGTGAGAGGACCTACCAAGTGGGTCAAGAGGTGTGGGTACTGGTCCCCGTACCACAGGACAAGCTTCAGGCAGCCTGGGAAGGCCCATACCTCCTGTACCAGCAGCTCAACCCTGTGACGTACCTGGTCACCCTGGACCCTGCCCGTGGAAGGCGGAAGCCCTTCCATGTGAACATGATGAAGGCACATCATGAGCGGGAGGCATGTGCGCTCCCCGTGTGCAACCTGCCCGAGGAGGGAGAAGCGGAAACCCTCTTGGATATGCTAGCCCAGGTTAGGGCAGGCGGATCCATTGAGGATGTGGAGGTTGGCCACCAGCTCTTGGAAGACCAACGGTCCCAGCTGTGGGCCACCCTCCTCCCCTTCCGGGGGTTGTTTACCAACCAGCCCGGAAGGACTGACTTGGCTGTCCATCACGTGGACACTGGGGATCATCCCCCGATCCGGCGTTCAGCATATCGGGTCTCCCTGGAGGTGCAGCAACACATGCGCCAGGAGATTGACGAGATGCTGAAGCTGGGGGTGATCCAGGCATCCAACAGCGCTTGGGCCTCGCCTGTAGTCCTCGTCCCTAAGAAGGACCGAACCACTCGGTTCTGCGTGGACTACAGGGGGCTCAATGCGGTCACGGTCGCCGATGCGTACCCAATGCCACGCATCGATGACCTGCTCGATCAGTTGGCCGGGGCTCAGTACCTGACCATCATGGACCTGAGCCGGGGATATTGGCAGATCCCCCTGACTCGCAAGGCCAGGGAACGCTCTGCCTTTATTACCCCATTTGGACTGTACGAGTCCGCGGTGATGCCATTCGGGATGAGGAATGCCCCTGCCACTTTCCAGCGGATGGTCAACACCCTGCTCAAGGGACTTGAAGGGTACGCGGCCGCGTACCTGGATGACATTGCCGTCTTCAGTCCCACCTGGGAGGACCACCTAGAGCATCTAGCACAGGTGCTCAGGCGGATCCACCGGGCAGGTTTGACCATCAAGCCGGGAAAGTGTCAGCTGGCCATGAGCGAGGTCCAGTACCTCGGTCACCGGGTAGGTGGGAGAACACTGAAGCCCGAGCCTGAGAAAGTGGAAGCCATCGCATCCTGGCCCACCCCCAGGACCAAGAAGCAGGTGATGTCCTTCTTGGGGACCGCTGGGTACTATAGGAGGTTTGTTCCATGCTATAGTAGCCTGGCAAAGCCCTTGACGGACCTCACCAAGAAGAAGCTGCCCTCTGCAGTCGATTGGACAATGGACTGCGAGACAGCCTTCCGGGCCCTAAAGGACGCCCTGTCCAGCCCGCCCGTGCTACAGGCAGCCGACTTCACGCGGCCGTTTGTAGTACAGACCGACGCCAGTGACTTCGGCCTCGGTGCGGTGCTCAGCCAGGTGGACTCTGCGAGCCAAGAGCACCCAGTCTTGTACCTGAGCAGGAAGCTGTTACCAAGGGAAGTTGCCTATTCCACGATGGAGAAGGAGTGCCTGGCCATAGTGTGGGCCCTGCAGCGTCTGCAACCCTATCTATACGGGCGCCACTTCATCGTGGAGACGGACCACAATCCCCTCAGCTGGTTGCACACCGTCTCTGGGACGAATGGGCGATTGTTGCGATGGAGCCTTGCGCTCCAGCAATACAACTTCACCATTCGCCACAAAAGGGGCCGTGACCACGGTAACGCAGACGGGCTGTCCCGACAAGGAGAGGTCGCGGACGGGCGCACGGGGGAACACCGGAGTGTGCTGCCCCCTAGCACCCTCAAAAGGGGGGAGGTGTGAGGCAAATCCCGGGATATGACGATGAATTATGACTCCAGTCATAATCCCTCATCACTCCCTGGCAGTGCCCCCTCCCTTCTTGTTCTCAGTGTTCCACTTACACCTCCATGGCCATGTCCTGTGATATGGAGATGAGGTGGTGTGGGAACAATGGACACAGGATGACTCCCTGCCGTCACCCTGTAGTAGGAGCTGCTAGCTAGTTAGCAAGGCTATGGAAATAGCCAGACAGAACGACTCCAGTAAAAAATGGTTCATATCTCGCAAGCCATATTTCCGATAAATATGGCAACCATAAAAATGGTGTCTCCGCATGCAGACGATGCCGGCACACCCTTTTTATGGGAGCAGGACATTGGGAAATGCCCCAGGCGTGATATCAGCCAATGGGGAACTGGCAGACAGGTCATGAGTCCCCTCGTTCTGTAGCTAAATTCATAACTGTCACAATGAGAGCATTGGCGTCCGCCTACGACGCTCCCAGGCAAAGTTATGGCCCATATTCCAGGTTGGGATATTGTCCATAACTCAAGCCAGGGGTGGAGCAGTGCTCCCTGTGAGGTCACGAAGGTAGGAGGGGACCTGGATTTGGCCAGGTTGATAACCCTACTTCGGCATTTTCCAGTGTTCTTTTCGCTGGGGGCACGTGTAGGAAACATCTGTGAGAAGGATCCTAGAAACCTGGGTACAGCGCCCCCCTGTGGCCAGACGCAACAAGGTAACTGCTGGAACTGTGTATGCCTGTTTGTAACCCATGCTTTGATTGTAACTGTACTCTGACATATGTATATTCTGTAGATTCCCTATTGTATATATTGTAGTTTCTAGTGTGCTTTAGGCTGATTAAATTATATAATTAATCTTGGGCTGTTCTGTTATCTCGATCTTGAATCCCACGTCTGTGTGTTCGGCTAATAGTTACCGTAAATCGGTTGGTGGCAGCGAATTGTGCCAAGGATTATTGTGGGGAGGCCAGTGAGATTCGGGGAGATTTTATATATTCCGCCCGCGGAGGTCGGGGGAATATATACCTTACTCTCACCGGGGACCCTTCAATAATCGGCATAAGTAGTATAGCGGCCTCCTTGCTTATGGTCGGGCAATTCCATAATTGGCCTGACTATAAGAGGGGCGCTAGAGAGCGCGTCACGTGCTCTGTCTGTCGGTCGGGAGGTATAAAGGAGGGGTGACCCCCACTTGTTACCCCCCGATTGTGACGTACTGGTAGCCAGCGCGGGGGATTTCTGAGTGACCCCCCCGGTGGTTTGTGACACTCTGACACAAGGTCTATCTTCCTCAGGATTTCATTATCTCATAAAAATGTCAACGGTCACTAGTGTTATATGCACAAAAGCAGTTCATCTGGTTTCCATCCACAGTCTTTTTATTCTTCGTCACTACATCAGATTAGCTGTCATTTTTATCAATGATGTCAATGATAAAATCAGCTGTCACGTTTTGTGTCATGAAAAAAAAGCCTCATTCTACGGCTTTGACTATGACAGCTACAATAATATATAGCTACATCCACATTATGTGTCCTTTTCCTAGCTCACAACAGCAACTGTCTCCATTATTGCTATGAAATGCCAGAATTAATCAATGAGCGTAAGTACACAAAAAAAACATATTTCAGTTATACACAGCATCAGGCTTCTATTCTCTTATTCCTTATGATTGATCTGGAAATCATCTAAACTGCATCTTATAAAATAAAACGAGTCACAATCACCATGCACATGGCCAACATGGATGTTAAATAACTTGTAGCATAGTAATCCCATCCCCTACCAGATTAATAATTAACTTGATCTGGATACAAGTATTGTATATGAATCCTGTTTTTTCTAATGCCTTAAAGCACATACTCTATGTCAAACTCTGGCCCGCCGGCCAAATCTGCCCCTCAGGTCAATTTTATTTGGCCCACAATGCTGGGCATTGGCACCACCCCCCAAGCCCGGCATTCACACTTTCAACTGTATCGGGATATTAGATACTGATACAGTTGAAAGCAATGATGGAAGAGGGAAGCCGCCTGCTTCCTTCCCCATCATTTTGTGTCTGATGTCTCAGCACAGCGGATGTGATGACGTCACTCTTTTGTGCTCGTTGTGGTGAGCAAGAGAAGTGAAGAGCTTTGGAGACCTTTCTGACGAGACCAAAGCAGCAGGGGAAAGAGTACAGGTGAGTATTTATTTATTTATTTTTTAATTTGTATCTCATAATACTGTATAGAGGACTATGTGGGGCTTATTATTCTGTATAGATGACTATGTGTATGTGGGGCCCATTATTCTGTATGGAGGACTACTTGGGGCCCATTATTCTGTATGGAGTCCTATGTGGGGAAAATTATTCTGTACAGAGGACAATAGGGAGCCCATTATTCTGTATGGAGGGCTATGTGGGGTCCATTATTCTGTATGGAGGGCTATATGCAGCCTATTATTCTGTATTGAGGACTATTTGGGGCCAATTACTCTGCATGAAGAGCTATGTGAGGCACATTAATCTGTATAGAGTTGTCACAATGACTATGGGATTGTGGGGGACCTGGGCTCCTAAGCTCCCCTCAAGCTAGGGAGCCCTATGCTATCCCTAACTTCAGGGATACTCCTGAAAGTGGAGAGATGTCACGGTTGGGCATAGAAGCTATACTGGCTGTATAGGACAACACAAAGGGAAGGGGAAAGGAATGTCCTATCACTAGGGAAAGCGGGGAAGTGGTGAGCCCTGACAACAACCTGCAGTTCACCCTTACTGCCCTCATAAGCCCTATACAGATTCTGATCATGTCGCCGAGCAGGAATACCTCGATAATAGGCAATTCCTGATCTGAGTCCTAAGTAAAGAAGGAAGGTATGAGCTCTTCATCAACACCACTATCACTAAAGGAAGACACAAGGGAACAATACAGGGGGAACACAACAGCAATCACCAGAGCCCTGGTAGATAGCAAAAGACAAACACTTATCTGAGCTGCAGCAACCACAGAGGTCTAGAGCAGCAGAGGATGACCTTTCCAGAGCTCAGCAAGGAATGAACTATAAACAGCACCCAAATCCCCCCAGGGTGAGGTTTATAAAGGAAGTTAGAGACTGGCAACTGACAGTAAAAAAATGACAGTTTCCCAGGGTCCTAGAGTCTGTTGCTGCAAAAACATGGAACTGTCAGATAGCAACATGTGCTGCCAATCTCTGAAACTTTCTAACACTTGCTGCCACTGGATTGTCAGCCGGCCGTGACACATCTGTGACAAGAATCCTGAGTCCTCTTCCTGGCTCTTCTACTGAACTGATTCCCGTTCCCCCCAGGGAGGGATGGGACAGGATGTGTTGAAACCACAGATAAAAACTAACAAGGGAAAACTAAAACTCTGTCACACAGCACGCACACACAAAGGTAAAAACAATAAGAGATTCAGGAGGAAAAACAAGAGAAGGAAGGAAGTATAAAACAACAGGGGTAAATTCCACAACCACTCCAAGCAATAGCCACAACTTAAGTACAACTTTCACCAGAGATTCTGGGACACCACACCTCACAGACCAACATAAAATAAGCTACATCTGGCATGGGTAGAATAAATAGGAGGTGAGAAGATGTGATATGTCTCCCCACAACGTGATTAAAGGAGGAGATTCAAGGACACCACACCTCACAGACCAACATAAAATAAGCAGCAAGGGGAGGAGAATGCACCACAATAGCCAGATAAACAAAACAAAGGGGTGCTGATAATGCAATGGAGCACGTAAAGGGTTAAAAAAGGAGAAAAGACATTGCATATGACGCACAACCCATAGTACAATATGAAAACAAACCTTTATTAGCAGTGCACTGATACAATTTAAAAACAGTTAAAACATGTAATGTAGACAAGATCCTGTACCCACAAGTTTATGATAATCATAATAATTCAACAATTACAGTAATACAACCCCGCCACAAGGGGAGAATGAATTGCAGCCTGGTGAAACACCTGCAGAAAACAAATAGTCCGGGGATATCGCATACAATAAGTACATAAACAACGGCAATAATGAACAACTGGAGGTCAATAACCAGGTACCAAACAAATTAGATAGCTCTATATGAGACAAAAGAAAGCCGTAGTACCCCAGAACACGCAGTGTGGGTCACTATATAATCCTAGGGGCATAATAGCCCTGCTGGAAAAAGGACACAACATCCATTTAGTCCCTGGAAATCCAGGAATATGGCCAATTCCCAATTGAGGGAGGAAGGCTCACCTGAATAAAACAAGGGGAATCGATAGTAAAGAAGCCTGTGCATGCCCAATGGGGCAGCAAAGAGATGTGGAAAAAAGAATTATACTGCAGAGTCCAATAGAAAGCGTATCCACAATGTGGCAGGGGCACACACCAGGGGTACAAGGATCACCCCACGCGTATCGCCACCACTGCGGCTTCGTCAGGGAAAGTAAAGTGCACTGCGGCACGGGTTCATATATAGGGAGAAAAGTGAGGGTTACTCACGATCAGCTGTGTTATCGCTGGCGCGCGGTCCGGACCATGTGTGTGAAGGCGCAGGCGCGCACACAAGCGCAGTGTGTCTAAACCGGAATTGGAAGTCATAGCAACATCCAAACGTCATAGACACAGGCGCATGCGCCGGAGCAAGTACGGGGGCGCGGAGGGCTCAAAATGGTAAAGCATTGCAGAGTCGGTGTTAGAGTTCAGAGCATCCTGCACAAACGGCGGTATAGTCTTATAAGTAATGGCAGTGATTAGAGCCAAAAGATAACAAGGCTCCAGCTGCAATTTGGAACAACTGCATATGTAAGTGAGGAATGAGGGGAAAGGAAAAGGGGGGAAGATGATAGAATCAAACAGCCCAGCGTAAGGAAATAATAAAATACAAGCACAGAAATATAATGCATGATGTTTAATATTTCATATTTCATTCTTAATTCAACAGGGCCCCAGAGAGTAAGATAACACATGGTGCAAATGTGGATTATCCAAACCTACCTGTGCACGTAACTAGAATGCAAAACTCCATATAAACAATTAAGTGCACACGAGCCATGCACTGGCACAGGGGGGATTAGCCATAAAGTGACACATGTGTGTAATACCCACATGTCATGTATATATATAAGTATATATATACACATACATGCCTACAGTTACGGAACCCCACCCAAATGGAGGCCCATAGAGCATGATGAATGTAGGCTGGCACATATGTATGTGTGGGGGGAGGGGGAGTTATCATATCAAGTGACCCCTGATTTATATGAAAACACGGCCTAATATGGTAAGCCAATCCCAAATGGGAAGAAGGGGTAACAAGATCATGTGCCAGTAATAACTAAGGACCGGGGGCAGGGGAAGGGAGGGGGGGTTGGAGGGGGAGATGGGGGGTGGGCACGGTGGGAGGAATGGGATGGTGGAACCTGGGGGGGGGGGAAACCATAATGTCATGGTGCGTACAGGACCTAGAAAAAGTCATAATACCAAAGTGCATGCAGAAAACATGACTGTCATATATATGTCCATGAGAGACCACATGGAGCTGTCCTAAAGCTCTATTAGAGCCAAGGGGTTACTGTAACTAAAGAACATACATAGAAGGATAGCCCAAGGCCAGAGGCTCAGCCATTTGAAACCATATTATATATCGTGTACTGATGACGGTAATAGACTCATGGAGGATATCCCAAAGACTAAGGGATGCTCAAAGACCGGTCCCCACAATCACAGATGGATAAATAATCCTAGAGACATCCTAGAGGCAAGAAATTCCAACATGAGTGGATCCAGCAGGTTAGAAACAAGAAAGTCAAACCATATGTTTGGTCAAAACATTATCCCAAAGTCAATTGGAACCAAAGAGTCGCTGTAAATCGAAAGCATGCATAGAAAGAAGCCCAGAGTCAAAGTCCCAGCCTGTTGAAAAGGTGTTACATATCATATTACAATGTAACCATGATAGAAGCTCAGGGGACGTCCCGAGCATCAAAAGATGTTAAAATACAAGGCCTAGAAGACCCAAAATGAGTCAATTAATCAGGGAACATATACCATGGTAGAGACCAGAAAGGTAAGTATATAATAATCCATCCATACAGTCCAATGGCCTTCACCGGGAGAGCACAACTCGAGTTGGACCTAACAGAGGCTCTCTTGGGATACAGGAAAAACATAACTGGGAGTAAAGCGAGTCAGGAGTCCAGAAGGTAAGTATGCAGAAACAGGCGACGGTCAACAGAGGTAAGGCGCCAAAGTGTCCAGCAGTAATAGAGCCCACTCATCCATGATATTCCGAAGAAATGGTCCAGCGGGAACCACTGTCATCCAAGGAATCCGGTAAACAGGAGCTCCTCATTGAGACCGAAGGGTGAGACACTATGCAGGTTGAAAATCCATTTGGACTCCTGTTGCAAAAGCCATTTGGAACAAGTGCCACCTCTGCCATGACCAACATGCACTTTACTTTCCCTGACGAAGCCGCAGCGGCGGCGATACGCATGGGGTGATCCTTGTACCCCTGGTGTGTGCCCCTGCCACATTGTGGATACGCTTTCTATTGGACTCTGCAGTATAATTCTTTTTTCCACATCTCTTTGCTGCCCCATTGGGCATGCACAGGCTTCTTTACTATCGATTCCCCTTGCTTTATTCAGGTGAGCCTTCCTCCCTCAATTGGGAATTGGCCATATTCCTGGATTGCCAGGGACTAAATGGATGTTGTGTCCTTTTTCCAGCAGGGCTATTATGCCCCTAGGATTATATAGTTACCCACACTGCGTGTTCTGGGGTACTACGGCTTTCTTTTGTCTCATATAGAGCTATCTAATTTGTTTGGTACCTGGTTATTGACCTCCAGTTGTTCATTATTGCCGTTGTTTATGTACTTATTGTATGCGATATCCCCGGACTATTTGTTTTCTGCAGGTGTTTCACCAGGCTGCAATTCATTCTCCCCTTGTGGCGGGGTTGTATTACTGTAATTGTTGAATTATTATGATTATCATAAACTTGTGGGTACAGGATCTTGTCTACATTACATGTTTTAACTGTTTTTAAATTGTATCAGTGCACTGCTAATAAAGGTTTGTTTTCATATTGTACTATGGGTTGTGCGTCATATGCAATGTCTTTTCTCCTTTTTTAACCCTCAACATAAAATAAGCTACATCTGGCATGGGTAGAATAATTCAGCCAGCATAAATAGGAGAGGAGAAGATGTGATATGTCTCCCCACAACGTGATTAAAGGAGCAAGCAGACTAGCAGAAATTAACTCTTGATAGAGTACCTATGAATCAGCACACAGCAGGTTGACACCAAAGTCTGCCTGTGTTGATCCCAGACACCAGAGAAACCATCGGGTGGAGTGTCAAAATCTGCAATCTGAACAGAACTCAATGCTGCTATGACAGTCGGTGAAGTTTGTGTAAAACTCTATGTGACAAGAAGACGATTGAGGCCCAATATTTTGTATGGAGGACTATATGAGGCTCATTCTGTTTGGAAGACTATGTGGGGACTATTATTTTGTATAGAGGACTATGTGTGGCACATTATTCTGTATGAAGGACTATTTGGGGTCCAATAATCTGTATGGAGGACTAATTGAGGCCCACTATTCTGTTTGGAGAACTATGTGGTGCACATTGTTTTGTATGGAAGATGATGGGGGGCCCATTATTCTGTTTGCAGGATTATGTGGGGCTCACAACTAGGTTGGTCTGCAACTTTGTGTAAGTTTTTAATTTTGGCCCTTTGTGTATTTGAGTTTGACATCCCTGCCTGAAAGGTGAAATAGTAATATAAGAAGAGTAACCCTATCAGGTGAGACTCCTACAAGATATGAGCTGTTAGAATAGCGTGCATGTGCTCTATTTATTTTGTACTCTATGTCCTTGCTATGCTCAGGCAGCCTCTTAGGCCTCAGTCACACGAGTGTATGAACTGGACGATTGCAAAGAGAGAAAATCTCGCATTGCACTCAGACCAATATTAGTCAAAGAGGGAGAGCAGATGGTCCGTTTTTTTCTCACCTAGATTCAGGATGAGAAAAGAGTTGCAGCATGCTATAAGTGGATGCTGAAATCGTGTGAGACTTGCCAATACAAGTATAAGGGTGTGAGAGAAAAACGGATGCTACAAGGATCATCTGTTTGCTGTCCGATTTTGACTCATGGAAAAAGCCAAAAGGTGCAGGAAATTGCATCAGAAAAGAAAAAAGAGCATGAAATTGCTCTAAAAGACCATCCTGGCAAGTGGCAACCAATAAAAAGAAGCAAGGCACCCCTGCACGGACACCAGCACCATGTCCAGACATATAAATGTAGAATTGTTTATTGAATATATTATGCAGTAGCGGTTTCTGCATCAAACTGTGCAATACCTTGTCACCGGATTTATAGATCAGCTTCAGTCTTCCTTATGGAAACAACGGTAATGGGTTCCCGCAGACAAGGAAAGAGAAGATCCAAACTGATATCCAAGAAGTAGAAACCTGCGGTAGACACCATCCAGTATTCCAAAGTGCTTTATTCCATCACAAAGTGCAGTTAAAAGTAGTAGGGAGAGAGCCGGGTGCAGGCCTCCTTATGGACGACGGCAGTTTCACACTTCCTTTGACCCGTTGAAGCACAAGGAAGTGCGAAACGGCCGTCGTCCATAAGGGCTCTCTCCCTGCTACTTTTAACTGCACTTTGGAATACTGGTTGGTGACTGACGCAGATTTCTACTTCTTGGACATTAGTTTAGAAATGCTTATTGTACCAGTTCACGGGGGACCCTGGCTATGTTGACCACACTCGCCACGATGTCTCTTGGCTGTACATTTGCCACAAGTTATTTTCCAATTATGATGACAGTTTACGAGGGATGCAATGTGACATAACTAAGTTTTTGATTTGTTTTAGGCCCCTTGCAATGTTTTATGCATGTATTTGGCCATACTGTTTAATGCTGCTTTGCCCAAATTGTAAAAAGAGCATTTGTGCTTTTGCAGTGATTAATGTTATGTGATGCTGGCAGAGCTTCCAGAATCAATACCGGCGTGAGAGACAGCAGCAAGGGTGAAGTGGCTCTAAGACTCCAGAAAAGGTGTTATATTTATTTTGAACACCTACATTTTCTGGCCCCTATTATGGCATGACAGCTGTAAGTGCACGTTTTTTGGGGCGGGGGGAAGAGGAGGGGTTATGCAAAAATGCAAAATCAAACCTTTGACTTTGGTTATATTGCAGAACGGAACTTACATCAGAGAGAGCGGTCGATGTGCAAATCCGATGAGTGTGTGGAGCCAGTTGTGGAGTCTGCATCCTTTTCTGCACCTGCACCACTAGTAGCAGCATCAGCAGCTTCACCAACAGTATCATTAGCGGCATCCCCATCACCAGGGGACCAGCAGGGGCATGATGCGGATGAACCCTCACGGACCAGCAGCCCAATGCTGCCATGCTGCCAATACAGCCCTCTGTCACATCCAGCCACCCTCTTACCAATACATCCTCATATATACCACCTTGCCATTTCCTCATCCTTATGCTCTGCCTAATCCTGCACCTCCACCTCGCTCCACAACTACATATCACAATCTGTAATGTTCATTTGAGTTGTTAAACCTTTTTGTTAAAAACGTTTGATGACAATGTTATGTTTTTATAAACCGTAAGCCTTAAATATGGTCCATTTGCCAAAATTAGGCTTGTTTTTGTAAGTGAATAAAAACTTTTTGTGGTTAAAACTAAATTTATCATGTTTATTTTGTCATGATAGTACTGTATTTCTTCTGTTGGTCACATAGCAACCCAATAAAAAAAACCTGTTTATTTTTTAAGTAAAAAACATGGTGATGGGTTAGGAGGAAGATAAAAACATGTCCAGACTGAGTCGTGCATATGGCCTGAGAACTTCTTCATTTAGTTGGAAGGCCTCATTTCTTACCACAACAAAAGGTGCTGGGTTGTCTCTAGAACCAGGTAGGAGCTGTGGGGGCTGGAGAAACAAATCCTTGTTACGAAGTTGCCAACCCATTATGGACGAATTGAAGATTTGAGAACCTCCTGTTTGTCCACAGGCCCCAATATCTACAACTACAAACCTATATGTGCTGTCAGTCAAGACCAACAGCAAAACAGAAAAATACAGCTTGGAGTCGTAGTATTGGATGCTACAGTTCGGCACCTTCTTGACGCGGATGTTTTTGCCATCAAGAGCACCAAACCAGTTGAGAAACTGGCATGTTTGCTAGAATCCACGAGCAATCCAGTACCAGTGTTCTTCCCTCAGCTCTGGCATAACTGAGGGTTCCAGCTTGTTCCAGATAGCTTTACATGTGAATCGAACAATTCTAGAGATCATAACCTTGCCTAGGAGGAACACCAGATGTAAGGCTGCATATGACAGACCTGTTGATAGGAATTTATTGTAGAGGACAAAAAAAATAATGAACCTTAATGTAAGCAGTAAAACAAACAACACATTGTTCTTTAAGATGCATGAGCGCATATGTGACGCCCTGGCAAAGCCAGGTTGTCACAGAAAGAGTTAATCCTCCTTGGTAACCTGATCCCACACCGGTGCAGCAGGACAAACCACCTCCCCCAGTGTGAGAGAAAAACAGAGCAGGAGGGGAGGGGCTGGAGCAGAGTGTGTGGAGAGAGAGAGAGGAGAGGAGCCCGGAGTTGTAGCTCCCGGGCTGCTACAGAAGCGTGCTCCAAAAGGGCTGGGACAGGCTGTTAGTGAGGAAGGGGCCAGAGGTAGCCAGGGCAGGGTAGTGGCCCGCTGGTACCAAGGGTGATCCGGATCACTGCAGGGGAGTGGACTCCCCGTTCCCGGCTGAGGAGGAAGAGAAAGAGTGGAGAAAGAGGCACCTGGCTGCAGGGAAAGAACAGGGGCTGCTGCACCGTGTGTGGGACACTAACACCCTCCGTACCGAAGGCTGCGGACTCCGGCAGTTTCTGGTTAATTCCTGACTCTGTGTGAATTTTCTTGCAAAGCGAACTGTGAGTAACAACATCCCCCGGTCCAACTGGACGCACAGCTCTCAGACTGTCTCCATCTCCTCCCTGCACCACCTCACCGGGGTCCCAGGACACCAACACCCTACCCGTGGAGGGAAATCACCACCTTGCTGCCCACCACCATCCCCGGGATCCATTAACCGGCAGCGGCGGTGCTCCGTTACCTCACCGCACACCACGGGTGGCGTCACGGACAATCTCCCTTACCTAATCCCCTTCTTACTGTGGAGCCTGGGATCACAGACCGGGTCGCGCCACCGTGATACCCACAGAAGTGACCCCGTGTTCCGGATCTGAGTACCCCTTATCCCTCGGCGACACATTTGGCGTCACGAACAGGATCCTTACCCATCCAGTTACCTGGAGGAAGTGCACCTTGTTCTGGACTGTTAGCGGTGCTCCACTGCAAAATTTTTGTCAGTCGCCATCTTTGCCGCCATTTTGGGCGCGAAAATCTCCCACCCAGCGCCTTCTTCCCCGAGCGGTGGGCGCGAAAAAGAGGCTCCGCCCCCTGAGAACGCGGGCGGATGTGATATTCCGGAAGACCGGAAGCGAAAGAAAAAGTTTAAAAAGTTGCTAGAAGGACTGCTCCCGAGTACCAAGGGGGAGCAGTAGGAAGGAACTGCAGTTCATGTGACCAGGACTGTAAAGGCAGGGATGCCAGGACTTTGCCTAATTCCGTTCCTGGACAAGCAGTAGCCGCAACCCCGATGACATCTCACCTGGCTCCGGCAGTTCGCCCGGCCGCAACAGTGATGAAGTCGGCTCCAGCAGTCCGCCCGGCCGCAACGGTGATGATGCCGACTCCGGCAGTCCGCCCGGCCGCAACGGTGATGGCGCCCCCAGCAGTCCGCCCGGCTATGGCAGAGGAAACACTAGACCGGAAGTCTGCCCCAGATGCGGCGCCAGCCGCTCCCAGGTACCCCGTCCCGGCTGTGGAGCAGCCGGAGTGCACCTGCAAAGAGGAGGAGCAGGCCACTGAGCAATGGGACCCTCGGCAGTTAGTGAGGCCGGTTGTAGCCGGCGCCGAGGGCATCCGAGTGGGCCTGGTTGCTGAGCAGGAGGCAGAGCACGGAACCCCTGCCCCGTACTGGGAGTGGCGGCAGCAGCAGCAGTGGTAGCGGAGCATGGACGGCTACCCGCAAGTTTAAAGTTGACTGTTTTATGGACTGTCACCCCTGTTCGGCGTCCTCAGGGTCAGGAGGAGGCCATCTGCACAGCAGGTGGGGGGGTGGCAGGATATTTAGAGTTTAAGAAAACGTACCTCCCGATGTGGGAAGATGTATGATTGTAATGTGTTGATTTTTCCTTTTTTTTTTTTCAGTTCAATAACTGTTGGTGCCCAGACAGCCCGAGGACGGGCTGTGTTTTGCCAAGGGGGTGTGTGACGCCCTGGCAAAGCCAGGTTGTCACAGAAAGAGTTAATCCTCCTTGGTAACCTGATCCCACACCGGTGCAGCAGAACAAACCACCTCCCCCAGTGTGAGAGAAAAACAGAGCAGGAGGGGAGGGGTTGGAGCAGACTGTGTGGAGAGAGAGAGAGGAGAGGAGCCCAGAGTTGTAGCTCCCGGGCTGCTACAGAAGCGTGCTCCAAAAGGGCCGGGACAGGCTGTTAGTGAGGAAGGGGCCAGAGGTAGCCGGGGCAGGGTAGCGGCCCGCCGGTACCAAGGGTGACCCGGATCACTGCAGGGGAGTGGACTCCCCGTTCCCGGCTGAGGAGGAAGAGAAAGAGTGGAGAAAGAGGCACCTGGCTGCAGGGAAAGAACAGGGGCTGCTGCACCGTGTGTGGGACACTAACACCCTCCGTACCAAAGGCTGCGGACTCCGGCAGTTTCTGGTTAATTCCTGACTCTGTGTGAATTTTCTTGCAAAGCGAACTGTGAGTAACAACATCCCCCGGTCCAACCGGACGCACAGCTCTCAGACTGTCTCCATCTCCTCCCTGCACCACCTCACCGGGGTCCCGGGACACCAACACCCTACCCGTGGAGGGAAATCACCACCTTGCTGCCCACCACCATCCCCAGGATCCATTAACCGACAGCGGTGGTGCTCCGTTACCTCACCGCACACCACGGGTGGCGTCACGGACAATCTCCCTTACTTAATCCCCTTCTTACTGTGGAGCCTGGGATCACAGACCGGGTCGCGCCACCGTTATACCCACAGAAGTGACCCAGTGGCCCGGATCTGAGTACCCCTTAACCCGGGCGACACACATACTCCTTTACACAGGCCTATCGCAAATAAAATGAAAGATGGTATCAGCATGAAATAACACATGTGTAGGCAATGAGGCCTAATGAAGTCAATATAAACATTAGGTGCAGATAGCCATTTAGAAAAGATATAAATATTAAAAATGGAATAGAAAAGCAAAGAAAAATACATACCTTAAAGTAATCAGAAGGCACTGTTCAGCAGAAATACACCTCCGCATGTTGGTGTCCTGGAAGACTATTGAGGGTCTAATCTTCTCCAACAGCAGATCAAATGTTTCAATGGTCATGCGGCAGTAGGCATGAAAGTTGTCAGGATGGCTGTGGAGCTCACCATACAGCCTATGAAAGTGGCATCTTGTGGTGCGTTGGCTCACTAGTGGATGAAACCACAGTCTGCTCCACCTCCTAAGATCAACAATTACTGGGTAGTGTGCCCCAAACTGCCTAGACAACACCCAGTGCTATATAACACGTTCTGTGGTGTTAAATGTTAAAGGGAAAGACATGATTTTAGGAAAAAAAAACACTTTACCCAACCTGAAAAAAAACTGAAACTCACCCAGGGATCACCCATAAAAATTATGGATGTGCTCTCACTGTGGGCCATGTTTTAAGGATGCTTTTGTAGGGTTAGAAAATATATAGGACCTTTATTAATTAGACTTTTAATTGAAAACGCATGATTAAAATTGCATTGCACACATGACACACGGATGACAAATGTCAATAAAATCGCCCACTCGCATAGCACTCGCATAGCACTCGCATGACACCTGGAATATCACATGGATTTCACTCATCCTACTCTCCTGGATAGAATGGGACTGGTATTTCATGGGCTCGTGTGTAGAGTTGAGCGCGGTTCGAGGTTCTCCAGTTCGTGGCTCGAGTGATTTTGGGGGCTGTTCTAGATCGAACTAGAACTCGAGCTTTTTGCTAAAGCTCGATAGTTCTAGATACGTTCGAGAACGGTTCTAGCAGCAAAAAAAAACAGCTAATTCCTAGCTGGCTTTCCGCTGTAATAGTGTAAGTCACTCTGTGACTCACACTATTATGACATTTCATTTTTTTTTTTTTTTCCTTGTCTTCCTTCCCTAAGCGCGCGCGTGTAGTGGGGCGGGCCAGCATGTCAGCCAATCCCAGACACACACACAGCTAAGTGGACTTTTAGCCAGAGAAGCAACGGCATGTGTGATAGGATGTCCATGTCACATGTCCCTGCATGATAAAACCGGACATTTTCCTCCAGCACGCCATTATCTGCCTTCTGCGTCCTTGGTGTCAGACATCACTGGCGCAGCTCCTATCGCCGATACTGCTGTGTACGCTCCATACACAGCGCTGTACAGCATAGGGATAGCACTTTCTATCAGTCCTTTTAAGGGCTCATACCGGCAGGGTCAGAGCCATAGGTGACAGGTCCTGAAAAGAGAGACAGCGTCTGTGTAGCTAAGGTCAGGGATTTCCTCGCTGCATTTCCCCATTAGGAGGGATAGAAAGGCAGGCTTCCTTTCCTCTACCCAGACCCACAACCCTGCCACTGTACCCTCCTGCCCTTTGCACACTAAAACTCATTGTTACTAAGCCATTATACTAGCAAACACTGAGTGAACTTAGTGGCATCCTAAACGTGGCTGTTGGAGTTCTGTATTGCCCCAGTAGTGCAAAGATATTTGCAGCACGTCTGCCTGCATTGCACACTCCAACTCATTGTTACTAAAACATTATACTAGCAAACACTGAGTGAACTTAGTGGCATCCTAAACTTGGCTATTTGACTTCTGTATAGTCCCACTAGTGCAAAGATATTTGCAGCACGTCTGCCTGCATTGCACACTCCAACTCATTCTTACTAAGCCATTATACAAGCAAACACTGAGTGAACTTAGTGGCATCCTAAACGTGGCTATTGGACTTCTGTATAGTCCCTAGTGCAAAGATATTTGCAGCACGTCTGCCTGCATTGCACACTCAAACTCATTGTTACTAAGCCATTATACTAGCAAACACTGAGTGAACTTAGTGGCATCCTAAACGTGGCTATTGGACTTCTGTATAGTCCCACTAGTGCCAAGATATTTGCAGCACGTCTGCCTGCATTGCACACTCAAACTCATTGTTACTAAGCCATTATACTAGCAAACACTGAGTGAACTTAGTGGCATCCTAAACGTGGCTATTGGACTTCTGTATAGTTCCACTAGTGCAAAGATATTTGCAGCATGTCTGCCTGCATTGCACACTCCAACTCATTGTTACTAAGCCATTATACTAGCAAACACTCAGTGAACTTAGTGGCATCCTAAACGTGGCTGTTGGACTTCTGTATTGCCCCAGTAGTGCAAAGATATTTGCAGCACGTCTGCCTGCATTGCACACTCAAACTCATTGTTACTAAGCCATTATACTAGCAAACACTGAGTGAACTTAGTGGCATCCTAAACGTGGCTATTGGACTTCTGTATAGTCCCACTAGTGCCAAGATATTTGCAGCACGTCTGCCTGCATTGCACACTCAAACTCATTGTTACTAAGCCATTATACTAGCAAACACTGAGTGAACCTAGTGGCATCCTAAACGTGGCTATTGGACTTCTGTATAGTCCCACTAGTGCAAAGATATTTGCAGCACGTTTGCCTGCATTGCACACTCAAACTCATTGTTACTAAGCCATTATACTAGCAAACACTGAGTGAACTTAGTGGCATCCTAAACGTGGCTATTGGACTTCTGTATATTCCCACTAGTGCCAAGATATTTGCAGCACGTCTGCCTGCATTGCACACTCAAACTCATTGTTACTAAGCCATTATACTAGCAAACACTGAGTGAACTTAGTGGCATGCTAAACGTGGCTATTGGACTTCTGTATAGTCCCACTAGTGCCAAGATATTTGCAGCACGTCTGCCTGCATTGCACACTCCAACTCATTGTTACTAAGCCATTATACTAGCAAACACTGAGTGAACTTAGTGGCATCCTAAACGTGGCTATTGGACTTCTGTATAGTCCCACTAGTTGCAAGATATTTGCAGCACGTCTGCCTGCATTGCACACTCCAACTCATTCTTACTAAGCCATTATACTAGCAAACACTGAGTGAACTTAGAGGCATCCTAAACATGGCTGTTGGACTTTTGTATTGTCCCACTAGTGCAAAGATATTTGCAGCACGTCTGCCTGCATTGCACACTCAAACTCATTGTTACTAAGCCATTATACTAGCAAACACTGAGTGAACTTAGTGGCATCCTAAACGTGGCTATTGCACTTCTGTATAGTTCCACTAGTGCAAAGATATTTGCAGCACGTCTGCCTGTATTGCACACTCAAACTCATTGTTACTTACTAAGACATTATAATACCAAAAATTGGGTAAACTTAGTGGCATACAAGAAGTGGCTGTTGTACTCCATTAGTGCCCCACTTGTGCAAATCTATGTGCAGCACCTGTGCAGGACACCCTCCTGCTCTGTTTTTAATAAGCTATAATGATAGCAAAAAATACTGCCATTTAGTGGCATCATAGAACTGGATGTTGTATTTCATTATTGTCCCACTGGTGCCAAGCTATTTCTAGCACCTGTGCAGGACACCCTCCTGCTCTGTTTTTAATAAGCTATAATGATAGCAAAAAATACTGCCATTTAGTGGCATCATAGAACTGGATGTTGTATTTCATTATTGTCCCACTGGTGCCAAGCTATTTCTAGCACCTGTGCAGGACACCCTCCTGCTCTGTTTTTAATAAGCTATAATGATAGCAAAAAATGATGCCATTTAGTGGCATCATTGGACTGGATGTTGTATTCCATTATTGTCCCACTGGTGCCAAGCTATTTCTAGCACCTGTGCAGGACACCCTCCTGCTCTGTTTTTAATAAGCTATAATGATAGCAAAAAATACTGCCATTTAGTGGCATCATTGAACTGGATGTTGTATTTCATTATTGTCCCACTGGTGCCAAGCTATTTCTAGCACCTGTGCAGGACACCCTCCTGCTCTGTTTTTAATAAGCTATAATGATAGCAAAAAATACTGCCATTTAGTGGCATCATAGATCTGGATGTTGTATTTCATTATTGTCCCACTGGTGCCAAGCTGTTTCTAGCACCTGTGCAGGACACCCTCCTGCTCTGTTTTTAATAAGCTATAATGATAGCAAAAAATGATGCCATTTAGTGGCATCATTGGACTGGATGTTGTATTCCATTATTGTCCCACTGGTGCCAAGCTATTTCTAGCACCTGTGCAGGACACCCTCCTGCTCTGTTTTTAATAAGCTATAATGATAGCAAAAAATACTGCCATTTAGTGGCATCATTGAATTGGATGTTGTATTTCATTATTGTCCCACTGGTGCCAAGCTATTTCTAGCACCTGTGCAGGACACCCTCCTGCTCTGTTTTTAATAAGCTATAATGATAGCAAAAAATACTGCCATTTAGTGGCATCATAGAACTGGATGTTGTATTTCATTAGTGCCCCACTGGTGCCAAGCTATTTCTAGCACCCCTGCATGACACCCTCATGCACATTTTGCTACGCTAATGTTATAGCAAACTCAAAGAATTCATTGCTGCATTTGATAATTCGGAGGGATAGATAGTGAGGCTTCCTTTAGCTTTTCCTTCTGTTCAAAGACAGCATCTCCAAGTCCACACCCGAAGAGCAATTTCTCCTCCACGTGTAAGTGTGGAGAGGCAGCTAGTGCGCATGCGTGTGCCGATTTACCCCAGCTGCAGCCTAACTACAGTGTTTCGCCTAGTGAGTATGCTCAGCCTGAGTGTGCCATTCCTGAGGCTAAGTCTTCATTTCGGGATACAGCCATGCTCCCACACTTAGTGTGAAAAGCCTCTTTGCACAGGTACTTGCATTCCGTGCCGGGTCTAAGTCCTGTTTTGTGCCGAGACACCATGCTAAAGCTGATAGTCTTTTTTCAGAGACTGTATTTCATGCAACTGACCATGTTCAGGCACTTACTGCATCAGAGACTAGGTCCGGTAATGAACTCTTTGGCCCTGCCCCTGATGTGGGGGGGCCCATATAGACCACAGGGCATCAGGTGTCCTGACGATGTGGCCAGGCCACTCCCAAATGGCTTGCAGAGGCCCGCCCCTATGACTTGTCACTTCATTATTGATGGTCAGACGATGACTGGTGAGGTGTTTGTGTCGTGGCAGCCATGAGGTCATTATTGAAGTTGCGGTTCCAAATAGGACGCTAGTTATGCCACTCATGACGTGTCACTCTGCTTTTGTCTCCAGGAGGTGCATTGTCGTCCACCCTGGTTTGGGGCGGACCCAGGTTATAAAACAGGCTGGAGCCAACAAGGAGGTGCGCAGTCTTCTATTATGCTCCGAATGAGCACACCTCCATGTGTTCAACCCATTGCGGCTTTAGGCCAGAGGTAGGCAGGGATAGGGCGTCGATGCAGGCCGCCACCACAGTTGGTAACGCAGAACGGTTAAGACCAGCTCCTGTCCTACAAGTCCTGCTTGTGCAGCCCAGTGGCATTAACAGGCCTGCTGCTGCTGATGCACCTGCTGTCCACAGGTGTGGCCCCAATGCACACGGTCAGCGTACTGAATGGCCCCTGTGATGTTCACAGGGAGTTCCTGGGCTGGGTGGGCGTGTGGACCCTGTGACGCTAACAGGGCTCCCAGTCTCAAGATCCGAGTGGCGTCTAACTCGGTTCAGGCAACTATTAGTTTCATAGCCACACAGATCTGTATCCTCCACCTAACCTTCCAGTTGCCAACCTCTCCTTTTCCATCTGGGAGCACGGTGGACATTGACTGCTGATGGGGATATATACCTTTCTCTTTCTTTTCTTATTAATTTTCGTTATATAGCGGTAACATAGTATATACCACCTTATCCAAATCTGCCAGTCCCACCGTAACAGATGGTGTTTCTTCATCAAATGTTACTTTTGCTTAACCAACAAACCCACGGACAAAAACTTTTTTCCCCTTTCCAACACACCTGTTCCCCTTTCTACCAGCATTTGTCCTTTTTCAACTCATTTGGTATATGACCAAAAGTGCAACTCTGCAGGGACACCGTACTCAATGCCATCTCAGCACAGCAGCCAGCCCTCGGTCCCTCAGATGTGGACAAGAAAAAGCCCATTTCCTCCTATCCATGACAAAGCGTTGAGATTCACTCTGTGCAGCACTGGTGTTTACTGGAAAAGCATATCTAAGAATCCGTACCACCTTCTGCAGATACTCCTGTACACGTGCGTCCCTTTCTATGGCAGGAATTATTTCGCCAAATTTTGTCTTGTACCGGGGATCTAACAGTGTGGCAACCCAGTAGTCAGCATTACTTCGAATTCGTACAATCCGAGAGTCATGTTGTAGGTAGTGCAGCAAGAAGGCGCTCATGTGTCTTGTGCATAAAGGAGGACCAAGTCCTTGGTGTGTTGGTGGCAGAGAGGTGAGAATCGTGCCTCCTTCCTCTGCCCTCTCCCCCCAACCTCGCACAACCGAAATGTGAGCAAGCTCTCACTCATCTGCTGAGTCTTCCATGCCCATCGCCAGTCGGTCCTCCATTTCTTCATGGGCTCCTGCACCTTCCTCAACAATTTTTGATGATACTATGCGCCCTTGTTAATGCCGCTCCCCCACCGTCCCTTGACTTCTGCCTAGGTGCCGCTCACCGTCTGGACCTTGTAGATCTTATTATCCCTTCTGCATATGACTCCTCCTGTACTTCCTCCCCTTCCTCTTGGACCAACACCTGACTCCGAATAATGCATACAGTGTGCTCCATCTTGTAGATGACCAGAATTGTCACGCTGAGAATGGCATCGCCAGTGCTAAAGATCTTCGTCGATATTTGTAAACTGTGTAGAAGGGTGCATAGGTCCTTGATCTGACACCACTCCAGCAGCGTGATCTGCACCACCTCTGGATCAAGTTAGCCCAGGGTATACGTCATACCGTATTTCAGCAGGGCTCTGCGGTGCTGCCACAGACGCTGAAACATGTGCAGATTCAAATTCATGCGTGTTGGAACATCGCATTTCAGGCGTTTAACCGCCAGACCCTAAGACTTCAGGAGCGATGAAAGTTGTTGAGCTGCTGGGTGCGAAGGTTGAAAGTGAGCACATAGCAGCGTGCCCGCTGTACAAGGCCATGTAGGCCGGGATGATATTTTAAAAATCGCTGGAGAATCAGATTCAACACGTGAGCCATACAAGGCACGTGTGTCACATGCCCTGACGAAGGGCCGCAGACAGGTTTGCATCATTGCTGCACACGGCTGTTAAGTCACCAACGTAGTCCACTCAATCAATTTGTACTCCGGTCGCCAGGTGACAAAGTGTTCCTTTCGTGCATAGTGCTGATGATGGGAAAGGAGTCGATGCCAGCGGTGCAGGTGGATGCAGGTTATGCTCACCCACTGGGCTGCATTACCTTGACAGATGCAGAACCACAGGCTGAACGTAGGTGGTGGGTATCTCACAGATGAAGTACCATCATTCAGCTACAACCAATGGAAATACATTGCACCCTTTTTTAGGCCCCTCCTGTCTGCAGACCACTGCCAGACAAAGCTATGAACCTCTTGTTACTGTTACCCCCAGTTCAGTTTTATGATTTTGTGTGCTTGTTACCTGTGACTACTTTTCCTGCTTGCTGTTTATGTACCTCGTTGGCCGATCCGCATTTCACCTCTGCTTGTTTTCTGATTAAGTCCTGGCCATCCCATTCTGTTCTTCTTCCTCAATTAATGTTTTGACCCTGCCTGACTACTATTCTCTGGAACTGCAGCCTTCCACAGGTATTGATCAACTTGGGCCCTGTGTAATTCCAAATCACTGTATAGGGGTTAAAGGGTTTCAGGGTTCTGGGTGTCCAGCTTGGTGAGTGGCTTCCCTCTAGCCTATCCTTTACAGCCCATCTGAGTGTGTCGATCCAGGCAGGCGTTACACCGTGCCCTGGTCAGAAGGCCATGTAGGTCGGGATAGTGTTTTAAAAATTGCTGGACAACCAGGTTCAACACGTGAGCCATACAAGGCACGTGTGTCACATTGCCCTGAAGAAGGGTCGCAGACTGGTTTGCATCATTGTCGCACCCGACCTTCCCTGGCTGCTGGTTGAGTGGAGACAACCATTGATGAAACTCGGTCTCACTCTCCAGAGCTAACCGTCCACAATTCCTCAGCGGTGTCTCACATTTCCCCTACATTTCAAAGTAAACATTTGACCGCCTGATGGCCTTGAGCTCTGCTGCCAGCATAGTAAGGAGGTGTCTGGGATTCCTTGGGCGCAGTTACAAGGAAGGGTGGCCTGACCACAAAGGGTTTGGGCCGAGGTGGAGGACCCACACGGGGTTGAGGAGGCAGAAGCAGTGGAGGAACTTGTACATACAGAGGAAGGATTGACACACAAGTCGTGGGGACGGCAAGACTTGTACAGCAAACCCTTCTCCATCTCTCACCATAGTTACCCAGTGCCCAGTCAGCAACATGTAACTCCCCTGTCCATGCTTACTGGTCCAAGTATCTGTGGTGAAATGCAACCTGTCACACACAGAGTTTCTCATGGAATCGGTGAGGTTGTGTGCGACCTACTGTGGTAGCGCGGGCACGCCTTTCTTGGAGAAAGAGTGACGACTGGCCATCGGCTCTTGGGGCACTGCAATGGGCATAAGGTCTCAAAAATCCTCAGTCTCAAAAGGGTGTAAAGGCAGCCTTTCTGTTGCCAACAAGTTGCAGATGATGAAACTCAACCTCTTAGGCATGTCATGCCCTTCGAAAATCATGTAAAACACAGCGAGGGGACTCCAACCACAGTCTCCCTCGTTTCCACTGATTGGGCCACACACACCCCACTTGACTGGCATCACTTGATCCCCCTTTTCAAAATGAAACAGATGCTTTGCATGAAGCACTCTCAAAAATACGCGTGCCTTTCGCCTCCCCTGGCTGAGCCAGGGGAAGAAAAGTCCTCTGAGAGCCATGACTTGTTCATCTTGGTTCTTTTTTGAAAAGCGAGGGGACTCCAAACACAGTCTCCCTCGTTTCCACTAATTGGGCCACACACACCCCACTTGACTGGCATCACTTGATCCCCCTTTTCAAAATGAAACAGATGCTTTGCATGAAGCACTCTCAAAAATACGCGTGCCTTTCGCCTCCCCTGGCTGAGCCAGGGGAAGAAAAGTCCTCTGAGAGCCATGACTTGTTCATCTTGGTTCTTTTTTGAAAAGCGAGGGGACTCCAACCACAGTCTCCCTCGTTTCCACTAATTGGGCCACACATACCCCACTTGACTGGCATCAGTTGATCCCCCTTTTCAAAATGAAACAGATGCTTTGCATGAAGCACTCTCAAAAATACGCGTGCCTTTCGCCTCCCCTGGCTGAGCCAGGGGAAGTAAAGTCCTCTGAGAGCCATGACTTGTTCATCTTGGTTCTTTTTTGAAAAGCGAGGGGACTCCAACCACAGTCTCCCTCATTTACACTAATTGGGCCACACACACCCCACTTGACTGGCATCACTTGATCCCCCTTTTCAAAATGAAACAGATGCTTTGCATGAAGCACTCTCAAAAATACGCGTGCCTTTCGCCTCCCCTGGATGAGCCAGGGGAAGAAAAGTCCTCTGAGAGCCATGACTTGTTCATCTTGGTTCTTTTTTGAAAAGCGAGGGGACTCCAACCACAGTCTCCCTCGTTTCCACTAATTGGGCCACACAAACCCCACTTGACTGGCATCACTTGATCCCCCTTTTCAAAATGAAACAGATGCTTTGCATGAAGCACTCCCAAAAATACGCGTGCCTTTCCCGTCCCCTGGCTGACCCAGGGGAAGAAAAGTCCTCTGAGAGCCATGTCCACATTGTCAGTGGACAGACACGTGTGCTTATCTGCCAGCAGACCCCCAGCAGCACTGAAGACAGGTTCCGAGAGAACGCTGGCTGCAGGACACGACAAGATCCCCAAGGCGCACGTGGCAAGCTCAGGCAATTTATCCAGATTGGAAGCCTAAAATGAGCAGGGCTCAAGTTGCACAATAATGGCATCGACGTTTCCTTGCATATACTCATATATCTGTGTGTCCTCCTCTTTTTCCTTGTCCAGCTCTTTTGTTTTCGCATGAGTATTATTATTATTATTATTATTATTTATTATTATAGCGCCATTTATTCCATGGCGCTTTACAAGTGAAAGAGGGTATACGTACAACAATCATTAACAGTACAAGACAGACTGGTATAGGAGGAGAGAGGACCCTGCCCGCGAGGGCTCACAGTATATGTCCTTGTCACTTTCCCATGTGTTTGTGTTGTGTTGTGAGTTGTTTGTCACCTTTTGGACACCTTTGAGGGTGTTTCTAGGTGTTTTTATGTGTTTGTGAATGCCTGCCATTGTTTCCTATGCGGTTCGAGTTCGGTTCGTTGAACGTTCGACGAACCGAGCTCGAACGGGACCTCCGTTCGACGAACCGAACTCGAGCCGAACCACGACCGGTTCGCTCAACTCTACTCGTGTGACCCCAATCTTACACAATGAAGAGAGCAGGTGCATGTTAAATTCAAAAGATGCATGCACAATTCAAAACTGGGCGTGAAATTCATCCAGATTCCCATGCAGCACCCCAATGTTCACGTCTCAACATGGTGGTCTCTAGTTCAAATATGACCCCGCCTGATGTTTAAGACAATCAAAATTTACCATAAGATCAGTAGTTCAAATAATACTGCTATATGAAGTTAAATAATACTGACACGCTGTGACCACATAATACCACCACATAGGGATGGAATGCCACGTTATTGATATTTACCAAACATGACTGTACTATGACCATAACCACATATTACCAACATATATGGTAGAGGTTACACTATGCTGATTATTAACACAAACTATAGTCCTAAGACTGATATTAACACCATACATTGAACAGACAATGCTAAATATAAGTGGCAAACCAAGAAAATTCTCACTTTTCTGTTTCTATTAATTAAGCCAGACATCCATGACCACCAGACAACTTTGGCTTATCACTTTTCCAGAACCCTACTCATAATATTCTATCTCTACGCAAACTAGTACTATAGACAGTAACCATGTCCCTCTGTGCCCTTCACAGTAGTGGTAATCTCTTTTTTTGTGCCCCACAGAGTAAGAGTACCCCATTTATGTCCCAACATATTATTAATCCCCCTATTGCTTCCTTATGGTAATATTACCCCCTTGTGCCTCTTTATATTTACAGTCTCCTATACTAAAAGTGCACCACTGTGCCTCCTTATAATAATAATGCCCCCTGTGCAATAATAATATAATATTTTATTCACTTACATAGCATTATTGATTCCATAGAGTGTTACATACATTGGCAACACACTGTCCCCATTGGGGCTCACAATCTAGAGTCCCCATCTGTATTGTCTTTGGAGTGTGGGACGAAACTCACTCAAACACAGGGAGAACATTCAAACTCTTGGCAGAAGTTGTCCTTGGTGGGATTTGAACCCAGGAACCTAGCGCTGCAAGACTGCAGTGCTAACCACTGAGCCACCGTGCCGCCCACTCTATGCATCCTTTAAATAATGACTTCTTATTATTCCTCCTTTACATACTAAAGGTTGCTTTACACGCTGCGACATCGCTCAAGCAATCTCGTTGGGGTCACGGAATTTGTGACGCACATCCAGTCACTTTAGCGATGTCTTTGCGAGTGACACCTATGAGCGATTTTGAATCTTCGCAAAAACGGTCAAAAACGCTCATCGGTGACATGCCCCCATATTCTCGAATATCGCTGCTGCTCGGTGTACGAAGTAGTTCGTCGCTCCTGCGACAGCACACATCGCTATGTGTGACACCGCAGGAACGAGGAACCTCACCTTACCGGCGGCCACCCGCGATGAGGAAGGAAAGAGGTGGGCGGGATGTTACGTCCCACTCATCTCCGCCCCTCCGCTTCTATTGGGCGGCGGTTCGGTGACGCTGCTGTGATGTCGCTGTGACGCTGAACGAACCGCCCTATTAGAAAGGAGGTGGTTTGCCGGTCACGTCGCTAGGCAGGTAAGTATGTGTGACGGGTGAGCGCGATGTTGTGCGCCACGGGCAGCGTTTTGCCCGTGTCGCACAACCGATGGGGGCGGGTACGCACGCTAGCGATATCGGTCACAATATCGCAGCGTGTAAAGCGGCCTTTACCCTCCCCCTGTCTCTCCTTTCAATGTTAATCCCTCCATGTCTTTCCTTTTAATAATGGTCCACTTTGTGCTCCCTTTTAATAATGATCCCCCTCCGGTGTACCTATGATAATGACCCCGCTGTGTGCCTCCTCTCCATTTGATAAGTACTCCCACTATGCCACATTTTAGTGTACATAAAGTCCCCATGTGTCTGTTTAAAGAATAAAAATAAACCAACACTAACATAACCTTGCTCCCACATCAAGCGCACCTATATTACAAGTGTTTTTTTTTTTCATTTCCAGGCTCTCTGCGACAAGGTGAAGTTTTGGTTTCAGTTTTGGTTGCAGTTAAAGCTGCAGTGTGCGCATATAGCCTAATATTGAGGATACAAGTCATATAACAGCCAGAAATAGTATTACCCCTCACACACGACAGCTTATTCTGAAGTCACCTGAAAGTACACTTACACTTTAATTCCAGCTGTATTTTACGATAATTGCGCCAAAGCAATAGTTTTATAATTGAGGATAATCGCTGCCAACAGAATTGAAGTTAATTTGACATACTAAATATCTGTGTTGTCAGAATGGCCTTATTAAGATGATCACTAAGTGTAAATAGTTTTTTTTCAGTTGTCAAGCATAGTAATGTATGGCCTCCCAATGTCAAACTCATATCAATGTGATATTGAAAAGCTCATGTCCTCTTTAAAAAAAAATTCTGCAAGTAAACATTCTTAGAATTGTTTGCAATCATCCAATCATCAAAAAATTACCATGTACCATTAAAACTCAGCCCAAGGAAACACATTGATTAAAAAATTATATGCAAGAAAATTGTAATAGTCTGCTACTTGTTTTATAGAATTTTATCCTGGAATCCTGGATGGTCCAAAGCACAAGACAGAGCAAATATAAGCAATTTTTAGTGTTTATACACAAGTGGTGCTTGAAAGCTTGTGAACCCTTCAGAAATTGTATTGTTTCTGCATAAATTTTATCCTAAAACTACATAAGATTTCCATATATATCCTAACAATAGGTAACGAGAACTAAGCACAACTAATCAGTAAAACATATTAGACTTTGACATTTTTTTAATTGAGGGAAATTATCCAATAACACATGTTTGTGAGCGGTAACGGTATGTGGTCCTTTAAGAATAACCCTAGAATGCATACCTGGGGCCTCGCAGGCCTGCTAGGTTAACAGATAATTTGAAGGTGAAATTCGAGTCTGGTGTTTTCAAATAATGGGATGAGTCGTGAGTAGGTGATAGGTTTTATTTAAACAACAGGGATTTATAAAATTCTGATCTTCATAGCACAGACATCTGAGGAGCTCAGATGAAGAGTTGTTTATGCTCACCAGCAGGGTCGGAACGATCGTGGTCACAGGAATCGCAACTGTGACCGGGCCCAGGGGAGCAGGGGGCCCGCCGGACCAAGCCCTTGCTTCAGCTGGATGTTCTTGCAAGGCTGTAACAAAATGATAGAGCTGCAATCCAATTGTCACTAGCTGCCATAAGGTGGAAAACCTAGGGGACTCACCTCTTTACTCGTAAGAACCATATACATAGATCTGAATTTCACTGCAGGATGCCCCAAGTCATAATCCCTGGAATTGTTTCGGACTGGTGATGGGTTGCAGAAAAAAAGGTATAGTTGTACCTAGATGAGGTCAGAAGAAAGGACCAGTTAAAGGAGAGAGAATCAAAGTAACAGGTAAACTTAGGATAAGGTCAAGGTAAACCGATGATAAAATATGGAACAAAATCATAGACAATCTACGGTCCAGATCAAGGCAAAACAGAAAGTAATTAAGGAGCCAATATATCTAGGCAGCATGTCTTTGTTGTGATCACATTAAAATAGTCTGGTTGATTACATTATCCAGCCCAGCAGATCCAAACTACAGATTTGGAAGTGTCAGACCTACATTTACCAAAGCATAATTGCAGCACTTGTCAGTATGACACTTCTGAGCTGCTGACAATTATTAACAATGGAAAGAGGAAAGAGGAAAAGGGTAGCCCAGTGTCGGAGTCTGGAAGTGCACTGCTGAACTCTGGGTTACCTGGCTGTCACAAGTTTTCAAATTAAGACATTAAAATAGTCTGAATTTTGGAGTGCAAATTTGAACATCATGTTGAATTTGCAGAACCCCTTAAATGCAAAAAAGTAGAAACCCCCACAAGTGAGCCCATTTAGGAAACTAAAACCGATGCGGCATTCATCTAGGGGTGTGAGCATTTTTAACCCACAATTTACATGACAAAATGTTATAATTTTACACAATGGAAATAACATAAATTAGAGCTTTATGACTAAAGTCTTTGATTAGCTGCACATTTTTCATTTACACAAGGCTTCACAAGGTGAAAATGGACCTCACAATTTGTTCCGCAGTTTGTCCCAAGCACAGTGAAACTCAATATGCCATCGGAAACTACTGTTAGGGCATGAAAGATAGGAGCGATATTTGGCTTTTGGAAGCCAGATTTAGCTGGAACAGTGTGAAGGTGAAATTTGCAGAGCCTGTGGGCCTTAGAAGGGAGGAGGGCATTTGGATTTGGGAGAGCGGATTTCACAGGATTTTATTTTGTGGGTGATGAGCCATGTTGTTTTTCCCAAGCCTTTGTCGTACCAATAACATTGAACTCCTTAATATTTCCATTAACAGATTATGGACATCAGGGGGACTTATTTTTCTGCGTGAAAATTTGAAGTTTATATTGTTAAAATTTTGGCGTACATAGCATTTTTTCTGCGCTCTCAGTAAATTGCTATGATGACATCTATCCTGCTGAGAATTAATATCAGTACATTCCCAAAAATGTGATTCAGATGAAACCCAGATGGAACCACTCACTATATTGAGGAAGATTAAGTCAATATTGACTGCTTTTCCCTCATTTGGCCTCTGTTCCAGCAGTGCCCAGGTTGCTGATAGGAATAAAAAGTGAGCCCTTTCCTTCTTTTAACCTTCTAGATATTGAATATCATGACTGACACTGGAATCTAATGGGTTGACAGACTCCCGATAGGTCCTAAAACTGATCAGGACCTATTCAATGGGTGTCAACTGTCATATACCTATAACACTTGTGGCATTTTTGCCATTCCTCAGAGCTCTGTAAAAGCAGTTGTAATAAGTATTACCCCTTAGTGGCCAGGGTTAAAAGGCGGATCAGTGTTCATTACTGGTTAGGGTTCCAAAACTACTATAATACTGACAAGAAGATATGTAACAGAATGTGTAAATGCCTAGAAATTTAGAAAATACCTACCGTGTGGGATAAATATACTTTACATGGCAAGACTCGGAATGCTTGGTAACAATGCCTTTAGTAACTGTAACACTTGGTTATAAATATATATACAGTATATATATATATATGTATATATATATATATATATATATATATATATATATATTTGGACATACCTTCTCATTCACAGAGTTTTCTTTATTTTGTAGATTTACATCGAGGGCATCAAAACTATGAATTAACACAATTAACACATGTGGAATGAAATACTTGACAAAAAAGTGTGAAACAACTGAAAATATGGCTTTTATTCTAGGTTCTTCAAAGTAGCCACCTTTTGCTTTGATTACTGCTTTGCACACTCTTGGCATTCTCTTGATGAGCTTCAAGAGGTAGTCACCGGAAATGGTCTTCCAACAGTCTTGATGGAGTTCCCAGAGATGCTTAGCACTTGTTGGCCCTTTTGCCTTCACTCTGCGGTCCAGCTCACCCCAAACCATCTCTATTGGGTTCAGGTCTGGTGACTGTGGAGGCCAGGTCATCTGGCGTAGCACCCCATCACTCTCCTTCTTAGTCAAATAGCCCTTACACAGCCTGGAGGTGTGTTTGGGGTCATTGTCCTGTTGAAAAATAAATGATGGTCCAACTAAACGCAAACCGGATGGAAAAGCACTCCACTGCAAGATGCTGTGGTAGCCATGCTGGTTCAGTATGCCTTCAATTTTGAATAAATCCCTAACAGTGTCACCAGCAAAGAACCCCCACACCATCACACCTCCTCCTCCATGCTTCATGGTCGGAACCAGGCATGTAGAGTCCATCTGTTCACTTTTTCTGCGTCGCACAAAAACAGGGTGGTTGGATCCAAAGATCTCAAATTTGGACTCATCAGACCAAAGCACAGATGTCCACTGGTCTAATATCCATTCCTTGTGTTCTTTAGCCTAAACAAGTCTCTTCTGCTTGTTGCCTGTTCTTAGCAGTGGTTTCCTAGCAGCTATTTTACCATGGAGGCCTGCTGCACAAAGTCTCCTCTTAACAGTTGTTCTAGAGATGTGTCTGCTGCTAGAACTCTGTGTGACATTGACCTGGTCTCTAATCTGAGCTGCTGTTAACCTGCGATTTCTGAGGCTGGTGACTCGGATAAACTTATCCTCCGCAGCAGAGGTGACTCCTGGTCTTCCTTTCCTGGGGCGGTCCTCATGTGAGCCAGTTTCTTTGTAGCGTTTGATGGTTTTTGCCACTGCACTTGGGGACACTTTCAAAGGTTTCCCAATATTTCGGACTGACTGACCTTCATTTCTTAAAGTAATGATGGCTACTCGTTTTTCTTTACTTAGCTGCTTTTTTCTTGCCATAATACAAATTCTAACAGTCTATTTAGTAGGACTATCAGCTGTGTATCCACCAGACTTCTGCACAACACAACTGATGGTCCCAACCCCATTCATAAGGCAAGAAATCCCACTTATTAAACCTGACAGGGCACACCTGTGAAGTGAAAACCATTTCCGGTGACTACCTCTTGAAGCTCATCAAGAGAATGCCAAGAGTGTGCAAAGCAGTAATCAAGGCAAAAGTTGGCTACTTTGAAGAACCTAGAATATAAGACATATTTTTAGTTGTTTCACAATTTTTTAAGTGTTTTATTCCACATGTGTTAATTCATAGTGTTGATGCCTTCAATGGGAATCTACAATGTTCAGAGTCATGAAAATAAAGAAAACTCTTTGAATGAGAAGGTGTGTCCAAACCTTTGGTCTGCACTGTATATATATATATATATATATATATATATATATATATTCATAGTTGCACAGTGATTCCCGATGACTTGCCATAAAGAGGATCCGACAAAATTACATACATAGTTAATGAAGTCACTAATAGATTCTCTAAGGAAATGTGCTCTTCTTTTTGTACTCCTTAAAAATGACATTGATCCTCTTAAGTAATGGAAGAAAATAGATATAAGTGAGCCAATTAACTCTAATGCATTCTTCAGAAATGCGACGAAATAGAATGTATGAAGGACAGCAGAATAACCGCTCACAAGCTAAAAATATATAGCGTTAATTGTAATATCACAAACCTACTACATTTTTCTGGCATGTGACTCACTTGTCTCTTTTCTACATTATTTACTTTTAATTGATACCTAAGTCAACAGTGTAAATTTGTCTCAATAGTGCAAGGAACTTTTCCACTTTTAACAGCATTTTCCCCCAAACTTTACTTTAACATGAGCAGTATGCCCAGTGACACTTTATTGCACACTGATATGTTATATGCCCCTACCTCTATTCCCTGTGAGAAACAGTAAAATACAAAACTTTTGTATAAATCTTTTATATAAAACTTTTTATAGCATACATTCTAAATCACCTTGTGATTAAAATAAATGTTGATGTTGTGTGAGGTCCAATTGAAATGACAACTGGATCAACTGATCTCATATTCTACCTGACGCACCTTGGTGGACCTGCAGTAGTGCTTTCCTTTTCATATAGGCCACACAACTCTACCGGCTGTTTTTTGCGGGGAGTATGAGCAGCCAATGAAAAATGTTGGTACAGGTTGCATGGTAACTACAGCTTATACCACAGTGATAGATTTCTGAATAATAATTTTTTTAAAATTTTCAATACAATTTTGTTTTTAACCCCTTCACCCCGAGCAATTTTCTGTTTTTCGTTTTTGTTTTCTTTTGCTCCCCTTCTTCCAAGAGTCATAACTTTTTCATTTTTCCGTCAATCTTGCCTTATGAGGGCTTGTTTTTGCAGAACAAGTTTTACTTTTAAATAACACCATATGTTTTACCATATAGTGTACTGGAAAATGGCAAAAAAAAATTCAAGTGCGGAAAAATTGCAAAAAAAGTGAGATTGCATGATTGTTTTTGAGATATTTTATTCACTTTGTTCACTATATGGTAAAAATGATGTGTTGGTGTGATGCCTCAGGTCGGTATGAGTTTGTAGATACCAAACATGTACAGTATAGGTTTACTTTTATCTAAGGGGTTAAAAAGAAAATAAGAAATTTGTCCAAAAAAAGTGGCGCACGTTTTGCACCATTTGCACCATGGGATCTATGGCTCATTGATGACTTATTTTTTGCATCTCGAGCTGACAGTTTTATCAGTACCATTTTTGTGCAGATGCTACATCTTGATCACCTGTTATTGCATTTTGCGCAAAATTTGCGGCAACTAAAAAAACAAAATTTTGGCTTTTTGATATTTTTTCCGCTACGTTGTTTACTAATCAGATTAATTGATTTTATATTTTGATAGATCTGGCGTTTCTGAACACGGCAATACCAAATGTGTGTATATATTTTTTTTTTTAACCCATTAATTTTCAATGTGGCGAAAGGAGGGAGATTTAAACTTTTAGGGTTTTTTTTATTTTGTTTTTTTACATTTTTTAAAACTTTTTATTTTTTTTTATTTTACTAGTCCCCCTAGGGGACTATAAGGATCAGCAGTCTGATCGCCCATTCTTTTCTCCCAATCAGAGCAGCACCGCATCTCCTTTAACCTGCAGTACTCGGCTGCTTATTACAGGACCTGAATCATGTGAGCTACAGGAGTCATCACGTGACCCTGTGCTACCATGACAACCATCGGATCCACGTGATCATGTCAGTAAACGATTACCGCGATCGCCATTAAAATGGTGGATAGTGAATCTACTCGTGCCTGAAAGGCACACATGTCAGCTGTACAAATCAGCCCTTGGCAGCCAGTGGAGAATAACACTATGACCGCAGGGACGTAATATTACTGCCTGCAGTCGTTAAGGGTAATGGCTAATGGTAGCATGGACCAGATGAAAGTTCAACTCATAGATAAAAGCTTTTATACAACTTTCGTAATAAAGGAATCAAAGAATTTTTAATATGTTCTGAGGGGAAAAAAATCAGATCTTAACCCCTTTGTCACCCAGCCTATTTTCACTTTCCTGATGTCACGATTCCAGCCTAGCTCTGTAGAGCCAGTACATATATTTTGTCTCCGGGGTTAGGTCAAATGGGAAGGGTCTGTTCAGGCATGCCTCATTCCGGAGGTCGCACTACCATATCTTGGTGTTGTTACCTCCAGGATGACGCTAGTAATAGTTCCTGCTCTGCAATGTACGTAACTGGTTCCTGTGAGTTTGCTCTGATCAAGTCCCGCTACCCAGTACTCCTCTCCCTGACCTCCATCCCTCTTGTTTCGTGTGACCTCCCTACCATCTTGACCCTTGTTCTGTATTGTGTCCACACCACAGCTCCCTTCTCTTTACTTACCTGTCCTCCCGGCCTCCGATCTAGGTTTTCTGAATATGGCTCTGCTTCCCTTCGGCTCCTGACGTGAACTCCTTGTTTCTGTGGCACCCCAGGGTTCATTTGCCAGAAATATACCTGTACCTGGGCAGGGAAGGATCTCCACATTAGCTAATCCCACATACAACATTTCCACTCCAAGCCTGGAGGGGGAGCTCTACAAGTCGAGTTCAGGTGAGGTCTCCTTTAAATCCAGGTTTGGAGGCGGAGTCAGAGAGACAGTTGACAGTTGGAAAAAAGGAGACTGTGCGAGCAGAAAGTGAGGGAAGACATCAAAATGGAGAGGGCAGTGCTTAGCCCACACAAGTAACTTTGTGACCGCCTGAGGGATCAAGAGTGAGGCAAAAGAGGAGAGACTGGGGAGGTGGAGCCTGACCGGTTCATTCCCAAGGAACAGCGCTGATTATCAGACACCGGCGTCCGAGATTGTGAGGGATCTAATCTGCCCAGCAATAAAGACCGGAGACCAGGGAGACTCCAGATCTCCTGGCCGCAGCAGCACCTGAAGGCAAAGCCGCTACACAGAGCTTAGGGACCGCAGTGAGTACAGCAGTGCCCCTTAGAGAAGCTCCCGCCACCTGCCATACAGGTGAAGACAGTGTGAGAGGGACAAGGTATAGCTCAAGGCAGCCTAGGACCAAGGAGAGACACCGCGCAGCAGGGAGGCCTGACAAGTAACCTGGTGCAGAGATCCTGAACTGTTCCCAGATTACCCAAAAACTGTAACATCAGAAACTGAACCCATTTTTAATAATACCTGCAAGTAAAACCTGGTCAGAGTTAATGAATTGGTGTGACATACTTTATTTCTTCATCTGAGGAGCCATAGGCTGCTGCTCTAAAGTGACAGTTGAAAAGGCTGTGAGGAAAAACCGCCATATCGTGTAGAGACTGCTAAAATTGCCCTGGGGATCCTGCTTCACCTACGGGAAGCGTAAACAACTGGCTGCCTATTCATCACCCCAGTGGTCTGACCTGCAGCCCCAGTAACCATACTGGAACCGTAGGTGGCATCACAAAATACTTTTATTTATTTATTTATTTTTTTTATTTTATTATTTTTTTTGTTTTTATTATTTATTGACTTTCAGCGACCACCAGGGCCACGGAACCGGACACAGGCCCCCGTGACATAATCCCATTAACCAACACCCGGAACCGAGTACCCCACGGCCCTGGGGCGGGTCATTTCCACGTGCCCTCGGCTTGCTTACTCCTCTGTACAGATGCAACATCCCTGCATAGACCTTGGCTTGATCGACTATCCCTGCACTTGTGCTAGCAACCTCTAGTGGGCTTCTGTCTTACTGCACTTAGGAGCTCTTCATCTTTCCTGAGTCCCTGCGCCCCTTAGTGGTAGCTTGACATCTCACCAGGCCAATTTTTACAATTCTTACCAGTGTTATTTTAGCATCAATGGATCACAGTGATTCTGAGATTGTTTTTTTCGCGAGATATTTTAATTCACAATAGTGTTTTTTTGTGAAAATATAAATTTGGGGAAATGTTTCAACAATTTCACAAATTTCAAACTTTGAATTATACCCTCAAACCAGAGTTATGTCACACAAAATTTAGAATTAACATTTTCCACACATCTACTGTACTTTAAATCTTCATCACTTTTTAAACATATTTTTTTCGTTAGGAAGTTAGAAGGGTTAAAAGATTATCAGCAATTTCTTATTTTTCTAACACAAGTTACAAAACCATTTTTCTAGGGACCACATCACAATTAAGGGGCTTATTTGACAGGAAATACCCAAAAGTGACACCATTCTAAAAACTGCACCATAAATGTGCTCAAGAAAAATGTTTAATCAGTTTATTAACAGTTTAGGTGCCTCACAAAGGTTAAAGCAATGTTGAAGGAATAAAATGAAAATTACTTTTTACCACAAAAACGTTGTTTCAGTCCCAATTTTTTTTTATTTTTACAAGGGTAATAAAAGAAAATACACTGTACAATTTATTTACAATATATGTTGGAAAACTACTGTTTGGGTGCATGACAGGGCTTGGAAGGGAAAAAACGCCATTTGACTTTTGTAAAGCAAAATCGGATGGAATGTAACTAGATGTATGGTGAGCACCTATAATGCCTAGATGCTTCACAGAATTTTAAAAGTTGAGCTGTGAAAATAAAAAAAAAAAATCACATTTTCCCCATAAAAATGTTGCTTTAGCCCCCTATTTTTTATTACAAGGGTAACAGAAGAAAACAATTTGTTGTGCAATTTCTCCTGAATACGTCAATATTCCATACGTGGTGGTAAATTACAGTTTGGATGCACAGTAGGGCTTGGAAGGGAAGGAGCACTATTCCAACACAGATATGACAGGAATCTACCACTGCAGATGCCATGTCGCATTTGAATAACTGCTATGGGTCCAAAACTGCAGAAACCACCCACATAGAATTAAATTAATGTCGCTCCTGATGCAGATACGATGTTGTTTGTCATCCCTGCAGCTCCACACATCGCTGTGTGTGAAGCCGCCGGAGTGACGAACATCTCCTTACCTGCGTCCACCGTCAATGCGGAAGGGAGTAGGTGGGCGGGATGTTATGTCCCGCTCATCTCCGCCCCTTCACTGCTATTGGCCAGCCGTTTGGTGACGTCGCGGTGACGTCACTGTGACGCCGAACGCACCTCCCCCTTGAGGGAGGGATTGTTCGGCGGGCACAGCGATGTCGCCGACCAGGTATGTGCGTGTGAAGCTGCCGTAGAGATAATGTTCGCTACGGCAGCAAACAGCATATATCGCATGTACGATGGAGGCGGGTGCTATCGCGCTGGACATCACTAGCCAATGCTAGCGATGTCGCAGCGTGTAAAACCCACCTTATTGCAGACTCCATTTGGTCTATGTTTAGTGGTTTACGACTTATCAAAGGTGTACATACCTATGGCTGACTGCACTTTTGTGCACGCCTGAAAAGAGGGAGACCACTGGGTCATGGGCCAGACAGAGTCCACAGTTACTGCCTCTTCCTCATTATAGGAAATCTTCCATCAAGGGTTCTGTCTAAATCATATACAAGTGCATCTCAATAAATTAGAATATATTATATAGAGTCATTACACACAGAGTGATCTATTTCAAGTGTTTATTTCTGTTATGTTGATGATTATGGCCAATGAAAACCCAAAAGTCATCTAGGAAAAATCGAATATTATATAAAACCAACTAAAAAAAAGATTTTAAAGTCAGAAAAGTTGGCCTACTGAAAAGTATGCGCAGTAAATGCACTCATTACTTGGTCAGACCTCCTTTTGCATGAATTACTGCATCAATGCGACGTGGCATGGAGGCGATCAGCTTGTGGCACTGCTGAGGTGTTATGGAAGTCCAGGTTGCTTTGATAGTAGCCTTCAGCTCATCTGCATTGTTGGGTCTGGTGTCTCTCATCTTCCTCTTGACAGTACCCCATAGATTCTCTATGGGGTTTAGGTCAGGTGAGTTTGCTGGCCATTCAAGCACAGTGAAAGTGTGGTTCTTAAACCAGATATTGGTACTTTTGGCAGTGTGGACAGGTGCCAACTCCTGCTGCAAAATGAAATTTTCATCTCGAAAAAGCTTGTCGGCAGGGGGAAGCATGAACTGCTTTAAAATTTCCTGGTAGATGGCGGTGCTGACTTTGGTCTTGATAAAACACAGTAGACCTAGCCTAGCAGATCACATGGCTCTCCACACCATCACTGATTGTGGAATCTTCACACTAGACCTCAAGCAGCTTGGATTGTGGCCTCTCCACTCTTCCTCCAGACTCTGGGACCTTGATTTCCAAATCAAATGCAAAATCTATTTTCACCTGAGAACAACACCTTGGATCACTGAGCAACAGTTCAGTTATTTTTTTTCCTTGGCCCAGGTAAGATGCTTCTGGCATTGTCTATGGGTCATAAGTGGCCTGACACAAGTTATGCGACAGTAGTAGCCCATGTCCTGAATACTTTTGTGTGTGGTGGCTCTTGAAGCACTGACTCCAGCAGCAGTCCACTCCTTGTGAATCCCCCCAAATTTTTGAATGGCCTTTTCTTAACAATCCTATTAAGGCTGCGGTTATCCTGGTTGCTTGTGCACCTTTTTCTACCACACTTTTTCCTTCCACTCAACTTTTCATTAAAAGGGACCTGTCAGGTCACGTGTAATATGCACCCAGAACCACGAGCAGTTCTGGGTACATATTGCTAATCCCTCCCTAACTGTCCCTGTATACACTAGAATACATAAAGGGATCTTTAGAAAACGTATTTTTAAAGATCCTTTATCTTATGCTAATTAGCACAGGGACTAGTCCCAAGGGCGTTATGTCCCCTGACTAGCTGTCCTCTTAGCATGTGAGTACGCCCACAGGGGTGTACTAACATGCTATTCAATACAGCATCACCAGCAGTGCCGCGTGTACCTGTGTTCGGTGTGACAGCGCTTCTGAATGCCAGGCTCTACCGGTCATGCACAGTATGAAGCCGGGTGTATGTGTCCCAGCTTCAGAGAGGTGTCCTGGAAGTGCCGGTATTCAGAAGCGCAGTTACAGCGAACACAGATATGTGCACACCGCTGATGATGCTGCTTTGTGTTATGGTTCCCGTTTCTGGGGATCTGCGTGTCTCCTTATCCTTTGCTGTGGTCTGGCTATGCTATATCTTGGTCCCAGGTCTGTGTGGCGCTGGAGACTATGTTCTGATTCCATGCTACTGTGCATGTGCGAGCGCTGGAGACTAAGTCCTATCTTGGAGCCACTGCACATGTGCGGGTGACATCATCGCTGACACGAGGTCACATGTCTCTGACACATTCTAAGCCAATTGGCCGCTGGTCATGTGCTCATGACGCTTTGCTCTGTGATAGGCCAGCGTGACGTCATTGCTGACTATTCTCACAGCGGATAAGCTGGTGTCCTCCATCTTGGATGAGGCACAGAGTCTATATAAGACTCTGATGCACGCTGCTCGGCGCTCAGTCCTCTTGGTTCCTGCATAGGAGCAGACGCTCTGTGCATGTCCCTTGCAGCATCTATTGTCTATATAGGTGAGCGTTAACGGTAGGGTAACGCTCTTGTACCTTGCAGCTTATGCTGTGGTCCGTATCCTCGCACCTTAGTGGAGCGGACATAGGCAGGTGCTTGCTGCACATGGTCTGACTGGGCCTTGTGGTCCTACTCTGAAGTGAGCGCTATCGGTAGGGTAGCACTCCTGTACCTTTCAGCCGTACTGTTGTCCGTGTCCTCGCACCTTAGTGGAGCAGACATAGGTAGGTCAGGTGGTCGTTGCCTTCTAGGGTAACGCTCCACTACGCTGCCTCCTGCAGCAGTCCGTATCCTCGCACACTAGGGGAGCGGTCATAGGCAGGAGTTTCAAGCTAGCAGCATTGCTGCTGTTCGTATCCTTGCACCACAAGTGGAGCGGACATAGGTAGGTGCCATATTGCACACACTACACTAAGGAAGGCTTTGCACGTTGCGACATCGCAAGCAGATGCTGCGATGTCGCACGTGATAGTCCCCGCCCCCGTCGCAGCAGCGATATCTTGTGATTCCTGGTGTAATGAACATTATCGCTACGCCAGCTTCACATGCACTCACCTGTCCTGCGACGTCGCTCTGGCCGGCGACCCACCTCCTTCCTAAGGGGGCGGGTCGTACAACGTCAGAGCGACGTCCCACGGCAAGCGGCCAATCAAAGCGGAGGGGCGGAGATGAGCAGGATGTAAACATCCCGCCCACCTTCTTCCTTCTGTATAGCCGCCAGCGGCAGGTAAGGTGATGTTCCTCGCTCCTGCGGCTTCACACACAGCGATGTGTGCTGCCGCAGGAACGAGGAACAACATCGTACCTGTCGCGGCAGCGTAATTATGAAAAAGTCGGAGCCTACACCGATGATACGATAACGACGCTTTTGCGCTCGTTAATCGTATCATCTAGGATTTACACACTAAGATGTCGAAAGTGACGCCGGATGTGCGTCACTTTCGATTTGACCCCACCGACATCGCACGTGCGATGATGCAACGTGCAAAGCCGCCCTTAGTCTCTGTGACGGTTAACTGAGACAGGTGCTTTCACGCTCACAGATTGTGAGACTTCTTTGCACTTTTATGTTGTATTCCTCACACTTTTGCATTTCCACTCCTATGTTATGCTAAGAGGTAGTCACTGTGAATATACGCCGCTATTGGCCTTGGTGACACTGTGACGTAACAGTGTCAGTACCGCTTTGGTGATACAGGTTTCCCCTATCCTCTGCCCTACTCTGCAGCAGAGCTCTGCACGGTGGACCCTGACTGTCGGATAGCCTTCCATTCCCTTATTATCCGACAGCCCCAATAACACTTTGAATAGTATGTTAGTACACCCCTGTGGGCATGCTAACATTCCTAAAGGAAGGCTAGTCAGGGAATATAACACCCTTGGAACTAGTCACTGAACTCATTAACATATGATAGAAGATCTTTAGAAATACTTTTTCTAAAGATCCCTTTATCTATGCTAGTATATAGAGGGATGTTTAGGCAGGAATTACCAATATGCACCCAGAATAGCTTGTGGTTCCGGCTGCATATTTTGCACTTGACAGGTTCCCTTTAATATGCTTAAATACAGCACACTGTGAACAGCCACCTTCTTTAGCAATGACCTTTTGTGGCGTACCCTCCTTGTGGAGTGTGTCAATGACTGCCTTATTGACATCTGTCAAGTCAGCAGTCTTCCCCATGATTGTGTATCCTACTTAACCAGACTAAAGGTACCGTCACACATAACGAGATCTCTAGCGAGATCGCAGCTGAGTCACGGTTTCCGTGACGCAGTAGCGATCCCGTTAGCGATCTTGTTATGTGTGACATCAGCGATCAGGCCCCTGCTGTGAGATCTCTAGTCGTTGCAGAATGGTCCAGGCCATTTTCTTCAAAGGCGATGTCCTGCTGGGCAGGACGCATCACTGTGTGACAGGGTCACAGTGACTGCTGAGATCGTTATACAGGTCGCTACTGTGACCTGTATTGTTCCTGCATCGCTGGTAAGATCTGACTGTGTGACATCTCACCTGCGACTTACCAGCGATCCCTATCAGGTCGCATCGTTTTCGGGATCGCTGGTAAGTCGTTGTGTGTGACTGGGCCTTAAGGGACCATTTTAATTGCTTAGGAAGCCTTTGCAGGTGAACACTATTTCAAGTAAACACTTGAAATGGATCACTCTATGTGTAATGTCTCTATATAATATATGAGTTTCCCTTTTTGTATTGAATTACTGAAATAAATTATCTTTTTGATGATCTTTTAATTTATTGAGATGCACTTGTATTTCAGAGATTTATATGGTAATCTCTGTATAAGCGCTTAGCATAGAGTGCAGGTTTAATTTGAGCTGAGTCTTATTGCGATTCTTAGGAAGAAGAATGAACAATTCAACGGGAGGTCAAGAATTGGTTTTATTTATTTATTAATAGTTTACCATGCTATATAAGTTAATTGAAGGCTTTGTTCATCAGGATGGTGCAATTACAGCGATACCAGATTTATATACCGTATTTTTCGCTTTATAAGACGCACTTTTGTTCCCCCAAATTTTGGGGGAAAGTAGGTGGTGCGTCTTATAATCCGAATATACGGGTCCAGGAGAGGTGGGGGCAACTCTGGAGCGGTGCTGGGGGCTGCTGGTGGGGCTGGTGGAGGCTGGTAGAGGCTTGTGAAGCTGCGGAGGGAGCCTTTGATCTCCTGCTCCCGCTCATATAATATGCACAGCCGCTGTCCATCACCGTGGTGCTGAAACCGCACAGCAGCGATGGGCTGGGGGAGCGGTGCATATTGTATCAGCCTGCGCCCTCCTTTGATCGCACATGCCCCCCCCCCGTGTTAGATATGGCCCCCATGCTGCTGGCCATTCTAAAATAAAAAAGCTTTCCTTACCTCCTCCAGCGTGTCTCCCGGTGTCTCCCCGATCTCACTGCTGCTGTGATCAGGCACGCAGAGATCATGTTACTCTGCTGTGCCAATCACATGACCGGCAGGGAGAACCAGGAAGTGGAGGAGGCCGGAGCTCAACCCCACGGAGGAAGACAAGAGGGATTACAGCGCTGGAGAAAGTAAGGAAAGAGTTTATTTTACTATGGGCAGCAGCATGGGGGCGATATCTAACACAGGGGTATGTGTGCCAGCAATAGGAGACCTGTGCCACCTGTATTGCATATGTGCCAGCAATAGGAGACCTGTACCAGCTGTATTGCATATGTGCCAGCAATAGGAGACCTGTACCAGCTGTATTGCATATGTGCCAGCAATAGGAGACCTGTACCAGCTGTATTGCATGTGTGCTAGCAATAGGAGACCTGCACCAGCTGTATTGCATGTGTGCTAGCAATAGGAGACCTGTACCAGCTGTATTGCATGTGTGCCAGCTATAGGAGACCTGTGCCAGCTGTATGGGATGTGTGCCAGCACAAGGGGGCTATATTCAATAAAAGGGGGCCATATCCAGATTATGGGGGCTAATTATAGGATAGGGGGCTATAACAGACATATACCCTATATGATTTGTTAGACGGCCCCTGCATTATAAGACGGACCCCATTTAACATTAAAAAAATAAATTCTCTTTTCCTTCACCAAATTTGGGGGTGTGTCTTATAATCAGGTGCGTCTTATAAAGCAAAAAATACGGTAGTTTTTTTATGTTTAGCTCCAATCACACACTAAGAAGCAGATTTATTTTGTTACAAAAAAAGTTTTTATATTGACATATTTTAAAAGCTATAATTTTTCTGCATTTTTGCTGAAAGGGTCATGTAAGGGTTTGGTTTTTTTTAAGGCCGAGTTGACATTTTTATTGGTACCATTTTCGGGCACATACCAATATTTGATTGCATTTTATTCCAATTTTTAGAAGGCAGAATGAACAAACACCAGTAGTTCTGGAATTGTTTTTTATTTTTTTTATTTTGTATGCCATTTCGTATGTGGCAAAAGTGGTTAGACAACTTTATTCTTAGTTTCAGTATGATTAAAGTGATAGTATAGTTACAGTATATCTTTTTTTTTTTTAGATTTTGCTCAGCAAAAACTATTTTATAAATAAAATAATTGTTTTTTCATCAATATATTCAGAGAGCTATAACTTTTTAATTTTTTTGCTGATGGAGCTGTTTGGTGGCTTGTTTTCTACAGGAGAAGATGTTTCCAGATATAACCTTTTTGTTTATATTTGTCTTTTTCATTACATTTTATCCCAGTTTTTGTTAAGCGGTTTTATAAAAAAGTATAGTTTATATCATGTTTTTTATGTTTTTATGGTGTTCATTGAAGAGGTTAAATAGAGTGACAGTTTTATAGATCAGTTTTATAGATCAAGTAATATGTACTTTATTAGTTTAGTTTTGTTTTTTCATTCATACTGTTGTTGGGGATAAGAATTAAGTAACCAGAAATACTTAATTCAAACATTTCATAGACTCAGGTATATAGTTTCGTAGATATAAACTAACACACATATTTATGAATGCTTTTGTTTCTTACTAATACGTATATATGTATATTGCATATTTAGTGATTTTCCTTAAGGCCTGTGACACACATCCGTGCCGCCAGCACGTGTTTGTCATTTTTTACACGTACCGGTGGCACGGAGACACGTTAAGCAGTGCTACCCTATTGTAGCAGGCACACACACGTAAAACCACACGGAACGTGTGTCCGTGTGCGTTTGTACGTGTGTGCGTTTTTCAAAGCGCTGACATGTCAGTGTTTTCCTTCGCAGCACGGGTGTCACACGGCCCACACCCGTACCACACGGGTGTAGTGTGGATGCGGTCCCGTGTGACATGCGTCGGAGAAAACACACGTGTCAGTGAAAAAAACCCAAAACATTAACTCACCTTCTCCAGCCCTCCTGTCTCTGCCGCTGCTGCCTCTTGCTGCCGACCACCGCTCATTATTCTCATTTAATATTCACTTCACTGCCTGGCAGCAGCAACGGGGAGACGGGAGGGCTGGAGACCGAGGATCAGCACCACGGACAGCAGCGCGGACAGCAGGAAGGACCAGGTGAGTATGTAAATTACCGGTTCTATGTGTGCTATCGCGGATAGCACACATAGAACACACGTGTCCCGCATGTACAAGAGACACGTACTTACCTGCACGCAGGGGAAATACGTGTCTCTCGGCACGTGCGTGAATTTCACGTGAGTGTGGCAGAGGCCTAACACAGTATATATATACCAGCACATTGGTAAACAAAAACAAAAAAAAGGGGGGGGAAAAGTTATTTATTATATTCTCCAACAGTAGAGGGCACAGCAGGCATATTAGATAGGCTTTGAAGCTGGCCTTTCCCTTGCAACAGTTATGTTTACTAGACTACTATGGAGCATGACTGTTATAAGAATAATCTAGTGTATATTTTTATCTAATGTTTTTTTTTAGTTTTTTGTTTTCATAGATGGAGCAAGATGCTGGTCGATTCTACACTGGATATGCTACAGTTTACACAACATGAGGTAATCAAAATTTGAACCACTCCCTCCCCTTCTATCGGTACAGGAGGCAGTGACATATTAATGCTGTCTCTAGATGGGTACGGCAGGAGTGGGTAAGATGGTTAGAGGTGTTTGTAGGTTGTAGATTTTTTCCTGTTGTCAAATGAGCTAGGTATGCTGAAGAGAAAGTCTAGATCTGAGCTGATGGAATCAGATGGAGATCCCCGCACAGGTGCAGCTGACCAATGACCAAATAAAAACAAAAAAGTGAGCCGGAGTATGAGATGGTATACATGGAGCTTGTGAGCTCATGTTCACACTGGCCATTAGACAAAGAGAAACCAAGGGAAAAATTGTGAAAACATACCCTGCTGTAACTAAATAAAAGCATAGTGCATATAAACATAGGGTACTTAGTAAACACTGTTTTTGATCAAAAAAAGCATAAAGCTATCCCACCAACGCCAAAGTGTACCCAGTTGGGATAGTACCTACACTCTCTAATATTAAAACCTTACCATGGGTCTAAAATAGGCCTCAATGTGGTTAAGGGCTGAGAGCGACCGGGTCCCAACAGGACACACACAGTCAGGAAGATTCACAGAATGAAATGTCCAGCTCACCAAGAGGGAGGGCCACACCCCATTTGTACTGAATACAAAAAAACTACATAAAAACAAAAAAGTGAACTGGAGTATGAGATGGTATACATGGAGCTTGTGAGCTCATGTTCACACTGGCCATTAGACAAAGAGAAACCAAGGGAAAAATTGTGAAAACATACCCTGCTGTAACTAAATAAAAGCATAGTGCATATAAACATAGGGTACTTAGTAAACACTGTTTTTGATCAAAAAAAGCATAAAGCTATCCCATGGTAAGGTTTTAATATTAGAGAGTGTAGGTACTATCCCAACTGGGTACACCTTGGCGTTGGTGGGATAGCTTTATGCTTTTTTTGATCAAAAACAGTGTTTACTAAGTACCCTATGTTTATATGCACTATGCTTTTATTTAGTTACAGCAGGGTATGTTTTCACAATTTTTCCCTTGGTTTCTTCTTGTCTAATGGCCAGTGTGAACATGAGCTCACAAGCTCCATGTATACCATCTCATACTCCGGCTCACTTTTTTGTTTTTATGTAGTTTTTTTGTATTCAGTACAAATGGGGTGTGGCCCTCCCTCTTGGTGAGCTGGACATTTCATTCTGTGAATCCCCCTGACTGTGTGTGTCCTGTTGGGACCCGGTCGCTCTCAGCCCTTAGCCACATTGAGGCCTATTTTAGACCAATGGTAAGGTTTTAATATTAGAGAGTGTAGGTACTATCCCAACTGGGTACACCTTGGCGTTGGTGGGATAGCTTTATGCTTTTTTTGATCAAAAACAGTGTTTACTAAGTACCCTATGTTTATATGCACTATGCTTTTATTTAGTTACAGCAGGGTATGTTTTCACAATTTTTCCCTTGGTTTCTTCTTGTCTAATGGCCAGTGTGAACATGAGCTCACAAGCTCCATGTATACCATCTCATACTCCGGCTCACTTTTTTGTTTTTATGTAGTTTTTTTGTATTCAGTACAAATGGGGTGTGGCCCTCCCTCTTGGTGAGCTGGACATTTCATTCTGTGAATCCCCCTGACTGTGTGTGTCCTGTTGGGACCCGGTCGCTCTCAGCCCTTAGCCACATTGAGGCCTATTTTAGACCAATGGTAAGGTTTTAATATTAGAGAGTGTAGGTACTATCCCAACTGGGTACACCTTGGCGTTGGTGGGATAGCTTTATGCTTTTTTTGATCAAAAACAGTGTTTACTAAGTACCCTATGTTTATATGCACTATGCTTTTATTTAGTTACAGCAGGGTATGTTTTCACAATTTTTCCCTTGGTTTCTTCTTGTCTAATGGCCAGTGTGAACATGAGCTCACAAGCTCCATGTATACCATCTCATACTCCGGCTCACTTTTTTGTTTTTATGTAGTTTTTTTGTATTCAGTACAAATGGGGTGTGGCCCTCCCTCTTGGTGAGCTGGACATTTCATTCTGTGAATCCCCCTGACTGTGTGTGTCCTGTTGGGACCCGGTCGCTCTCAGCCCTTAGCCACATTGAGGCCTATTTTAGACCAATGGTAAGGTTTTAATATTAGAGAGTGTAGGTACTATCCCAACTGGGTACACATTGGCGTTGGTGGGATAGCTTTATGCTTTTTTTGATCAAAAACAGTGTTTACTAAGTACCCTATGTTTATATGCACTATGCTTTTATTTAGTTACAGCAGGGTATGTTTTCACAATTTTTCCCTTGGTTTCTTCTTGTCTAATGGCCAGTGTGAACATGAGCTCACAAGCTCCATGTATACCATCTCATACTCCGGCTCACTTTTTTGTTTTTATGTAGTTTTTTTGTATTCAGTACAAATGGGGTGTGGCCCTCCCTCTTGGTGAGCTGGACATTTCATTCTGTGAATCCCCCTGACTGTGTGTGTCCTGTTGGGACCCGGTCACTCTCAGCCCTTAGCCACATTGAGGCCTATTTTAGACCAATGGTAAGGTTTTAATATTAGAGAGTGTAGGTACTATCCCAACTGGGTACACCTTGGCGTTGGTGGGATAGCTTTATGCTTTTTTTGATCAAAAACAGTGTTTACTAAGTACCCTATGTTTATATGCACTATGCTTTTATTTAGTTACAGCAGGGTATGTTTTCACAATTTTTCCCTTGGTTTCTTCTTGTCTAATGGCCAGTGTGAACATGAGCTCACAAGCTCCATGTATACCATCTCATACTCCGGCTCACTTTTTTGTTTTTATGTAGTTTTTTTGTATTCAGTACAAATGGGGTGTGGCCCTCCCTCTTGGTGAGCTGGACATTTCATTCTGTGAATCCCCCTGACTGTGTGTGTCCTGTTGGGACCCGGTCGCTCTCAGCCCTTAGCCACATTGAGGCCTATTTTAGACCAATGGTAAGGTTTTAATATTAGAGAGTGTAGGTACTATCCCAACTGGGTACACCTTGGCGTTGGTGGGATAGCTTTATGCTTTTTTTGATCAAAAACAGTGTTTACTAAGTACCCTATGTTTATATGCACTATGCTTTTATTTAGTTACAGCAGGGTATGTTTTCACAATTTTTCCCTTGGTTTCTTCTTGTCTAATGGCCAGTGTGAACATGAGCTCACAAGCTCCATGTATACCATCTCATACTCCGGCTCACTTTTTTGTTTTTATGTAGTTTTTTTGTATTCAGTACAAATGGGGTGTGGCCCTCCCTCTTGGTGTGCTGGACATTTCATTCTGTGAATCCCCCTGACTGTGTGTGTCCTGTTGGGACCCGGTCGCTCTCAGCCCTTAGCCACATTGAGGCCTATTTTAGACCAATGGTAAGGTTTTAATATTAGAGAGTGTAGGTACTATCCCAACTGGGTACACCTTGGCGTTGGTGGGATAGCTTTATGCTTTTTTTGATCAAAAACAGTGTTTACTAAGTACCCTATGTTTATATGCACTATGCTTTTATTTAGTTACAGCAGGGTATGTTTTCACAATTTTTCCCTTGGTTTCTTCTTGACCAATGACCAAGGAGCAGTGAACGGGCCTAGAGTTGAGGAGTCCTTTACCAATACAGACCAGTACTATACCTCGGTGGCACTTGTGACTTCTTTCACTCCTTGTGTTCTTAAATCCCTACAGGAACAAGCGATTCAACAAGGAATGGAGTGTGACATGCAGGGAGCCAGCTGACTGAGGAAGGTCTGTGGACAAAGGGTGGTAAGCTTTCTTTGCCATGAGATCTCTTCTTAATGATGGCCCAGGTAACCCATGGACTAAAATCTGTGAAAGACAATTGTCAGTGTGTGACACCAGGGTTCAGTACTCAGGTGGACAGACTCACCCAGTCTTGTAAGACATGTGCCTAAAATGAAGTGAGAAAAAAACTGTAAAGAATCCGCAGAAACACCCTGCACCTGCTCTACCCATTTTTAGAGACTGCAAACTGATTATAGATGCATATCATGAGCACGTTGTATGCAAGTCTGTGCATGTTGTGTAGATTTCTTTCCAGGTTTGGTCAGAGGCATTCCAGTGCAGAAAATGACATTATTGCTGAGAAGCACATGATGGTGGTATGTAAAAAAAATGGGTTTACAAAAAAGGTATATATTTTATAGAAAAGTGGAAACTGGCAAATCGTGAACAAAATGTATGTTTTGTTTTCTTTCCGTAATAAACAGGTCTTTATGTAAGATATTTTTTGGTTTAGTACAGGCATGTACAATTTTTATATGATTGACTAAATAGTGTGATAAACAGGTGTATTTTCCAATTCCAGATCTTAAATCAGAGCTAGTAGTATATGGTTTTCGGTCAGGAGACTGATTGATTCTAAAGGACAAGCGAGAAAGAGTCATGAGTCAACATTAGATGAGACGATCCAACCACAGAAACTTCAATGAATCCACGCCTCGCATTGCAAAAGGGTCGATCAACCAGAGCTGCACTGAGCGTCCTGCTCATATTTATCCTTTTCAAAAAGGCCTGTACAGTTTCAGACAATCAATGCCAAAACAGTTAGAAGAGAGGACTTAGAGAGCCTTGAGACATGGGAAAGTCCAACTCCAAACGGTGAGGACTCGCCTAAGAGTCCTTGGTCTCAAACCGGTGAAGAAAACCCCTTTCCCTTCCCGCCCATGCCTCAACGTTCAGTTAGGCAGGTTTTCAAAACAGATCTTTCTACCTCTCTTCCTAAGGGAATACAGTACCCTTAGAATTCAGAAATGGCAGAAATAAGTCTTTAGGGGGACTGTTGGGGATAAGAGTTAAGTAACCAGAAATACTTAATTCAGCCATTTCATAGACTCAGGTATATAGTTTAGTAGATGTAAACTAACACACATATTTATGAATGCTTTTGTTTCTTACTAACACGTATATATGTATATTGCATATTTAGTGATTTTCCTTAACACAGTATATACCAGCACATGTAATTTGAAGATGGCTGCCACATCCTGTATAGACCCAAGATGATGAACAAAGGAGAATTCCTAAAGTTTAGACTGACCAATCCAACAGAGATTATGCAAATTCCTATACGTCCTGAGTCCAGCCGGCGATACTTGATTGGACTATACTTTGTCTACACCCCTTACTTCTCCTGAACTGTATAAAGTTTCACACAATAAAGAGAGCCAGTTGCTCAGCGTCTGTCATGGAGAAAGTTCATAACTGATACAGTGTCCGTTGTTTACTTCTCGAAGTGCACTCATGACAAATTTGAACACGGCAGTCAGATCCCAAGAGACCGCTTGAGTCTCATCCTCAACACTGTATATTTATTTATTAGTATATTTTTTAAATATTTTTTTTTTATTTTTTTTAAAAATATTTTTACAGTTTTTTAACTTTTTTACCTAGTTTCTCTATGGGACGCTAACTTTAATTACTTTGTTCACTGGTAAAATGCAGTGTCATGCACCAGCATTATACTTGTCAGTCCTACACTGGTAGACACCTTTTAAACCATGTTACCGGCATGGTCTAAAATTCTTGTCATAGCTGACTGACACAGAAGTTGTCAGGGTTGCCATGGCAACAATCGTTCCCTCGCAATGAAGTAGCAGGGGTGTCGATCGGGCGGGAGAGGAAGCGCACTCCCACTCCCAGCCTGCTATATGCTGTGATCGATATAGTTTGCGTCATTTAATGGGTTAAACAGCCAGATGCTGTACAGATACTACTCCTGGTTGATACAAGTAAAATATATCTTTGTACCGTGTTAGCCAGTAGAGATAAAAAAATTGTTTAAAAGAACAGAGAGTCAACCACTGAGGACTCTCTGTTCTTTTAAACAATTTTTTTACTCCTGGTTGTGAAGTAAGGGGCTCGGCTGTCATGTAAGTTGAGCTTCCAGCGGCGATCGCACTTGCACAGCTCCTGTGCACACGCGATCGAAAGGACATACTGGTATGTCCAAGGTCAGGAAGTCACCACAACATAGGACTGGTATGTCCAAAGTTGGGAAGGTGTTAAAGAATAACTGTCGTTTTAAGATAGGAAGGGGTTAAACAATCACTGTTGTTTTAATATTTATGAGTGCATATGAAAATAAGAAACTTTGTAAGGGTATATGCCCACGATCAGGACCCGCTGAATCCAGGATGCAGCGGGTCCTGACCTGCGGGGCCACAAGTCTTCTCCACAGGAGACCACAGCTTTTTGTGCTCCCGATCCAGGCTTGGGCAGTTGTGGTTTCTGGGTGTCTTTTCTTTACGGAGAACGCATGCCTCTCTGCAGCAAAGAATTGATATGCTGCAGCTCAGGTAAAATATGTACTAAATGAACACAGATTTTCCTATTACTGAGATAGAAGTTGACAATTGATGCTTGTAAAACTCTATAGAGGGGAGAGTAGCTACATGGGGACACACATGTTTCTTCAAGTTCTCCTGAAACAACAGTTACAACTCTCCATAGAAGTTTATGATGAGCACTAACAGTTATCACTTATGTCATTAATAGGAAAGTCTGTATTCATTCAAGCAAGATTTTACCAGTGTGTTGAGTATTTTGATACAAGTAAAATATATCTTTGTACCGTGTTAGCCAGTAGAGATAAAAAATTTGTTTAAAAGAACTGAGAGTTCTCAGTGGTTGATAACTTTTAATGGCTAACTGAAAAGATGGTAATAATTGCAAGCTTTCGAGACTACTCAGGTCTCTTCATCAGGCATGGTATAACACAAAATCTGAAGCGTCTCATATTTATACACAACAGGACTTAGAATAGTGCAGTAAAAAAAAAAGAACAAAAAAAAGGTATATAAAACAGAACTATCTCTATTGCAGGGGGGCAAACTGTTGTGGCCATAAATTTTGCTGCAGTTCAGTGTGAAAGTTTTATTGTCCTTTGATAAGGGTCTGGTCCAGGGTTGTGACACGCTCGGATGGTCAGAGGAGCACATCTTTTAACTGATGTAAAAAGACATGAATCCATGAGACACATTCATTCCTACTCTGAATGTGTCAAAGGTCATCATAAGTTTGTACTCCCATAGTCATCATTAAACTACGGAACAATGAAATAGAGACATCCCTGTACAAGAAGCCAATTGACCGTCCAACATACCTGAAATGGGACAGTTTTCATCCAAAACACATAAAAAACTCTATTGTATACAGCCAGGCTATCAGGTATAATCGGATATGTTCCAACAGTACAGATAGAGACAATCACCTTGAGGGCCTCAGAAAGACCTTTCTGAATCAAGGCTACCACCCAAGAACAATTGAAAACCAGATTACAAGAGCCACCAGAATATCAAGAAACCATCTCCTACATTATAAAACTAAAGAAGAAAACAACCGGGTCCCTCTTATAGTCACCTACAATCCACATCTGGAGGTGTTTAGAGGAGCTGCACGGAAACTACACCCATTACTGCAAAAAGATGCCCGGTTAAAATCTATTTTTCCAGACCCCCCACTTCTGTGTTTTAGACAGCCCCCAAATCTAAGAAGCATCATTGTCAGAAGCTCCCTGTCCTCTCCAACACCAACAGGAACATTTCCCTGCAACCAGAAAAAATGTAAGACCTGTCCATTAATATTGACAATGGACAAGATAAAGATTCCCAGATCACATCAGGACTACAAGATCCCAGGTACCTTCAGCTGCACCACAACCAATGTGGTGTGCTTAATTATATGTACCAAATGTCCAACTGGGGGTCTGTATGTAGGGGAGACCGGACAACAGCTCAGGACAAGGATGAATTCTCACCGCCACACAATTAGAGAAAAAAGGATGGATCTACCTGTGGCCAAACATTTTTGTAACTCAGACCACAGCATCATGGACATGAAATTGCTGGTATTGAAAGGAAATTTCAAGTCCCAGAGAGATAGGAGACTATGGGTGTACTAACTTATGATGACCTTTGACACATTCAGAGTAGGAATGAATGTGTCTCATGGATTCATGTCTTTTTACATCAGTTAAAAGATGTGCTCCTCTGACCATCCGAGCGTGTCACAGCCTGGACCAGACCCTGATCAGAGGACAATAAAACTTTCACACTGAACTGCAGCAAAATTTATGGCCACAACAGTTTGCCCCCTGCCATAGAAATAGTTCTGTTTGATATAACTTGTTTTTTGGTTCTTTTTTTTTTTACTGCACTATTCTAAGTCCTGTTGTGTATAAATATGTGACTCTTCAGATTTTGTGTTATACCATGCCTGATGAAGAGACCTGAGTAGTCTGGAAAGCTTGCAATTATTACCATCTTTTCAGTTAGCCATTAAAAGGTATCAACCACTGAGGACTTCAGTTCTTTTAAACAATTGTTTGAGTATTTTGAGAATTTATGATCAGTTCAGGAGAAAAAAGTGAACTTCTCTGATATGTATTAAAAAAGTTCTTATTTTCACTATTACTATTGATTTATGAAAAAACACAACAGAAAAATTTACTTTTTAAAACTAAAATTAGCTTTTAATTTCTTTAGCCTTTTAACAAGCAGGTAAGCACAAACAAAGAGGCAAAGGATCAACAGAGAGGGTTCAGTAGCTGAGCTTGCTCCATTCTGGCAGGTGATGACTGTATCTTTCAGCCATCATCTGCCTCTAACACCTGCGAATGAATCATAGCGGACGCCTTGGCTATTAGACGGTCGAATGTCACTGTCTGACAGTGACATTTATTGCACCTACTGAGGGGGGCGTGCTGTTGTACCCACGTTATGTCATTGCAAGGTGCCAATGGGTTGCCATGATAACTGGACTCCTGATGAAAACCCTGGGCCTGTCATGACAGTACTCCTGTTAACGCTTGCTTCTGGCTTGTGTTCATAAAAGGTTGTTATTTGTGCTATATACAGCAGAACAAACAATCAGTCCTCTAAAGGAACTCACAAATACAGTACCAAGTGTTAAAAAGGTTTTAAAAAATATTAAAACAATTTTTAAAACATCAAAATTGGAATCATCCCCCCTTTTTCCCCCATTTAAAATAAAGTTCTTAAAAAGTATATATAAAATAAATGCACATATGTGTTGCTGCTGTGGCCATAGAAGTCTGATCTATCAAAATTAAAAATAAAATAATTAACCTAATCAGTAGGAGAGATACAAGTGCATCTCAATAAATTAGAATATAATCAAAAAGTTAATTTGTTTCATTAATTCAATACAAAAAGGGAAACATTATATAGAGTCATAACACACAGAGTGATCTATTTCAAGTGTTTATTTCTGTTAATGTTGATGATTAGGCACACACATTTTCGCGCATATACGCTTTCTGTAGGCGGACATCCAGATGCAGTCTACTACGTCTGGGTGTACGCCTGCAGAAAGCATATACGCTCGAAAATGGTGCAAGACAGAGCACACGGTGGCTCCGTCTGCACCATTATAGTCAATGGCTCTGTCGGCGCATTTGTCTGAAACACGTTTTGTGGGGGGTTCGGATGGAAGCTCAACGGGACCAGTGAACGTAGGTTATAACACAGTGTGAAAGTGGCCTCATACAACTAAGTGGGTGGAAATATAGAAGACTCATAGCTCTTGGAAGAAAGAGAGGGAACAAATGAAAGCGCAAAAATGAAAAAACACCCAGTCCTTTATGAATTAAAGGAGTTGTTTGGGCTTATGATATTGATGACCTATGCCTAATCAATATCAGTCATACATATCATAAGCCCAGGAAAGATTTTTTTTCTTTTATCACAAGGCACAATGATGGCGCATTGCTACGATACGCCATTACTTTCTCATCAGCGAAGATTACACTGCCAAGACCCGAAGCCATTCTGCATCCCTTTCACAGTTTATAAAGAGATTGTCTACTACTTGACAACTCTTTCTTATCCACTAAAGTGTCCAATGTACAATTATAAAAAAATATATACTTACGTCCTCTACTGGCTCTGATGGAATACTTCATGTTAGTTTCTGTACAATTTTAAAACAAAAGTTCAGCCATAATTAAATGCAGAACAGTGATCGTTACGCTAGCCAGTTGCCTAATGGTTAAGCCCATACTGGCAATCACTTGATATACAGTCCAATGACGCTTATGTTAATAGCACATCACAATGGAATGCATGTACCGTATATGTCAGCATATTTCCATAATGGTCCTAGTTAAACAATACTCGTATAGAGAAATGCAGTACAGAGAAATGATTAAAGTATATTAACTACTGACAGCACACGTAAGCTAATAGCATCCTACACTTTAATTAGGTTAATGGAAACCTCAAAGAAATTAGATAAATATTAGTGTATATATCAAACTGGTTCAAAGAGGTTACAGTGTGAAATAGACATATATTACATTACCTAGCAATCAGTCATGAACCGCTAGGGGCCATGTATTTAGCAGATTGACTAAGGTATGAGCATATTTACAGGTTTATGTGCAATACCTATCCGTTTAGAGTAATTTTTTAGAAATCTAGGAAAAGATGGAGGTCAGCAATCAGAAAATGACAACGTAGCTGCATGCACATTTATATTTATTGCATTGGTATTGTGCCTGATATTGGCCTCTAGTCTCACAATAAAAAGCTTTTTTGAAAATGGCATAGACATATCTATCCATGTTGTCTCACTACAAGATTTAAAGTTATTAAATTACCAGTGTTCTATGCAAACTAAAGGGATAACATGAAGCTCCTTGGCTCCTGGCCATAATCTGTAAAAGGTTCTCCACCATATTATGCCATTTACTAAAATGATGTCTTTTTATATGTCAGAGGGACATCCTCATGCACCAGCGCCCAGTCTTCACTGATATGATCCCGTGTTTCAAGAGAGGTATTTATGTATAAAATTGTAGTAAGCGAAGAAAAGGTAATACTTATCGGCTGTTACTAGAAGCTAGAAAAATAACACTCAATACAAAGAAAAGCCATCGAGCCTGGATTCTCCCATAACTGAAAATAGAATTTGTGGTATGGTCTTTCTATGTTTGATTTTTTCAAAGGGCTGTAGTTTTTCCTAAGAAATGGCTGCAATCAGTGTGAGAGCACTTTCAACGCTCCCACTTTTCAGTATAGACATTATTAAAGCAGTCCTCTTTTGTCATACTGCGTAGATGCAAGGACAATAGCTCTACACTTAGAAATCAATGCACATAGAAATCAATAACATCAATAAAGTAACTGTAAAAGAAAAGATTAAAAACCATCTGCCCTAAATAAAATAGTAAAAAACAAAACAAAAAAACAAGCCGAAATTCATTATTCAACCATATGGCCATGAGCAGAAGTATAAGTTACATGCAAGAATGAGTATGCTCTATCAAAACTAATAAACATTGTGAGTGAAATACCAGATTTTCACAGAACTAGACTGGTTTTCCTGTGTTGTCACTAATCGACAGTCAGCCATCATAGATGTCTGCATTTGACGAAATTTTGAGAATTCCACCTTACCATTTTTTTATTTCCTAAAAAGACAAGACACAAATTTGCAGACAGCTGACGCGTTTCGGAGCCTATAGCTCCTTATTCATAGCTGTCTTAATCACAAGTATCAAGGAATTGTCCGAGACCAGTTTTCTATATGTAACAGTATCAATTTTGCCTTTTTCCAACTCATATTAAATATTTAAATATATGTAATATATGATATATGTCTTGCAGGACTGATATCTACCACTATATGGTTACCATAGTCATATCAGTGTCATCTGCTGAGGTTTCCCTATACCCAAGATTAGTCTGCACTCTGCACCACTGTAGTTATCATAGTTACCTGGTTATTGGCCCACTCAGTTGTTTTGCTCCCCTCCCCCAACTGAACCCCTAGTTACGTCTCTGCTCTAATCCAAATAGTTCTGAGTGTATGTTTCGAGGTACATCAATAAGTGATGGTGAGTCTCATTTGCAAACACTTAGGCATCTGTTTATAAGTAGTAAACAATATAATATATACTAGGTGAATTTTTTATACCAGACAAAACACAAATCCAAAAAAGGAGTGAATGCAGGAAAAAAACAAAGAGAGAATCAGAAGGGGCAGGTAAACATTAATAGTTGTATCAACAATATTAGATACTCTCACGGAATTGGGTGACCTAGCTCTTGATGAGTATTTTTAAATTCCCCGATATACAGAACTGCACCCAAAGAATAATATCATACCAGCTATTTCTTGTAATATGTAAATAAATATATGTGTTATTGCTCTTATACAGGGCATGCAGAATTAAAAAATAACTTAATCAAAAAAAAAAATGTAGAAATAACTTCACTGCATGAGTTAAGTAATTTTTTCGGGCAGTGATTAAAGTAAGTGACATAGGAGGCACTGTGGTCTTCTGGAAAAAAGAAGACTACGTTGCTGAGGCCAAATGATGATTTATTTGGATGGGAACTGATTCATTTGTCCAATTGGTAAAAAATTATTAATAAGTTGAATACCTAGTTTTTGCTTATGAGGAGGATCTCATCTTTAAGAATAAAGATGAATTCTTGAAAGTAGACAGTACTAGAATAACTAACCTTTACAAAACATCATAAGAATAGGGGAAATCTGCTGCGACGTCCAAATGGTGGCTCCATTGACAATTTGGGCAAGTAAGAAGATTTTAAAGTTAAAATCGTCTGAGGATGGTTTGACTTCAGTTATGTTGGACACTGCTGATGTCCTTAAAAAATTGAAAGATCAGAAACTCCCTGAGCACTGTCCCCTGATAGGAATAGATATTGAGTCTTTATATTCACCATGTGTAAGGTTTGCTTGTCTTTTCTTATTTTTGGGACAAAAAGGGCTAGATTGGGCCAATCAAAATGAGCTTATTGTTGATATGTTGGGTTTTATTTTATGGCACAACCAATTTTGTTTTGATGGTTTCCACTACCTTCAAGTGCAGGGAACACTGATGCAGTCAGAATGTATTGTATACCACTGCCACTCGTTTGTGAAATGTGTTGTGTTGTGGCTGTGGTACATGGATAATAGGCTGAACTGGTTCTGAATTGGACCTCTTAAGGGTGCTTTACACGCTGTGACATCGTTACCGATATATCGTCGGGGTCATATCGTTAGTGATGCACATCCGGCGCCGGTTGCGACATCGCAGCATGTAAAACCTCTGAGCGACCTAAAACGATTGCAAAAGAGGTAAAAATCGTTGGTATTGGAGAGGTCGCTCCAACACCAAAAATCATTGACAGGTGAGTAGCGAGGTTGTTTGTCGTTCCTGCGGCAGCACACATCGCTACATGTGACACCGCAGGAACGACGAACATCTCCTTACCTGCGTCCACCGGCAATGCGGAAGGAAGGAGGTGGGCAGGATGTTACGTCCCGCACATCTCCGCCCCTCTGCTTCTATTGGCCGGCCGCTTAGTGACGTCGTAGTGACGCCAAATGCACCTCCTCCTTGAAGGAGGGATTGTTCAGCGGTCACAGCGACGTCGCTGACAAAGTATGTGCATGTGACGCTGCCTTAGCGATAGTGTTCGCTACAACAGCGATCACCACATATCGTAAGAACAACGGGGGCAGGTGCTATCGCGATCGACATCGCTAGCAATCGCTAGCGATGTCGCAGCGTGTAAAGAACCCTTTAGGCTTTATGCAATGGCTCAGTTCCAATATCTCAATGTTACTTTCATCTACTGTCACCTAACACCATGTTAATAAGATTGTTTTCAAAATTTCTAGATGATGAAAGCTACTGGTGGCAAAGATGGTCATAAAACCACTGCTGGGAATTTGTTTCTTTTTGCCTAGAATCACCATTCTGGAATACTGCTTGGGCAAATCCTATGTATTCAATGGAATTGTTCCATGGATAGTTTTTTTCAATCAAAAGGTGAAGAACTTAAAATCTCATTTCTATTAGAGGGGTTTTAATAAAAAAAAAATGTTAAAAGAGGCTTCCAACATGCTAGTGGTAGTGATAGGATCAAACTAGTTTCTGATAATAAAGGGGTACACCAGGTAGATACAAAATTATTCTAATGGCCATGTCCTCATAATCTCTAAAGATGAGATCCATAGTGATGCTTCCTATCTTCCCAGTACCTGTAATTCAGTGTGATACTGGAGCTGCTCCTTGATCCTCCCCCTCCTTTCTTGGACATTACACTGACGAGCAAAAGGATAACAATATTTTGAACTTTTGACTTTCAGGTTCCATATCTCACCATCCATTATAGCTTTATTTTATAGACAATCATCTGGGCTATTTCATACATAAATTTGACTTGCAACCATATAACATATGATTAGTTATGCAGATTCTTGTCATGTCACTGCATTGTTACTGCTTTGCTCCTAAAAAACAACATTTTAATTTTTATTATTTTGTTAGTATTTTGTAAATCCACGTTTGGCTTTTAGCCCTGCCTGAATTCTATGTGTCATGCTCTTGTCCAGAATTAAGCATGTCTTCACTGAAATCTCATACTAGGTCTCTATTACACATTCCCAATGTTGGTGAATACTGGTCAACTCACTTAGGTAAATATACAGCTTTTTCTTCAACTCTACCCACACGTTTTCGATTGGGTTGAGGTCTGAGGAGTGTGGGGGCCAATCTAGAACCTCTACCTCATTGTCATTGAACCATTTATCCCCAACTTCAATGTATGCTTCAGGTGCTCCTGGTGTCTAGTAGCTTCCAGCCTCCTGATAATATTTGTTTCCCTGCAGTCTGAGAACATGGGGACTTGGCACGGGCATAACCTGCTCCCAGTGTTTAGTAGCTGCCAGGCTCCTGATAATATCTGCTTCCCTGCAGTATGAAAACAGGGGGTGCTGCCTGGTATCTAATAGCAACCAGCCCCATGATATTATCTTCTTCCTTGCAGTCCTAGATCAGGGGGAGTGGCCATACCTCACCATACCCCCTGTTCTTGCACTGCAGGAAAGCAAATATTATCAGGGGCTGGCAGTTAGACACCACGAGTAGACCATGTCTGCACCATGTCCCCTGTTCTCGGACTACAAGGATGCAGATATTATCAGGGAACTGGAAGCTGTTAGACACCAGGAGCAGCCCATGCCCCAACCATGCCCCCTGTTCTCAGACTTTAGGGAAGCAGATATTATCAGGGGGAAGTAGCAGTCCTAAAAGTCAAAATTGACCCTTTAACGAGCCTTGTCATATGACTTAGGATTTATGCCAGATCAGAACCTCAATTTGCAGACATGGTAATTCGGTGTGATCTGGCTGTATGAGAAGCTAAGACATAGTTACATACAGTAGGTTACAAAAAAACCTAGGTCCATCTAGTTCAACCTTCCTACACCAATTATACTTTTCGTCTGTAAATCATTTATAACTGACAACGTTATGTGTACTGAGGAAATCAGCCAGCCCCTTTTTAAAAGCTGTTATAGTATCTGCCATTACTACCTCTTGTGGTAGGGCATTCCACAATCTGACTGCTCTAACTGTAAAGAACCCTTTCCGGAATCACCTTTCTTCCACTCGTAAGTCATGTTTCAGCCCTTTGTATTGACCACACATGTATTTATACATACAAATGGGATCTCCTCTGAGAAATCTTTTTTCTAAGCTAAAGAAATGTAACTTTTTCAACCTCTCATCATATGTGAGGCCTTCCATTCCTTGCAGTAATATAGGTGTCGACTTTTGAACTGTTCTGAATAGTCAATTTGAAATGTGGAGCCCAAAACTAGATCCCATATTCCAGATGTGGCCTTACAAGTGATTCATAGAGGGGTAACAATATGTCGGGATCACAGGATTTAATCTCTCTTTTTATACACCCTAAAATCTTGTTTGCTTTAGCAGCTGCTGCTTGACATTGAGTGCTGCTGTTCAGCTTATTTGTAATCAGAATACCCAAGTCCTTCTCCTGTTCTGTAGTCCCGAGTTTACTTTCATTTAATGTATACACAGTTATACGATTACTCCGTCCTAGGTGCATTACTTTACATTTATCAACATTAAATCTCATTGCCAAGTGTCCACCCATTCAGACATTTTATCCAGATCATTTTGTAATTTTGTACTATCAAGGTCAGTTTTTAATATCCTACATAGTTTGGTGTCATCAACAAAGACTGACACTTTACTATCAATCCCATCCACAAGGTCATTAATAAAGTGATTAAAAAGAATTGGTCCCAGCACAGATCCCCTCGGTACCCCACTGTTGACTAAGGCTCAGTTAGAGAAAGTACCATTTATGACTACGCTTTGTTTCCTATCTTTTAGCCAATTCCTTACCCATCTGCTTATAGTTTCCCCTAGTCCATGCTTCTGAAGCTTCAGTATAAGACTGTTTTGTGGTACAGTATCAAATGCCTTTGCAAAGTCAAAAAAATCACATCAGCTGCATTAACAATATACATATTTGCACTTACCTCCTCATAGAAAACCAACATGTTGGTTAGACATGACTTATCTTTCATGAATCCATGGTGTTTGTCAGTAATTATATTATTCTCGCTAATATATTGTTGCATGTCATCTCGTAAAATGCCCTCAAAAACCTTGCGCACCAGTGATGTCAGACTTACCGTACAGTAAATTCCTGGATCCACCTGTAGCGGGCGGGGGCGCAGACCATGGCAGCGGGCTACTTGAGATGCTCGGATCCGGGATTGTGGCTGTAGCTCGAGTGGCAGCCAGATCCGGGGCTCAAGCGGCTGTAGCTCGAGTGGCAGCCAGATCCGGGGCTCAAGCAGCAGTCCGTCGCTCACAACTCAAAAAAGTTGTTATTTACAGGGGAGAGTTTGTCAGTGACGCCACCCGCGGGTTGCGGTGATAGTTGGTGACACCGCCGCTGCCTTGGTATGTGGCACCCGGGGCTGATGGAGCAGGGCAGCAGGATGGTATTTCCTCCACGGATAGGGGAGATGTTGTCCCGGGGCCCAGGTGTAGATGGAGTGGAATGCTGGGACACAGTCTGCAGGCTGGACCGGATGATACCGGTGTACTCACTGTTTTTGAATAAATCACACAGAGTCCAGATAGTAAACCAGGTTTTGGATACTGGTAGCCTTCGGAGGGGTGTGCTCGGGTCCCGCACACCGGTGAACAGAACAGGGGCCCTTCCTCCTGTACTCTAGTTTGGTGTATCGTGTGTTGACTAGTCCGCATGAAATGGGAAAACTCCACTCCCGGTCTCTTTGCTGTGGGAGCTCTGGCCCGCGAGATCTGACCCTTGGGATTTTTGCAGGCACTTGCAGACACCCTATCCCCCACGTTGGGCTTCCGTCTCGCTCCATCTGGGCTGCTGGTGGGACAAGACTTGGAATCTTGTCCCCTGCTGGCTAATTGACAAGGTGCTTGCAGCTGTCCTTGCCCTGGGGTCCAGGTACCCCGACTGTGCACGGCCTCCGTACCGGATTCCCGCTGTCGGCACCGGCGGGCTACAACCCTGCCCCGGTCCACTTAAGGTCTCCTGCGACCGGATCTCCATTGCCTGTGACCCTGCTCTGCCTTCTGCCATCTAGTCAGCTCTGGTAGTCTTGTAGTCCGGGAGCTACAACCCCCAACTACCACTTCACTCTTCTTACTTCCACTGTGAGCACTAGACTAACTTGTTCCCTCCCCTGACACCTCAGGACCCCTAGGTGGGTGTCATCATCTGCCTGGCCCCGCCCACTGGTGTGTCCCTATTTGTTTTGTCACCACCAGAGTCCACTCCATCGACTTCTACTCCGATCGCCAGGCGATGCCGTGTTCCTGCCATGGATAGTGCTAGTGGTGGGAGAGGAGTCTATGCCAGCAGCCCCGGTGGGCACAGACTCCGCTCATCCACTGGTCTGGGTTTCCTGGGGATCTGCAGTGCCACTGGCTGACTGTAGGTGGCGGGTGTCTCCCAGCTGAAGAACCATCATTAAGCTACAGCCTATGGGAAGACACCACACCCTTTTTAATGCCCCTCCTGTCTGCTGACTTCTGCCAGAGATAGTTCTGAAAATTCTGGCTCCTGTTTCGTCCTGTTCTGTGATTTTGTGTGCTGATTACCGCTTGTTTCCTGACTACCCTCCTGCCTGCTGTTTTTGTACCTCGCTGCCCGATCCGGTTTTGACCTCTGCTTGTTTCTGATTACGTCCTTGCCTGTCAATTCTGTTCCTATTTCGCAATTCCTGGTTTGACCCTGCCTAACGACTACTCTCTGACTAGAGCCTTCCACAGGTAGTGATCTCCAGAGCCCTGTGTAATTCCAAATCCCTGTATAGGAGTTAAAGGGTTTCAGGGATCTGGGAGTCCTGCTTGGTGAGCGGCTTCCCTCTAGCCTGTCTATTACAGCCGGTCTGAGTCTGTGGATCCAGGCAGGCGTTACATTTTCTCTGGCCCATCTAAAACACACACACACACACACACACACACACAAAATGGATTCTCTCCATATTGTGTTAAACCAGGTGCACACCTTGTCTGGCCTTGTTCAAGGACTTGCACAGCAAGTGCAAGAGCTCAAGTCTGCTCAAGTTCAAGCCCCTGCAGCACCTACCTCAGCATGTCCAGAGTCCCATCGACCTCAAGGGAGGAAATCACGTTGCGGAGCCAATCGTGGAGAGCCTGGATCTCAGAGGCAATCGCTTCCAAAGGAGCAGCAGCACCTGAGTGGGCCCCAGTATACTCACTCAGGTGCCCAGGTACTCCTGGCAGACCCTATGAGGTTAATATAACCTGTTCAATTGTCTCACAGGGGAAAATCTTTACAGCTTCAGGCCTTTATTGATTGTGGCTCTGTAGCTAATTTCATAGACACTATTGTAGCAAAAGAGCTGGGTTTGCCTTTGCTAAGATTGAATGCTCCTAATAGAATATCTGCTATTGATAGTACTCCTCTCACCCAGGGTGTGGTTAATTTTGTAACTCAAGAGATCTCCATGCTTGTTGGGGCTCTGCATGTAGAAACTGTGTCATTTTTTGTTCTTGAGAATCTGATGTCAGCAGTGGTATTGGGCATGCCATGGCTGCACAAACATAACTCGGTCATAGACTGGCACCAGGGTGAGATTGTGCACTGGAGCCCTGAGTGTCAGGAGACATGCATGTCTTTATCTGTTAACCTGACTAGAACTGAACCTGTCTTCATATCTCATGCATTCAGGGATTTTGCTGATGTGTTTTCTGTTTCTGGGTCTGAAAGATTACCGCCGCACAGAGTATATGACTGCCCCATAGATTTGGTCCCCAATTCCCGACTAACCAAGGGTAAAATTTATAATCTTTCGGGTCCAGAGCATCAGGCCATGAAAGATTATATAGAAGACAGTCTGCAGAAGGGGTTAATCTAACCATCCAGGTCACCAGTCGGCGCTGGATTCTTTTTCTTTTCGTTAATAAAAAAGACGGTGGCCTCAGACCTTGTATTGACTACTGTGAACTTAATGCTATTACTGTAAAGAATTAGTACCCTCTGCCACTCATCCCCGATCTCTTTAACCAGCTCATAGGGACCCGGTGGTTTACAAAGCTGGATCTCAGGGGTGCATATAACCTAAGGAGATGAGTGGAAAACAGCATTTAATACTCCAGAGGGGCACTATGAGTACCTGGTAATGCCTTTTGGGTTAAGTAATGCACCGGTTGTCTTTCAGAACTTTGTCAATGACATTTTCAGAGATATGTGTGGTCGGTATGTGGTTGTCTATCTGGATGACATCCTGATTTATTCTCCCGATGCTACGTCACATGCCCAATATGTTCGCACTGTGTTCCAGAGACTCAGGGAGAACTTCCTATTTCCTAAATACGAGAAATGTGGAGTTTTTTGAAGCAGAGGTTAATTTCCTGGGTTATATTTTGTCTGCAGAAGGCTTCCGCATGGATCCTTCTAAGCTTCAACCGATTAAGGAGTGGGTGCAACCCAAGTCTTTGAAAGCCTTGCAGCGTTTCCTTGGATTTGCTAATTATTATCGCAAATTTATTAGAGATTTTACCAAAATTGCCAAACACCTCACCGATTTAACTAAAAAGGGGGCTGATGGGGTTAATTGGAAGCCAGAGGCGATCCATGCCTTCTCAAAATTAAAAGAATATTTTTCCTCAGACCCGATTCTGGTTCAGCCTGAGCTTATGCGTCCGTTTATTGTAGAAGTCGATGCATCTGAGGTCGGAGTAGGCGCGGTGCTATCACAAGGTACTCCGTCTCTCAGTCAGCTTCGTCCTTATGCCTTCTTTTCCCGCATGTTTTCTCCCACGGAGAGAAATTATGATATTGGTAATATAGAGCTGTTGGCAGTCAAATGGGCCTTCGAGGAATGGTGCCACTTCCTTGAAGGCGCCAAACATAAGGTCACAGTTCTCACAGACCATAAGAATCTCACTTATCTGGAATCCGCTAAGAGACTCAATCCTAGGCAAGCCAGATGGGCATTGTTCTTCTCCAGATTTGATTTTGTGGTAACATTTCGGCCCAGTACTAAGAACACCAGAGCTGAGGTATCTTCCCGTAGCTTCTGTCCCTCTCAGTCTGAAAACTCTGAACCAGTCCCTATTTTAGCTAAAGGCATTATTGTGTCATCTGTTTCCTTAGATTTGATAGAAGAGGTCCAGAATACCCAAGACCAAGCTCCTGAAACCACTCCTGACCATAAACTGTTAGTCGCCCCCTCACTTCGCCTACGAGTACTCCAGGAATCCCACAATTCTGTGCTGGCAGGTCACCCTGGTATCGGCAATACCCTCCGACTAGTAACCGGGTATTTTTAGTGGCCAACTACAGCGAAGGATTGTAAGGAATATGTACTGGCTTGTGAAACTTGTACTCGAGCCAAGGCACCCCGTATCCGCCTTGCCGGATTTCTGCAGTCCCTACCTACTCCAGCAAGCCCGTGGACCCACCTCTCCATGGACTTCATCACTGACCTTACACCCTCAGAAGGGAAGACTTGTATCTGGGTAGTAATGGATAGATTCAGCAAACAGTGTCATTTTGTTCCTCTGTCCGTATTACCTAATTCTGAAACTCTTAGCAGGTTGTTCATTAGGCATATTGTGCAGTTACACGGGGTTCCAGAAAATATTGTTTCTGACCGAGGAACACAATTCATCTCGAAATTCTGGAGGGGGTTCTGTAAAAAGATCAATATAGAGTTATCTTTTTCATCTGCCTACCACCCAGAAACCAATGGTCAGACTGAACGTTCCAATCAAACCCTTGAACAATATCTCCGGTGTTATGTGTCTGACCATCAGTCTGACTGGGTGGAATATCTACCGCTAGCTGAGTTCGCCATCAATAATCAGTATCAGGAATCCATCCAGACTACCCCCTTTTTCTGCAGTATAGGGTTGCATCCACATCTTGGTTCTTTTTCTTCCACTGCGGTGGATACTCCTGAGGCTGAAAAAACTGTGGACAAGCTGAAGGCTATCTGGTCTGAGGTGAAAGAGAACTTGAAGAAGCACAGGTTGGTCAAGCCTCCTCTGCTAATAAGAGACGTTCCATGGGCCCAAACCTTGGTGTTGGGGACAAGGTATGGTTATCCACACGGAACATTAAACTCAAGGTCCCTTCTGGTAAGCTGGGTACCAGATTTATTGGACCTTACGAGATAATTGAGGTCATTAATCCCACAGCTTTCCGCCTGCAACTCCCCCCATCCTTTAAGATATCGAATGTGTTCAACAAGTCCCTCAAGTTTTATCGTTTCCCCATTCACCCAGTCAGGGCCCCCCCTCCTCCTGATTTGGTTGAAGGTAACTTGGAGTATGAGGTACAAAGAATACTTGATTCCCGTGTTGTCCGAGGGACGGTACAGTATTTGGTGCATTGGAGGGGTTACGGCCCTGATGAGAGGTCATGGGTCCCTGCGAGCGATATTCATGCTAAGGGTCTGGTCCGGCGGTTTCACCTCCAATTTCCTGGCAAGCCAGGTTTTGAGGATCCGGAGGCCCCTCATGGAGGGAGGTGTACTGTTACGTCACCACCGGAGTTCGCTCCATCGACTTCTACTCTGATCGCCAGGCGACGTCGTGTTCCTGCCATGGATAGTGCTGGTGATGGAGAGGAGTCGATGCCAGCAGCCCCGGTGGGCGCAGGCTCCACTCATCCACTGGTCTGGGTTTCCTGGGGATCTGCAGTGCCACTGGCTGACTGTAGGTGGCGGGTGTCTCCCAGCTGAAGTACCATCATTCAGCTACAGCCTATGGGAAGACACCACAACCTTTTTAATGCCCCTTCTGTCTGCTGACCTCTGCCAGAGATAGTTCTAAAAATTCTGGCGCCTGTTTCGTCCTGTTCTGTGATTTTGTGTGCTGATTACCGCTTGTTTCCTGATTACCCTCCTGCCTGGTGTTTTTGTACCTCGCGGCCCGATCCAGTTTTGATGTCTGCTTGTTTCTGATTACGTCCTTGCTTGCTAATTCTGTCCCTGTTCCGCAATTCCTGGTTTGACCCTGCCTGACGACTACTCTCTGACTGCAGCCTTCCACAGGTAGTGATCTCCAGGGCCCTGTGTAATTCCAAATCCCTGTATAGGGGTTAAAGGGTTTCAGGGTTCTGGGAGTCCTGCTTGGTGAGTGGCTTTTGTGGCTGGTGTGTGTACCTATGTGGGGTTGTGTTGGAAGGCTAAGGAGGAGGGAATCCTGCACCAGGAAGATGGATGCAGTTTTCTGTGACAACCTGATTTTGTCAAGGCGTCACACACCCTCTTACATTTCTTAACAAATAGTACCATGTCAGCCATTCTCCAATCCTGAGGCACCAACCCTGTTACAAGAGAGTTACGATCTGTTAATTACTGAGCTCCATGCCTTCAATATCCGTGAATTAATGCCATCTGGTCTGGGGGATTTGCAATGTTTAATTTACCCAGATACAGGTGTACTTCGTCTTGTGTTAAATAGTTATATTTGGGGGGGACTTTGATTTTTGCCTTGCTGAATGATCCCTGGAACAGTCAGTTTCTTGGTGAACACCAATGAAAATTTCCTGTTTAATTTCTCAGCCTTTTCTTTGTTCTCTATAATTATCCTGTCAGAATCTTTTATGAGGCTGATGTCATCTTTTTTTTACCTTTTGGAATTGATATATTTATCAAAATTTGGGGGGGGGGTTATTTTAATGTCTTTGGCGATTTTTGTTCAGTAGAAAATTTTGCTTGCTTGATTGCTCTTTTTACATTGCCTTTTGAGAAATGTATATTCCTTAAATGCCATTTCTGTATTCTCAGTCTTCAAGATTTTGAATGCCCTATTATACTTTGTACCATCTTATTTATCCATATTGGTTTCTTTTTATGCCTGGACATTTTATTACCAGAGGGTATCTTTTTTTTTTTACAGGACTCTAATAGTATATCCTTCAATTTGCCCCATTTATGTTCGGTATCCTCGGGTATCATGACATTGTCCCAATCTACACATTTAAAGGCTGCTTTACACGCTATGACATCGCTCAAGCGATCTCGTTGGAGTCGCGGAATTTGAGACACACATCCGGCCGCTTTAGCAAAGTCGTTGCGTGTGACACCTATTAGCGATTTTGCATCGTCGCAAAAACGTGCAAAATCGCTAATCGGTGACATGCCGCCCTATTCCCAATTATCGTTGCTGCTGCGTGTACGATGTAGTTCGTCATTCCTGCGGCAGCACACATCGCTATGTGTGACACCGCAGGATCAAGTAACCTCTCCTTACCTGCAGCCGCCGGCAATGCGGAAGAAAGAAGGTGGGCGGGATGTTACGTCCCGCTCATCTCTGCCCCTCCGCTTCTATTGGGCGCCCGCTTAGTGACGTCGCTGTGACGCCGAACGAACCGCCCCCTTAGAAAGGAGGCGGTTCGCCGGTCACAGCGACATCGCTAGGCAGGTAAGTAGTGTGACGGGTCTGTGCGATGTTGTGTGCCACGGGCAGCGATTTGCCCGTGTCGCACAACCGATGGGGAGGGTACGCACGCTAGCGATATCGGTAACGATATCGCAGCAGGTAAAGCGGCCTTAAGCTCTTCCCTTAATTTGTTGAAATCAGCTTTCCTAAAATTCCAGGTTTTAGTATTTCCCCTTTCAAATGTTCTATTTACTATTACAATGAAGCTTACCATATTATGGTCACTGCGGCCCAAGTGATCCCAGACCTGTACATCTGAAATTATATCTGGTCTATTTGACAGGACCAAATCTAGCAAATTATCTCCCCTCTTTCGTTCATCTACAAACTGAGAAAAGTAATTGTCTTGAATTGTAGATAAGACGGGGTCTAAAAGCTTAGCTTTTCTTCTTGCAGAATCTGACACAACAATCCAGGGTGCCAGTAGTGAGAAGATATCATATGATTTAGGATTTATGCCAGATCAGAACCTCAATATACATACAAGGTGTTTCAGGGTGATTGCCTCTCATCAGTGCAAAGTATGAAATCTGATCTGACTGTATGAGAAGCTAAGAGGGTGTCTAAGGGTAAAGCTTTTCTTTTTGCGGAGACTGAAACACCAATCCGACAAACAAATAGTGAGGAGACTTAGAACTGCAATGATCCTCTAGGAAATATGCAAATAGTATCTTATGTTGGAAAACAAAGGAAGGGGATCATGCTCTGCTTCAATATGTCGAAGTAAATGTTGCCCTTTATGGTTTCCTCAATGAACTATAACTCCCCACAGGTGGAAGCACTCACGCAGCCCCAAACCATGACACTACCACCACCTTTCTTCACTTTAGGCAAGACACCCTTTTCTTTGTATTCCTCATCTAGTTGCCACCACACATGCTTGACACAAACTGAACCAAATAAGTTTATCTTGATCTCATCAGACCACAAAACATGGTTCTAGTAATCCATATCCTTTGTCTGCTTGTCTTTAGCAAACTGTTTGCAGACTTTCTTGTGCATCAATCAGAAGAGGCTTCGAGGCTTCCTTCTGGAATGACAGCCATGCAGACAAATTTGAAGCAGTGTTAGGCGTATGGCCTGAACACTGACAGGATGATTCCTCATCCTTTTAACCTCTGCAGCAATGCTGGCAGCATTGATTTGTCTATTTTAAAAAGACAATCTCTGCATGTGACACGCTCAATTTCTTTGGTCAACCATGGCAAGGCCTGTTCTGAGTGGAGTCTCTCTTGTTAAATCACTGTATAGTATTAGCCACCATGCTGCAGCTCAGTTTCATGGTGTTGGCAATCTTCTTATAGAATAGGCCATTTTTATGTAGAGCAACAATTTTGTTTTTCAAATCCTCAGAGTTCTTTTCTATGAGAGTCTAAAGGGCCATTTACACGCTGCGACATCGCTAACGATATAACATCGGGGTCACGGTGTTTGTGACGCACATCTGGCGTCATTAGCGACATCGCAGAGTGTGACAAGATGGAGCAACCTTAAACGATCACAAAAGAGACAAAAATCGTTGGTATATGAGAGGTCCTTCATTTACCAAAAATAGTTGTCTCGTACGTAGCGAGGTTGTTCCTCGTTTCTGCGGCATCACACATCGCTATGTGTGACACCGCAGGAGCGACGATCATCTCCTTACCTCCGTCCACTGGCAATGAGGAAGGAAGGAGGTGGGTCGCATGTTCCGGCCGCTCATCCCCGCCACTCCTCTGCTATTGGATGGCCGTTTTGTGACGTCGCTGTGACGTCGAACGCACCTCCCCCTTGAAGGAGGGATTGTTCGGCGGGCACAGCGACGTCACAGAACAGGTAAGTGCATGTGATGCTGCCATAGCGATAATGTTCGCTACGGTACCGATCACCACATATCGCACCAACGAGCGGGTGCTAACGCTCGCGACATCGCAAGCAATCGCTAGCGATGTCGCAGCATGTAAAGCACCCTTAAGAGTGTGTTACGAGATCACTAGGGGCAATTCCGCAGTAGTATATGAACTTATTACTTTTTCTTTTTTGTTACCTTGTGCAGGGAAAAGGGTTTCTCTGAGTTTGTTCTGTTCACCAGTTTATGAAGACTGAATAAACCAGCCAGACCTTTAAAGAGAAACGATTCCTGTGTTTACCTATACAAGCAGCTGAATGAGCCAAATCTTCACAACATGCATATATATATGGTTAGCATACCCCAACACTATAGATTTGTAGATTATATTCAAAAGTGGCTGAAAACAAGCTTTATTACATTCACAGAAAGAAAATTACAATATAAAAGTAAATCCTTGGTCATCGAAACACTGAATATATTACTGTCAATTGTAAGAGGTAAACTTGTGGTCATGTTCCTCCCTGAAGAAACAAATATTGTTGTGATGATATGTGATGTCAAGCGTAATGTGAAGAATATTCTGTGTTATTGTAGAGGTAGTGTGTTATACAAACTGTTGTTAGGTGGAGATGTGTGCTGCCCAGAAACAGGGAGTTAACAGTTGGAATTATCCCATAGTGGGTTAAGACCTAGGGACAAAGACAGGTGTTTTTCTGGAAGCTCAGACAGGGTCTAGCTTGCAGCTAGAACAGACCTTGGCTCGAGGGTCTCCGGACCCGGGGTCGTGTGGCAACTTAAATGAAAGGGAAGTATGTACAGGGGAATTTAGATATAGTTCGTGACGCCACCCGTGGTGTATGGTAATTGGGAGTACCGCCGCTGCCGTTGGGAGTACCCGGGGTGATGAAGTGGGGCAGCAACATATCGTAGCCCTCCATGGGTAGGGTGGATGCCCCGGACTCAGTGTGGAAGTCAGGGGTCAATCTCGTACTCACTCAATCAATAAGCAGGTGCTGACAACCAGGTAAACCAATTCTCTGAGTACCGCTGCCGCTGAGGGAAGCTCGTCCGGGTCCCGTCCCCTTCACGTCCCGTCACGCTTGGGATTTTCTGGACGGATTTGGGAAGTCTTATCCCCCTCATTGTGCTAGTACCCCGATTTTGGAGTGGGTGGAGAACGGTTCGTGAAGATTCCGTCCTCGTCGGGTGAATTACTGGGCTGCATAAAGCTCCTTCCCAGCCTAGGGTCCACGTACCCCGTCGTTCCCTGGCCCCTGCCCAGTTATAGCACAAGGCCGCCGGTCTGCCCTCCGTGGCAGTACCGTGCCCCGTGTCACTACCCCCTGCGACCGGGGTTCCAGCTCCTTCCAGGCCAGGCCAACATCTGGCACCTGGGACGGGTACAGGAGCCCAGCTCCACAGCGTGACCTTGTCCTGTCACAGCTCACTGACACTCTCTGACTACTCTGACACTTCTGGCCCTCCTTCTACCATCCCATTATCTGGGTGGCCCTATTCCCCTCAGGCCGCCTAATAGGCGTTTGGTGGGTGTGGTGCAGTGTGTTCCTCAGGATTTGTGTACACCTGTTCTTAGCAACACCAAAGGGACAGGACCCGTAACCAAGGAGGAGCGGGCACCATGCAGAAGGGCAGATTGCACAGTACCTTGTGACGACCTGATAGACCAGGGCGTCACAACACAAGTTCACACACCCAGTTTGGACCCCATCTTTTAGTAAAACATGAAGCAGGGTGCTGGTTGTGGGTGAAGTTTTAAATAAATGTACCACGATGGCTACAGGGATCTCGCCCCTTATTTTTTTGATGGAGTTTTCTTACAATTTTTTGGGAGGTTTTTTTGAGTTGAAGTCCTCCATACCAGAGGATGAAAAATGTTCTTCTTGATTGATTAAAGTCTGGAGGGAGGTCGAAAGGGGTCTTTTGGTGACTAGTGATTGGGCAAAAAAGGAGCAAACAGGAGAAGCAGAATGGCTACTGTCTTTAAGGTGGGGAAGTTTGTGTGATTGTACTCTATAAAGGTATGGCTTAAACTGGCTTTTAGGAAATTTGCTGCCAAATGTGTTGGTCCTTACAGGTTTACTAAAGTTTTTAATCATGTAATTGTTAGGCTTCATCTCCCTGTAGCTTGGAAAATCAACAATTCATTCCATTCTTCCATTATAAAGAGATCTGAGTGAATGTTTGGTCCTTATGACATTATTGAGGTGGATCTGAAGAAGATGGGTATATGACATAGAAAAGGTCCTGAGATCTAGGTTGGTCAGTATCTGCAGTATCTGGTCAAGTGGATGGGTAACAGTCCTGAAGATATCTCCTGGGTCAATGGGAGGATCTTCATGCATATCGCCTGATAAAAGTGCTTCATCAGTGTTATCAGATGATGGGAATTTCTGATGACTCAGTGGCCCCTCGTAATAGGAGGGATACTGTCATGGCTCGACAAGGAGGGCATGATCTGGTGACCTCTGGTTGTGTTTTTGATTTCCCTCTCAATTGGACCACAGCATGCTTTGTCTCAGTCCAACTACCGTTCGTTTTCTTGTCTTTTATTTGCCTTGTCTTTCTGTTTTATTTCTACTCACGTGTATTCACTTCCTTATTTTATTTACCCTATCACATCTTGGGAGGGACTATTTGTACTTGTCATGCAAATGCCTTCAGTGCTGGCTATATTTCAAGATTGATGGATGTTTTTAGTCCCAGCTCCAAAGTTTAGGATATTCTTGCTGAGTAATCACTTCTGTTTCCCTGCGGTTTGTATGTTTCCTTTTCCAGCATTCTCTCATTCTGTTTCATTTAAGGTTTGGAGGGGTTCCACACATTCTGTCATTCTTTTTGTCTTTCTTTCAGTTTCTTCCATCTTCCCTGTATGACTGTGTGAACATGTCTTTAGCCCTGTGTCTCACAATCTGCCTGTGTATACTTCTTTTATGTTTATTGGTGTTTTGTGTTACACTTAGTTTAGAGTTTAGGGTGCAGTTAAAGACACTCAGGGTCACCTGAAATTAAGTAGGGGCACTATTGCATAACTTTCGGGTGTCAACCTCTGCGGTTAGGCATGCACAAAACAGAGTTAGGGCGGCGTCACACGCTACGATATATCGGGCGATATGTCTTCGGGATCACGGATTCCGTGATCGTAGCGTGTGACAGCTACGAACGACTGTGAACGAGCAAAAATGCTCACCTTATCGTTGCTCGTTGTAAAGTCGTTCCTCCTTCTGCACGCAGGTTGTTCGTCATTCCCGTGGCAGCATACATCGCTCCGTGTGACACCCCGGGAACGACGAACACAGTTTACCTGCGTCCCGCCGGCAATGCGGAAGGAAGGAGGTGGGTGGGATGTTACGTCCTGCTCATCTCCACCCCTCCGCTTCTATTGGGCGGCCGCTGTGTGACGTCGCTGTGACGCCGAACATCCCTCCCCCTTCAGGAAGAGGATGTTCGCCGCCCACAGCGAGGTCGTTCGGGAGGTAAGTACGTGTGACGGGGGTAAACGACTTTGTGTGCCACGGGCAACAAATTACCCGTGACGCCCAAACGACGGGGGCGTGTGCGATCGCTCATGCGATCGCACGATAAATCGTACCGTGTAACGCCGCCCTTAGGTTTAAGGTACTCCTAGTCTGTATAGTGACCTGTGGTTTACGAGAAGTGCACCTGCACAGGACCCCAGAATTACCTATTAAGGTCTCCCCGTCAATTAACAAGAAAATGATTAAAATCTACATAATACACCAGGTATATCTCACCCCACTGAGATTGAATAAGGTACAATCAGAGTGTCCGTGGTGTTATGAGGAGGATGCAGATTTCGTCCATATGATTTGGGGCTGCCTAGTAATCGAAATCCTCCCTGGCCTCCTTCCCTATACCTCTTGATCCATTATTCTGCTTGTTTGGAGTCTTGGATGAGGGAACCTGGTCTCGTCATCACAACAGAATATTTCACTGAGAGTCCCTATTTATGGCCAGGAAACTTATTACCCTGCGATGGATGGGCAGTTTTTCCCCGACTGTGTATGCATGGGTGGAGCTAGTAAATAAAATGTTCTCTTATGAAAGGATGTATAGCAAAATAGAGGTTTCCCTGGAAAATATAATAAGGTCTGGGAGATGTGGAATTCCTCTCCTTTGATGCTACCCACTTAAATGTAATAATGGTCTGAATTGCCTGTTCGCTCTTATATTCTAGTAAATATATTACAGTCTGGTATTAATGTTGAATGTTCCTTGGTTGGCGCCTATGGCAGAAACGGTCACTGTTATTATGTTTTCTTCTTTTGTTCTCAGTGTCCCCAGGTACCTGGAATATGTGTGTTGCGGACTGGGGCCAGGCTTTTGCAGGGGCTGCTCCGATCCAGGTTCGTTACTGTGGCTCTAGTGGTAGCCGGACCCGAGCTCGTACAGTCGTCCGTCCTCACAACCGTAGGCAGGGGATATTTACAGGGGAGTAGTTTGTCAGTGACGCCACCCGTGAGTTGCGGTGAGAGTTAGTAGCACTGCCGCTGCCTGGTGATGGACCCTCTAGGGGCTGATGGAGTGGGGCAGCAGGATGGAATCCACTCCACGGGTAAGGGAGGTGTAGTCCCGGGGCCCAGGGGAACGGGAGTGGTGGCTACGAAGAGTGTCATGCAGGGTTGGACTGGGGATGGATGATGTACTCACAGTTCCAAAGAATTGCACACAGAGTCCAGTGCTAAACCAAATTGCCAGTGACTGGTTGCCTCCGGTGGGTGTACTCGGGTCCCACACCCTGGTGTAGCAAACAGGGGTCCTTTCCTCCTGCACTCAGTGTTTGTGTCTTCAATGGGACGACTCAGCTTGAAACACGGAAGTCCACTCTCGGTACTTTGTATGTTGGGAGCTGTGGCCCGCGACGTCTGACCCTTGGGATCTCTGTGGATTCTGGCGGACACCCTATCCCCAGCATTGGGCTTCCATTTTGCTCTCTGGGCTTACGGTGGAACAAGGCCTGCAACCTTGTCCCCGGCTGGTCAATTGACAAGGGGCTTGCAACCTTCCTCGCCCTAGGGTCCAGGCAGCCCGACTATGCACGGCCTCCGGACCGGATTCTCGCTGTATGCACCAGCGGGCTACCACCCTGCCCTGGTCCACTTAAGGTCTCCCGCGACCGGATCTCCGTCGCCTGTGGTCCTGCTTGCCATCTGCCACCTAGTCCGAAAGTCCAGGGGCCTCTGCCCCTGACTCCACTGTTACTTCACACCCCTCCACTTCAACTGTCAGTACTTGACTACTTGGTTCCCTCCCCTGACACCTCAGGACCCCTAGGTGGATGCTCCCATCCGCCTGGCCCCGTCCACTGGTGTGCCCCTATTGTCATGGGTGGTGACTAGGCTTTACTGGCTATTGTTCTGCACCTGGATGTGGGTTTTGTGTTGGTATGCCAAGGAGGATGGATCTCTTGTACCTGACAGATTTGCACAACCTCTGTGACTACCTGGTTTTGCCAGGGCGTCACACTTCCTCTTGGTTGAATACAGCCTGTCCTCGGGCTGTCCGGCCACTGACGTTTATTTTTCTGCATCTAGAATATGAAAAAGGTAAAATAAATTAACAATAAAACATTTCTTCCCTTACAGGGAGGCACATTTCTTAAACGTTGCAGGTCATCTCCTTCTCACTTTCACCTGCCACCCAAAGCACCTGAACCCACCCTGGTGCCACTGTTAACACAGGTGTCACACCGCCCTGAGTTCCTGTGGGTGTCCATAGTGTCCGGGTAAAAGTTCCTTACCCACCAGTCCACCCCAAAGAGTTCCATGGCCTGGAGGGTAGTCACCGGTTTTGCTGGTGACTGGACCTCGGCCAACTCCACCGCAGGCCCTTCCTCCAACCAATCTCTCCAGAGGTGTTACTGTCCTGGTGGTGGAGTAACAAGAAGGTAGATGGGGGTTATGTACAAGACCCAAGAAAGTTTTTAGGTGGCCTCTACCAGTCCAGAGGCCGTGGTCCATTAAAACAAAACAGGGAAAGCTGGGTTTTAACTGGGAAAAGGGTAGCCGGCATGTATCTAAGGGGTTGCTGACCTAGGTTAGGGCGTGTAGACCTCCTTAACCCTAAATTTTCTCCTAGGCCCTGTGGGGTAGAATTATCTATGGGTTCCTCACTCCTTGTGATGGTACTGTAGGTAGAGACCTACGGGGCATGACATACTGTAGGTGCATCTCTAGGTGTATGTACTAGTGTAGTGTCAGTGGGCCTCGCTGGTTCGTGGTCTTCCACGGGTTGTGGGAATGTTAGAATGGGAACAATCACAGCTCCATTTTGCATAGGCCAATCCACTGGGAAATCCCCTAGGATGGTGTAGATCACCTCCTTTTTTCTTTCCACGCCCGGGACTGGAGTGGGAACTTCTTCCAAGACCTTCAGGGGTTCTGGGCACCTTTTCAAGTGGTCCCTGGAGACGGTAGCTGTAGTCTTTCCTTGGTCTCTGCTGACAAGACAGATCTTCTGATTATCTGGATCAGAGGGTTGTATGACATAGGGGACCTTCTCCCACTGGTCGTCCAATTTATGCAGTCTTCTTTTCCTCTTCAGTACCATTTCTCCTGGTACAAAGGTAGCAGCCTTTGCCTGTTTGTTGAAATGCTGCTCCTGCTTTTTCCTACTCTGGTTCAGGTTCCTCTCCACATACTCTTGAATCTGTTTGTACTGCATCTGACGTCTGGAATTCTAGTTCATGGTCGGGGAGATGGTTTCGGGCACCCCTATATCCATATCCAAGTCCACCAGCAATCTTCCGGGTCTTGCCCTCCTGAGGTAGGCAGGCGTACACTTAGTGGAACTGACAGGGATGTTGTTGTACATATCCACTAGGTCGGGCAGTCTCTCAGGCCACTGGTTTCGTTCTTCAAGGGGTAGAGTCTTAAGCCTGCTTTACACGTTGCAATTTCGCATACGATTTCGTATGCGATTTGCAATGCCCCCATCGTATGTGTGGCACGTTCAATTTGTTGAACGTGCCGCACACACGAGTAACCCCCGTCACACGTACTTACCCGTCCATACGACCTTGCTGTGGGCGGCGAACATCCACTTCCTGGAGTGGGAGGGACGTTCGGCGTCACAGCGACGTCACATAGCAGCCGGCCGTAAACATCCCGCCCACCTCCTTCCTTCCGCATTGTGGGCCCTGAGCCGCAGGACTTAGGTAAGATCTGTTCATCGTTCCCGGGGTGTCACACACTGCGATGTGTGCTACCCCGGGTACGATGAACAATCTAACGTGCAATTCTAGAGACAGGTACGATGTGTATGCGATGAACGTTTTAACGTTCAATCGCAATTGCACGTACCTGTCACACACTGCAATGTACTTACAATGCCGGATGTGCGTCACTTACGACGTGACCCCGCCGACACATTGTAAGATATATTGCAGCGTGTAAAGCGGGCTTTAAGCAGGTTGATGACTAAATGGTTCATCTTCTCACACATCCCATTGGTTTGGGCATGGTAAGGCGTAGTACGTATCTTCCTGCATCTGTATAGACTGCAGAACTCCTTGAAGATCTCCGCTTCAAAGGCAGGGCCCTGATCTATGAGTACCCTCTCTGGGTAGCCATATGGTCTGCAGAAGTGCGCCTGGAAGACCTTCGCTGCAGTACGGGCTGTTAGATCCTTGTCGGGTACCATGACCATATATCTTGAGTAGTGGTCCACTATTGTGAGGGCATACATATACCCGCTCCTACTTGGTGTGAGCTTGACGTGATCTAGCGCGATGAATTCCAACGACTGTTTGGTAATGTCGGTTGCAACGGGGCCCTTTGGCTGGTACCATCCTGTCTTCTTAACACACAGGGACCACAATCCTGACACCATGCTTCAATGGATTCTCTAGTTCCAGTCCAGTAGAAGCGCTCCCGTAATAGCATTTCCAACTTCTTCCAGCCGATGTGTCCAGCTCCATCATGATAGGCCTCTAAGACCACCGGTACATATGCTGGAGGTATTACTATCTGGCAGATCCTCTCATGCGTCTTGGGATTGATCAGTCCTCTGCACAACTTGCCTCGCTGCAGATACAACCAGCCCCTTTCTTTCCACAGCCTCTGTGCTTATGCAGGCGCAGTGGATTCCATTCTGGAATCAGCCTGGGAAATCAACGTCTTAATCAGTCGGACTGCAAGATCTCTATCTTGCGCTTCTTGCCAACCATGGTGGGGTAGTGCCTCCTGCTGACTTCTGTAAGGTCTGGTGTTCTCCAAACCGTCAGGTTGATGGAACGCAGGCAGTTCAATTTCTTCCAACTCATCTTTATTCACCCCACCATCAGGCAGATGTGGCATTCTGGACAACGCATCAGCATTGGTATTCTTCCGACCGGCTCTGTACTTTATGGTGAAATCATAGTTCGCCAATCGGACTACCCAGTGCTGTTTCAGGGCCCCAAGCTTTGCTGTGTCCAGATGGGTCAAAGGGTTGTTGTCCGTATAGGCAGTGAATTTCGTAGAAGCCAGGTAATGCTTGAACCTCTCCGTTACAGCCCAGACGAGTGCCAGGAACTCCAACTTGAAAGAACTGTAATTCTCAGGGTTCTTTTCTGTTGAGCAGAGCTTCCTGCTTGCATAGGCTATCACATTCTCCTTGCCATTCTGCACTTGGGAAAGGACAGCTCCCAATCCCACGTTGCTGGCGTCCGTATACAGTATGAACGGGAGACCATAGTCGGGGTATGCCAGGATCTCTTCTCCAGTCAGAGCTGACTTCATCTGCTGGAAGGAACTTTCTTGTGCCTCACCCCATGTAAATGGAGGCCCAGCAGTCTTGCCATGCTTGGTTTGTCTGACCAGGAGGTCCTGCATAGGAGCTGCCATCTTGGTGTAACCCTTAATGAATGAAGCGGCGGTAATAGCCAATCAAGCCCAGGAACTGCCGTACCTCTTTGATGGTAGTGGCTATTGTCCAGTTCTGGATGGCGGTTATCTTTTCTGGATCCGGAGCCACACCCTCTGCGCTTATCACATGCCCGAGGTATTGAACTTTAGGCTTCAGCAAGTGGCATTTGGACAGCTTCAATTTCATCCCGTACTTGGAGAGGGCCTCAAAGACTTCTGCAAGATGTTCTAAATGTTCTTCGTACGTCTTTGAATAGACAATGACATTGTCCAAGTATAGCAGTACCGTCTCGAAGTTGCTGTGTCCCAAGAAGCACTCCATCAGTCTCTGGAAGGTCCCTGGAGCATTGCACAACCCGAAGGGCATGCTGTTGAACTCGCAGAGACCCAACGGGGTGGCGAAGGCGGTCTTCTCACGGTGTTCCTCAGCAACAGACACTTGCCAGTAGCCACTAGTGAGATCAAGGGTAGAAAAGTAATTTGCAGTTCTTAATGCAGCCAGTGATTCCTCAATACGGGGGAGTGGATATGCATCCTTGTGAGTGATCTGATTAATCTTCCGGTAGTCCACACACATTCTCATGGTGCCATCCTTCTTCTTTACCAGAACCAACGGAGCTGCCCAGGGGCTACAACTATCATGGAACTATCGACTTCCTTCATGTTCCTCAACATGTCTTTGGCACACTGGTAATGTGCGGGCGGTGGGTGTGCACGTGTGGGGATGTATTGTTGGACCCCTTTGATCCTCCCAAAGTCTAACGGGTGTTTACTGAAGACTTGCTCATACTCTTGCACTACCCTGTAGACCCCTTCCGTGTGATGAGAAGATGTAGAGTCAGTGCTTACATGTAGTTCCTGACACCACTCCACTGACTGACTTGGTGAACTGTCACTGACTGGCTGGGGTGCAGTGATGGTGGATGCAGCTGCCTTGATGGCATGTGTATCTACTGTGAACAGCCTAGCAATGGTGGTATATCTTGGCAGCTTAACCTCTTCTTCCCTGCAGTTCATCACTCTCACGGGCACTCTCCCCTTCCGGACATCAATCACTCCTCTGGCTGTCAAAACTGGGCCAGTGTTCTGAAGGCAGGGGCTCCACCATTGTCTGATAATCCTGTCCATGGGTACCTACTACTGCCCTACACCAAATCATCATTTCACTTCGTGGATGCACTACCAGGGGTGCTACATCCATCATTCGCACACTACCAATCTCTCCCCCAGACATATTCACCTGTTGCCGCTGCAGGAGGGCCCGGATTTCACAATGCAGGGCCCTCTGCCAGCCCACTCTTGCTGTAGCAGACAGCTGCTGGAGTAAGTGCAATACTTCCCCCATACAATTTTTAATAACATTGGTTCAAAGGACCATTTTCGGGTTACGATCATTAGGGTCATTCTGCACCACTATAAGTCCTTGATGCTCTAACTCCACTCTCCCCACCTTAAGAGTCACTTCCTTAAACCCCACTTGGGTCATGGGGAGCCCATTGGCTGCTATAATGGTCAGGCTAGAATCTGGCGGGTTAAGGTCATCGTCAGACCAGTAACGTTTATACAGTACATAGTCGTTACCTGCGAGCCAGTGTCCAGGAGTGCGAACGTCAGGATCCCGTCTACGGTGAGGGAGATGATGGGGCAGCCTCTGACATACCACTCATGACAATCAGCTGGGCCTTGTAGATCTATTCCTGAGGATTGGCCCTTGGCCTCAGGGGTTGCTCATTTAAAGGACATCGACGGGAGTAGTGACCAGTCTTGTTGCACTTGTAACAAACAGGTTGTCCATACCGGTTTTTGCTTCTTCTCTGCATCCAGGGAACGTCCTCAGCGCTGTCAGTGAGCTGGATGTTCTCCGCCAGCTTGGTATTTGGCTGGAGCTGCATGGCCTCGAGGATCCTGGCGACGTCCTTGCTCAGCTGTTGAACTTGGGATGACAGGTCTCCGGGAGCTCCAGGGGGTGTTGTTGGCACTGCAGGTGCTAGTAAGGCCAATACAGGAGGTTTCACAAGCAGGTGGGAGGTATCAGCTGGCCAGGATGATGGTACAGAGTCACTAGCCTCAGAGGTTTGTAAAGCCTTTATGGCCCGGTCCTTTAGGACTGCAAAGTTTAATTCCGGATGCTCCAGGGCCCACAGCCGCAGATGCTTGCGATCCTCTGCTGACCCCAGCCCCTGCAGGAACTGCTCCACAAGCATTTTTTTGCTCTCCAGCTCATTGATAGAGTCCACCTGCCTTAGAGTGCGCAGAGCGCTTTGGAACCTCAAGGCATAGTCTCTAATTCTGTCCTCTGGACACTGCCGGCAGTTGTAAAATTGCATCCTTAACTCCGCCTCCGTGCGGGTCTCAAAGGCTACTTGCAGTTCCAGTGCCATCAAATATGGCAGCCACCGAGGCTCGATCCTCATCAGTCTAGGTCTCCACCTCCTCGGCTGCACCTGTCAGCTGTCCGAGCACCACAGATGCACGCTGCTTGCCAGTCATTGCATACATATCGAGAACAGTGCATATCTTCTTCTTAAATACCTGCAGGGCATTGGGTCGGCCATCATACTGGGGCAGCCAGGCGGCTCCGGGCACGTAAGGCAGAGTAATCGGCATAACTTGCGTGACCGCCTAGAACACAGGATCCACCGCTCTCGCGGCCGGAGCGGGACCCACCACTTCCCCGTCATCCTGCACTGCTGCAGGAGCCACGACTCCTCCATCATCATCAGGCGCCGACATCTTTCCGGTCTTTCCCCCTTGGTTTTCGACAGCAGTCTCGTGGGACCCACTGTCCTTTGCAACTTCCTGCTCTGGGGATCACCGGGTTCGGCCCGCATTCTTAGGGGGCGGAGCTTCAGATTCGCATCCTTTTCGGGGAAGAAGAAGGCGAGGTTGTGGTTTTTGACGCCAAATATGGCGGGCAAGATGGCAGCAGTCCGAAAATTTTTAATGTTTCACGGTTTACAGTACAGAAAAGGTGCACTTCACCCAGGTTAGTAGATGGGATAAGTCCTGTTCGTGACGCCAATTTCGGGTTGTTGCGGACGGGGGCCGGGCTGCTACAGGGGCTGCTCGGATCCGGGTTTGTTACTGTGGCTCGAGTGTTAGCCAGACCCGGGCTCGTACAGCCGTCCGTCCTCTCAACCGTAGGAAGGGGGTATTTACAGGGCAGTAGTTTGTCAGTGACGCCACTCGTGGGTTGCGGTGAGAGTTAGTAGCACCGCCGCTGCCTGGTGATGGGATGCCTGGGGCTGATGTAGCGGGGCAGCAGAATGGAATCCCCTCCATGGGTAGGGGAGGTGCAGTCCCGTGGCCCAGGGGAACGGGAGTGATGGCTGCGAAGAGTGTCATGCAGGGTTGGATCAGGGATGGATAGTGTACTCATAGTTCCAAAGAATTGCACACAGAGTCCAGTGCTAAACCAAATTGCCAGTGACCGGTTGCTGCCGGCGGGTATACTCGGGTCCCACACCCTGGTGTAGCAAACAGGGGTCCCTTCCTCCTGCACTCAGTGTTTGTGTCTTCAATGGGACGACTCAGCTTGAAACGGGGAAGTCCACTCCCGGTACTTTGTATGTTGGGACTCGGAGCTGTTGACGGCGAAATCTGACCCTTGGGATCTCTGTGGGTTCTGGCGGACACCCTATCCCCAGCATTGGGCTTTCCTTTCGCTCTCTGGGCTTACGGTGGAACAAGGCCTGAAACCTTGTCTCCGGCTGGTCAATTGACAAGGGGCTTGAAACCTTCCTCGCCCTAGGGTCCAGGCAGCCCGACTATGCACGGCCTCCGGAACGGATTCCCGCTGTAGGCACCGGTGGGCTACAACGCTGCCCCGGTCCACTTAAGGTCTCCCGCGACCGGATCTCCATCGCCTGTGGTCCTGCTTGCCGTCTGCCACCTAGTCCGGTAGTCCAGGGGCCCCTGCCCCTGACTCCGCTGTCACTTCACACTCCTCCACTTCAACTGTCAGTACTTGACTACTTGGTTCGCTCCCCTGACACCTCAGGACCCCTAGGTGGACACTCCCATCTGCCTGGCCCCGCCCACTGGTGTGTCCCAATTGTCATAGGGGGTGACTAGGTTTTACTGGCTGGTGTTGTGCACCTGGGTGTGGGTTTTTTGTTGGTATGCCAAGGAGGATGGAGTCTTGTACCTGAGAGATTTGTACAACCTCTGTGACTACCTGGTTTTGCCAGGGCGTCACATGTGTATCTCTGTGCAGAACTCTCTTACAGTTTCGCATGTAAGCATTATACATATCCTTTTTTCTACCTGATTGATCTCTGTTAATAAATGATTTTTTTTAAAAAAAAGTACTACACCACCATTTTTATATATAAAAGTCACATGTAATTATACTTAAATTCCAGCAGCTTCACCATTTTTCAGTGCCGCTCTAGTCCCACAATGTCATCTTGTATATCCGTTATTTCTGATTGACCAGAAGTTAAAAGTCACATTACATGCTTCCAATGGAACCCTATGAAAGCCAGAACAAGGCTCTCATAGACTTGTATTGAGTTGTGACCTCCGGCGCTTTCCATGAAACACTGGAGCTGTTGGCAAGTCACAAACCACAGTACTCCAACCATAGTTGTACTGGAAAAATATTAAGACGGTGGCAGGTGAGTATAAGATTGAAGATAGGGGATTTAGATTTAAAGCACCACTCCAGTTGTAAAAAAAACAAACAAAAAACGACAAAGCAACGCTGGAGTGGTCCAATAAAAGTCCAATAAGAGAGAAGAAGACTTTAAATAGGAAACAGAAGTTGTCTCCATTTTCCTTGAAAAGCTGTTTTCTCTTCTGGATATGTATTACTGAGACACTGTAAATTAGCATAAAATTAACATGAAATTAGGCAATAATTTCCCCTTCAGTGTGATCAAATTTCTTACTGTGGCGCAAAATAGCAAATAACGAGAACTGTAATCTCATCTGAAATGGAAGTTCACTGCTCGATAACCAGCAGGTTCATTTATCTGAGTGATCTGTCTTTTCAGTCTCCGCTGGTAAACAACAACATGATTAAATCATCTTCATCAATTAGTCTGCCATTTGACAGATATTTTCCAACATCAAATTTTTACACCTATGTTTATTTATGAGTGGTAACAGCCAGGTATAATAAGTTGCAGTCATAAAAGATCACCTTTAACATGCAGGTGGCATTTTAATGGCATATCTTGCAGACTTGAAATAAACTGTTTTTCCTTATTATCTTTTAAACCTCAAAATGCAACTTTTTACCAGCGATGTTATTTCAACAAAAACTAGCAACCAATACTCCTCAATTATGGAATCAAGTGACTTATATACTGTACAAATTAGGCAAACTTAAGCACTTCAAAATATTCACAAAATTAGTATTAAAGCGCACCAATCACCAGGATGTGTTGTTCCTCCCCATCTGGTATTTATTCGAATTCCATTAAAGAAGGTTGAGGCTATAAATCATGGTGGCTAGAAGGACCTTTGCTGATGTCATACCCATGTGACTAGAAGGGGCGTGGCCTCAGCCATCAGAAAAATGTTGCTTCCTGGCATCAGCTATGTTGGCTGAGGCCCTTCCCCTTCTGGTCACATGGGTATGACGTCAGCAAAGGTCCTTTTAGCCACCCTGAATTATAGCCGTAACCATTAGTAAAACACTTCATAATAGTATTAGCATAAATAATAGGGGGAGGATGGACAGACAGGGAGCGTAAATCACTATAAAACCCACCCCAACTATTAGCTGATCAGCAGCTGCTGCCAATCAAAAAAACTGTTCATTTTACAATCTTTACTTGCTTGTGTTTCAAAAAATATACATCCTAGCTGACAACTATAGGTATGTATAGAATCAGCCTGATAGTGCCAGTATAACACTGGCTTTAGGGTATAGAGGAAAATCCTCGTGATTGCTGCTCTTTAAAGATGTATTATCAAAAGGTAATCCATCATCAGATTCTTACTATTCTTTCTGAGAGTACCATGAAGTAGGGGCAGAAACCCTGATTCCAGCAATGTGTCACTTACTGGGTGTAAGGTCCTGGTGGTGGAAACGCTGGGCCGTTCACCAGACTCCTCCAGTTGAGCAACCCGGAGCTAACCCCTATACAGACACTGTCCAGTCACCCCGTCAGAGGGCCTTGATGCGCGGTAGCCGAAGCACTAGCTGTGTGGGCACAGTCCGTTCCGGGAGGAGGAAGAAAGATGTCCCTGAGGTCACAAGGATCCAGATAATAGTCCCAACAATAAGGCTCTGGTTCCGGTGCCGGGTGGAGATGACAGGTGGAACCGGATCCTCCTGGACGAGAGGACGGAGGTCACCACGTGGCGTTGGGGATCGGAGCCGGGTCCGGACTGAAGAAGATGGTGGAGTCCTCAGCCGACAACCCTCCAACAGGAATTACGCAGCCGTCGTGGTTAGGACCGAATGGCGTGGCAGGACGGGCTCTGCGAGACAGACAAGGGTTAATACAGGACAAGGCAAAGGGGGACCTGAACTCCTAGCTCACTAAACACATAGAACAGGCCCCACCCACCTGGAAGAAGAATCCTCTTATACCCTGTACCTGCAAGCCAATATCCTGTTTCTGGACGCTGGCCCTTTAAGAGAGGGTCAATGACCACGCGTGCGCCCTAACGCGCATGCGCGAGGCCTGAGTTCCTGAGACCAGGGAAGGAAGCGACGCAGAGGAAGCAGGAGTGCCGGGCAGAGTGTCCTGCGATGCAGAGGGGCGCCTGGAATGGGAACGCCTGGAGGATACCGGCGAGGGAGAGGGAGCAGGAGGACCGGGAGCGGGAGTGGTGAGCGGAGCGCACCGTCGGGAACCGGGGAGCGTGCCACGGGGACCGGGGAGCGCAGCACGGGGACCGGGGAGCGTGACAGTACCCCCTCCCCCACGCCCCCCTCCCTGCAACCGGGACAGGAAGGCACGAATCAGAGGAGTGTCAACATTCTCCCGGGGTTCCCAGGACCGGTCCTCGGGGCCATAACCCGCCCAGTCCACCAGGAAGAACTGCCAACCCCGCACGGTCTTCATGGCCACGATATCCCTTACCGCATAAACGTCATCACCAGCAATAGGAGGAGGAGCCGCAGAGGCGTCATCGGAGAGGGGACCAGGAACCACCAGCTTGAGTAAGGAGACATGGAAGGAGTTGGGTATCCGCATCATGGCCGGGAGCTGCAGTTTGTAGGAGACCTCATTGATCTTGCCGAGAATCTTGAACGGCCCGATGTATCGAGGACCCAACTTGTATGAAGGCAGCTTCAATCGGATGTATTTGGAAGCCAGCCAGACCAGATCGCCTGGAGAGAAGTTCAGTGGATCCAGGCGCCTCTTGTCGGCATGTCTCTTCATCCGCAGGGAGGCACATTCAAGAGAGGCCTTAACAGTGTTCCATATGGCAGAGAAGTCTCGGGTCAGGGCGTCAGCAGCGGGGACATCAGAAGCCGTGGATACTGGTAAAGGAACAGAAGGCTGAAGTCCGTAAACAACATGGAAAGGAGAGCTGGAGGTAGACTCGCTGACGTGATGGTTGTAGGAGAATTCAGCCCAGGGAAGAAGCGTGGACCAATCGTCATGATGGGTGTTGACGTAGTGGCGCAGGAATGAAGTCAGGATCTGATTGACTCGTTCCACTTGGCCATTTGACTGAGGATGGTAGGCTGAAGAAAAGTCCAGAGTCACTCCCAGATGCTTGCAGAGGGCCCTCCAAAAGCGTGAGGTAAACTGGGTTCCCCTGTCAGACACAATGTATGCGGGAAAGCCATGTAACCGGAAGACGTGCTGTATGAAGGCGTCAGCGACCTCCGGAGCGGAGGGCAATCCGACCATGGGAATGAAATGAGCCATTTTAGAGAAACGGTCCACCACGACCCATATGACCGTATGCCCGGAGGACAAGGGCAAGTCCGTTATGAAGTCCATGGCAATGTGTCGCCACGGTACGGAGGGAATTGGCAAAGGCAGAAGACGGCCATAGGGAAGGTGCTTGGGCGTTTTGTTCCGGGCACAGGATGGGCAGGCTGAGACGAAGAAGATGACATCCTCACGAAAAGATGGCCACCAATAGTGACGGGCATTCGTACTCCACGTCTTCTTCTGGCCAGCATGGCCGGCTGTTTTCGAGCCATGACCCCAGTGTAAGACTCTCTGCCTGTCAGTCTCCGAGACATAGGTCTTCCCAGGAGGTATCTGAGCCTGAGTGACAGGGGCCACCGGAATGACCTTGCTGGGACAAATGATGGGCTGGAATGCCTCCTCCTCCTGCTCTACTGGCACAAAGGACCTGGACGAGGCATCTGCTCGCACGTTCTTATCCGCGGGCCGAAAATGGAGTTGGAAATCGAACCGAGCAAAGAACAAGGACCATCGGGCTTGTCGTGGGTTCAGTCTTTGAGCCGATCGCAGGTATTCCAAGTTCTTGTGATCCGTGTAAATGATCACGGGGTATACTGCACCCTCCAGGAGGTAATGCCATTCCTCCAACGCCAGTTTGACGGCCAGTAGTTCTCAATCACCGATGGTGTAGTTGCGCTCAGGTGCCGAGAAGCTCTTGGAGAAGAATCCGCAAGTGACCATTCTCCCGGTGGCAGTCTTCTGCATGAGTACTGCCCCGGCCCCTGAGGAGGAGGCATCCACCTCCAAGGTGAACTGTTGGTTCAACTCTGAACGATGGAGAACTGGAGAGGAAGCAAAGGCCTGTTTCAGGGAGTGGAATGCAGCGTTAGCCGCCGGTCACCATTCCTTCGGGTTAGCCCCCTTCTTGGTCAAGGCCGAGAGCGGCGCAGTCAGAGTAGAAAAGTGAGGAATAAACTGACGGTACTAGTTGGCGAAACCGAGGAAGCGTTGGATAGCCTTCAGCCCGGAAGGAGGAGGCCAGTTGAGAATGGAAGAGACCTTCTCTGGGTCCATCTGCAGACCGATGTTGGAGATCACGTAAGGAAGGGAAGAGATGACTGTTCGAACACGCATTTCTCGTACTTGGTGTACAGGCGGTTCTCTCTCAGTCTTTGTAGGACCAGCTGTACATTTTCTCTGTGGGTCGGTAGGCCCGGAGAGAAGACCAGGATGTCATCCAGATACACGACCACACAGACGTAGAGGAGATCCCTGAATACGTCGTTCACTAGTTCTTGGAAGACTGCCGGGGCGTTACACAGACCAAAGGGCATCACGCAATATTCGTAGTGCCCATCATGAGTATTGAACACGGTCTTCCATTCATCCCCGGAGCGGATGCGAACCAGGTTGTAGGCACTGCGGAGATCCAACTTGGTGAACACACGGGCTCTTCTAAGCCGATCGAACAATTCGGGAATGAGCGGCAGAGGGTATTTATTTTTTACAGTGATCTGGTTAAGTCCACGGTAGTTAATACAGGGACGCAGGTCACCTTCTTTCTTCTTAACGAAGAAAAAGCCTGCGCCAGCAGGAGACGAGGATCTCCGAATGAATCCCGTAGCCAGATTCTCAGTGATGTAGGTGGACATGGCCCGTGTTTCAGCAGGGGACAAGGGATATATCCGTCCCCTAAGAGGTGTGGTCCCTGGCAGCAGGTCGATGGCACAGTCGTAGGGACGATGTGGCGGAAGCACCTCCGACTCCTTTTTATCAAACACATCCGCGAAGGACCAATAGACGGAAGGCAGTCCAGGTAGAGACTCCGGGACCGGAGGTCGGCGGATGGGCTGTATGGACTTCAGACAATTCTCGTGACAGAACGGGCCCCATCGGGTGATTTCTCCAGTACACCAGCTGACCGAAGGTTCGTGTGTCCGTAACCAGGGTAGACCCAGCAGGATCTGATGGGACATGCATGGAAGAACATAGAGAGTGATTCTCTCGGTGTGCAGGGCACCGGTGCGGAGTTCCACAGGCTTGGTGCTAAACGAGATGGTATCCGAGAGGGGTCTTCCATCCACCGAAGCAATCAGAAGGGGTTTGTCTAATGGAGTAACAGGCACTTGGTATTTGTCCACCGTAGCCTGCTGGATGAAGTTGCCTGCGGCCCCAGAGTCGAGATACGCTTCTGCCGTGAACTGGGACTCCTCCGTTGTCACCTGAACAGTCCATGTAATAGGATCTGAGAGAGTCCCAGTACCTAGGGTGGCCTCTTCTACCAACCCTAGGCTTTGGAGTTTCTCTCTGGACAGGACCGTAGCGGGTGTGTGCCATCTCCGCAGAAGAGGCAGAGGCCCTTGGCGAGCTGTTCTGCTCGGCGTTGCTCAGACTGCCTCAGACGGTCGATTTGCATAGGCTCGTGAACGGGAAGGCCAGATGACGCCGCCTGGGGTTTCAACGGAGGGGAGGAGTGCCGTACTGGACGTCTCTCACGGGACAGTTCTTTGGATCGTTCCTGAAAGCGGAGGTCCACTCGGGTTGCTAGAGCAATCAGGGTATCCAAGGTGGGGGGCACATCGCGGCCGGCCAGCTCGTCCTTGATACGACCCGATAGCCCTTCCCAGAAAGCGGCCGTTAAAGCCTCATTATTCCATCCTAATTCTGAGGCCAAGGTGCGGAAGCGGATGGCATACTGGCCCACCATCAAGATCCCCTGACGTAACCTGAGGAGTGATGAGGCGGATGCGGCGGCGCGTCCAGGTTCGTCAAATGTGGTATGGAAAGCTTGCAGGAAGTCCTGGATGTTGGTGGTCACCGGATCCTCCTTTTCCCACAAGGGATTCATCCAGGCCAGTGCTTCACCCTCTAGATGGGACATTATAAACGCAACCTTGGCTTGGTCCGAGGCAAAAAGATGTGGAAGAAGCTTGAAATGGAGGGAGCACTGATTCACAAATCCCCTGCAAGCCTTAGGATCACCAGCATACCGGGGCGGAGATGCCAGGCGGAGTTTAGAGGTCTCCGAGGAAGCCCCCACAGGAGCTGCGGACGTGGAGTGAAAAGCCAGGGACATGGCTGTCTCTTGTAGCATATTCAGGTGGGTGTCCATAGACGTCATAAAAGTCAGCATGCGGGATTGGGTTTCGCATTGACGTCCCAGTTCCTGCTGTAATCCGGACAGCTGAGAAGCCAGTGCTTTGGCGGGATCCATGGCCTGTTCTAACTGTAAGGTCCTGGTGGTGGAAACGCTGGGCCGTTCACCAGACTCCTCCAGCGGAGCAACCCGGACCTAACCCCTATACAGGGACTTTCCGATCACCCCGTCAGAGGGCCTTGATGCACGGTAGCCGAAGCACTAGCTGTGTGGGCACAGTCCGTTCCAGGAGGAGGAAGGAAGATGTCCTTGAGGTCACAAGGGTCCAGATGGTAGTCCCAACAATAAGGCTCTGGTTCCAGTGCCAGGTGGAGATGCCAGGTGGAACCGGATCAAGCTGGACGAGAGGACAGAGGTCACCACGTGGCGTTGGGGATCGGAGCCGGGTCCAGACTGAAGAAGATGGTGGAGTCCTCAGCTGACAACCCTCTGACAGGAATTACGCAGCAGTCGTGGTTAGGACCGAATGGCATGGCAGGACGGGCTCTGCGAGACAGACAAGGGTTAATACAGGACAAGGCAAAGGGGGACCTGAACTCCTAGCTCACTAAACACGTAGAACAGGCCCCGCCCACCTGGAAGAAGAATCCTCTTATACCCTGTACCTGCAAGCCAATATCCTGTTTCTGGACGCTGGCCCTTTAATAAAGGGTCAATGACCGCGCGCCCTAACGCGCATGCGCGAGGCCTGAGTGCCTGAGACCAAGGAAGAAAGCGGCGCCGAGGAAGCAGGAGTGCCGGGCAGAGTGTCCTGCGATGCAGAGGGGCGCCTGGAATGGGAACGCCTGGAGTATACCGGAGAGGGAGCAAGAGGGCTGGGAGCGGGAGTGGTGAGCGGAGCGCGCCGTCGGGAACCGGGGAGCGTGCCATGGGAACCAGGGAGCGCAGCACGGGGACCGGGGAGCGCAGCACGGGGACCGGGGAGCGTGACACTGGGCAGCTTGATGGCGCTTTGACAAAATATTTGTTTTATCTGCTGTAGATCTACCAGTTGTCTGAATGATGATACTGTATAACCTTGTCCACACCTCTGATTAATAGACTTCTGTGTACTGTTAGGGCCAGGTGGACGGGCAGACCCAGGAGGTGGATCCACTGGGCCGAACTCCTTGATGAAGGCAAGGGGTCCGGTAGCCGGAGCACTACGGGTAGCAGGACAGTCCGTGCACAAGAGTGGAATGGAGAAGTCCCTGGGACCACGGAGTCACTGATGGTAGTCCGGGTGACGGAGCTCAGGTTCGGAGGCCGAGATGTTGTCAGGCAGAGTCCGGAACCGATGGAGCGAGAGGACGGGTCACCACAGGGATCAGAGATGGTACGGACTGACGGGATGGCAGATAGTCAGCGTTCGGGAATCGGCAGGACCGGATGGCGAGGCAGGAGCGCCTCTAGAAGAGAGATAGGTAAGTATGGCACAGAGACACAAGGAGACCTGACTCCTAGCTTAGGAAACACGAAGAACAGGCCCCGCCCACTTGGACAGTAAACCCCTTTATACCCTGTACCTGTGTGTTCAATTTCCTGTCAGTGGACGCTGGCCCTTTAAGAAAGGGTCAATGACCGCGCGCGCGCCCTAATGCGCATGCGCGAGGCCCGGGTGCCAGAAGCCAGGGCAGGGAGCGGTGAGAAGGACGCAGGAGAGCCGGGCTGGGGCTGAGTAGCCGATGGGCGCCGGGAGCGGGGACCGGGCCGCCTGGAGACCGCAGGCAATGGAGGCTGGAGACCGGGGAGAGAAGCAGGGAAGCCGGGGAGCGTGGCAGGTGAGCCGGGGAGCAGAGCAGGGGACCCGGAGAGCGAGACAGTACCCCCCCCCCCCACGCCCCCCTCCCCGCAACCGGGACAGGAAGGCACGGATCAGAAGAGTACCCACATTCTCCCGGGGCTCCCAGGACCTATCCATAGGACCATACCCTGCCCAGTCTACCAGGAAGAACTGTCGGCCCCGTACGGTTTTCATGGCCACGATATCCCTTACAGCATAGATGTCATCATCGGCAATAGGAGGAGGAGCCGAACTGGCTTGAGCAGGGAGACGTGGAAGGAGTTGGGTATCCTCATCGTGGCCGGGAGCTGCAGTTTGTAGGAGACCTCATTGATCTTGCTGAGGACTTTAAACGGCCCGATGTAGCGAGGACCCAGCTTGTAGGATGGTAGCTTCAATCGGACGTACTTGGAAGCAAGCCAGACGAGATCTCCTGGAGAGAAACACGGAGGGTCCAGACGCCTCTTGTCTGCGTGTCTCTTCATCCGCAGGGAAGCACGTCCAAGGGACGCCTTGACAGAGTCCCAAATTGTTGCAAAGTCACGGGCTACAGCATCAGCAGCAGGGACATCCGAGGAAGAGGATACAGGTAATGGGACGGAAGGCTGAAGTCCGTAAACGACATGAAAGGGAGAGCTGGAGGAGGACTCACTGACGTGGTGGTTATGGGAGAATTCAGCCCAAGGAAGAAGCGTGGACCAGTCGTCATGATGGGCGTTGACGTAGTGACGTAAGAAGGAGGTCAAGATCTGATTGACTCGTTCCACTTGGCCATTCGACTGAGGATGGTAGGCTGAAGAAAAGTCCAGAGTCACTCCCAGATGTTTGCAGAGGGCCCTCCAGAAGCGGGAGGTGAACTGAGTTCCTCTGTCAGACACAATGTGTGATGGAAAGCCATGCAAGCGGAAGATGTGTTGTATATAGGCGTCAGCGAGTTCCTGGGCAGAGGGCAGTCCAGCCATAGGGACGAAATGAGCCATTTTGGAGAACCGATCCACCACGACCCATATGACTGTGTGTCCGGAGGACAGTGGCAAGTCCGTAATAAAGTCCATCGCAATGTGTTGCCACGGAACTGAGGGTATAGGCAGAGGCAGAAGACGGCCATATGGCAGGTGTTTGGGCGTCTTATTCCTGGCACAAGAGGAGCAGGCTGAGACAAAAGAAGCGACGTCCGTGCGAAGGGATGGCCACCAGTAATGACGTACGATCGTACTCCATGTTCTCTTCTGACCAGCATGGCCGGCTGTTTTCGAGGCATGGCCCCAGTGCAACACTTTTTGCCTGTCAGTCTCAGGGACATAGGTCTTCCCGGGCGGTATCTGGGCCAGGGTGACGGGGGCCACCGGAATGATCTTACTAGGACAGATGATGGGCTGGGATGTCTCCTCCTCCTGTTCCATAAGCAGGAATGACCTGGACAAAGCATCTGCGCGTACATTCTTGTCCGCAGGTCGGAAATGGAGCTGGAAATCGAACCTGGCAAAGAATAAGGACCACCTGGCTTGCCGGGGGTTCAGTCGCTGAGCGGACCGCAGGTATTCCAGGTTCTTGTGGTCCGTGTAAATGATCACGGGGTACACTGCTCCCTCTAGAAGGTAGTTCCATTCCTCCAGAGCCAGTTTGACTGCCAATAGCTCTCGGTCACCGATGGTGTAGTTGCGTTCAGGCGCTGAGAAGCTCTTGGAGAAGAAACCGCAAGTCACCATCTTCCCGGAGGAGGACTTCTGCATGAGCACTGCTCCGGCTCCCGAGGAGGAGGCATCCACCTCCAAGGTGAACTGTCGGTTTAACTCCGGACGGTGGAGCACAGGGGAGGAGGCAAATGCCCGCTTCAGAGAGCCAAACGCGGCGTCGGCCGCAGGTGACCAGTCCTTTGGATTAGCCCCCTTCTTGGTCAAGGCGGAGAGAGGAGCAGTCAGAGCCGAGAAGTGAGGGATGAACTGGCGGTAATAGTTTGCGAATCCCAGAAAGCGTTGGATTGCCTTCAGTCCAGAAGGAGGGGGCCAGTTGAGAATGGAAGAGACCTTCTGCGGATCCATCTTCAGTCCGGTATCGGAGATTACGTAACCCAGAAAGGGCA